>NC_066315.1:82553584-83185334 GCF_022539315.1 Serinus canaria
CTCGCTCCTGAGGTAACAAATTTGGAATTGTAACTGGATAAACTTACATATCACTGCTTTGTTGCAGGTTGAACCAATTTGTATATGAAATAAAATCTGTCTTATGTGGTTCCTGGAGCATTTGTAGCCTTAGCAGAAAAAGCAGTGGGGTTTTAGTTTTTTTGCTTTGGATCTGCCTGGAGCAATGAGAGGCACCTCAACCTGAATCCAGCTCCTCTGCCTGCTGCAGAAACCCTTCCCTGCTTGCATAAGCTCTTTCGGAGAGGAGCGCTGATCTCCTCTTCCTCTGCAGCAGCACAGGCTACCCTGGATATCCCCACCTAAGTGTTGTGGTATTCTTTACAACAGTGTGAATTGGAGCTTCACACCTGCTGCTTCTTACTAGAGCGTTGCTTACTTTTCTTATGACATGAAGAGTAGCAGCAGGGGAGATGCTGCCTTGAGTAAAGAATTGGATTGGTAGAGCTTTGCATTCCTTGTGGCCTGCTCTCCCCTTCAGAGGGAAATCTTACAAGGAACTTAGCCATTTTGAATGCTTGTATATATGTAAATATATACATAATAGATGTATATCTATAATTTGTAGTTCTCAAAGTTTTCTGTAGTTGAACCACTGTAGTATTTTGCTGTGCCTTTTAGCTTTTCTAGCATATCATCCAATAGTACTATTTTGCGATGAGAGAGGGTTTTCTTGAAAAAGAAAGTTACTTTTGATAAGTGGGAGACCTACACAAACTGATTAAAGTCTGCTTTGAACTCTCCTGCTGTTTCTGTCACTGAGCATCTGGTACTTTCTGTGAGCAAAGGCTATGACTTGTATTGGGTTGTTAGCTGAATTTATGGCCAAAGAAAGAACTTCCTAATTTACTTTCATTTATGGTAAGAGTTATTTGGGAACTCACCTTCTGGAAATGAGAGTTTGTCAGATTAGGTTCCACAGATACTGGCTCTTTGTAAGCTCTTAACAGACCTCAAAAGTAGAGGATCTGAAGGTACAGGGATGTTACCTACTTCTTTCTCATAGGTTGGTGAATGCAGAAAGGAATCTTTCCCCTTGTATTCTCCTTGGTTTCTATGTTTCTGGGATGCTTCCTAGCATGATGAGGGAGCTCTGTTATACGCTGGGAACCAGTTAAACAATTGCACAGTTTCAGGAGTGTAAGATTGTCCTGTCAGTTGTAAAACATTTATTTATTTCTCCTGTTTTATGAGTATTGCTCATCAGGTGTAGCTGGCTCTGTGGGCCTATGGAATTAGGAGGCTTCACTAGCACACTTGGTTGTGTTTTTTAAAATATAAGTTAAAAAATAAACTTAGTTTGGTGGGTTTCTTCAGGGCTTTTTGTTTTGTATTTCAACCCAGAAATAAAGAAGGTCTCTAGAAACAGTCGCCCCAGTTCAAACGCGGTGTTTTGCAGCCACGTGCGTTATGCAGTTGCCGCTGACTCAGGTGTGGCAGCGGCCAGCCAGGCCAGGAGAGTATAAAACTAACATGAGTGAGCCAAACCCTGCCTGCACACAGGCATTCCCACCTTGGGGAATCCAGGCATAGCTGACTCCTAGAGGAACTGAAATACTGTGTGACTAGCACAGAGTTCACACTTTTTATTTTTCTCCTGAAAGTGATATTTCATGAGACAAGCAGTTGCAGTTCTGAAATGAGGAGAGAGCTGACATACATTTAACCAAATGGTATCCGGCACCCATACAAGAGAGTCAGAAAACACAGATAACATCTCACTTAACAAGCAGTATTTTTCCTGCCTTTTTTTCTCTTCTTTTTTTTTTTTTTTTTTTTTTTTCAGTTCTAGGGTCTAACAGTTAAGGAAGGTGAAAAAACAGTACAAATGTTTCTACATCTAACATTGAGAGATCTCCTAGAACAAATCAGGCTGTGCTGCACTCTGCAAAAGCAGGAAGAAGAAACTCTCAATATTAAATACATGCACACCCAACATTAGTTTGTGAAAGGATAGGGAATGAGATTTCTAAAATACGTCCTGCCCTGGCTTTCTTTTCAACAGTTGCAGTACCAGCAGCACCATTCTGGTATGAACTGAATCACTCTCAGATCTGGATGTATATGTTAAAGGAACATGTAAAAGCTAAGGACTTCGACAGAAATAAAGGATACTAAAACCTTATTGAACTTTATTGCAGTTTTTTTTCCCTTCCTCTCTTTCCTTATGGCTTCAAGTATATTTCTAGGGCAGAGATGAGGAAACTCAAATAGAGAGAAATTGCGGGCCTTGCAAGAGATCACTGATAGGTTAGGCTCTTTGACTATTTTTATACAGAAATTGCAGTGTAGAAAATCTGAGACCATCTTACAGAGATGCAGATTGAAATAAAGGCATATTTGATACAGCCTGCAGTTGTAATTCTTTCTGTTTATGACTTCACCAAGAGCAACATGAATCAGTGGCAGTACCAGAAACAGAACTTCAATTCCATAGCTAAGGTGGCTTTTAATAATAATTAATTAAAAAAACCAATAAACCACTCCCTCCACCTCAAGATTAGATTCTTTTTTTATACTTCACTTCTTAAACTACTTTGCTCTGTTATGTGACTTTTGAATAATTTTCCCCAATACTGGCCATTAGGTATTGGGATGTACTTTAGCTCCTTTTCCTTTGACCAGATGTTGTTCTGGGCATGTCTGCTTGAAATTAAAATGGAAAGCATTCCCACCTTTCCCCTTCCATTTCTAAATTCATTGGAAAAAGAATGTTGAGATCATGTATGTGTAAGATTGCCATGCAGTAATGAACTTACCATGGTGTAATGATTTAGATGTCATTAAGGCATGAAATAGAAATATGATGCTCTAGAATCCAAGAGACAGAGCTCAAGAATTGGATCTATATAAAATCCACTGGTTTTGTCCTGTTTTTTTGCATGTAGGGATTTCTCAATCATGTGTATCAAGAAGAAATCAAATTATATTCAATGGGTCATTAAAGACAGGTTTACTAAGTTTTCTTAGCTGCAGTCTCCTGCAAAGAGGGAAACAGACCTGATCTCCAGCTTCTGCCCCTCCAAGTCCATGAGGCGAGTCTGATTCATATCACCTGGGCAAACTGCTATTAATTTAACAAGTAGAAGACTGATACCCAGTTAGTGAACCAAAGAGTTCACCACTGCAAATGTATTCTTCTGCTAACAGATTTCTATTCCAAAAAGACTGCTCTGACTTCAAATTCTGCCTAGACTACATATTGTAGGATTCCCAAGAACACACTTAGAAAGATATTACTTTCTTTATTACCTGTTTTCCCATAGTTTTGGTATTATGACTTAATATTGGTTTGTAGTCAAAAATAGTCTTCAGCTTTTTAGGATAATTATTCTTCTCAGCCTAGACTCAAAGCATCAACATCGATTGCTTTAACTGGGATTGCTGTTTCATCCTTGGAAGATGCAGGTAGCTTTAGATTATTGTTACTTTCGAACAACTTTCCTTAACTTATGTGTAATGTGAAGACAGCTGCCAGGCTGTTACTTGACCTCCAATTAAACCTCTGGGTTTTCTTGGTTTTTGTTTTGTGTGAGGCAAAATGTGTTGAACAAACTGAAATATTTCAGTTTGTTCAAATATGTCTCTCCTCACTTGTGCATTTTATTTGTAAGAGATGCCTCAGCTTGGCAAGTTAAGACTTGCAGTGGAAAGTTGCTGTCAGTTCTGTAAGTTCCCTACATACCAGAAATCTGAAGAAATAATTAAATAAGGAGCGAAATTGTGAATGGCAAAAAAAAAATATTCATTCACTTACTTCCTGCTTTTATTTTCCTTTGCTCCCTCTTGTCCATTTATGCAATCTGCCTTTGCTCTTGCAGGGGCATCCATTGGGTGTGATTTTGCCCATTTAAGAGAATGCCACAGAAGCTAGGTAGGAGAGGGACCTTATTAAATCATCTAGTTAATCCTCCTGCCAGTGCAGGACTGTTTCTTCAATACCCTGGAGTCCTCTGGCTGCAGTTTGGGATGGTTCACCTGGTGCAGCTCTCAAAACTCCTGCTCAGCAATTATTCCACAGTTTCATAGGTGTGTCATTAAGAAATGCAGTCACATACTCATTTAATTCGTTTAAACATAAGTCTGTGCCAACAACTCAAAACAGCTAATTTGGAAGATGATTTAAAACTACCTGTCATTCCTCCCCATCATGATCAGTATAGATGGGAAAAGACTGCTTTTATCCATCCAGGAGGCAGGGAGGAAACCACTCGCTTCATTCAGATCAAGTCTGTAACTGGCACCACTAAACTGCTGTCACTAAAGTAAGGTATATTTGGTTTGGTTTTTCCATTTCTGGTAAGTGTTTTAAGGTTTAAGTGATGTTTGTGTTTTAATGAGGGAATTCTAGTTTGGAAAAAACCCACTAATTTGCTAAGGCTGTGTGCCATAAAATGACTGCCCTTACCGGTGTGCCAGTTACACAGGATGTGGAACAGATCTCATCAATGTAATTTGGTAACATCTCCATTTTCCAGACAATGGTCTTACATGAAATTACTGCATTTGAATTCTGCTCTGGGCATGTTCTGGTCTTTGCTTCTTATGCAAAGGCCAGTCTTTTAGTAATAATCAATGAAACTAATCACTTAGATAATTCCTTCAGTAGATGTTTCCAAGGCATGCTTTTGTTAAGGATGTATGCAGTCGTTTTAAAAGTTCTGCACAGTGATAGTACAATGGGCAGGAGATGTATGCTGCTACTGAGGGGTGAATCAGGAAACCTCACCCTTTCTGGAAGACAATATTTAGAAAGAGAGTTCTTTTTTCTTACTATATTGTATTTGGCACTATAGCAGTTCCACAATATCTGCAGTGTTTTAAAGCATCAAACTGTTTGCCTCTGCAAAACCTTGTGTATTCCAGATGTTGGGGTTTGTTTCCTATTTGCAAATTGAAGACAATAAAATCCTTGAAGTCTGCTTATTGTACATGTTTAAGAAGTCCTAGTACCTACAGGCACTTCACTACTTGTAGGTCAGAACTTGATCTGGGGATATTAGTGAAGCTTGCTGGCATTGTAGCTGAATTTTCAGTTGAAGATAAAACTTTATTTGAGGTAGTTCATTTGGAGCCCCAGAATACCTGTGGGTTGGACTTCACTAGTCTTGGAAGCAAATCCAGATGTGTTTTCAAGGAGAAATTGTGGAAGAAAGAAGATTTTTTACCAAGAACATCCATTTGATAACCTTTATAATCTGTCAGTCTATGTTGGCTAAACTGGATCTTCTGAGCATAGCTGCTGGAAAGCTTACATATC
Organism: Serinus canaria; assembly: GCF_022539315.1. Lineage (NCBI taxonomy): Eukaryota > Metazoa > Chordata > Aves > Passeriformes > Fringillidae > Serinus > Serinus canaria. Next base: position 82,558,863 of record NC_066315.1, read on the forward strand.
TCACAAATATTCAAAATGGTAAGACTAATAACTGTGTATCCATACTCAGTAAATTTGTCAGAGATATTGGTATGCATTCTTTTAAAAAAATTTATTCCCATGTATTCCTAAGAAGTTTTATTTGCAGGAGAGTGGGATTTGGTCCTAAGAATATCATGCTTTAGTAGTGTTTAGGGGTTTTGTAAGTTTTATTTGGTTTGTGGTTCCTCTTACTGTATTATTTGAAAATGAGACTACTCTGACCATGACAAGCTAACTGCTGCTTTCCTCACTATTAGGAAAGGAAAGTCCTCCAACTAGTGATGTCCCTGATGATCCAGATGAACCTATGCCTATACCAGAGGACCTTTCAACTAGTACTGGAGGTCAGCAGAGTTCTAAGAATGACAGAATCTTGGGTAAGATAACAAATACACTCTAATAAGAAATACTAGTAGATGATATAACAATAATGTTAAATTACTTTTTCACAAGCTGGTAAACAAGCAGGTCCTGTGCCTTTCCATCTTTTTCAGGTGCACAGTTTTTTTGTGCAACCTTTTCTTTGGGAAAGGCATCTTCATCTGCAGACAACTTGTAAAGATCCTACTGTTTGTCTTCTTACCATGACTGTTGCTTGATATTCTCCTCAGGAAAGAGAGTTTTCATTCTGTGTAGGAAATAGAATGAAATATGTGGGTCCAGGTCAAAATTATATGAAGTCAGATTTGATAAAAATTCAATAAATGCTCAGGAATTTTAATTATTATTTTTATTATTAATTTGAATGCTATCTTGAATGTTACTGTGTTATCTGCTATTCAGGTTTCTTCAGAAATGAATATTAGAACATAAGTAGTACTTAGTTATTTGAGATTCCAATATTTGATCTTCATTTATCTTTGATTTTTTACCTGAGAGAACTTTAGAAAACACTTATGTTCTAGGTAAAAATCCACAATTGATAAAGCCTGTTGGGTTAGAATTGTTGTCCAGAGATGACTGTGCAAAATGCTGATTATTCTTAGGGATCCCAGACTCACACCAAGGACTAACGATGCTGATGACTACTGTATGCACCTGCTCCCACGTAGTGCACTAAAAAGACTAAATATTACTTGAGCACCATGCCTGTTTACTAGTAGGGGAAAAAAAAAAAGGAAAAGAAGGAAAAAAAGCACAGTGATTCCCAGAATGCTGTGATAAATGCCTTATATGATAAAAATAGTTCTGTAAAGGGATGACTATCAAAGTACAAGTGTTTACCCACGAATAAAAGTATTGCTCATTATTCTTACATTCTAACATTATTGTAAGAGTAAGGGTCAAGGTGGACGATTTACAGAAAGATTGTAAGTGCCTTTAAATAATAATTGTCTAAGGAAATCCAGTAAAGGATAATAGGTGGAAAGGGAGGCACAGAAGGCAAAATAATTAATTCAACATCATACAGCAGGATGGTGTCAGCATTAGGAATAGAACCTACTCCCAAACTCCAGCACAAGCTAATAGTGAGTGCATCATCTTATGCATCTTCATTTTATTTACCATTTGATCCCCTCTTATCAAAAATGTGAGCAAAAATTTCAGCTCCTAAATGCATATTGACATACTTTATGAAAAAAAAATATTTGAAAATGATTTTTTACAATCTGATCACTTACTACATGATTTATTTTTCAGTCCAAAGATCTTTGGACGAAGTCTTTCATTAACTGCTTGTCTATCAACTCAGTAAAAAGGGTTATGTCTCCTTTCTCCCACAGTAACTAAACCTAAATTTTTAAGCCATGAGTCAAAAATTAAATTTTTATATTCTTTTTATATTCTTTCTATATTCTTTGATATTCTTAATTTATATTATGTTCTATATAAATTTTTATATTCTATATTTGTTCAAACCCAAACACGATTTTTTATTGTGTTGAATTTTCTTTAATATACACACAAATATTGTGAAGACCCAGCAAAGTTGAACTTTATATTTGCTGATGATGTAATGATTCTGCCAACAGTCATATATCAATATGTACACATATTCTAAATATGATATGTTCCATCTGTTATTCTCAATACTTAGCAATAAGTTAGATTTTCCATGCCCTGACATGAACAATTTTTCTACAGCCACTTTCTCTACCCATAGGTTCTTTGTTTATAGGGGTTATATCTTGTAGTGAGACATTTACCATAGTCAACAGAAACAAAGACAATTCACAATACTCTGCTTTATGGATGATCTGTAGGTATCAACTCCAATGCTTGCAATGTTTGTCTTTTCTGTAAAGCTGCATACACTTTTAACTCTTCTATTGCTCCTTTTTGCTAGCTCTAAGCCAGCTCTCTGAAAACAGTATACTAAAAAAATTAACTCTCCCTTTTTACAAAAGGATGCGACTATATGCCCCAGGCATATTAGGAGCCATATGATTGCTGTGCACATTCTGGATCTTCATCAAAAGAAAATCTCTCAGGAATAAAATAATACCTTAGGAGTGGTGTTTGGCCTATATGATCCTACAGCTGTATTAGAGGTGAAGGGGGCTGTCTTCCTATGTAGACATGGCATGGCAGTGTAGACAGGCTTGGTGTTTAGTACAACACTGTCATTGCCAAGTCCCAAGATCTGTTCCTCACTGTTATTTATCACCAAACTTAGGTAGATAATAATGATCTGAAAAAGTAGTTTGAAGATTGAAAGATAGGGAGAGCATTGTAAAGACCAGCTTTTTGTTATCTGTGTGCATCTGGCAAGTGGGAGCTACACTGTGGCCTGTGGTGACCAACAGGCCCTGCATGAGCAGATATGATCTGCCAAGAATTTCTCTCTGTGTGACTTTCCTAATGTCCCATCTGTTTCTTTCATCAAAAGGGAATCCCCTCGCATTTGGATTTATTTCAACATAGGGTTTACAGTGCATTCCACTTAACCTGTAACACCCTGAGAGATCAGCTGTCCATACAGCATACACCAAGGAATTTGAGTCAGACATTTAATGAAGTCTCTATATTCTGGAGGGGTTTTTTTGTACACATAGGGCTATAGAGGTAACAATGGGAATTGAGAATTTGTTAAATGAAAATAATAAATATTTACCTCATCCTACTGAAATCATTAGGTGAGAAATCTTTCTTTAGTTTTAATCAGCCTGTGAGATAGAAATGTTCAAGTGACAGCTTGCATCCTCAGATTTGTAGTAACATTTAATGAAATAATTTTTAACCCTGGAGTCAAAAGTTTAATTACCTTTCTCATCAATTTAGCATTTCAAAGGTCAAAGGTTACAGGAAATAAGCTATTTTTAGAACAGAAAGATAGGCTCTACTCTTCCACGAGTTTTTAAAAATCTGCTTTTGTGCTTCATCCAAACATATTCTGAGACTTTAATGTGGTGCTACAGAGCTGATAGAAGCATTTGAAATATTTCTCCTGCTCCAAGAAGCAAGGTGTTGAAGTCCTCTACTTGCCAGATTTTATTGGTTGCCTTTAGTTTTTCAATTATCATTTAAAATTACTATAGAGGGTTCAAATTTCATAAAGGAGGTACCCAGGGAATCATGAAATGTATGTTTTGACATATGTCCCCAGGAAGGGAAGATGCCCAAAACCTGGGTTTCTTCTGACAAATGCAAAAGTTATCAACGGGTGTGAAAGGATAATTTATGGAAGTAAAGTCATCAACAGTTTCTAGTAATAATCCCAAATAGCACAGCAAAGCAGAAATGTATTGGAAGAGATGTTCTGATCTCCATCAAGACTATTCATTTCTTTGATGAGCTTACTATGATTTTAATGTCACAACCCCCAGAAAATCATTATGTGTTGAGCAGCTTCCTTCTGCATGCTTAATTTCTGCTGCTCTGTCCACTAGATCTTCTTCCTTTCTTATCCTATTCTCCATCCCAAATGTACTTCTCAGGCTGATCTGACACCTATAACATTTTATTGTTTTAATCTTGTTCTTTTCACCCATGTGCTCTTCAGATAGTTTCTCTAGAAAACACCGTGAGCATTTTCAGCAATGTGTGAGATTTTCACAGCTCTTTAAGGCTCTAGAGACTCTCTTTTATCATCTGTCCTAAATGACTCTCTTTTATCATCTGTCCTAAATGTCGTAAAAATCCTTTTGAAATCTTGGTCTGAGTTATTTAGAAATCCACTGAAAGTCCATTCCACTAAGAATTAGTGCTTTGCAGCCTATTTTGAACAGCCCTATTTCCCAGGGTACCCTATTGGAAATATCATGTGATAATTCTCAGTCTCTGCAAGTTTCAAGTTAAACGTTGTGTGCACCTTTTGTAGATGATCAATACTGAACATCCTGTGTGTGGTAAACAGTTGCAATTTAGGCCTGTTTGTGCTCTGAGACTGTATCCTAATTCAAGCCATGTGTGGGAAGTTAATGAGTTAGTGATCTGTAGATCAAGCCCTACTTCATGGAGAAAGAGCCATTTGCTGCAGTGGTGGAATTCGTCTAGAAAAGTAGGCAGTGCCTTCCTTTGTCCATAACTGCCCATTCCGTAGGCAGCCATCACTGGATAAAAAAAGCCATCTCACAGTGTTTGTGGCCTCAGAAAGAGGCTGTGGGCTCACCATTTCTGCACAGATAGCTGTCTGGTGCTGCAGATGACCATAGACTTCTAGGACAGAAGTCATATGTTACCACTGCAGTCACAGATTACAGTCTGGGCCTGGAACAAATAATGTATAGACCTCTTCTTCTTTTTAAGAGGTGGGGAGAATTCATCTCACAAAATTAGTTTGAAACTGTCATACAATTGACAGAGAATACCCAAGTAACCAGTCAGGGTGATCATAGACATCAGTAGAAAACAGACAAGATTCATATGAAGTTATAAAGTCTATTTGTTTAAAATAAATAAGTATAGGAAGAGACATTAAAAGGCAGATTTTTTTTGATATTTTTCTCTCCCAGTGGGAAATACCAAGTGATGATGTTGCGTCCCTCCCACAACTCAGTTATTGAAGCAGAAGCCTGTGTAGCTGCAGGTGCCTGGCCTCACTGGGACTCCTGGCATTGCCTTCACACCCTGGGGTCCTCCCTCTCAGCCATGGGCATTCAGGGGTTGTAACCTGCATGAGGAGCTACTTACTGATGCAGGCAAGTGTCCCCTCTCTGAGCAGCTTTGATGCTTTATTTCCTTAAAAGGAGCTCAATCATTTGAGAGCATGGGCACAAGCATTGCTGAGGGGCCACCAGGCAACCACAACCATTGCCATTACATAAATCTACTGCAACTCTCACACAGCTGGGTGGAGACAGAGTAGAAGTGTGGAAAGGCTGCAGACAGAGGGGAAAAGCGAGGAAAGACAAAAGGGGAAGTGCCCCACCCCAGCTTGCAACATCAGGCCTGTGGTTCAGACAGGTCCAGCGCACTGGTGCCCCGGTAATGCTGCTGGGCAGGAAAAGGGGCTGAAGAAAACTTCTGGTGCTAAACATCTTTGCACACTCCTCCTTGTGAATGTTCAGTGGCTATGAAGGCAGTGTCTTGTGTATGAATAAGAAAGTGTGGCATGTGTGTGCCTGGACATTCAGAGAACCAAATTCCAAGAGCTGAAAAAACCTGTGTAATATTTTATTTGCTCAGGTTTCAGATGGACATCTCTGCTGCTCAAAGGTCTGGAAGTGTGTAGAAGCTGATGAACCTGTATAAATAATCAGTGATAATTGCTGTCTCACCTGATGTAGACCCCATGAGAGCAGAGAGAAAATTTATTAAGAGATGATTTGGGGAGCTTTGAAAATAATCTTTAACCTTCCACAACGAAATAAGGCTTGAAAGTCCAACTGAGGAGTCTTCTGAAGGAATTGAAAAACTTGAAGCTGAAATATTTTAGGAACTTTTAAAAATAGGGAAGTCAGGAATCTCCCCTCTTGTTTGGTCTGAAGCCCCTATTTCTAACCCCAAAGTAACAGTCCCCAGTATGTACTGGTATTGTGTGTTCTGAGAGCCTGCCAGTATGATGTATATTATTTTAAGGAGAATGCAGAAGATATTTTTGTCAGGATTATTTTGGTTTTGTCTGCAAAACTCTTATAGGGATTTGTGTAGAGAAGGATGGGGGTGGTTTAGTTGGAGAAGGCATGTGACAAATTTCATGAAGGCCTTTAAATATGCTATACAGGATATAAGTTATATTCCAGCCTTCAAAGGAATATTTTGCATGAGCATGTGAAACAGTGTGAAACAGAGTGAGGTACAGAAGACCCTGGTATATGGGGCCACTGGGAATTTCCCATTGTGCCAAGAGACAAGCTCTGACCTGTCTAATGACTTAGGACTCAGAAAAATATACATGAAGGCAAATGGAAAAATGCCCTATTACTGAAGGTGAATTCTCTATCAAATTTAAAAATGCTTGCTGCAAGTATGGAGAGTGAACATTTTCAGAATAAGCTTGCAAGAAATTTGTGGAAGTAAGGGTGAGCCAGCCTGGAAAACAGAGCTGCTGCAGCCCCAGCATAGGCTGTGCTGCATTATGAGCTCAGTTCTCCCAACCTGTGCAAAGCCAGAACAGGCATGTAAAAATCTGCCTTCTTGATGCAACCATAGGACATGACAAAATCAAAGCCTTGAGAACAGAACTGATCCTAAAAAGAGTTGTATTCTTACAATGATTTTTATTTAGTTTTGTGAGGATTTTTTTTTTACTCAGAAGCATGACAGCAGCATGATTTGTGTTGCCACTGTGTGGCAACATGATATTGCAGGAGATGCTGAAGCTATGGTTTTTTCTCCTATTTCTCCAGAGCTGTGTAGCTTGTGGAGCTGCAGCCTATTTCATGAGCACCTGCTGGGTAAAGCTGTGTTTTTAGAAGATAACATCACTACAAAAGTCAGGAAAAGCCTGGGAACTGTGCAATTTTTTTTTGTTCAGTATTGGAGAGTGGCGAGCATTGCTTGAATAGGAGAGATGCAGTGTGTTTAGCTGTGTGGCTTTAGGTACAGAGATTGAGTCTGCTGATCTAAACTGCAGTGAGAGGAAGTTCTCTTTATCTGAGCAGAAGAGATGTGCCTCAGAGATAAGCCCCCTTCTAGCTGGGGAGTTAAATTTATCTAGCAGGATCTCAGCAGTGGCTGCAGCTCAATTCAGATGCACCAGGCTCTGGCTGGAAGATGGGCATGTTTTAAGCTGGGGAGGACGTCTGTAACTGCAGCTTGCAAAAATTCAGGTGATTTTAAGGAAATAATTCTTCATCAAAAGGTTGGATTCATCTCCCAAAGCCACCCACCCCTCTGTTCTGTGTTAATTTTTGCTTGCTTTTTGTTGTAGGCTTGCTTTTTGCTTTGAGCAAATTTTCTCACACCCTGAGTGCGCTTGACTGCAGCCTTACCAAAAACTTAACTGCTGGACTGAGGCACAGTGCAGGGACTACTTAGCCCTACAGAGTTGATGTTTCAGAACCAGCTGCTCTTTTGGTCTTGTTCAGCCACTCCTCATACTTCTGTAATTTCAGCTCCTGCTATGGTGACTCCCTGGGAAGAGATGGTTTCTGGCTGCAGAGGACCTGCAGCTATGCTCTCCCCTCAGATGTGAACTTCCCAGGCTCTGTCCCACAGTAAAATGTGCAAACACAGTGTCACTCTGGCTTGATCCACCACATTTGAGATTTTCAAGGAAGGATGTGCAGTGTGGTCATGCCTCCACAGTTTTCCCCAATGTAGAATAAGCCCTTTATGATAAAGAGGAGATGGAAGAACTCCTTTTCGGAGCTGTAGTCCTAAAGCCAGGAGTGAACACCACTCATTACAGCAGGACAGAGGTTTGTTCCCAAACCTTTTTCTTTGAGTTCACTATGTGAGGTTTCTTGAAGCCTCAGATGGCCTCTCAGGAAAAAGCTTTGCCTGGCAGGCAGCAGATCGGTGTGACATAGCCACTAGTGCAGGCTTACCCTCAGCATGTCATTTATGGTGCTGATGTGGGACCACAACAAGCTGTTAACTTGTGAAGATGGATCAGCTAGCATCCCAGGATTTTGGCTTCCAGACACAGCTTATTGGAAACTGCCATGCCTCATCCAGCTGTCTCCCTGAACAAGTGAGCAGAACAGCAGCCCAAAAGCAGGCTAGACCTCAGCCTGCAATGCAAGACATCCCGCTGCTCCCTCCCTCCCTCTCTTGTCTCCTGCCTCCCTCCCTCTCTTGTCTCCTCCCTCCCTCCCTTGTCTCCTCCCTCACCCATAGATTCTGTGTGGATTCTGTGTTATAAAGGTGCACATGCAGGAACAAAATTACTCGTAAATTAACCCTGGTGTGGGCTTATTTCTTTATTTTTTGACACATCTTGAAGTTAGGAATAATGCCCAGCTCTTGTATTTCAGTGTAGGGTCATGTTTCTCAGAAGCAAGAAGGTGTCTAAGTTGCCTGCATAAAAAGAAGTCCCAAGAAGGTATCTAATCTATTGTTTCTCCGTTAGCCATAGTGACATCACAGGCACCAAATGGGATTTTTTGGAGTGAGTAACTCATACTCTATTAATGAAAATGTGATTTCAGTCCTAACATGACAAAATCTATACCTAAAAATGGAATTAAGGATCTGATTGAATAATTGAAGAAAAAAAAAATGCCAGAGCAAACACAGAATTGTTCTCAAATTCCAGCCAAAACAGGCCTGATCTAAGAAGAAAAGTTTAGGCACATATTTTCCTCTTTGTTTTTCACATTCCATTTCTCTTGTTTCTCTTCCCTCAAAGATAGTCCAAAATTATCTTGCTTGAGAAGTATGACATATGTAGCAAAAATGGAGAAATATGACAGCATGAATTAACTTCCACTCTTCCAAGCCACACATCAGAGTTTAAAGACAAAAAATAAAAAATAAAAAAAAAAAAGGAGGGAAAAAAAGGAGAAGAAACTGAAGGGTAAGGAGAACTTTCACATGAACCTTTTTTTTTACCCTGGAAATGTTATTTCTGAGGAAGTGGCTCTTACCAGAGTTTTCAGTAACTTCTAGATTATTTCATGGAATGATTTGAGAAACTCATTTGTTCCCTGACACTTTCTTAAAAAATACATGATAACTGAGATCTTTAGAATAAATTGCTAATTCCTTCATATAACAGAGTATCTGCACATGATTTTGCCCTCCCTGCTGATTAAGTAACAACAGAAGTGTTTAATGCAATGGAAAGGTGGGTTTGAACTAAAGTTGGCGACACTTTCAGCTCATGTTGCAATTAATAGAAGAGGAAATATTCATTCTCCATATTTCGTCATTTAGAAGCATCCTGTGTTTGTAAGAAGCTGTGATCAGCCAACATCCCTGCTATGGATTTGAACTTCCCAAATCTTTGGTGGTTTTTGAGTTTTAGGGGTTTTTGTCTAAGCTAAGAGTTTTGTGTTCTGATTTTTCATAGTGGCTTAGGGGTTTTTTGGAGGGACGTCCATCCCTTCTCATTCACAGTAGTGTGCACCTCAGCATTATATGGGCCAAGTTATGGAACCTGTTTTTTCCTGCTGTGAATGTGTGTTGCAATGCTCGGAAGTGGTGGCAGTGGTTGGCGTTGAAGCAGGATGGTTTCATTAGCACCAAAACTGGGACTGTGAACTGGGGAACACTGCTGTTTCTGCACCCCTCATGCTGTGTCTGCATTTCAGATACATCTTCCAGTTCTTTCCATGTGAAAATTTATTTTCAGGGGAAAGCAACACATGGACCTATAGAATTCACTATGAAAAATATGTTTGCCTTATTATGGGGTGCTTGGGTTTTGTGCCGAGGTTTGCAAAGCGAAAACACCAGTGAGATTGAGGGAAATGTCAAATTGTGCATGATCCATCTGTACTCTGACCTCCAGCTGCTGTTATTCACAATTCAGGCTGTAAATTTCTGTATTTCCACAGCAAAGCACTCCTCCCATTTTTCTCAGACTGAAGCCATGAGCAAAGAAGTGAGAACATCCCTTCCCCACTGATATGGCACCTTCCTTTCTGAGTCAGGGTTTGTTCTTGTTCTTTCCATTTGTAACTGGCACCTCCTGTGGCTGGATGGTGGAGAGGAGGTGGGGAAGCCTTAATGGCCAGCATGGTCACTGGAGCTTTGTCTGCTGCTGGTGTGGATCTACAACAAGTCATCTAGAAGTCAAATGGAACTAGGCTTTTCTGGGGAGGGGTTGAGTTTCCTGCCCATTTGTCCACATAATGGCAAGTAGAAGTAAAAATGAGAGATGATAATTGTGCTAGCAAAAGGCTTCAGTGGCTTTGGAGCCCAACACATGAAATATATGAGGGTGGAATAATGGTAATGAGGCATTACCTCTGTTGTAGTATCACATTTGTTTAATCTTGCCACTACATTGCTAGTAGATCCTAGTATAATTGGTATCCTATCATGGGCTTATTGTGGTGTTAAGTGGAATTCTTTTTCTCCTTGCAAAACAGACTAGAGAAGTCTGATATTGTTTATTCTGTAATCACACATTAATGAGTCTGTACATTTGCAGTACAGTATAAGCATTAATAATAAGCTCTTTCCTGTTTTCAAAGAAAGAGACTGGTTTATATCATACATGAAACAACCCTTGGTGTTTAGAAGACAATGCAAATATGTTTTTCATTTTTAAAGCTTTTTATAATTCATTTGTTCTCTTTAATATTCCCTTTGACATTTGAAATGACAATGTATTTTCCAGCCATCAGGACCCATTTATTCCATATTCTCCCCTTTGTATGTTTATATGTACATACATACATATATGTACATACAGATATGTGTCTGTCAGCACACAAAATTTTGTGCCTGCAAAACCAAGTTCCTCTGTGTTAATGATTCTGTAAAAACAGTACACATATGCAAAAGAACATTTATCTTGAAAGTTGAGCTTTTCCTTCTTCTTTAGACCAAGCAAAGATGTACTCAGCAACATAAACACATGCCATAAAAATATTTTTTTCAAATCTAAAAGAGGAAAAGGTTAGTTCCTGCTAGCTTGTCTGTATCCTTATAAGAAACCTAACTGTAAATTCCATTTGGGAAGTGGGTAACAGCTGAGGAAGATCCACTTGTACCCACTGTGGCTTTTGTAGTCTGTGTAAAGTGGCTGGGCCAAGGCATCTGTGAAGGTCATAGTACAAGAAGGGCCACCAAGGAATTAATGAAGACAGAGTGAAATGGAGAAAGGAGGGGGAGAAACACACATGACCCCAAGTCTTCCTGTCAGCATTCTTTGCCTGAAAAGGCTCTCCTGCCTGCCCCTACTGGCTTAGCAGTGAGGGGTACATGGATCCTGAGGATTCTCCCCTGCAGCTCGTAAGTGCTATTCCTCCTTGTGTTCAGGTGCTCTATTTACTAATTCCTTGCAGTATTATAGAAGTAAGGCCTGTAATGGAGAGACAGGGAAACGTTCATGAAATGTTTTTCTCCAGAAGATTCTTTTGAAGTCCTATACCAAATTCATGACTGCATAGTGAAGCTTTGGGGGGCATAAAATACCCTCATCAGAAAGAGAGATGGGTGACATATTGAAATCATCTAATGGAAAATGCAAACATAATATCTTGTATCTCTCGTGTGAGATACAGCTTTCCACTGAAAGCTTATGCATGCCTAACTTGATAACTTTCTTAGACATGTTTCAGTACCTAACTGAGCTTACAAATACAAAAGCACAGTCAAAAGTACTGGTGTAATAAAGGTAGTTATGGACCCCTCTGCTCTTCTGTCCCAGAAAGCAATTTGTATTCAGGGAATCTCCTTATGCACATCTTGGGGAACTTCAGACAAGTTCAAGATATAACTCCTCACAAACACTAGGCTAGTTGAGCACAATGCAGTCCCCTGCCTTCCTGTGTGAGAACTGATGTTTTCTCTGTAATGGTGGTTTTTTTCACTCCTCTTTTTTGCCCTCGGTGAAACAGAGCACAAATAGTTGCCTACTTCCTGAGAACACAGTGATCCTCACATTTTGCGCTGCGGGTTGTGTTTTTCACGCTCAGGCATAGGATGGGAGTTAATCAGATAGCCATGAGCAGCTCTAGCAAATAGCACATTTGCATCAGCAGGAGCTAGTTTCAGCAGACTTGCCGGGAAGGTTTTCTGCAGCATGCCACCATCCTGTCCTACTGACAGGCACTGCACATTCATTTGACAAAACAGATGACAATAGAAAATGAAACTTTTAACGTTCTCTTCTTAAAACACTTGAGAAGCACCTTACCCTGAAGGTGTGAGCCTGTGATTCACATCAGCTTTCCTGGGACTCCATGATGAATTTGAGGTAAAGGAATTTGAAGCTGTGGATGAGCCATACTTCATTTACCCAGATGACAAGAAGATCTCTTAGAACCACTCTAATACAAGTGACAATCCTGATGACTTACAGTTTCCAAGAGTCTAAAGGCCTTCAAATAGAATATTGGGATTACTGAGATTTGAGTGTCTTATGTGCTCAGAAATAACCAGCTATTAAAATTTTGTCTTTTTGTGTTGGACAAGTAACTTCAGATTCAAAGCTGACTTTTTCTCTCTTCTAAATGAACAAATCATCATTCATCAGTCACCGATTTTTTCGTTTTTCCATTTGCCTCACACTTAGTCCCACCATACTGTCTGGGTGCTATTATAAAATTTTGGGGCCTTATAAATCCTGGTTTGGGCACTGCTGATGTACTCTGTCTGGCTTGGTAGCAACAAGGAGGTGCAACTTGGTAGTTCATGGGAAAGAAAGTTTCCTGATATGTTACAGCATGTTAGGATACACATTTGTTTGTTTCTACCCTGGGAATCCATGATATTTGGTGAAAACACAATGCAACGTCTTATCCTTTGGAATATTTGAAAAGCACTTTAAACATAAGCTGGGCAGATGCTTTTAAAAAGATTCTTCCAAGTAAAAGTCACTTATACTGGCTAGGGCACGCGACTAGGAGCAGAGAGGAAGTTTGACAGAAACTTTGCATGCTAGACATTTTCAAATATTCCATAAATGCTGAGATGGCAGGAAATGCCAACAATGATAGTCTAAATAGATCATTAACCCTTACCAAGTTTTGATCACCTTCTGAATGCTGGCTCCAGTTTTCACAGCGCAGATCTTGTTCTAGTTGCATATAATTGTGTGTTCTTTGTCAATTTAGCTCTTGCTGTTGGTGTAAGACTGAGAAAGGGAATGAATTAAGCTTGGGGTTTTTCTACTGCCTTTTTTTTCCAATTGTTTTGTTGGGACATTTTTTTTATTCTCATTTTACTTTGTGGCACAGGGCTACTGGAGAAGAAGTCTGTTACTCTAAACACTGCACAAACACCAACAGAATACCCCAAAGAATTTACAGTCTAATTAAGGCTATATATATATATATATATATATATATATATATATATACACATAATTGATTAATTAAGCTTTGCAACTTCTAGCCAAGGTAAGTGTAAGGTGGGGCAGAATGAAATTTAATCAATTCTTCTGTGCAATCTAAACCATATACAATATTCTGGAGACCAGAGAGCAAATTTGTTTTTCTAACACATGCAGCAAAACAGTCTTGAGTGTTCTTCTCCAGGGTGCAGTGGGATTGGTGTGGTTCAAAGTACTCAACTTTGTTTTAAACCACATCTCTTCAGCTTGAAAAATAAGATTGAAAAATATAAAACAGGTTAAAGTAAATAAAATAAGGATTTGGTGATTGTACATGAGGGAATATTGTCCATGAATTATTAGATCACTTGGGAATCAGGAACTAATTAATTTCCTGACTTCTAATTAGTATAGATCTTAGTACAGAATAGTAATCTACTGTATCAGTTGGACTTCTGGAAAAAGAGGAGGGCTGATTCCAAGCTCTGTGCCTGATTTGGAAAGGCAGAAATCCTGGGTTGTACCAGTGCAGTGAATGAAATTTCAGCCTGGTGCTGATGTGACTGAAGTGAATGAGGTTGGTCTTGGGAGGCTGGGCAGCTGAAGATAAAGTTGAGACAGAAGCCCAAATTTCAGGGTATCAAATCCATACTTTGGTCCAGACTTTTCTTTATGTTGAAATGCTTCTGAAGATCTTTTGCATTTAAGAAAAAATACTCTAGCAATTTGGTTTTGGAGTGAGTTTTCACACCTCATAACTGAACGTGTATGAGAAACACTATGCAGCTGAACTGGAGATGAGAGTTTTTGGTTTTAGGTCACTTCCTGAGGCTGAGCCCCTCTCTTCTCTCCTTTCTCAGACCAATGATTATTTTGTCATGTTGGCCTCAGTGTGGAGGATAATTTAAAAATTCTTTAGCTATTAAACAGCTTATGCATTTTTCTTTCTTTGAGGTAGTTGCCTTTGAGATTTTTACATCTCTCTTGGAACAGAGAGATGGGAAAAGGTCAGTTGAGGAAAAATAAAATGTCTGATTCTGCATCAGTCTGAGGAAGAAAAAGTTAACTTATTGACCTTGAACAATTCTGGATAAGGAAGTGCTGGCTGAGGGCTCCAAGCATTTGCTATCCAGTATTTTATGGGTAGAACCAAGTTTTATTAGACTGGACAGAAACTCTACCCTTATATAATTCTGTAGGATGCATCACAGACAATGAGTAGCATTTTCACAAATATATAATAATAATCATTTTATGTAATTTTTTGGAGCTACAACTTTTGCCTTCTCCATGGTCCCTAATGGTCTTCTGTGGAACACATACTGGGAGGGTGACCAGCACATGGCTGCATGGCTAGATTTCAGCTTTATGAGTTAGGAGACTTGGGAGGCATGTACCTGAATAAAGGAATCACTCTAAGCAGCAAAATGGCTTTTGAGTTCCCCATTAAAAAAGGGAAAAAAAAAAAAAAAGAAAAAAAAAGGCTTATCCCCATTTAAAAATAATTGAAAAATGTGCTGATAGGGAAGAAAGGGCACATGATGGATTAAATGCCTTTCCCATGGCCACACAGGAAGTCTGTCACTAAGCTAGGAATTAAACCTAGATTTTCTCAGTCTGCATCCAGTGCCTTGCCCCCATTTCAGGCTGAAAAATTTTGTTTGTTATCAAATTCTCTGTAGGCTGAAGCAGTAGGGCACTGAGAGCAAGAATGAGTAATATTAGAGACTAAATACTATTAATAATTGGTGAGAAACTGAGAATAGTTCTGGATCAAGTATTACCCATTTCTACTGCTATTTAATGTTCTCTTTTTCCAAGTTTACATCAGCATAAAAATCCCCTTGTGGTATTGTTCCTTAACCAAATTGCTTGTGCCTTTCCCTATGGCTAGGCTGGCAGTGGAGCTTAGCTGTTTCCAATTGTTCTGGTTTAACAGTAAGTAACATTATGACTGGATTGGCAGAAGAGTAATTCTATTTATGCCACTTTTGCTTTACATTTCTCATCCAAAGTCAAATAGAAAAAATGCATCCGTTTCCCGTGGAGAACATCCATGTCTATGTTCTCTCTTACTGTGCTCATTTGAGTTAACAAAACATTATTTTTCTTGAACTGCTGCATGACTGAATTTTATCTATGCAAATGCTGAACTACATCAAGAGGGGTTCCATTGAAATGAAATCCAGACCACGACCAGTAAAGCCAGAAGAAGGCAGGTCATGCCCCTAAAATCAGAAATAAGCAGAAATCCATATCTATAGTAGGCAGGATATGACAAGCTAGGCAAAATCTTCACAGTGATCATAGCTCCTCTCACATAAATGTACTGGGTATTTTGCAACTTGGTCATTGCCAGCCCTACAAGAACAATGCACTGTAAACTGTGTCCTCATAGACTAGAGGTACTGGTGCTGTACCTGTAGGCCACTGGGAGAGCAGTAACAGCTGCAGGATGGGACATGCAGTGCAGGTCTTCAACAGTGATTCCATCTCAGGAACTCTTGCCAGTCACTGGAGGATAATGCTAACTCCTTCCTATGCATGTAGGAAGTCCCGCATGTCCCAAATTACATTAACATTAGCTGAAGAAATAAACACTGCTCAGGTGGCCCAGAGGACACTTTCTAATTTACAGATAAATGGTGGGGAGAAGAGCTGAACCTGCTGATATTCTGTGTTCAAGAGTATTTCAAAGAAAGTGAAACCTTACTAAAACCCATTTCTTATCACCTCCTGACAGCATCTTTTGTGGGGAATAGCCCCAAATGGTTTTGACAGTTCTTCTAATAAGGTAGCTTTCATGCAGTGATGAACAAATAAATATACCATAGTACACCTTTTGTGTAACACTCCTGCCTTTATTTACATGCAGGATTTTACCATTATCTTCCTGAGAAACTACAAAATTCAATTAGTCACCAGATAAGACAAAAACTGGAGCTTGACTCAAAAATTATGCATAACTGTTAGTGTTGTGATATTTATGGAGGGTCATTCATCAAATTTTTACTTTCTACTTAGCTTTTTATCTGACAAATTCTTGCTGAAAAGTCCCCAAGAAATAGAAGAATGTAAAAAGCTGGTGTTCCCACTCGGTTCTTAAAGAAGTCTATGTTCTGTTTTGTATCTATTTTGCCTGGAAATGAAGAAGAGAAAATTCTTCATGTGAATTTCAAACGCTTTCTTCTCCAGCCAAGTTTCATTCTGAACAAGTGGGACACATGATCTCAGTGGAAGGACTTCCTAGGTTGTCTCCATCCTCTGCCAGCCAGGCAGGATTGCCCAGTTAGGCAATCCCTGCTCTGCTTTAGCTGGTTTCCTTCTGTACTATTCCACTCTGTCCCCCACAGCTAGCTTCAGCAAAAAAGGCCATTGTCTAATTGTGCCTTTGATATGAAGGTAAGGAAATGGCTGGTGGTTAGTTCAGGTTTGGGGGAGTTCAGCTGCACACAGAGAACCACAGTTTGGTGCCTGTCTTAAAGTAGATGGGGAAGGGAATACATGTCGAGTGAGTGAATGTCAAAATGTCAAAGAGGAATAGTAATCTGGAAGATTACTGAACAGGCAAAAAAGGGCTAAATCTCTCTATCTTTCTGTTAGTTTTTGTTGTTGTTGTTGTTGTTGTTTTGTGGGTTTTTTTTTTTTTGGGGGGGGGGTTGTTTTTTTGTTTTGTTTTGGTTTTTTTTTTTACTAAGCCACTAAGTATAATTCCTGGTCTGTGCTTCCCTTTATGTCACTTCTCCATAATTCTTAGCATTTCAGTTAGGCTGCTATCTCTTGGCTGCTTCCTCTTTTCCTGCTTTCCTATATTTCATTATTTGCCCTTCTTCCTCTTAGAGTACTTTTATAACAGAGTGAGGAGGATGTGGAAATGTTACAATGTGACACACAAACTGCAGTGTCACAACTGCAGCTCTTTTGTTTCACCTCCAGGAATGTAAAGAAGCAGATCAGAGTGGAGAGGCAGGACTGGGTAGGTGAGTGAAGGAAGGGAGAGATTTATAAATAGGGAAGAGAAATGACAAAAAGTCAGAAAGTTTCCAGCTTGGTAACTTGAGATAATAGCTTTCCACATAGTTAAAGGTAATCCCAAACGGAACCATCACTGTGTCCTTGAATGCAAAGGAGAGATGCAGGCAGTGCCAGTGTAGGGGCCTCCCACAATACTGCTGCAAGAGAGGCGATAGAGCCATGATGTGTTTTTGAACTTGTCTGAAGAGATGAAATCTGAGCAGAGATCTAGACCTGTATTGTGCATAGTTCTTAAAACTGTCCTTTCAAAACAACAGACAAACAAATAAATAATAGAACTTCAAAAGAAAAACTATTCCTAGGGCCCATGTCTGTATATGAAGTAAAACTTTGGAAGATAACATGATTGAAAATGAGATGCTGTAGCTCTCTTGAGATATCAGGCAGCTGGAAAAACTCACTCTCAAGGATTTTTTTCGAGCTGTTTCCTAGGACACCCATTAGTTAGAGGCTCTTCCTCTCCTCTCCTCTCCTCTCCTCTCCTCTCCTCTCCTCTCCTCTCCTCTCCTCTCCTCTCCTCTCCTCTCCTCTCCTCTCCTCTCCTCTCCTCTCCTCTCCTCTCCTCTCCTCTCCTCTCCTCTCCTCTCCTCCTCTCCTCTCCTCTCCTCTCCTCTCCTCTCCTCTCCTCTCCTCTCCTCTCCTCTCCTCTCCTCTCCTCTCCTCTCCTCTCCTCTCCTCCTCTCCTCTCCTCTCCTCTCCTCTCCTCTCCTCTCCTCTCCTCTCCTCTCCTCATCCTCTCCTCTCCTCTCCTCTCCTCTCCTCTCCTCTCCTCTCCTCTCCTCTCCTCTCCTCTCCTCTCCTCTCCTCTCCTCTCCTCTCCTCTCCTCTCCTCCTCCTCTCCTCTCCTCTCCTCTCCTCTCCTCTCCTCTCCTCTCCTCTCCTCTCCTCTCCTCTCCTCTCCTCTCCTCTCCTCTCCTCTCCTCTCCTCTCCTCTCCTCTCCTCTCCTCTCCTCTCCTCTCCTCTCCTCTCCTCTCCTCTCCTCTCCTCTCCTCTCCTCTCCTCTCCTCTTCTTTCTCCTTTCAACTTGAGTGAATTAAAATTACATCATAGCAACTGGTGTAGGAGTTGATCCAAACTTCTAGGCCATGACAGATGCTAAGGAGATAAACAACTGTGGGTAGGGAGGAACTATGTCCAGACTGCTCTTTGTGGAAGGAGTTAGAGGAACAATAGGTAGAGGTTTCCTGTTAAGCCAAGGAGAAAAGGGGGAAGCTGTAATACCTTCTCAGCTATGGCTGCAATTGGACTCAAGTTTCACAGCATTCTCAGTGTGGGTTTACTTTTTCTCCAGCCCCCCACCACGGGAAGCTCAGGTTGTCTTAAAAATCTAAATATTACTAAAAGCCAAAGTTTAAGCTCCCAGATAATTCTGATACTTCAAAATTGCTCTCCATTGCAACACAGTTGCTTCCAGTCTGTGTGGTGCTGCAGCGGACCAAAGATTTCGCAGTCTCCCTCTGGTGCAGATTGGAAAGCAATAGCTGAACCATTTCTGGGATTTGAAATGCCAATGCAGGTCCTTTTTGTTAACTACTGCATTACTGATCAACTTACAGGTTATACCAAACAGAGTTTGTGAGGAGGTAACAAATGCCTGCTTGCACATGCAGGCTCAACAGAGGAAGCTTCTGAGATGACTGAATACCCAAGATTTAGATACAGAGTTTGAGACAGTGTTCTGATTTCTCAGTGGATCAGCATTTTCCAGGGTGATCTGTTTTCTGACAATCTAGCTTCATTAGTATCTGAAGTTGGGGTGCCTCAAATGTTAGTTGCTTTTGTAAAAATCTTTTGCTGATAGACAAGTGTTAAAGGAATTGTTAGGCCTATTGATATGAGTGGAAGAGTATTTGAACACTAGTGAGATCTTACTGGATTATTCTGTTTTATACCTCATCCAGAAATAAAGGTTTTGATGGAATAATTTCTGTTGCCTGAATTATATAAATTTCTGATGTTCATAATAATCAGTTTTGGGCTCCTTGTCACAATTTAGTTGAGTGATTGGAGCTATTGGAAAATACTCAGTTTAAAAACTATTTTTTTTAAAGACTTGTACCTAGAAGCTCTGCCAGCAAGGTGTTGGCTTGGATGATTTGTTGTTCTATACAAGTTAAGAAAATGTTTGCATTTTGATATAAGATACCCAGCATGGGGATTGTGACTGTCAGAAGATGGTGATCTTGACTGTGTTTACAGTGAATTTCAAATGTTAGATTACTGATTAAACACAGGCAAAATAATTTTAAAACCTTTTACACTCACTAGCCTTAGATATTGCTGAAGAATTGTTCAGAGTTTGAGGAAGCTGCACCTGAGTGGATTGCCTCTCTCTTCTAGAAGCATGGTGATACCTGCACCAGAAACTCAGCTAAACTTCAACTCTGCAGCATAGTTACTTTCTGGTTTTGGAGACACACTTCAGGACAGGAATAGGGACTCCTAAATTCAGTTTCAAATCACAGATGAGGTGTGATTGCAGATCAGAGTTAGGAAGTTCAGGTAGGATGCTGTAATATCTTTTATATATAAAATTAATTAATCTTAACTTCTGACATATTTTTCTCCACATCTTTCTGAGAAACTCATCTTTTTAGAATATTATTTCCTTCATCTCTTGCAGAAAGCTAGTGGAATCTAGGTTTTTCTCTTAACACTGCACTCAAAGACTCAAGAAAACAGTATTTGACTTTACAGTGGTTGTATGCGTCATGGAAGAGGCATCCAATGTCAGGGATGACTTATCATAACAACAGTGTGGTTAAGGATGGATTCTGTTCAGGAAAGGGAAGGTGTGCTTGTTTTTCCAGAAGTAAAAGGAGACTGCAAGCATAGAAAATTATACAGAAGTGAGAAAAGACAAGAAGTCTCTTAAAAATGTGTACAAAAATGTGTTTGTAGACTTTCAGAATAATCCAGTTCTCTGAGAGATTGCAAGTTTGCCAGCATCATTTGGGGTTTCTTGCCATTTCAACATAGATGACTGATTGCCAGAGAGGGAATACAGGTCACTGTAGCAAAGCATTGTCTGTGATTCGCAGTGGGAAAGAATTTATATTGTCCTGACATTTTTCTCCTCAGGAGCTATCAGGTATGTCCATGTTCAGAGAATTTTTTTGAGATTTCTGTAGAAAAATTTTGCCTCTTCCCCAGAAGATGTAGATTAGTATTTCTTTTTTCTGGAGGGCTGAGTACACTCTAAGCAAGTAAGCAGCATTGCAAAGCTTTCTCATAATATTTCTATAATCCAAAAAAAAGAATCTTCAATAGCATCTGGAAAAATAACTGAGCACTCAGGGTTAACAGACGTAAAACAGGCTTCTTAATTCAGCATCAACTTCTTTTCACACTCCTCAGAGAGAACATCTACTTTATCACTTCTAAAGTGATGACTGTATTTTATTTGCTTTAGTCTAAAATAAGCTTTCAATATCCCTGGTGGTTTTTTCCCCTGTGTCATATGCAGGGGGCAGAGAAGACTCTGCTCAGCAATTTGTTTTTAAAGTAGGCAAGTTAATAAAATTTTCATAGCATGTTCCCTCCCAAGTGCTGAAATGGCTAGGTTCCTCCCCACTTCATCCTCTGACCTCTTCTCGAAAGAGGACTTTGACAGTGCAGAGCTTTGGCAAAACACCCAAAGGCACCTCCCCAAACCTAAACACAGCTGCTTGGTTTAAATTTAGGTCTGCTGACCCTTTGACAGCTATGGGGAACTATGTACATAGGTGCAAAATGTTGTTCAAGGCATCATCATGATAGCTGAATGGCCCCTGGAAAAGTCCCTGTGTCTGTTCACTGATAGTGAAGGGACAGCACATTGTTAGCACGCATGGACTTGTTAACACAGATGGACTAGCAAGGGTCTGACCCTGAGACAGGGTAGCTCTGTGCCACTCCAGGCACAAAAATAAGGATGTGCAAGCAGATCACTGAGGTGGTACATGGAAAGGGGAGGGTTTGCAAAGAAAGGCTAACTTTGCATTCAGGGCATGGCAAATTAAGATTCTCTGAATGAATATAAAAAATAGTTAATCTCCCTGCCTTTCCCTGAACCACAGAACCAAGGGTACTTCATTGTTCCCATGTGGTGGTTCTGTTCTTCAGGGCAGCTACTGTTGCCTTCATCTGGTACCTGACCAATATCCTCTGTTTGTGTTCAGATTTCACAGGCTTTTCTCTTGGTCAAACAAGCTTAAAACTCCCCTTCTAACTACAGTTCACATTTTTCATATGTAACTGATCACCTTGTCTGGTTTTAATTGTGTTTCTACACTTTTTAACCCCTTTGCCTTGTTAAGGGATGGCCACAGTAACTCCCAAAAGAGCCTAGCTGTTTCTTCCATCTTGTAGAGCGTCTGGTCTGCCTGTTGAATCTCAATATAGTCTTTCCTCTTCTCCAAAACACTAATCTTTGCAGGTGCATACTCCTTTCATGTTCTCCCAGCTGCCACGTGCAACTGCCTTTAGCTGGAGTTTTGTTTCCTTAGTTGAAGATGGGTCAACACCCATGACTTTCACTAAAGTATGCTTTGTGGAAGGATTTGAGAAGGGAAAAGCCTTTTAAATGTTAGGATATCATATATCTGAGGCATTGCTTTTCCTGGATAACTGTTGCTGTGTGGGGAAGAGTGTGAGCCACAATGATTGTGCCGGCAGTCTTTTTGGAGAATGCAGCTTTGGAGGTTCCAGTCTCGGCACATAAGCGTGTGGGTTCATGGACACACCTGTGTGAGCTGAGAATGTTTTCAAGTATGGTAGTTTTTTTTTACCTCACAGTTTGCATTGTTACTTAAGTTTACTTTTCTTTTTAAAAATTTCCTGCTTAGGGCCCTCTTACTACTCCTTCATCACTTAAAGACCATATTAAAAAAAATCTGATGAAAGCAGAAGAGACAAAAAATTTGAGAATGAAAAGTGCTGTTATTACTATCATTTGTCAGCAAATCTTTCTCTCCAGTTTGAAAGTGTTCTCAGCTTACTTCTCAAAGTAGAGAAGTGTCAGTAAAGTCTGTTACCGGCAAACCCGCAACAGTTCCCTTAGCTTCTCCATCATGCAGCCAGTAAAAGATGCAGAGCATTTCCAGTCTAGGAAGCATGGATTACACATACATGTAGAACTTGAGAAAGGTTTAGTATAGCATTTCCTGACAGTGCTCTTTCTCTTGCCTTTAAAGTCTAGTTTTACTTGTAGTTCAAATGATGAACATCAAACAGCCAGGTAGTTAACTGTCCTTTGGAAAAACAACTTGAATCCAGTACAAAATGTACCAGGAAGTTTCACAACAAAGACAAGAAATATGAACTAGACCAGCCCCTTGGTTTGGTTACAGATCATTTCCTAGTGAAACACAAATTTAGAAAAGTGTATAAAAGGCACGTATCTTCCAGTGTATATTTAAGTGCATTATTTGAATCTGTCTTTAATCAGTGCATCTTTACTGGTCCTTTAGAAAATTCCTGTAGATAGCTAACAGGAGGCTGCTGGGAGAAAGTACAATGGAGCAAAAGCCACTTTTTGTACCTAGAGAGGACATACTTTGTTGGTTGTTTTGTTCACTTTTTTGATTCCGTACAGTTTGATTTCACTGCAGCCCCTAGAAAAACATGTTGATGGGCTTTGCAATGCAGTGAAGCACAGTTCCCTGCTCCTTTCTGCTGTGGACAGGCTGTGCATGCTGACAGGCACTGGCGCTGGCTCATGAGGTAGGCACCTCCCCCAGACAGTAGCAGGGAGAAGTTGAAGTCATGGGTGATGACATGGGTGGAGCTCCTCGCACCAGTTGTCCTGTGGGAGATAGCTTATCTGTGGATGCCTGTGTTTCTGGAATAATATCCATTTGATTGAAAGCCAGAATTAGAGTAGGGAAGAAATTGGCTGCCAAGGGCTGATTGGCACTTGGAGTCAAAGGAAGCAGCATAGACCCTGCAGCGAGGATCTCCTTATCCATCAGCACCAGCCTCTCTGCAGGTGTGTCCCAGCAGTTCCTGCTACTACTCTTCTTTCTGTTATTTTTGTTTCCCTTTGAAAATGCCCTCTAACTTTCAGCATTTTACACAGAGACACACCACAAATACTTGATTAGCACTGCCAATGCAGTGCTTATGTAGAAAGGAGGGAGTAGAAGAGTAGTTTTTAAGAGCACTTGGCTGCACCTGCTTTTTCTGTAGCTAAACAACCAGTTAGTTTGATCAGTCCCATCTCTGTTCTGTTGTGTCATCTGAATTAGACTGAAGAAGAGCTCAAGGCATTGCATTATGATTCCTCTGCTCAGACCCTTTGTTGTCATTTTTCTCACCCACACAATTATTCTTGTTGCTTCAGAGCTCATAAGGGAAAGAAACTATCAATGGAAACATAACTTAAGGTAAAGAATTGGTTGTTTGTTGTCAAGTCTGGCTGGTGAATAATGACTCCTTAAAGATTCTATGGAAAGACAACTTTCATTTCTGAGAATGGCATCCTATACCTGCAGTGCTCTTGTGGAGTGAGAACAGAGCTGATACCATAGTAAACGATCTTGATATAAAAAGGAAAGGGGGAAGGATTTCAGTGCATAAAACCAAGTGCTAAAATTTTCATATGCTGTTACAAAACAAAGTAACTGTTATGTCTCGTATCAGAAATAACAGGTGAGATTGCTGACAGTATTGTTTTCTGAGTACCTATGTAAACAAGAAGAGATCCTGTCTGCATTTATTGACACATGTTGGCATGCTGAGGGGATTTATTTTGCCGATTAGTGGGGTTTCCTCATCTTATTCTGCCTTTTTTCACAATATTTTCTATCATTTGTTAGACAGGATGGTGTTAAAGTTTTGGTTTTTTCTCACAGTTAGAGTGATAAGCTACTGTTCAAATCAGTCAGGTAGGATTGCTGGTTGAATAGTTATGGTGTCTTCATGAAAACTCCTGGATTTTAATGCTAAGATTTAAGCATCAACTAATATCAACAAAATACTTCTGACTTGTCCTGAAATAAAAAGTGAGCCATGAAAACAAAAAATTACACCACCCAAACTATTTGCAGACACTTGAAGAGAAATCTCTCTCTGCTCTTGGCTACAAAGTACAAACAAGATATTGCATGACACAAAACCAAATTATTTGGATTATTTTCAAATAAAGTCTAAAGAATAAGTTCTTAAAGGCAGGTATATGCCACAAGATACAGTTTAGTACTTACTGGGATAAAAGATCAAATCCCATTAAAATCAAATAATTGTATTGTTTAAATGCCTCAGAAGCTTCAGTGTGATTTGTCTTTGTCTGCTACTCTTTAAATACCTTTGATAGCCAGGTCCTATGCTTTTTTACTTCTTTAAAAATCCCACTGGAGAACAATATGACTTGGGAGGTGAATCCCCCCTTCCAAACAGAATTATGGCCCAGGTACTGAGACCTATGCCATTGCCAAAATCTCACAAAATTGAAAGCATTTTACAGCTGGGAGGGACTCTCATAGCTAAAAAAGAAGGTAAATTGGCAGTGGATTGTAAACAAATTACTAATTGTTCCCATGCATCTTTTTTCCAGCTGCCTATTTCTCTGTCCTTCGAAAGCCACCCTCTACGTCCAGTTTCCCAGGAGGTCTGTTTGTTTTCTCCTTTCTGCTTGCCATCAACTCTTTCACTCATTGCAAAATGCCTCCCTTCCATCTCCATGTTGCTCAGCTCTTCCCAGGGAAGTATGATGCTGTCTGCTCTCATACCATCCTGCTTTCGTGACTGCCCCAGCCCAAGTCTGATGTGGAGTCAGCAGTGCTGCTCTTCAGTGATAAATTATATCATCACCTCTCTCCCCTTTGACATATCAATTTATTTTTTTTCCAAGACTTGCATAAATCACCTTTAGCCATAGAATACTGAACAGCTGTTTTAACACTAATTTAAAATGCTCTTCAGAAAATCCAAAGTGAAATTTCCAGTAAACATAATAGACCTCAAGGGACCCAGCCAGTGCCCTGGTTTTGGGTAATTTTTCCACACTCTGGATAGGTAAAAAAGGAGTGGGGGAAAGCTGTCAGTCCAGTGACATCAAAGAACTCTACACCCCTTCCACCAAAAAAAAGGTTTGTATTAAACAGCCCTGAATTGTGATAATGTGTACAAAGGGAATTAAATACCGAGCCTTTTAAGGTCACCTCCAACCAAATTGAAGTAAATTAATTAATGAGTAATTTCTTAATGGTGTTAGAAGAGCCAATGAGAAATTATTACCATGAGTTATTTTAAAGCTATTTAATTAATGCATATGTGTGTACATAGTTATGGATGTGTACAGAAATTATTTCTACAAAAACTGTATTGGATAACAGTTTCAGAAACTGGTACAAAGTCTGAGTACACATGAAAAATATTGTTTGCAGGTATTTTTCAGATCCTTGTTGCTCCATAAGTGATTTCTCTACTATAACAAAGGACGGGTGAGAACCACTCTCACAAAAGTAGAAAACACTGATGGTTTTTATTTTCAGTATAAGCCCCCAAGGGGAAAAAAAAAGAAAGTATACCCTGCCTTCCCTATTATTTAGATTTAATAAAAGTCCTTAACATTTTTACTGGAGTGATTTCTCTCTTCTGTTGTGTCTCCTGCATCAGTGGGACTCTTTTCACTAGTTCTTGAATTGCAGACAGATTCATAAGAAGTACAAAGTTTGAACAGGGAGAGATTTTTTTTTTTTTTTGTTAATTAGACCTATAAAATTTCTGTGAGGACCCAGGGTGAGTCAGGTGCCCTCAATGTCCACCATGTCTCACTAGCAAAGTGAACTCTGCATGTGAACTGAACCCCTGCCATGAGCTGCACTGCAGAATGGATGCACATCCTGGTACTCAGCCTGGTCTGCACAGGGACATTCATTGAGCAGTACAGCTGCAGCAGTCCAGGACATAGCTGTGGAGAGCTTAGGTGAATATTGGCTGGATCAATATCCCTGTCATTGCTTATGTCAACTAATGAACTTCAGCATTACTTGTATCAGCATGCCCAATGGCATGGTAATTTGTATGTGTCTACTTATAATATGCAGCATATAATATTTTTGTACAACTGTTCTTTGTAACTACATTGTGAGGACAAGCCTTAGAAGTACAAACCAAAAATATGCCAATATACACAATAAAAAATACATATATATGTAAACCTGAACTCCCTCTTCTTCCATTGCATAAGACCAGCAGGCATAAGAGGAAAACAACACAATTTCACTTTTTATAACTGCAGAGACTAGAAACAAGGATATGTAAGAATCCGTGTAATACAACAAGGATGTGTAAGAGATTTCTGTCACAGACGGAGGGCACATTGGCAAAAAATAATTTCTGAGGAAGCTGCACTGTAGGGGCCTGCATTGACCCTTTTGAGACTAGAGTTAGCAAGAGTTCCTCTTGACTTCAGCAGGAATTACTGCCCAAGCAAGGGGAATACCCAAGAGCACATTATGCTTCTAGAAAACATGATAAAACTTGTTGGCTGCTTTGGAAGAAAAGGGCATTTTCGCAAATGGGAATTGTTCTAGACGAGTCAGGATTCCCCTGCTAGCTGTCCATCTCCTGTTCCTCCTTCATCCTAAACTGCTTATGTTGCTTCTGTGATGATAGTTTTGTCTTTCTCCTAGGTATTTATCTTATAGCAATAGTGCCATCTTCTTTTACATTTACTGCTAGCAGTACCACAAACCAGCATCCTGTTTGCCTTCTTTATTGCAGCTGCATACGGGGCGGAAGGCTTTAGGGACTTTCATGCAATAATTCCCAAATCTTTTTCCAGTAAGTATACTGAAACTCAGTTCACTACAGAGCATTTCCATCTAGTTCCTACTTTTATGATTTTTTTGTTTGTGCCATTTCATTTCTGAGTAATCTATGTTTTTCTGCATGCACTTAAGTAGTCTGATCTTTTTGTTTTGTTCATGTGCATTTTGTTATAACTTAACAAAAAATCTGCTTCAAAATCTACCTTCTCCAAATCACTGGCAAAAAAGGAGCCTTTTGTTTAGTAGTAAAAATACTTTATAAATTGTTTAAAAATTGTTTAGTAAAAATACATGTATTATTCTTATAACTGAAAGGGAAAAAAATTACCTGTAAATTGTGGAAAATTGTCATATACTCAAGCCAAATATTTCTATTGCTTCCATTTGCCATGGTGAAAACAGCAGTATGAGGTTGTAGCCCATTAAATTTGCAGAATCAGTTCTGTTTAACCAGTCATGCCATCTTTTTAAGTCATTGTTTGGACATTGATTTTTTTTGGTATATCACTAAATTATTACCCTTTCTAGAACATACATTTTAAAGGAAAACTGCTATTTATAATATGCTCTTATTCTGGTTTGCATATGATTTCTATTAAAATGCAATACTTAAAAAACCATTAAAATACCTAGACTGGTAGACTTTTTAAAAGGTGTCCAGTCAAGCAGTATTCATAAATGTGAACACCTTTAGGCTTCTGTTTCCCAATAGGATTTCGAGTCAGATAACTCTTGTCAGTTACATCCATGCAGTCCTTCTGCGACACCTGAGAGGTTGCAGGATGTATCAGAGAAGAGTTTGTCAATCCTCTTCATTTCAAAGGAATATCGGTCTTTCAGTCTCTTGAGGTAATTATTGTCCATAGCTTTTTGTTATCGAATTGCTACACCATCACTTTTGAATGAGGTTACCATAAAACTTGTTCCACAGAAGAAAAAGACCTGGAATTTATTGGGTGAAACAGATCCCTCATATTCTTAGCTACCTACTGAAGTAAACTCTTTCCTTTTTTTGGGTGGGGTGGGTTGAAGGTAGAGAGGGTTTTACTGTATAGAAAGTAAGATTTCGGACAACAAAATGGTCTTTTTCAGCCTAATGAAAAAGTATTTTTTCACCAAAATCACCAGATTAGAAAAGAGGGAAATAATAGGAAAGATTCTTTTTTCTACATAAAACATCATACAATCCTGTGGAGAGAAGAGGAATGAATACTGGCACAAAGTTTTCTGATTCTTGACCCTTTTCCTTAATGTTGAAGTTTGCTGTGTTCATATCACATCAAATTTACTAGCCTCTAGTTATCATATGTTGTGTGGCTGTAGGAAATTTACCTAAATTCTTATTCTGGCTGCAAGCAATTGTCACCTATGGGATTACAATGTAAAGGATTTATCTTATAAAGTCTTAATCGTTTTCCCAGGCACCTTTTTTTATTTGACTGGTTTTTAATCATTACTTCTGTCTCCAATCACTCAGCAATCCTAATCTTGCTGTCCTAGAAACACAACTATCACTCTATAGCTTCCTTAGGTTCTTCCTTCCATCCTTCCCTACCCTGATTTCTTTATCAGTGCTTGTACTCTGCTTTCCCATTGGCATTGCTTACCCCATAGAACTGCAAACCAAAAATTTGGATTCTGTACAGCCCTTGGAATCTTCCTGCCAGGTGGAGAATGTTGCATTTTCTGTTCATTTGTATCCATTGAGTTGGGTTACTTTCACAATTGTTTTGGACAAATCCCTATGAAGTGGATTAATTTTAAGTTTCATTCCAATTAGCCTGATTGTCAGAATGAAAGCTATAAACACAAAAATTTCAAAGCGACTTAGAAACAGACATGTAATATTGTTTGGGTTCCCAGCTCCCTGGATGCCTTGTATTTGTTTTAGTGATATCCACTGTTCATTGCTCCATGTGTTACAAACTGACCAATTGCCCACAAAATTATAGTTGAGGTCACAGCACTTGTTATTTAGTGATATTGTACCTGCTGTTTAGAAGTTAACTCCTTTCATGTGATTGTTTCTTTGCCACATTATTTGTTCTGTAACCAAACTGAGTGGCATCCTGTATTGTTTCTTTCAGCTGGTAATATTAAAATAGAGACTCAGAGTGATGAAGAGAATGGGCGTGCCTGTGAAATGAATGGGGAAGAATGTGCAGAGGATTTACGAATGCTTGATGCCGCAGGAGAGAAAATGAATGGCTCACACAATGGTCCAGGCAGCAAAGCTTTGTCAGGAGTTGGAGGCATTCGACTTCCTAATGGAAAGCTAAAATGTGATATCTGTGGGATAATTTGCATCGGTCCCAATGTGCTCATGGTTCACAAACGAAGCCACACTGGTAAGGCCTGCCACAGTTTTTCCTATAGTTGACAAGAACTGGCCACATGTTAGTAACTAAGACTTATACTCTGTATCATGCACATGTTGCCTCTTCTAAGGTAATGCAGCATGGGTGAGCCTTTGCAACTCAGTTATTTTGGTACATCCTTTTGGCCTGCACTGAAATTGAGGCTTCTTCTTAGAAGTCCATCTCTTGGGCTAGAAATTGTGCTGTTTGTTTGATTTGAAAAAAAAAAAATTGAAAAATCAAACCTAAAAGAAAAGAAGTCTTGTTTAATTTCTAAAAAATCTCTAAGAACTGCTGAAGAAAAGCCCATTTGTAGCTAACTCTGAAATTAACCCAGTTGTTATGTTTCCAACAAAACAGAAAAGCTCATTATGGATCAGTGAATATGAAAGTGATTGGAAAAATGTGTATTAAGAGAACTGTATTGACAGACTTAGTAAAAAATACTTACATTTCATGTCCGGTGTTTCATTAAGTAAAAACAAGTATTGTCACAGGTCAAATGTGCACTAAAGTGTTTCCACAAGGACACTAAAAGAGACATGTAAAGATTTTGTGTCCATAAGGATGGCTTTTCATTATACAGTGCTGTGAATATTCTTTTCTCAATTTTCTAATTCTGATTAGTCTCAAAGAGGGCCAAAAAGGAAGAGGCTGAATTAAATGAAAAAGTAAAGAGTGAGCCTCACCTTGCCTGATATAAGATGTCTAAAAATTAGGCTTCCAATCTAAACTTTAATGTCATTCATAGCTAAAAGAGAAGAACCAAAGTGTACTGTTATTTCACAGAAGTTGCTTTGAAAATAAATTTGGGATTTGGCATTTTTACATGAATATTACAATGAGAGGGAATTTTAAAATATTTTTAAGGTAAGAATTGATCTGTCTTATAGTTACATTTTTCTGAAATAGTTGTGCCAATAAACACATAGATACTTTCTTCCTCCATATCCTCAGAGTCTTGCTTAAATAACTTTCCCAGAATTGCTAAGTCGTGAGATTAACAAAGTGCTTTCAGAGTTAAAATGGAGAGGATTGGTGAAAAGCCCTGCAGTGTGTTCCATTGCCCTCAGTGTTACTGTCTGTCACGGGAACTCTGTCTGTTCAAGCTATGGAAGCGTGGGATCTGTTAGTGTAACAAGGGTTAGCCACCTTCAGAAGCAAGGCTGTTACATTGCTTGCTTCAAAGTACTCTTCAATTCTATGTGATAAATCCCTCTGTCAGGGAAGAGTAGACAATTATAGGAAAAGCCACAACTAGTACTCAGAAGAGAGGCTGTAGCCTAATTCAAAGATAGAACAAAGGACGGGTTGGATTGCCTGTCCTTGTGGCAGGCGAGGGAAGGGAAGGGTACGGGGACGGTCAGGGAAGGCAGGGCGGGACGGGCAGTGAAGTGGCGAAGGAAGGGAAGGGAAGGAAGGGACGGGCACGGGTAAGGGAAGGCACGGCGAAGGGAAGGGCAGGGCCGTGAAGGGCAGGCGAAGGAATGGACCGGTCGAAGGGCCTTTCCTTGCCTGCACTTTGCCTGTTCCTTCCTTTCCTTCCTTTCCTGTCCTTTCCTTTCCTTCCTTTCCTTCCTTACTTCCTTTCCTTCCTTCCTTTCCTTTCCTTTCCTTTCCTTTCCTTTCCTTTCCTTCCTTTCCTTTCCTTCCTTCCTTCAAAAATTGATAAAATGACTTGTACATGAGGCCTTTGAAACAGACCCATGGGCTAAAGAGGTTGCTGTAGTGGTTGAAACAGTATGTTGCAACTTGAAATGCACTTAGAGGTAGAAGTTTTTGTGCTTGTTTAAGCAGACTGCTCTTTTGTTAAAAAAAAAAAAAAAACACTGTTGCTGGATGAGAGGAGCTGTTTCAGGTCCCTAAGGGTCCACTGCAGTGTTTGCACTAGGGCTAAATGGCCTGTGTGAGAACACACCTGACTTTATGGAGGTGGTGGGCACAGCTGCCTTTGTTTCTCATGACCTCCTTGGTACTCAGCCTGCTGTCTCTGAGCATGAGCTAGGCTGCCTGTGACAATATCCCCCAGGGACAGCTCACTGAGTGCAGGTCATTTCCCCAGACCTTCAGCTCCCTGAACTTCTTGCCTGCTAGAGGGACCCATTTGCCTGCCAGGGGTGCTTGGGGTGCTACCACACAAAGATTGTCATTTGGGGTGACAATTGGGGTGCTGTCACACAAAGATTTCTTAACCCTTTGCAGAGCTCTTCCCTTACCACCTAGATCCTCTTTTTAATAAGGGAATATAGTTCAAGCCTACAGTGGAAGCACCCCACAAGAGGCACTTTGTTCAGGACAACCCTCTTTTACACTGGATAAAACTAAAGGGTGTTTTGTCCCTGGGTCCTTCCATGCAAGGAATGCCTTTGCTTTCCCTCCTGCCTCATCCTCAGCTCCTCTCCTGAGCAGCCTCTTTGAATGAGCTCAGGTGGTTTTTCAGGGGCTGGCAAAGGAGTGGAAGTTCAGAGCTGGTAGTTTAAATTAAAGGGACGTCATGGGGAAATAGTGGTGACTGCTTTTCCTTTCAGCTGCGCTGTGGAAATTAAAGTCGAAATGGGATATACTATTACAGACATTTAACTGACTATGCCAAAGCCCATTTCAATGCATGCCTGGTGAAGGAATAAGCCTCACAAATGAATTACTTTGCTGCTAATTCATGTAAAACCTGCATATGCAGTGAGGTTTTCTTAAATAAATATTTGATAAGTGAACAAAACTCTAGCACACTAAAGTGCCAAAATAAAATGACTGCCTGACCTGATGAAAGATGTAATTGTTTTTAATGAATACACCTGCCAAGTGCAGATATGCAGAGCAGCACCTGATATTTCTGCCCTCTCCTGTCTGCAGGCAACTGCACAGCACTGACTGCTTCCTAGCGCCTTACCTGTTGCTTACATCTGCAGAGCAAATCCCAGCTCACGGATGCCCAACTCTTCTCACTTCCCTTTCAGCACATTCATTTCTCCAGCTTGGCACTGCCTTGTGTGGTGTTTAAGAAAAAGGAGATCTTGAAAGGAGAAAGAAATTCCTGCTCCCTGATACTGAAACCTCAGGGTATATTCAGGCTTCTCTCACTCACTGTGCATACATCTGCATATTCATGCATATCTGTATATGTGTGTGCATAGGTGTATATATTGCCTCCTTATGTGTTCACTAAATTAAGTCACCGGTTAGTTCACTCACATCTTGTTACTTGGTTCTGATTGTCTCAAATTTATTTAGAAAGTGAACTCTGAGTGTTAAGTGATCTTGTCATTGTTTAAGAAATTAGAAATATTTTAATTAAGATTTCAAGTATTCTTCACTGAATACGGGGTCCAGGGCCCAAGCTCCTACTAAGGCTTGCAAATCACTCCAACGGTGATAGTGGTTGATTGAATTCAGGGTCCAAAGGCAGTTTTTGTTTCTCGGCCTATATTTAGTCATTGCTACATGCCCAGGACAGGTATGTACTATTCAGACCTGGAGAAAATTATACACTGTTTAGACTGTTTAGAAAAAGAGTAATGTATTTTTTATTTCCATCCTGTTCCATCCTCATTTTTGGAGGTATCACCACACCCAGTAACCTTCCATCCTTGGCTGTCAGCATCCTGGCAGGTCTGGGAGTTTTGCTGAGCTCAATAAAGGAGGCATTTCCTCACCCCAGTAGTTGCATCATGGACAGCTGAGGGCCAGCAAAGCTACACATAGCTTCAGTGTCTTTTGGTGACAATGTTGTTCTCCTTCTACAGCAACATAAGTTCAGGCTTCCTTATATCTGATCCCACTCTAAGTTCTGTAGAAGTATTTGGTGTGCAGCAGTCTCGTTTGAAAGGCTCCATCCATCTTTTCCACCTAGTGCAAGACTTCACCCCTGTGACTGGGAGGGCTGTAGGCTAGAGATACATAGCATACTTGCTTGCTTTACATTTCATTCCTGGAGTACTTTTATGATTCTTGTTTTGTCTTCTTACAGTCCTCTGAGTAAAAAAAACAGAAACGAATGCTAGAAAAGTTACTTAGTAAGAATTAACTATTTCTTCTGAATGTGTTCCCCTTGCTGAGCTGGCAAGGGGAACACATTCTTCCATTCACTGTTTCAGTCCATTTCTGAAAAATACTTTCTGTGCTGAGTACATGCCCCAAAGATTAAGAAGTTAAGTAGAGAGACACTTACCTGTTTTCTTTTCTTCCTAACCATACTTCATGGCTTATGAAATACTTTTCAAAGTCCTGTAAGGGTTATGCTGGCATTTTTGTGTGCCACCCCAGCTGAACCAGATGTGGATATAGTTTAGCTGAACAGAGCTACTAGACAGACAAAGAAAGTGAGCTTATTTGGCTTGACAGGCACTATACTGCTGTGCTTGAAACTGACCAGTGAAAATGTCTTGCCATAAAGGGGATTCATTTGGCTCTTTGCTGAATGCTAAAGCTGCCAGCCCTGATGGCAGGGTCTTCATGTTTTTGGGTTGGGACAGTGCTGCTGTCTAATTGATCTTCAGCTGTTCTGGTGCATTACCCAGAAGTCAAAAATTATCATGCTGTACATATATGCACATGTATATGCACATAAAAAGTCATCCTAGGTGTACAAAATGATACATGATGTTTGAGTGAGAGAGAGAAGGAAGAAATTTGTTTTATTTTCTTTCTTTTAGTATTTTAACTTCAGCACTGAAATCTTAAATACAATGTTATTGTTGCACAAAAAAAAATTATAACTAAGAACAGGTCATCCTTGGGTTGCTTCTAATGTTGATGCACTATAATTGCTACAACAGATTGAACTGATACCTAAGAGAAACAAAATTCAGCAAATGTCTTTTAAAGGCTAGTTTAACTTAGTTGAGGACTGTACAGAAACAGGCAAGCAGAAGCAGTTCTTGCTGATAGAATGCTCTTATGTATAATTTTTCTGTTATTCCTATCTGGTACAACTGGAAACGTATTTGATTTCCCATTGATTTCAGAAAAGGCCTCATGCATTAAATTAAAAAAAAAATACAAGAAAAAACCAAAAATCCCCGAACTAATAAAATACATTGATACTAAACAACACTAAAAAGCAAACAACAGCCATATTAATT
Source organism: Serinus canaria (assembly GCF_022539315.1). Lineage (NCBI taxonomy): Eukaryota > Metazoa > Chordata > Aves > Passeriformes > Fringillidae > Serinus > Serinus canaria. The sequence goes on from NC_066315.1 coordinate 82,593,389, forward strand.
TTTGCAAAGGCTTGGATTCACTTTCTTGATAACAACACCAGTTTAGACAAATCAAGGCTGTGTCTCTTCAAGTTTTCCCCCATCTATCCAAAGTGTAAACCATCAGAGCCTGTTTGTGCAGCTCCTCTGCTCATACCTTAGCTATAGCAAGGTTGGGACTTAGGCATGGAAGTACAGGGCTTCCTTTGCACTGTCTTAACTTCTGTGATTTTACTCTCTAGCTTTCTCTCTTTTCTCTGTCTCTTTCCTGATTTGGCTGCTTAGGGACAGACAGGTAATGGAGAAGAAATTGAAAGGGAAAATACAGGGAAAATGTAAATGAAAAGAAGTTATTATAACTGTTATAATGAAGTGCCTTTCATTTAAATATAAGAATGTAACGCTGAAATGAACTTGTGATCCTGAAATGCATTTTTAATGAGTTTCCTTTTTATTTTGCTGCTTCAGTGGCATATTTTAAAGACCCTTTGAAAAAAGCCACATTAAAAACCCCACCAAATGCCACAACATGCAAAATTGGATATTGGTTTATTCCAAAACTGCTGATCAGGAAGAGTGGCTCTTCAACACAAAATGTTGCAGTCACTTTATTTAAATGAGTTTGAATTTGCATTGTGATGTGCCATTCTGATTTAGAAAAAAAAAATTAGATTTTCAGATCAAATTGACCCAGCCAGTGAAGCATTAAGAAACTGGCAGGTTTAGTCTGAAAGCCTCATGTTATATCAAACCTGCAGCCGGTGGAAGTCACAGAGCAGCAGTGAGAAAACAACTTTCTCCCTGAAATCTTTCTCTTGTTACCGCATAAGATTTTTTTGTTCTCACATATTTTCTCCTTCTTCCCATAGGAGAACGCCCTTTCCAGTGCAATCAGTGTGGAGCCTCCTTTACCCAGAAGGGCAACCTCCTGCGCCACATAAAGCTTCACTCAGGTGAAAAGCCCTTCAAGTGTCACCTGTGTAACTACGCTTGCCGCCGCAGGGATGCCCTCACGGGACACCTGAGGACTCACTCAGGTAAGTGAAGGTTTGGGAATAACCAGGGCTGCTTATCACCATACCCACTGAGGAGATGGGGGTGGCCACCAATCCTGAGAGCTCTTCTCACCCTGAGTAGCCCCATCTTGGGGTTAACCAAGCTGTGAGCTGACCGCAGCGTGTTAGCAGCAAAGAAATGACTAAACACACATCACACTCACGACCCTTCACCAGAAGAACTGGGTTTTTTCCCATACTTCTTGGCTGATTCAAAGTTTCTGTATTAGAGTTTCATCTTATGAGCTCCGTGTGAGTAATCAATTTCATAGAAGTACGAACATGACTTAAGTTGATGAATGTTTTAGGGTTAGAGATAATATAAAGTTGAAACACAGTCTTGTATTCATCCTCAGCCTAAGGAGTGAATACTGCCTACAGCATTTACCAGGAGTTATTTGCTGGACATTGTTATTACAAGTACTTTGAAAGAGAGCGTGGGGACAACGCAAAGGGTGGGAGAAAGAAAGATAATCGTCTTCCACAAAAGAGGACGCTCATGGAGTTTTTCAGTGTCTGTCTCAACAGTAATATGGAGATATGAATAAATATTTTTGAATAGCTGCACTTTCCCATTACCATGAACCTCTCATTGTTTGACAGAAGCCACAGTCACATACCTTCTGTGAAGTAAAACCAATTTAGCACATTTAAAGTGCCTTTAAAAGCAGAGTGCCATCTCATCTAGTTCCCCAAGCTAAGCTGCAAATGTAAATTGCTATTTGGATGGGAGACCTCCAATACACATTGCTGGAATTGACACGGGTAATGTTGCTTGTGAAAGTTGGTTTTGGGTTCTGGGTGGCAGAAGGGGAGCTCTCAAAGTGATATTTTTGTGCTCCAAAAAAATTAGGGAAATTCTTCTCTAACACATGTATTAAAAAATAAGATCCTTAGATTTCCAAAATAATTTCTCTTTCACTTTTTTTTCCCCAGCCTGACTGTGGAAGGCACATAATTTAAATAGCATTTTACCTCCTTCTCCCTCGTTGTAATTGATTTTCATGGATGCACAATTTGAAACATAGTTTTCATGTATACATATATATGAAATCTCACCTAGACACTCTTGGTAAATCCTGAGGATTACGTAGGTAAAGAGACAATGCCTAAATTATAGATAATGTAATTCCTGCAACTGGCAAATTGGCACCAATACATTATAAAACAATGTCTGAATCTGATTTTCACCTAAGAACCAGTACATAAATTTCAGAAATAACTATATTGTAACTAGTGTAACTATCTAAAATTGTGAAATCACATTTAAAGTGACAGTCTTATCATATTAAGACAGAAAATTCAAGTCCAGAAGTACACAGAAAAGTATTGTTGGTGAAAAATTCCTAGAACTAGCTAGGTCTGGATTGATGTAATACAGAAAATAAATTGTCATGCCATTTATCTTTAATTTCCAGAAGCAGAAAACACACAAAATCTAAGATTGTCATAAAAGAGTTGAGCTGGTTCTGTTCACACCAGAACTGACCTCCAGGCAAGCAAGTCCCTGCCTATACCACCAGTTCGTCCACTGACAGTCTCTGTGCAACAGGATGCTGGAGAAACCACTCCCAGACCTGTGAAGGTGTCTAAGTTCCTAACCTGTGTAGATGCTGTTTTTAAAGATTTAGTGCCACAGTCTTTATCTGATCTAAATCATCATCAATCAGTTTGTAGTACCCATAGAATTGGCCTGTTAATGTAAAGATATACAATCAGTTTTCCCATTAGTTGTTTTTCACTTAGATTTTTAAATTGACAAAATCTTCCTTCACCACAGCATGGCTTTATTTTTGGGGTGGCCTTTTTATCTCTTGTCCTTACCATTGTTAATATGCTGTTGAATGCCTCATCTGAATCTCATAATGAATTGTGTTTTCTCCAGTTGGCAAACCCCATAAGTGTGGATACTGTGGTCGCAGTTACAAGCAGCGCAGCTCTTTGGAAGAACATAAAGAACGCTGCCATAACTACCTTCAAACCATGAATCTCTCAAGCAGCATCTATCCAGGTAATAAAAGTGTCTATTTGAGCAATACTGCTGTCCTGTCATAAATGCAGAGAAAGGAGTGCAAAAGAATCAGTAGTACCATTTGTGGCAGCTTTTGCTTTGGAGAGTCACACACATCCCCCACATGTGCCATAACGTGTCTGGATTTATTCTTTATTTGATAAATATTTGGCTGGTTTTTCACTTTTTTTTGGCTCCAATAAAATGCCAAAGTACAATTCAAACATGTAGCAAAACACTTGCAAGGCCTGGAAAACATCAGTTTGTAATGTCAAGACAATATGGCTACATCACCTCACCACCTTCTCTTGGAGGACTATATTGCAATACACTTATGGATGTATTTTTAATAAAGACTTAATTCCAGTGTTCTGGTTGGTGCTGCAGAGTTTTCTGCACTGTACATCTCCTCCCCTTCCCAAGTGTGGCTTAAAGGGCTTACTTGACCACTGGGACCAGCTCATCTAACAAAGATGAGATATCTGGCTTTGATCTCACTCTGACAAGCAAGAGGACATAAAGCCAGAGATGTTTAATTTAGGCAGTTTGACTTGAGACAGTCCAGAATGGTGAATAATTTATTGATAGCCTTCTTCCCAAGCTTCCCTTTGAAAGAAAACTGAGGAGAGATAAGGACCTGTGTTGAGACTAGTGTAATGATGAAGCTAAAGTTGATTTCTTGGAGAATATCAAAAAACTATACCTAGAAAGAGAGCAAGCAGATATTGGGGCTTGGATAATATTTTTTAACAAAAATCCAGAAGGTCTGTAAGGGATTCATCACAGTAATTAGCCATAAAAAGTCCTCTTGCTTGTGCAGTTTTAGATGGAGAAGATCCAGTTTCTATGGTGGAGTTTAAACCCAGCCAGTAAGTTCCATTTCCTGCATACCTTTTTAATCCTGTCAGTATATGTTATTTAGTTTGTCAAATGACAAAAAATGGAAAATTCTCTCTGTCCTCTTTGCAATGATGCTTCATTTAATATTTTATATCTGTACGGAACCTGAATATGTTTTTACATGCTATCAAATAATGTAAAGTATATGCACATAATGATAGCAGTGAATACAACTGAGATGCTTCTGCAGGCAGCATGTTAGAGCAGTGCCCCTTCTAATTTTATTGAGGGGCTGCAGAATATATGAATAGAAAACCTCAATGTAATAATACACAGTAAGCAGAAATACTTATTTCTCAAAGAGATGACAGGATTTAGAAGCAAATATTCTGGTGTGCGATTTCAGTCTTCAGTGTCTAGCACATGAATTTAAGTGCCTGCACATTGAATTTGAAAATCTGTGTGAATGAGTAGCTGAAATACTACGAAAGTCTTAGTAAGATGAAAGTGATGTCAGGAATCCTAAACTTTAATAAGAAATGAAACAGTTTATATCAAATCCTGAAAGGAGAATTTGCGCTATCTTACAACTAAATATCTAATAACTGTGGGATGAAAACTTGAGGAAATAATTATTGCTTTGGAAGAATCACTTCTTCTTGTATATACATTTATATATGTATATTTTCTTGTATATTCTTCTTGTATTCTTCTATATTCTATATTTGACATTATAGGACTGCTTTTGCAAATTAGAAAAAAATTAAATTAACTAAAGGGTTTAAACCTCATATTTAGCCAAAGACTTCACTCTTAAAGAAATTTAGTCCTCAGTTAAAAAAATCAAATCTCTACAGTTCTAACAAAATGAAACTTTCATTCATTTTTCCTAGTATTTTGCATGATGAAAATGTAGAAAAAACAGTTGAGGATGAGTGGATGCCCTGTGAATTTTACTGTATTCTATGATATATCTAGAAAAGCAAGCAGCTTTAATATCACTGTTCTTAAATTATTTCAAGGTGTGATGTGGATCTGTTAATATTCAGACCCCTTTTCCCCCCAGTCTCAAAAAAATTCAAAAAATTGGTATAAAAATATCTGTTCGACCATCTGATTTGACATTCTGCCACGATTGCTTTTTACAGCATTTTTAAAATACTTTAGGCACTATGCGTAGAAAAAATGCCAGTGGAAAAAAACCTAAACTTGTAGAAGTTTTCCATCAGCTTGGAAATCTAAAAAATGTAATGAGAAAGAACTTAAATAAGGGAAAGATAGAGTAAAAGGGAGTAAGAAGTGGAGCAAGAGATTGTACTTACGTTTTTAACTTTTATTCTCCCTCTTTAAGAGAAGGAAATATATCACAAAATTGGAACCTGATCAATTTAATTGCAAAATTCTTATTTTAGAGGACTAAATTCACTGTCCATGGGAAGTTCTTCTCTTAGAGATATTACCTGTAGTTTTGCATTTGAGTTGAGTGGAAGTGTGCTGAAGTCTTACCAGGCTTAAATTAAACAGTAGGAGAAGTAGCTTATGAAGTTTTTAAAGGGTCAATTACAGTTTTTCAGTCATTGTGAGTTTTTTGTTTGAAAAGATAAACTGATCTTTTTTCACTTTACAGAACCAAATTATAGAGAAATAGTTATTCATTTGGTTGCAGATTTCAGAGGGTTTCAGTTGCAAGTACTGGGGATTAGTACATGATTCAATTTGCCCTCTTTTTTAAGAAGTTTTAGAAGTTTAAAAGTTTAACTGTTAAATTCATGACTCACCCTCTCTTGAACTGATAAGAAAAGAAATGTTATTATATCCTAAACAGGTATTTCTTGATAATTTCATCTTTTAACTAAATATTTAGTCTTTTGTGTTCCTGTTGAATGTCTGCCTTAAAAGATTCTCTGTAAGTCTCTTCCTGAGATGGTACCTGGAAGCCTTGGTCAGCACAAGATGCTGGTGTGTGCTTGTTCAGTGATGGCTATGTACCATAAACACTGTTTCGTTTTATGCACTTTCATGACTAAATTCTTCTAATTTCCTGCATTGGTCACAATCTTTAGTGTCTTATGGGGCTGGAACACAAATCTGTGAAGCTGTAACTGTCATCGGCACTGGCATTTTCATTGTCACTATCACTGTCACTGCAGTATGTGCTGCTGCAGCAGGGACTCAAGAAATAGTTGTGTACTTCTCAGTTTGGCTGCAGGGCACTGTTTAATAGGAAACTTCACCTGTTCTTCACAGTTATCCATCAGAGCTGATTTCATAGATTTCAGGTCTAACAAAATTTTCACAATCATCCTTTTATGGCTGTGGCATATTCTCAGAATAACATTGGATCACAACGATGTGTTCTCAGCTATTGAGGAACACCCAGGTACCAGATTGATGGATCCTGTGAACCAGTTAATCCAGGGATAAAACAAATTCTTAGCAGGCACGGAAGAAAAAATGTAGCAGAGCGGGGCGCTTAGTTGAAACAACTCAAAGAATCAAAGTATGAAAATCATCTTTTGCATCTTCCTTTGAAAGCAACCCAAAAGTTCTGGAAAAATGTCTATATCTTAGTAGCAGATAAAAGTAAAATTAACCCCTTTTTCTCCCTTGACAAACGAACCAAAAAGACCACAAACCCCACAAACAAAAAACCGACGGCAAAACAGTTGTGTTGTGATCTCAGTCCACTCACCTTTCTCTTAGTTGCTGGAAGTCAGAAATACCTTTCCATATCTTTTTCTCAGTCATTGTTTTGACAGTGCATTTTCATACATCCCTTTTGTTTCTGCAGGAAAGTACTGAAGTAAAATATACTGAAAATGAAATAGTCTCCTTTTCCTAGAGCCTCACAGTTAAGCTCCTAATTCTACAGAGTCTCAGCAGCAGCAGGAGGTTGGGAAACAGGTTTGAGTATTGGAAATCAGTGTTCCGCTGAAGGTGTGATTTCATCAATTAAAATTGCTAAAGTCTAAAATACCATCAAGGAAATATTGAAATATTTGCTACGGGATAAAAGGGGATAGAGACAAGGGTTGGTGTAGCTTGCAAATACATCTTCCACTGCTGGAGTTGAGAAGTTTATCAATTTTTCCTGCTGAGGAAGCAATTATCATACACTGGGAGAAGTGCAGAAGGATGTTGCGGGGGTTTTCAGTGGGAGAGTGGAAAGGTGAACTACTTTGTGTCCAGGATAAAGTTAGGACCTCATTTGTTCACAGAAATGCAGAGTGGCTGTAGAACAAAGGGTGTAAGGATTATGTGACATACAGGCAGAAACCTTGCAGTTGCTATCTCATTTTTGTGTCCTAAATGAGGAAAACATGAGCATGTACATAGATTAACCAGATTACTGAGAGTCAGAATTGTCCTGTGTCTCATATGCTGAGCTCCTTCGTCCAGCCGCTTGGGAGCTAAAAGACATTGACTGACAAATGATAACCTAAGACAACAGTTCCATTAAAATGGAACCTGCCTAACCCTTCTGATGTCATTTGATTTCAGTCATAAAAGACGAAAGTAACCAGAATGAAATGGCTGAAGACCTGTGCAAGATAGGGTCAGAAAGAGCCCTCGTGCTGGATAGACTAGCAAGTAACGTCGCCAAACGTAAGAGCTCTATGCCTCAGAAATTTGTTGGTAAGAGTTAAACGTTTGCTGTCTCCTCAAAATAAAATAAACCAAAGCCCCCTAAAAAATTACAGCATTTTTACTTTTGCTTTATAATTTTACTTGCTTTGCTAAATTAACAATATGTATCTCCATAGAAGCAGATACAAAGATGTGTTGGAGAAAAAAGAAATAACTAAACATCTCCAGCATCAATTTCTGCATGTTTAATTTTTCACATTTGGAGATCAATTTTAAGACTTTTTCCTGTTTTTTTAAAAGCTTGCAGACTAGATCATTACAAAATCTGAACAGGTTCTTGAAGTTGCCTTAAGAACATGAAAACAGGAATAGAAATTTCCCGTTGGGATAGCATTTGACCACACTTTCAGAATTATTTTATTGAATTCTTAAATGACATTCAGATCTGGGCATATTGGTGTTTCTGAAAGCATTTTTTAATAGTTGAGCATAGACTGGGTAGTATTTTTCACCTTTTGATAAACTCTGTTTATTTTTGCAGCCCAAAGTGATATGTCTGAAAATAGCACCTAAATGAAATGTAAACTTTTTGTACATTCTATGAAGGAGGATGCAAAGACTTCGTGTCCATTTGCACATAGCAGTTCTTGTCTTAACAATGAAAAATTTTACATTAAGCCTATAAAAATGAAGTCTACACATATTATTCTATTTAGTAGACCTGTGCTAAATAGGGATTACAGCAGTTTTGTGAGATCCACATACAATACAAGCTTATTCTTCAATAAATTAAAACATGGCTGATCAGAGGACAGCATATACTTATATCTAGTTAGGTTCTTCTTTAATTCTCTGTACATTTAAAAAATATTATTCAATAGGAAACAATCAGATTAAAGTCTCTGAAACAAAGTGCATATTAAGAAGGTCTTCAGTCAAAAGTCAAGGAGAAAAGACCAGTTTATGGGATAGAAAATGCAAATATACTTTCTTCAACAAGATCACAGGGGTGAAAGGAAAATTAGTATTTCCTAGATGAGGAAAGGGAAGTTTGAGCTATCTCAGGAGGTGCAACAAAAGGTTTTTAATTAAATTCCAAGGCTTTTTTCAAGTCCAAATACTACAATTCTAGGAGGTTGTCAAGGATAAAAAATGCTTATTCTTAAAAAAGGGCAAAAGTTGTAGTAGAGATAGATACCAAAAATCAACTGTAATATATATGTAAGGCCAGCCAGACTAGTTCAGACACTCTAGTTACTGTTTGCATTAGGCCAGATACTAATTCTGTGAAAGCTCCAGGAAGATTAAATGTGCTTAAATTTAAAAGGTACTAACAAATATACTACATGTAGTGTATCCTTGGGTGTGGACTGGCTATTTCATTTTTTTTTTCTCTGTTCACCCTGAAAAACAGTAAAGACAGCCAGTTTAACTATGAGTTTTATGAGGGCAGTTTTTCAGGGTGCAGTGTAGGAAGACAACTTACTGACAGCAGATATTTATGGAAATTTGCTAGGCTTCAAAAGGAAAAATTTTTCTAACAAGAAAAAAAATGCTCCCAAATCCTTTCCTTTCCAATCTTCATCTGATCCTTCATACAAGAGAAAAATTCCTGATTAACACAAGGTTGGGCTGGCTACTGAGGAGAGCTTTTGGGTACTTTATTGCTCCTGTAGATTATCATGTCCCAATACCTGTGCTGAATTCCAGAGAGAAGGAGAAAATGGCATCCTTCACATAAGGGAAGGAGTGTCTTCTGCTTCACTAGTTTTTCTCAAGACTAAATTAATTACCTTTCAAAAATTAGATTGTTCAACAAATCCAGCCAGTTACCTGTAAAATTCTCTCTGTATTCCAAACTGGAATAGTTCCCAAACCCAAAATAACTGGGCCATCCAAACCAAAGAGTGAGAACTCCATGGAAAGTTGATATATAGTTATAATGTTTAAAAGAACAGGCAGCCAAGAGAAGGATTAAAAAATACTAAGAGAAAAGGTGCCCACATGCACTGAGTGCATTTTTACTGTGTAAGTACCTGCTGCAGAATCCTGAGCAATGCTAACCTTGAAGTGCATTAAGCAGTTTAATTTACTTACGCTCTAATAACCACAGAAATGAGCTATTATTTTTAATGAGTGCAAGTATTACTGCATTGCCTAGATATAGAAATGGTGCCTGCCTTCCCTAACTTTTTGTGTGTTTCAGACACTTTGCTTGGAAACAAATGTTTCTGATGAACACTTGATTCTCTCACCACAACTACCAACTAGTTATGCTACATAAAGCAAATACTACCCAAGAAACAGATATTAAAATCTTGCTTTCTGGATGCCCAAAATTTTGTTTATAATGAGGACCAGTCCCATTTTTCAATGGTGTGCAGTGTCCATGGAAAAGGAATGATTTTCGCTTCATTTCTGTATTTATTTTGAGAGTCTTTTACAATGCCTATTTTGAATCTTAGGGAACTCTGCCTTATAGAGGATAAATCTGGAATAAAAAAAAATGCAGCCCAAATTGGCAGAATGATTGGGAAAGAAACAAGAGGAACTGGAAGCTTGTGTAGCATAGCAGCTAGAAGGTGTCTGTACCCTACATCCCCTATAGGAACTGATGCAATGCTCAGGGTAGTTCTTGCTCTGCTTGCAGGGCATGGATCTGGTATGAAACTATATCTTGTGGGAAATGCAGACCACAGGACTTCCTGCACTTTAGCCCCCATCATTGCAAAAGTGTCATGCTAGAAGGTTTTTGGTCTCTTCACTGACTTTGAATGGTCAATCTGAGTAGAAACTGGGTGGAAAATTGTTGTTAAATTAATGTGCAGATCTTCTGGTAAAATTTCCATGCTTCTGTTAGCATTTCCTTTGACAAATTAGGACTTTCCAAGTCCTACCAGTAAATTTCATGTTGATCAGAAAATGGTGACAGCACTTCACAGAGATGTTTGTGGCTTTTAATGTTTCCCAAGATCTGAAGAGCTAGAAAATCCATCCAGACTATCAAAAATATTTTATTGGTAGACCATAGGAGCTTGTGAAAATATTTTACCTCTTTACATTTGCATGAATTTATTAAGGGCCTGGAAATAACTGATGGTTTACACTGTTAGAAAAGACTGCTCAAGTTCATAAAATCAATATATACCATGACTTTTTGACCCAAAATATTTAGGGACATAGGTAGCTTCTGGTAATGTGTCTGACATGGCTTATAGTAGGCGTGTGGGGATGGTGCAATGTGAAAAATAAAGTTTTTATTGATTTTTCTCCAAAATGACATATATATGACCACATTGCTGATATGGGTTATTTCTAAGAAACTGAAGGTCTGAAACTAAACCATACAATTTCCAGTCTAAGAATGTAATACTTTAGATAAAAATATTGATAATGTGCTTCATGCTCTGAAGCATCAGGCCAAGCTTGCTGTGGCTCTGAGGGCACACCGGCTTCAGCATCTACAAAGGCAGTGAGTACCTCTGGTCACTGTAGAGGCAGATGAGGCACACCAGTGAGAAAGGAGAAAGACATGACAAAGCACTAGATCTATAGCTCCCATGAGTCCCTGTATAATTATTTCCAGAATTTCTTTCATCCATTTGCTTTTCCAAAACCCTCAAATTATTTTGCATGCTGAAAAAGACCACCAACCCACCGCTTTCTGAGCAGCTGTATTAGAGAACCGTGAATACCTTAGGTGGATTTCAGAGGTGGATTCGGTCAACTCTCCTCTTCCCTGTTTTATTAATCCATGATGTTCATTTCCTTAATCATGTAGAAATCGGCTCTCTAACTCCTCACTGTTTTCCACTGCAGGTGACAAATGCTTGCCTGATCTTCCATACGATGCCAGCATCAACTATGAGAAGGAGAACGAGCTCATGCAGACGCACGTGATTGACCAGGCCATCAACAACGCCATCAGTTACCTGGGGGCAGAGTCCCTGCGTCCCCTCGTCCAGACACCGCCGGGTGGCTCTGAGGGAGTGCCCGTCATCAGCCCCATATATCAGCTCCACAAACCTCTTGGGGACAATCAGATTCGCTCCAACCTCCCTCAGGACAGCGCAGTGGAAAACTTGTTGCTGCTTTCCAAAGCCAAGTCTGTCTCCTCGGAAAGAGATGTCTCTCCCAGCAACAGCTGCCAAGACTCAACAGATACAGAGAGCAATAATGAGGAGCGCAGTGGTTTGATCTACCTGACAAACCACATAGGTGCCCATGCAAGAAATGGCATCTCTATAAAAGAAGAAAACAGGCAATACGATGTCTTGAGAGCAGGTACTGACAATTCCCAGGATGCTTTCAAAGTGATCAGCAGCAATGGGGAGCAAGTAAGGGTTTACAAGTGTGAACACTGTCGAGTCCTTTTCTTGGATCATGTGATGTATACGATCCATATGGGCTGCCACGGGTTCCGCGATCCTTTTGAATGCAACATGTGTGGCTACCACAGCCAGGACAGGTACGAATTCTCTTCCCACATAACTCGAGGGGAGCACCGTTTCCACATGGGTTAAAATACTGGCACAGATCAAGCCTCAACAGCTGCATTACTGGAGCTTCATGAGCCATGACAGCAACGAAGCAAAAGTCAGCTGGACAGTAAAAGTCAAGAGAATCATAAGTTCAGCAATGTTCTCCCACAAGACCAGGGATTTCATTTTGGTAGCATGCATTGCAACTCAGTTTTCTAAAATGAGTTTTTACTGAAAATGTTGGATCACCAAAAACCTTTAGTAGTGTAAGTAGGAGTTTTTGTAGTCACATAGCTGAAAGCTCTTCCCTGAACTGATGCTTCTTGCAAGCCCCCCTTGCCAGAACTCTTAATCACGTGCAGGGTGCTCCACATACTAAGGACACAACAGGCAGCAGCGGCCAGGCTTTCTCTCTTAGCACCCTGAGCGTAAGGCTCTTCTACCAGATGTGTGATTTTTTTTTTTTTTTTGGTTTCTGCTATTATTTGACTATTTTGAGAAGACTGAACTCAACTATAGATGGATGGACCCATTTCAGATGACTTCATCGACAGCTGGGGTGGGATGGGACCCCCTCAGCCAGAAGGTTCTGAGCTGCTTTGGTGGTAAGAAGAAGAAGATTTCCACCTGCAAGGGTGCTACTGGTATTGACAGCACAACATGCCTTGTTTGTGCCACTAGGCAGGCGAGCAGGAATGCAAAAGATAGAAGAAACACCCTTGTAATATACTCTGTGAAGTATGAATTGCATTTAATGTATAGAAAAGGGTATTGTTGGCTCTTCTTTGAATAAATACTTTCTCTTCCTATCCAATAAACCCCCACTTTTTGTTAAGCAACCCCTCTTTACTCTGCATATAAAAGTTACAATGTATTTAATTTTTCTTTCTCTTTAAAGTTTTAGTTATTTAGAAGAGTATGATGTACAGTTGAGAAAGTAGATAGGTATATGTGTGGGGAGTCTCCTTAAGCACATTTTTCATCTTTTTAAACTGTCTGGAAAATATCCCAATGTCCCTCTCTTAGATATAAAAAAATTCCATTTTGCTGGCACAGAAGATGTCCTCTTGTAAATTTTGTGGCTCTACTCATAAGTGTTGCACTTGATTATTTTTAAAGCACTGAGGGGAATTAAACCAGCCAGTCAAAATTTGCAGCCGTCTTCTTTTTTCCTGGCATTTGCCATTTAATGAGGGACCAAGACCCACAAAGTTGTGGTGACCCTTTACTTCCTATCCAAACAGTCATTTCACCAAGTGCTTTGAGTTACTTTTACTTCAGTAGAACTAATCTTAAGATATAAAAAATATTGGGTTTTGCAGAATGGAGACCAGAGGCTGCAGCACTTTGCAGAATGCAGAAAAGTTCACCAAAATCTTTCTCCATGGTGGGTTCTGCTGCAGGTACTGTAGCTTCAGTTAGAATCAAAACTTCTATGAGAAATAGATTTTAACTCCATACACATCTGATAAAAAACCTTTTTTTAAAAGCTTCTACTTAGCTTCCTCTTCCAAATATTTCATTTCTCTCCCTGAACATCCTCATGCTTTAAGACTGGGCAAAAATAATTTTTTTGCAGCTCCATAAAAGTCTGTCACTGGTGCTGCAATATTTTCTGGGAAACATTCATAAAAAATCCCCATCTTATTAACTTAATGTAGAAAATACTTCAACTCTGCATAAGGAATGGATATTTTACAGTAAATACCATCAAATACCCAACAAGACTAGAAGTCTTGTCATACATTTACAGATTTTCCATTCACAAGTTCATGCAAGCACATGTATTTACTATAAAACAGATTTGATAGGACCATGAACTGCTTGTACCTGGGCCAGTGTGGCCTGATACTACATTTGCAGCTATATTTCATAAACATTTCCTATATACACATACAATTACTGGCATGCCAAGTTCCTTCTTCTGCTTTCACTTTGGCAGGTGTAGGTCAGGAGCAACAACACTGAAGCTGAGGAAGGACACTGATAAAACAATGAATCACAAATGTGTGCTTACACAACCTCCAACTTTGGCTGTTCATGCCAGCTGTGAGGCCCTTGCTTCACTGGACACATGGGCATGGTGGTGTTTTTACACTGAACATGCAGGAGAGCCTGACAATGTGGTGGCTTTGTCACCAGTGGTGAAATCTGTGTAGGAATGCCCACAGACCAGTGCATACATCCACAGCAGGGAAAATACATTACTAGTACATGTTATCCCCCCCAAAATGAGCAGTGTGAACTACAGACCCAAAGGTGATCATCTTTGTTCCCCACATTAGAACTCAGTTGCCTTAAGGCACTTTATTGATGCCCTCTACTCCTGCATTAGAACTCAGCTGAGGGGTTATTGCTTGTTACCTTCCAGCCCAGGAGGCTGTGCAAGGGGTGGGCACAAGGAATCCCTGGCCACTTTCATGCCCCAGCCATGGTTTTGTCACCAATGCCTGCTACACATTCAGCTTCAATTCACCTGGCAATAAGGTGTTACCAAATATTTTGCATAGGAATGATCTGAAGAGGACTTTTCAGAGGTTCATTTACATGGATGAGTTTCCTTTAATTTTAACTTTCTTTAAGTACAGTTGAAATGGATTCATTTTTCATAGCTGCAGGGTTACATTTAGTTGTTCTTACCCCTCTCCAATTTTGATTGATGACAAACAAGAGGGTACAAAGTAATTTTTGAGCCCTGTTGCAATGTCCTGTGTGAGATCAAACACTGGCTGTACAGTAATGTTCTGCTTTTATTGCTCTTAGACCTCTTTCCATGTTCTTCTAAGGTTTAGGTCACTATATACCCCATTCCATCATTTTTTCCACCTTCATTTTAAGACTCCCCCAGCTATACAGAGGAGGGGGACAGCAGCTCACTCAGGTGGTTTTGTTTCTTTACTTTTACCAAAAACCAGCACAAATAAAGCCACGTGCACAAACCGTGTAAACGAGCACAGCTCCAGAGGAGTTCGAGTGTGCCTCAAACGCAGCTTTGAGAGGTGATTTCTGATTCCTGGGTAGGTTTGCTACCTTCACCACATCTCTGTGCACACACACACACACACACACACACTCGTGTCCAAGTCCTGTGTCTCTCCTCCTGTCGACATGCACATGCCCTCTTGGAGGCTTTGTGCATCATTAATATTTTATATACATTTGTTGTGTATATATATCTAAAATGGTTGGTATGACATGATGATGAAGCACTGTCACTCACAGTGGGTTTGTTTCCTGACTCTAGAGTTTTCTTATTTATACTATAACAAAATATGTTGATGTTGTATAATAAACAGTACAGTAGTATAAGTATTTTAAGACACAGTGTATCAGGGCATAGTCTAAAGGCAGAGCTAATGGCATTCTCTGTTCACTAAAGGGCTTTTTTAGTTTTGCTTTTTTCCAGTGTTTTTCTCTTTTGCACAAAATCATCTTCAATTTGTTTAGGAACAAGTGGTTCAGTAATTTTATTTATGAACATGTGCAAGGATGGCATGAAAATAGGATGTTGTGTCTGTGTACATTGAAGCAAACTGTGCCCTCAGAAAAGTTTAGTGAATTCTTCTTTTTTGCTCTATTTTTTTTGCTATGGTGCAATACCCTGATATGGCTTAGTTGACCTTTAAAAGGAGTAAATATGTGAGTAGTTTTAAGTTTCTATTTGTTTTTAAAAAAGTAAAAAATAATTGCTTCCCATTCTTCCCCAGGCACTGCCTTTTCTAATGGAAAAAGTTGTATTTACACTTTTTTTTTTCTTTTTCCTGTGGTTTTATATTGTAACTTCATTTTCTTTGAGAATATTGTATTTAAAAAAAACCAATTTCATAAAAATTGGAAATATTATTAAATTATGTCTGCAAACTGAGATGTATCTTTTGCGACAAGAGAACAAGATAAAAACCCCAAGCCCCAGAATATTTTTGTCACTCTCCTCATGGGTGAAGGAGACATTGGGCACAGCTGGAGGCTCTGTGTCTGTGGGTGTTCACTGTGTGGGTGGGGACACAGAGTAAGGTGAGGTGCAGGTAGACAGAGCCCCGTGGGGATTTCATCATGCTGTCCCTGTACCATGGAGAGTCCATCCATGGTGAGTCCATCCGTGCTGGCCTCGCAATCCAAACTCTGTGGCCAAAAATGCCAGACTGTCACCACCCTGCCCTCAGCCCCGGCATGAGACAGCCTTGCTCAGCCAGCTCCAGGTCCTGAACTGGCCACCTGCTATCCAGAGTGTCCCTGCCCATCCCAATCTCCCAGGTCCTGCAAGCAGCCCACTGTTGAGAAGTTCTTCCCCTCCAACCCTCTCCTCGCACCCTTCCCTCCCACCAGCCAAATGGAGTCATTACAGAACACAATTACTTCTGCATGTAGAGTCATGGTAATTCAAAATAAAACACAGAGAAATTATTTCTACTATTTGCCATAACAAAGGTGATTTCTCTGCAGGTGTCCCTCTTTCTTCACATTCCATCACAGTAAATTTCACATCACATATTTAATGCAAACAAGGATCAGTGTTTTTCTCAGAAAAGGCACCATTTATAACGTATCAGAAATATTTCCATCTGCTAAACAGTATAATTTTGATCAAAGGGAGATTTTTAAATAAAGAAAAAACAACCCCAAAACAAACCCTTATGGTATTGCAATTAATTCTTTTACAGGTTCCCAAAATCAAAATTTTCCTTAAGTTCCTTAAGTTTTGTGGTATAGTTTCATTATAAACTATGACTACCTAATATATGAAAGAGCTAAGATCCTAGTTTCTTTGTTCCCCATATAGCTGGTTCTCAGTAAATGAAACTACAGATTTCTGTTTCAGCTGGTGACTTTTCTCCAAAACAAATATGTTCTGTTTAATAATAATAATAATAATAATAATAATAATAATAATAATAATAATAATAATAATAATAATAGTAGACCAAATGTACTATTCTCAGCCAATGTTATTAAATTCTTTAGTTAGAGAAATCCACAGATTTAAATGCAAGTTTATGTCCCTAAAAATCTGTTCTGGGTCTCTTATCTATTATGTTTCAAAGACTTCCTTCAAATAACACATTTATACTTTTTCCTACTCCAATAGCCTGATTAAATTACATCAGAAACTGTGGCAGGTGCCAATATACAAACTGTTTCACACACAAAACATACAGCTACCAGGGGTGAGTATTTTCAGCCTCAAGTGCTCAGACCAGCTTCCCAATCCATACATAGGCATCAAAACACCAAACTGGCATTAACCTCTGCTCAACAAACAGTGTTTTTGAAATGAAGAAATACACTAAAATACACACTAATGTTTTAGAGATACCAAAATGAGAACTCAGAGCCAGACCTGGAGCACATGGATCAGATAATGTTACAATTTCCTGGCTTTTTAATATTGCGTGTATGTGTGTGTGTGAGTGTGTGTGCCTGTGTGTGTCTGAGAATCACTCAACATCATACTTGGGGGAAAGGAGTTAGAAATGCTCCTGACGGCTTTGCCAGTACACTGAGGATATTGCACTGCTTTTATCAGCTTGTGAGATGGTCAAAAAGAAAGGAAAAGCTTTCACTGAAAGCTTCGTGTTTCAGTAGCAGCATCAGCAATTTGAAAGCTGAAAATGTGGCAACTGGAAAAGCAAAATATTTGATTTCTGAACAAACTGTTCATGCCTGTCTTGTGGGTCAGATCTCCAGGGCATCCTTCCCTGCTATGGGCCAGCCAGGCTCTGTCCACTAGCAGAAAACACAGGAAGCTTCTTGTCTGGGAGGAAAATTTTACATGGGAACAAATTCTGCTCAAAATGCGTCATGAAAGACAAAAATTCCTCAGATCTGGCCCGTGGAAGGCAAAAGAGGTCTTAATCTTAACAGGACATCCATTATCCTGATTTCTAAATTTTAATGCTTCTTTATTTTGGCCACACAGACTTTGACTTTTCAGGGCTGCTGAACTGAACTCACTGACAGCAGCAACAAGAAGTATTTTTGAAATCCTGCTGTAATGGCCAGTAGATGGGCGTACAGAAAACAGGAAGGACAAAAATTTGCAAAGTTTCGCTGAAAGTGGGATAGCTGGAAGTGAGAAATCCAAAGCCAGGCTTCAGACAGCAGGAGTTAATCACGTTTAAACTAAAAAAGGCTGCACAAGCATGACTGAAACCCCGCTCTTGCCAAATGAACAGATCCCTGTTAACTGCAGTGAGATTTCTGCTGCATTTATTGTTACAATTTTTTTTTTTCTTTTCATATAGAGAAAGGTCTCACTGCTTTAAAGCCATCCCAGGACATGGAACAGTTCCTGGTTTTATCTGTCCTGACCACACATATGAAACGTGAATGATAGAGGGCAGCTGCTGCTGTTCCTGCTGCTGGTGGTGGCTGCAAATCACACAAACCAACGCCTTCCTGTCCCTTGGGAGAGAAGTGAAGGTTCTGGTTTATGAGCAGTTAGAGAATAAAAAAAGAAAAAAAAAAGTAGAAAAAAAAATCTACACCTTGCAGCAGACAGTGAGCCAGGGGCTGGTGGGGGTGAGGAAGTTAATCAGCCCCAGGCAGGCTGTTCGGGATGAGGCCAAACAGATGGCTCGTCTCCGAAACGGCAAAACGGGAAGCAGATGTGGCCACCGCTTCTCCCCATGCATAACTGGGAACCAGCCGGTTGGTGAGGAACTTTGCATAACAAGGATAATTTGGTATCAAAACTGTCCCTAGAAGTGATCTGAATGGATCTGGGCACAGTTGACAGTTTTCACTTCTTGTTTCCCACTCAAGGTTCAACCAGATTAAATCTTAAATATGACCTGACTGCTTGCCTGGGGTTGCTCTCAGCTCTCTTCTAGGGAAACCTCTGGTGGGAGTCCTCAGGTCTCCACTGAAGCTTTCAGGGATAAAACCCTGTTCTCTGTTCAGTCAGTTGACATTTTAGTGACCAATTCCAGCATGCTCTGATTTTTCAATCTGAAGTCCACAAACTTTTCAACAAGCAGCAGAACTGACCTTGAACTCATCTCCTCTATTTGCATGCCCCAAAACTCATAGAGCTTGGATACGAGAAGGCCACAAGCCTGGGCTAACATCCCCTGTAATCTCCTTTCTACTAAGAGCAAAGCCAAGGGCCCCAAAGGAGAATGGCATCCCCTCCTGGGGAGAGATTATCTGACTGAAGGAGCAGGGATAGGAGCCTCTGGCTGCAAAGCCTCACCCATGTCAGAGCATTTGCACCTGCCAGCCCTGCATGTACTTTACCAAAATAACTGGGAAAATAACCTGAGTATTGAGGGGGCAATTTGAAACATAGAAGGGATGTGTACTACAAGTAAAGAGGAGTTTTTCTTTTTCTATTCCTTCTTACTTTGTTTCAAGTAAGATAGTAATGTCAATTTGACTACAGATTTTACTTTGTAGTGTCCCTGTTGCATTGACAAGGATTAAAGAAACTACAGTCTTAAAATGTCATATAAATCAAAAGAGAGATCCACAGAGCTCTTAACATGAAAGGTTGTTTAAATCTGGATTCAAACATTCCAGGTTTATTTCACTGATAGCTGCAGTGTACAAAAATACATCTTTATCACCTTACAGAGATTTCTCAGTGTAGCCATGGGACAGAATATAGACCTACTCTCCATTGCGTTAAAGAAAAAGAAGAGGGTGTAAATACTTGCCAAAAACACATTTGTAGGCAGTAACCAAAGCCCTGTTACATGAATTTCACTTTTTTTTTTAGCACAGCACTTAAGTGATTTACCTCCCTAAGTCCAGGTCTGAAACATTCACAAACTCTTAATTTTTGCTTTGCATCCAGTCACTTAGTTCCTGGCTAATAATATAGATAGTGTCTTATTTGCATAGTCTAGCAATGCACATGGGAATTGTGCTGAGCACTCACATGTATGTAGGGGGTTTTTGTACTCATTAAGTATTGGTACAAAGCAGAATGGTTACTTCTGCTTTGGAAACATCTGTCTCTCCATCTCTCTGTAATGGAGGCTGAGACACCGACCACTCTTATAGGGCATATTGTAATTATCTTATGATATTATGATAGTACCTGACAGGAGAATTTCTTCTGCAGGAACCAGGGTAAAGCTGGGTAAGTGAGAATACTCAGGCTCCTGAGGAGCACCCAGCACCAACAGACCCTGCAGCTGCTTCTCCCTGAGCCACAACTCCATCATGTTTTACCTACCTTTAAACAAAGGTGGGATCCTGATCAGCAGAAAGAGCAGAGGAAGAAAAGCTCAAGTGGTTTTAGGAAAACAGTGAAATGCATGTGTTTATAGAACAAATCATCTAAAATTAGGCATTTTCACCCATTTTCAAAATTAGGCATTTCCAAACCCCAGGCCAGGAGAAGGAGACTACAGGCATCTGTCTGAGTTTCATTAACTACTTCTTGATAGCTTAGCCATTGGTCATTGAAAGCAGGAGCAAATGTACCAGAAGTGATAGGCAGACCAGAAGGGAAATGAAGGGTGGTAGAAGATTGGGTGGAAAAATTAAGATATCAAGTTCAGCAGTGAAGAAATTACTCTCTACCATAAGGGTTATTACAACAGAATTAAGAAAAGCCAAACCCAGTGCATTTCAGGGAAAAAAAAATATTCCAATTTTCTTAATGGCTGCATACCTATTACAGAGTGCCTACTACACCATGGGAGAGTTGCCCTCTTCTCTTGATTATCCTTAAACCTGAAATCAACTTTGGACCTAAAACTATTCTTCTATTTAGATCTAAGTGACAGCTCCCTACCCCCACCCCTGCTAAATCCAGACAGCCAACCCAGGAGCTCCTACTCTACATCCACACTTCCTTTTTATTATCTTCTGACAAAGCAGAGAACTGTGTGGTGCAAGTCCTTTTCAATAATTCCTTTGATCCTGTCATTAATTTTATATATATATATTTATTTATTTATTTATTTATTTATTTATTTATTTTTCTTACTATCCCATTCTCTGGAGATACAGAGTCCTTGAGAATATCCATTTTTGTTTCCAACATAGCTCTGTTGACTTCGGGATGAGTGCGTATCCATGTGTGTAAGATTACAGCAACTGGAAATTACTTTGAATCAAATATAATTTCTTCCTGTTGTCTTTAAATTTATTTTATAGTTTACAAAATTCAGGATGCTTTTTCTGAAAGGTTGTAGACAGCAGCACTGGTATGAAACAACTACATCCTTCCCTTCCCTGAAGGGAAATTGAAGCACAAAATGCTCCCTGAATTCCTTATGCAAGTCTGTGCAACAGGTTTTTGACAAAATCAGGATTGGGAGCCAGGTCTTCTAATGCTTATTTATTCTCCAGCCACAGATTAGGCTTTGGTGGACAGTAAACTCAGGAAACCCTCAGCAGACCCTCACACTAACAGCTAAGAACTGAGAAAAGGCCACAGGACTAAGAAGTCAGGCTTCACGTTACAGCAAAGCATGTGTGTGCTTGTGCACATGTACTATATGTGCAAATATGCATGTCTGTCTAATTCAAAATTTTCAATAATTGATATCTTTTTAACCAAGAGCTGCCAGTTTCCCTTCTACTTCTTTGTTAATGAAAACATCTTAAGTTGCCTATTTTCACTGAATTTTTTGACCAAACATACCAAGACACATTATCTGTTCCATGATTAGCTGTTGAAGTTAGACAGCTTTTGCCTTGCAAATGTCTTTCAAATGATGCACAGACAGAAAAGGAAAGCGATGTTGGGACAGGGGCTCCCTGTCTGGTGTACAGCCCTGTGGGCCCTCTTCCCACTTTTCTACGGATACGTAATGTTCTGCTCAAATATCTCTTTTATGTGACCAACCGATTTAACAAGCTGGGATGCTTTTCTAAACCTTCAAAAGCACAACACAAAATTACTCCATTTGCCCTCCCAACAATGTCAGGGAAGAACCTAAAAAAAAAAACAAAAACCAAAACCAAAAAAGAAAAAAACCCCAAAACCAAATGACAAAACAAAAAATAAATCAGCCTATGAGGGCTTTAGTTAGAGGCTCATTTGCAACGGAAAAGATGAGGCTCACCCAAACTTCGCACAAATAGGAACGTGCAAAATAGAAACTTCAGATAAGCTGTGGAAAGAGGGTGGGATTTCCAGAAAATAGGGAAGAACTTGTTACACCCTCCTTGTCTAACTTTGCAGGATCACCACAGCTTCTCTGGAGAAACAGTACTTGCCGAGGGGGAAAGAGAAGACCTTTCCTTTTGGTTCTGCTTCTCCTGTGTAAACTGCTTGCCTAATTTCCTTTGCAATCAGGGAAATATTCAACTCAAACCCCATCATTTCCACATCTGCTTTTGCTACAAAGTATCTTGCTACTTCCATAATTTTATGCCATGAATATTGTACCAGGACCGTAGTTCTTCTCCAGCCCAGGACTGCATTAGTGCTGAGCAAGCTGAAGCCTTCAGGGCAGGGGGAAGAGGGAGAGGCTGGAGCCACTCAGCCCCACAGCTCTCCCTGACAAGTCTCCTAGCATGAGTTAGAAAGGAAATGCCCAGGAGGACAAATGCTAGGAGGTTTGGTGGCAGCAGAGAGGTGAAAAGAAATTTACACAAGAGAAAAAAAAAAAAAGAAAATCGGGGTGGGGAGTGGTGGTGGTGGGGGTGTTAAAATACAAAAAATAATTTCTTCCGGAAATTGCACTTGGCTTCTTTAGCCTAAGCCTGTGTCTGCACCAGGAAGACACGGGGAGGAACAAAGGTGAGTGTAAGAAACACTGGCTTCTGCAGTGAGCTTTAGAAAAAGTTTTGCAGCAGTGATAAGGAAAAAAAATAATATAAATAATAGTACAATTGTCACATGCAGTCAGCATGCAAAAAGTGGGCCTGGAAAGAGCTGCCTCAAAGATGGATATCACAGAGAGTTGGGGATTTATGGGGTTTTATGGTAGTCTCATACCAGTTTTAATTTTACTTATTGTGTCAGGAGAGAGAAAATAAACAGGGATTTTGGACTGATCTGTGAGCATCTCAGGAAACTACGCAACAACTTTCTGGACCCCACAGACTACCTTGCCCTGCTTTAGGCACAAAAATTAAGCGCAGGATCCAAGAGCGCACCTCTTCCCTTGTCCCACTCGCAGGACAGGGGTGTTACAGGCACCAGCCCAGAGGCCACCAGGAGACTCCTACAGCCGCTCCTGCAGCCACCAGGAGACTCCTGCAGCCACCACCCTGGGCAGGATCTCGGCAGCGGCTCGTTCAGAGCCACGGCACACACCGAGGCAGAGATGTTATCACCATTTCCTTTCCCTTCCCTCAGGCGAGCGCTCTTTAAAGCAACACTCCCTTCGAAAAAGGGAATTGCAGCAGCGCTGGGCTTTCCCCCGACCATCCCGGCTGCCACTCTGTGACGTTGCCTTTCCAAGGATTTGCCGAGCGCTGCTGTGTGGAAAACCAAATCCGTGGTCCCGAACTCTGTTGGCCGAACAAAAGGGACGGCTGAACCAAGCTGCCTGACAAAGAGCGTGCGCTTCCTGTTGTTGGCAGAAAGCGAGACTTCACGCTGTTCCCCCTTGCTTCCTTTAAAAACAGTGCCAGGAATTGATGTAAATTGGCTTCGGAGCATCTAACCCACAAAGCAGGGAAGTGAGAAACTGTAGGACTCAGGGAGACAGAGCATTATTAGCCCCCTATATCTGGATATACACGTGCCTTTACCATCCCCGAGCGGCGGCCGCGGGTGGCATCAGCGATTTTCCCGGGAAAGGCGCTTGGGGCCTGAGGCCTCCCGCGGCTCCGGAGAATTGTTCCTCCGGAGCAACCAGCCAAGGGGCTTCCCCAGCCGCAAAACTCCGCTCCAGCGGGCACGCTGCCCAGACAGCTCAGGGGAACACTGGCAGAGGGATCACCCCAAAAGAAAACTCCTTGCCCAGCACAAGGGAATCAGGGAATCCTGTCCGCGGCACCAGGAGCGGGCCCGGCCCGTCTGTGCGCGGGCGGCGCCGCTCCTGGACCCTGGAGCGGCAGCACGGTGGCTTCCACTTCTGGGACAGCTCTGCCATTTGCTATCCACCAAAACTCACGTGAATTGAGACTTTTGAGCTAATCAGACTCAGTTCCTGCTGTGTATCTACATGCCAATGTACTTTCGGGACCTTCAGCCTTCAGTGTGTATCTGCTCATTTATTCTGTTATTAAAATGTCCAAGATCAAGCATCAGTTTAAGTACAAATGCACTCTACCGGGATTCTCACCTGTTTTCCCAGCCCCCTATTGACCTGAGACGCGAAATAAAATTAATCTTTTAGAATCCCGGCTCTGTGAAATAGGAAGTTCTGTAAGTGTCAGCCTGGTTTTCGCTGCTCCCTCAAAAAAAAAAAATCTCAAAAATCGAAGTCCATCCTACAAAAAGAAACAATAAATACAATAATTAATAAAAGTCCAGTAACAAGTCATTGACACTGGATGATTTTAAGTGACAAAAAAAGGAAATAATATTTAGTACCGTTGGGCTTTTCTTAAGAAATCGGATGGACTTCTTTAGGAAAAGAACTCCATCTGGCGGCAGGCTACAAAAAAAGAGCAGCTCAAACACTACAGCTGTGCTCCTCTCCCTGGAAAAGACTGCTATTACTGGAAATGGAGAGGAGTCCCGGGGATAACTATTTCTCCATAAACTTCAAAGATTGATACAGCACAGACTGAGCAAAGCATCTTTCAGGCTTGTCCTAGATGCAGGCAGCGCTGGCGTTTTTGAGCTCCCCTGGCTCCCATACCCTGCTGCACAATTTCTGCTGCTGTCTGCGCTGTGTGAGACCTTCCCAGCCTGTGGAAGACAGGAGCAGCAGTGCCATTGCCACCTGCAGGCACATGTGTCCAGGATACTGGAATTCACCCGCAGGCAATAACTGCATTCATTCCTCCCTAGTGACAAAAATAAGACAGCATTGCTTTTCCACTGCTCTAGGGGCAATAAAGACTCTTAAAAAATGCACATATTTTTAAAGGGATTGTTCTACAGACAATAGGTAACATTCCCTGACATGAATTCCCCCTACTCTGGGGTGATTAGAGGCATGAATTGTACTACCATGACTATCTGGGGAGTTGCAGTACCACAACTGTTTTTAAAAGCACATGAAAAATAGTTTTCATGAATGAAACCACAGTGGAGCAGTCCCCAGCGTGCTCAGCCTTGTCCCTTCTGAGACATTTACAGACAGAGTGTGTGTATTTTCAGCAGATGACAGCAAAAGTTTCTGAAAATTTGATCTTCTGTTTCTCTGATGCAAAACTTCTGGTTTTGGAATGACTTCTGATATCACAATGTTTTAATTATCACATTTAATTTTTTTCAGTCAGCTCTCAGACTCACTGTCATATGACAGTAAGGCACCGCATTAAGCAGGGTGGAACCTTTTAGATTTAGCATTAAAATCACTGAAAAAAATCACAAAGTATGTTCAGAAAATAATGAACTGATCATAGAAACACCACTACAAGATTCTTCTTTCTCTCCAGTTGTAGCTGTGCCAGCCCAGAGGTTCTGTGACCCTCTTGAAAGCGGTCTTCTTTTTCTGCTTTGTCCCATCACCACTAGATGCATGTTTTTATATGACATTAAGCCATTGACAGGTATTGAAAAATACATCATCAATGACAAAACAGCCTGAAAGTACACATTAATTTGTGTCTTCACATGTGATCAATCTCCCCACCCACAGTACTTTTCCATTTACTCTGTTGAGTCTGTTTGAAGAGCAGCTGGCATCAGAACAGCTTGCAGACACCAGCTTCCAGAGTCCGTGCCCTCTCTGGAAAAGAATTCTCTGTCACTTAGGGAAAATCAGGAGTTTCTATAAAGCTGTGTGAATGACTATATCCTTCACTATACCAGATCCAAATCCATTCTGGACTGCAAATAATTGGTGTGCAAAAAATACACTATATCAAGTGAATTCAAGCTTCTGTGTCAATATTTACCCCTCTTCTTTTTTCTTTCTATACTTGGTAAAAAAAAAAATCCACAGGTCAAATAAATTTTCCTTCTTCCGAATATTGAATTAAGTATGTGAGCACGAGTCATTTCATAACAACTCTTGTAAGAAATCTCACTGGTTACATCAGACCAAGCAGGGAGAAGCAGTCACTAGTTGCAAGTGTCACAAAAAAAAATTACTCATTTGGGAAAGGAGAAAATTGACTTGTAGGTCTTCACCACCACTGAGGAATATTTGGGACTGGAGACATTTATTAATCAAAATGATCCTGCACAACAGGTTTAGGTGGAACTGCCCCATCTGGCAGAGACACACTGGCCTTTGGCTGTAGGCAAAGAGTTATAAAGAGACAGTTTTACTGACACCAGTAATCGAAAATCAGAAAAACCACTCTAAATTTAAAACCAGAAGCCTAGGCAATTTAATCTTATTACATTTTAACCCATAGGACAGAACTCAAAACCTGTAAGAATTGGGTTGGAATTTTCACAAGCCACTCTCCAGAACTTTGTGATCTGCATCTGGAAAGAAAAAAGCCAGCTTTTTTTTTCCTCCTGTGAACACACAATTTCTCCAGACAATCTTTCAGAGCAATGCATTAGCAGGCTGGCCATCATTTAATTCCTGGTGCTCAGGTGTTTCCATTTTACAAAGCTCAGAGAGAATTTCAGATTGCAGCCTGCCAGCTCCAAAACCAGGCAAGCTAATCTGAAACTGGAATTTTCTATCAGCACAGTTTAGGGAAAGCCTGAGCTTCTGGGAGCTTTTCCCCCATGGCTTTGGTGGAAAGCCTGAAGCAGCCTGGCTGTGTTTGGTTTCGCTGCCGCGGCCAAAGGAGGATCGATAAGATCCGAGGCACGACGGAACGCAAGATGCCACCCTGCCCCGACCACTGCAAGCCAACCCAGCTCAAACAGAGGGGCTCCCTTGGGCTCAGGGTGCTCTTTGGGAAGCTGAGAGATCACCTCAGCTGCCCCCACGAGCTGGTGGTTGTGATGCCACGCCCGAGTCACATGCACAGCAGCCTTGTCCCTGCTGGAGCTCGGACAGCTGGAAGTTCCCCTTTTCTGTTCCCCCCTTCCCTGCCCAGCCAACGACTTCAGTCATGCCTGGGGGAAGAAAGGGCAGCTGTTCCCCTTTTCCCCCCGTTACCTACAGCAAGGAAGCACTGCATCATCTCTCCCCCAGCCAGAAAACAGATCTTTTGTCTTTGCAGCATCCTTGCAGCTTTCGTTCACTTTCCTTGACCCTCAGCTTCTGGAAGAGAACAATATTGCCTTTTGCTTACTGCTCCATCTTTGCCACAAGAAAACAACTTTATATTCCTTTAGAACAGGTTATGTGCTTTGGGAATATGGGAATATGGACACAGGAACACAGGACACACCTTCTCTGAGTCTTTCTTGTGATATTTTCTGAAGATGGAAATTATTAAATTTTTGCAACACCTCTGCCCAGTTAGCTGTAAAGCCATAATCAAAGTGCATTAAGAGTCAAACAACAAGGCATGCCAGAGATTTCACTGGGGTCTTTCCTGCAGCTGTGATGATGGATTCATTGGTGACTATTAGTGATGGAAGAGGGAAGCTCCTCTGCATAACTTTGCTGTTGAAACCAACCTGGGCAAGAGGGGAAAACACAGCAACTTCAGAACAGCTTTGCTGAAAATGAACAATACAGTGCAAAGTTCATCTACCACCCTGCACCCATGGTCAGTCCCACTCTGCTCCAGTTTCATCCCTTATCACTGACGAGCACTGGCATTTGGGGTATCAGCACTGAAGAGAGATGAGCACACAGAAGTGATCAGAAGTCTAACCAACAGGAAATTATTAAAAGGAGTGGAGTGACTTTTATTTACAGGTACTATTGTAGTGCCAAATGATGAGATCTCAACTCTTTCAGGTAACTGCCACAAAGGGGATCATTAAACCTTTCCCTATGTCTGTAATGTGAGAAATACAGACAGGATAAGGCACAGAACACTTACTTGCATCACAATAACAGAGATGAGACATTAGGGAAGAATTTTACTCATCTTCAACCCTGCTAAAGAAGAATTCAGGCAAGAAAGCCACTCTATTAATGGCTAATACTAAACATTTACCACTCTGTGTTTGCATCCTGGCACCTACTGCGTGTGTCAAGTCCTGAGTGTGATCATATCACTGGTATGGGAATGAAGTCCAAAAAGAGACCAAGGTTTTTATAAGTACTGAATGTTTTTAAAGAACAAACCTGTGGGAGCTCAGCACATCACTCCTGATGTCCAGAGCTACCGAGAGAATCCTTGGGGGGCTCGGGGGTCTTGGAATGTTGCCAAAAGCACTTGGTGGCTTGATTTTGATCCATCTAGGGATGTGCCACCGATGTATGAGGAGATGGGACCTGTGGGAATTACTCGGGTGTGAATGGTGAAGGGAAAACGTAGTTACAGGGTGAATTACAGATTTTGGGGTTTTGGTACAGGGGGGTTATGGAGACAAGATGGAGGAAACAAGGCAGGTCACAAGACTCTTCTTTCTTCTTGTCGTCCATCTTCTGGTGTGGTGTTGGCACTTGGGGATTGGTCTGGGGTAAGAAGGTATCCGGTGACAAGAGTGATAGGTATTGGGGGTAAAAGGTAAATATGACATACGTAGTTTTTGATATAAAAGATGTGACCCGCCTTGGGGGTGGTCAGAGTGCCTTTGGCTGCCGTGCTGGTCAGACCCCAGTCGGGCAGAGAAGGGACTTTATAGATAAGATATAATAAACAATTCTGAAGACCGAAAAACTCTGGAGTCCAGACTCATCTTTTGAGATCCAGCCTGCCAGAATCATCCTAAGCGTGTGTGGGAGCAGAGACGAACAGCCGAACCCCATACAAACCAGGTAAAACATGCACCAGGAATCACAAAAATTAATTCACCTTACACAAAGTGGGAATTTGCAGATTCCTTATAGCCCTTCCCAGGCCCATAACTCTGTGATAATGCTATTTTGGCTTCACAGCTATGACCCAAGGTTATATGAAACTTCTCACCTAATGGGACAAAAAAAAAAAGTACCAGAAACCCATTAGTACTACAGCTGCTTATATCTAAGCATCTAACATGACTGATTTTCTATAGGTGTGATACAGAATAGTAACAAAATATTAAAAAGCAAGGCTAAGAAATGTGGACTTTGGGAATACTGTGTCTGTATCTTTGCTATCCCACTTTTACATGAACTGTTCTGTTCTGGGTGCAGGTGTGAAGGTGTCAGCAGGGGAGGGCTGCAGGGGCAGCCTCCCTGGCTGGTTCCAGCAGACCCATGGAGCAGGTGCCTCCCTGGCTGTTTCCAGCAGACCCATGGAGCAGGTGCCTGCACTGCAGCCCAGGGAACAGCCCACGCTGCTTGGTTTGGTGGGTTGTTTTCCAATGTCACATTGGCTTGTGAGAAGCTCCATAATTTCTGTTAGAAGGAAATTGCCTTATTTCAAAAGGACAATCTTAGTGATGCCCTTAAGAGGCCAGGCTGGTTTCCATCCACTTGCCATTAGCAGGTGATGATCATTTCTGCCTCATCAGCTTTTTCCCCTACATGTGTTGGCACCTGTTTTCTGCAAATGAAAATCCCCAACAGGACTTCATACAGCTCTGAGACATTTAGATAACTCAAATCCAAGATGCACTGAGAGTCTGAATTTCCTTGTTTATTAATAAGACCTGACTTTTCCAGGACTGCAATTATTTACCTTAAAAAAAACCCTGAGACTGTGCACCCAATGTTGCTGAACCACAAAACCAGAGAGTTGTGCATTTCTTCTTCCAAAGATCAGCCAGCCAAAAAGAATAAATAATGAAATACATACATACTGCATACACTAAACAGACCCATTAAAGTGGATTTATCTGCACCATTTCCCTTAAATTACAATCATGCCCTATTTCTGTGCAATTTTCTGTATTTTGTGAAATTATGTTCCTGGCAGTCGAATTGCTGTGTGGTGGCACTGTTACAGAGGGTTATGAAACTCATCTTGGGCTGAAACTGCAAGTCCTGCTGGCTCTGAGCTCTGCAGCAAACCCAAAGGATGCTACATGGCTGAAGAGCTGGTTGTATCACCTGCATCATTACTAAAACACAAAAAACTTTACCTAATATTCCCTTTCACTACTTCTATGTGTTTCAAAAAAAAAAAAAAGAAAAAACCAAAAAAAGGCATGTTCATGTAATTCTTGTAATGAATAGTCTAAAAAGTAGGAGGAAGAACAACAGCCTTGTCTGGTTCTACCTTTTACCTCATTGACAAGTTCCACTTCACAGGAGACAAATGCCTCTGCACCAAACTTTTGTCCCAGTCGTTGTCACCTCAGGAGGAGCTTTATTCTCTGTCACCATGTAGATCCCTCCTTGTAGAGCACTTCCATTAAAGTGTGAAAATTCAGATGCAGAGATGACCACAGAATGCTCACATAGCACACCAGAATAATTCCCAGCATAAATAAGGCAATTATTTAATCATAAATAAGGCATTTATTAACTCTTGAGCAACCCTTATTTTGACTAAACAATTAAAATTCTCTGGTGTTTCATTCACTTACCTGAACAATGAATTTAAAGAAATGTTTGGAGAAAGCAAAAGTCTTACCTAGGATGTGTTTATAGCTCTCCAAAATGGAACTTGTAAAAACAGACTTAATCTCATAATCTTTACCCAAGTGGGAAAAAAATCAATTGGTTTGAACCACATCACACGTTTATTCTTTCAGAATAATCTAATTATTCTATTTTCACTATCTCAAAAATGAAGATAAATTCCCATACCTGAATGTTTACATCTCTGCAAAACAATTTCTGATATATATCAGACTTCACTAAAAACATGAGCTATGAATAAAACTGACTCATTTGTTTAAATCAGGATGAGCTCTAAGAAATTCTAAGCCTTCCAAATTATTCTGAATTCAAGGCTCACTGTAATCTCCTGGGCCCTGGAGTTTCCAAATGTCTTTAAAAAATTAAACAGCATTCATCCAGTTTTAGAGAAATCTGAGGAAGAGCAGCTTGTAAGCTCTGCATTTTCCGCAATAGGAGAAAAAGTTCTTTAGAGAAACTGAAAATGAAGCACTGACAGCAGAGCAGCCAGCTCTGCCATACTGACAAAGGAATCCTAAGGAAAGATTTCCATTTATTTTTCCTTTCAGGGGCAGCTGTGCTCAGCCAGTGGGCAAGGACAGGTTATGTGAATAAAAGGCTGTGCATTCTTTCATGTCTTAGGTAAGAATGCCCAATACAAGCTAGCCAAGAATTTTACCATTGATGCATGTGGACTTTTTAAGGAGCAGTGGAACCCAGGAGGTGTTGGGACATGGGATTTCTCCTTCCTGACCGCTAGAGCCCAGCACTTTTGGAGTAAGGCATCTTCCACCTGAATTTGATGGATGCAGCTGCTGCTGTTTCTGCCTGGGGGTCCAGCCAGAAGTGAGGCTGAGCCCCCAGTCTAAACCATTGGGTACAAAAGCACAGAGACAAGGACAGAGAGGGAGCAGTGTCTTTCCCAGCACACACACACACACACACACACACACACACACACACACACACTCACAAATGCACTCCCAAAAACACACACAGCCCCACCCTGTCCCTCAGCTCCAGCCTCAAGCACCCGAGGTCATCAGTGTGTGACACAACCCCCACACTCTCCAGTTTCACCAGGACACCTCACTCACAGAGCCTTCAGACCCTGTCACGGGATTTAACTTATCCAATAGCCAGGCCCCGGTCCTGCCACTGGGGGGCTCTTTCCAAATCCTGCTCTTCCTCCTTGCCAGCTTGTCCAGCCCTTAGTTCGGAAGTGAGTTTTGGATCCCTACAGCACGTGGTTGCCCACACTGGTTACCCCATGGCTGGGCCCAGATCCTAAAGCCCCCGTGACCCATGGCCTCTTCACCTGCAGGCGTCCACACCTCCCAATAAAACACACCCACACATGCTGACGCAGCACAGAAAGTAAGGTCAAGCAGAAAATCATCCAAAAAAGTTTTTAATGAGAAGCTGGGATTGACTGCAGTGATGAGCCAAAAGGCTGTCAGACAAGAGCAACACTCAAGAGACCTTCCTCTTTTGTCCTCCCTTCCATATTTTCATATTAGTCCACATCCACCTCCACCCTCCCCTCTCAAACAAAGCACCGCTAATTATTCTTCCCTGTCCAGTTTTGCCATACTCCTACCCAAAATCAGTATTTCTGCTGTTACTTGAATCCCTTACTGACACAGCATGGTGGACCTTGCAAGAGTTCCCAAGTATTCCTTTCAATTTTTTTTGAGGTTCGATAACCTTCCCCTTAAACATCAGGAAAATTTGTTTCCATCTCTCCCAGCAATCTGTAACTGCTGTCAGCCTCTCAATGCCACTGCTGTTCAGCAATTTCCCGAATCATGAGCAGCAGTTCCTCATGGTCTTTTCAGCAAAAGCCTCAGCCAGAGCCTGGACATCTGCCTGGATGTCCTGGAATTAAACCTCCATGAGGAGGTTTAATTCCAGAACAGAAACAAAACAAAGTGCAGATGCACTAAATGGCCACAGGTTTAATACGTGGCAGTGCTGAAATCCCACACTGCTCCTGTGAAACAGCTGTGATGCAGCTCATCTGCCGCAGCCAAACGTCCGGTTCCAGGTTTCATAGAGCTCCAGGTCCTTGGGGGACACGCTGGGCCGCACCGTCCTCAGGGCACTCTCAAAGTCCAGGAAAGAGATGGGCCGTACCTGCTCCGGCGTGATGGTTGCAATGTCCATGGACTGCAGACTGCGGATGGGGCCTAGGGAAGCTTCCCGACAGAGCTGTGTCATGTCTGCTCCAGAAAACCCATCGGTCTTCTGGACTATGAGTTTGATTTCCTCTTCATTCAGAGAGCAGTGCTCCTTTGCCATCAGCCGGGTGACAATCTGCTTCCTGGCGGAGCCTTCTGGGAGAGGGATGTACAGTCTCTTCACCAGTCTCCTTCGGGCAGCTTCATCGATTTCCTGGGGTCGATTTGTTGCTCCAACCACCAGGATCCGATCTTCAGAGGAGGTTGTTGCCCCATCTAACTGCACCAGAAATTCAGTTTTTATTCTCCTGGACGACTCGTGCTCCCCCTCTCCGCGCTGGGACAACAGGGAATCGATCTCGTCGATGAAAATCACGGCTGGCTGCTGGCAGCGCGCCACAGCGAACAGCGCACGGACCATCTTCTCCCCCTCTCCCACCCACTTGGAAGTCAGAGAGGAGGCACTGATGCTAAAAAAAGTTGCTCCAGACTGGCATGCGATGCACTTGCCTATGAGGGTCTTGCCAGTCCCAGGGGGGCCAAAGAGCAGAATTCCTTTGGGAGGACCGCGCAAGCCAGTGAAGATGTCTGGTCTCAGCATGGGCCACACCACTATTTCTTTTATGGTAGCTTTGGCAAACTCCACTCCAGCAATGTCATCCCAGCTGACCGGAGGCCCGTGGTCCATGATCTCGTGCATGATGAGTTCAACCATTTTTGGTTCTATGTTTTTCAGCCTTTCATCCACAGGCAGCAACGGGTCTGTTGATTCCCCTGCATGAGTCTTACACTGTGCTCCTCCATTTTCACTTCCATCTTGTTTCAGAACTGGAGGCACAAACTTGCCAAACGGACCCCGAGACCTGCCTGCACCCAGGGACTTTTTTACGCCTCCATATGATGAAACTGGTGCACGCTGGTTTTGAGATTTCTTTTGCTGATCCATCCACAGCTGTTCCTTTGCAGTTTTAAACCCAGGAACACTGCTCTCTTCATTTTTGTTTCTCTGCCCTGAAAAACCATTAGTTTCTGTAGAAATGGAGGCCTGACATGGAGCAAGGCTAGGAACAGCTGTGCTGCCTTCATCAGCCAGACCATAGAATGCTTTTCTTTTCCCAGAATTTGCAGACCAGGCAGATACAGCTGACTGGTTGAAAAGAGACGAATTTTGTCCATCATAACAGTTACCTGGCATTTTCAGAGAACTACTGTTAGTGGCTTCTTTACTTCCAAAGAGCGGAGTTGCCTGGAAACCTGGAAGAACCTGTTTGCCTAAGGAGGCTGAAGCGGCGGGAAGTGTGTCTGCAGTTCTGGTCACAGGAGGCACACTGCTTTGAAGGGACTTGGAAGACGAGGGATGCCCTAGAAGCTCTGGTCCCTGACTTGCACATTTTGCTGAGGCAGCAGTGAGCTCAGTCTCCCCGGTACTGCGGAAGACATGGAGTTTAGGAAGAGCTGGAGCAGCGGGGGCGCTGACCCCTTTATCAGCTCGTACATGGGCATCTGTCGGTGCCATCTGAGAGCTCGGGAAAATTTTGCCAGCCCGCATCCTCTCTCGCACACACTTCAATTCAAACACATTATCTGTTGTCAAGGCAGATTGCCACTTGTCACTGTCACTTTGCTGACATTTTGCCAAAGTCAAAATGTTTTCCGCATAGTTATTCAAGCCAGTCTCCGCGTTGCCAGAGTCAATAATGGCAGAGTATTTCTCTGCGTACTTCTTGAACAGGCTGGCAGCACAGAACTGGGAGATCTCGGAGTTTGCCCATGCATACTGAATGCGCAGCATCTTGGCACGGTACCCATCTGCCTTCTGCCCGGGCGTGCAGGTGCCAGAGGTGACAGCAAAGGAACTTTCCTGCCACTCACTCAGGTGCGCCGCGCTGGGGGAGGGGGCCTCCATGGCTGACGCTGGAACAGACAGAAAATACCTGCAGTCACAAAATGCCATTTCACACCATTTGCACCGGCTGCTTCCCCCCTTGCCTAAATACTTACACAGGAAAACCTACATTATTTTAACTGTGAGAAACAGAGCAGGAGGTCTTGCAAGCTACTTAGCCAGTCTGGACACTTTAATCTTCTCAAAAAGCAACCAGCTTTGTGGTGCAAAGGCATTTAGACTGAGGTTCTCTCTTCTTCCTTGTCCAAAGAAAAGAAAAAAGTAGGGGAAAAAGAAAAAAGAGAGAGTTTGCTTCTAACCAGAGGTCTCCTGGGGAGGTAAGTAGGCTGCAAAGAATGGTAACAGATGGCCAAGCAAAAACTGGCCTTGTTAAATGAAATCACCAGTGCTTTCATTCTTATTTGATAGAATATGGCACAGTGCAGCAGAGGACAGAGGATACTCCACTGTCAGAATGATTTCATTTATTACAGTGATGGTAATAAAAATGAAACAGTTAATCCAGTAAGTAAAATTGTGTGCAGTATCTCTGAGGGGAGATAAAAATGGAGTGAATAATCCTGAATGTAGCAAATACATCATATTAAGAAAATATTAACAGATTACTAGAAAAAGTTCAAAACTATTTCTTCCATTTCGAAGGCACTAAAATGTCCCCATTTTACACTTCAGAGAAGAAAAGGTCTTGCATACTTAAAGCAATCTTCTTGTTTCTCAGTTTCAGAAAGTGGAATTTAAACTCCTTTAGTGTAGGGTTTTTTTAAGAAATAGGGAAGATGACATTTGGCTCAGGAGGAGTATTTTGTTTGACTTGAAATTATTTGCTCATATTCATGATGTATTTTCTTCCTCTGCAAAGTATTGTGTCCATATATTCTGCACCCTTTCCAACAGAGTGTGAGTCAAGCTGCAATCCTCTGGATCAGCTACAGACTGTGCAGGAGTGCAGAGGAAGGTACAGGTGTAATGCTCATGCAAGGCTGGGGAGACAGATCTGAAGGCATCCAGGCTATGTAGGGGTGTCCTCCCTAATTATCTGCAAGAAGTCTGGCATCATCATTAGACAACAGAGGGCACAATATGTTTATTACTCATATACTTATATGTTACACACATGATATATGATGAGGATGTAAATCATTTTGGTTTGATTTTTTTTTTTTTTACTACAGCCCAAATTTGTAGAGCTGTTTAGAAAAGTCAAAATACATTTTACCTGCAAATCTGGCACCTCTACAGGTAAATCCAATTAAAACAAACAAAACAAAACCACTAAACTAAGACTTTCTCTCTGAAAAGTTACTGCCAACTTTTGTACCATGAGAAGTGTAACTTGTACCTAGAAAATCTGATACAAACTCACATCATCATCCATCCACTGCTGAGTGACAGATGAACAGGGAGTGAAAGGCTGCAGCCTTTTACTTCTTTTCTCTAAACAGCTTTCACTGTGCACATATTTTTTTTTGTAACTGTTGAATCAAAAATATCTTAAGTGACATAAAAGCATAAATTCGGGAAAAGTTTAATAGCAGGTATTTGCCCCCATGAAATACTTGCATAATTCAGAACACAAAATCTCAACTTCACCATCACTTTGTTAAGGATTCAGTGGTCACCTTTATAGCACTGAGGGAAGGCCATAACAAGTGAACAGCGGTAACCAGGTTGAAATTTCAGTTTGATTATTCTCAGAATCGCAGAAAGGGGAAGGTTGGAAGAGACCACAGTGGTCATCTGGTCAAATCTCCCTACTCAAGCAGGGTCATCCCAGCACACATGGCACAGAATTGTGTCCAGACAGTTCTTGACTATTTCCAAAGAGGCTCCACAGCCTCTCTGGGCACCCTGTTCCAGTGTGGTCACTCTCACAGTAAAGAAGTTCTTTCCCATAGACAGGTAAAACTTCCTATGCTTCAGTTTCTGCCCATTGCCTCTTGTCCTGTTGCTCAGGACCACCAAAAGAGCCTGGATCCACCCTCTCGACACTAAGCCTTTAGTTATTTATATACATAGTTAACACTGTCTGGCATCATTCTCTCCCCCTAGTCTAACCCATATTAATTGTCCTCACAGCCTCGCAACTTCTCTCCCAGAGAGCCACATGCACACAGGCTCAGCCACAACAGTTCCCAGACGAGGACAGCGTACTGCGTGTGCCCTCCTGGAGCTGGGGGTGTATCCAAGCTCCGCCACCGATGGATCCAGCACTCGGCTGTGTGCTCGCCTCAGCGCGGAGGGGCGGGAGCTGCTGCCGCTGCCGCCACACACGAGCACGCCCAGCACGGGGCCCATGGAAACACAGCCAGGTACGCGAGCACACTCCCCCTTCACTGCCCTCAGGCCGGGAATCCAGCCGGGAAGCTGCCTGGGCATGGCTGAGCCCTCGCCGCCCCTACGCAGCCGGCAGCCACGGCCCCTCAGCTTAGGAGCCCTGGCCGGCCCAGCGGTGGGCGCTGCCCCCTCACGGCACGGGAAGCGGAGGCCACAGTCCCGAGAGGGTCCCGCCGGTCCCTCCCTTTCCTTCTCCCTTCCCGTGCCCCCTCAGTCCCGGCCGTGCCGCTCCCGCTCCCCGCACGCACCGGCCGCCGCCGTCTCCGCCAAGCGCGCGCGCCCGCTCTGCGCCCGGCCCCGCCCCGCCCGCCAATCGGGCAACAGCGCGCCGGAAGACGCAGCCAATCAGAGGTTGCACACCGGGCCGAGTGGGAGAGGGGCGGGTTTTCCGCGTGACGTCACCGCAGAGCTGGGAGGGACGGCGCGCGGCAGGGCGGGCGCTCCCTATTGGCTGCGGTTGAGACGAGAGTCGACCAATGGGCGCGGGGTCCGTGCCTTGGGAGCGGGGGGGCCGGTCTCGCGCTGACAGCCGCGCGCCGGGTGGCGCGCGCCTGCTCTTCAGGGGGCGGCGGGACCCTGCGCGTGATCCCTGGCGGATCCCTCCCGGATCCCTCCGCGTGTTCCTTCCCGCATCCCTCCCGCGTCTCCCGCCGAAGCCCCTGCCGGCGGCTTCGGACGCTCCCCCGGTGCCGATGTCTCGGCTCCCGCGCCTTGCCAGCCCTCCTCACACTCTTCGGATAAACCTTCCTGGTCAGGGCTTGGTTCCTCAGCTGAAGGTCAGAGCAGCCGAGAAGGCAGAGGCTGGCGAATGAAACTGGTTCTGTCACGTTTATTGCCTGTCCCGGCCGTTTTCAGTAGCAGAAGAAAATGGGAACGTGGAGATGTGCAATTTCTGTGGGGCAGACGAGGTCTTTCCCTTCAGTTCGGTGATTTAAGGAGCAGAATTGCTGTGGCTCTTCCTGTCAAATTCGACTTTGGCTGCCCAAAACAGCAGGGCATCCCATCAGCATTCCCCAGCTTCCCGCTGATCCTCTCCTGGCGGTCGGAAGGCCCTCTGGATGCCCTTTGCTCGGCTCACCGGCGGCCAGGACAGTGGCATCCCGGGCTCTGTCCCTGGCTGCAGCCCTCCGTGCAGGACAGGCTCCAGAGGAGGGAGGTTCCATGAAGGATGGCCCAAGCACAAAGCCCTAACCCTGGTGGTGACTTCGCGGCCAGTGATGGGTACCTGGTCCTTAGGCACACGAGCACTTGAGCTCTGTGGCCTATTTCATCGCTACCCCTGCGGCACCGGCTGCAGGACCACCACAGCCACCACGGCAGTGTCAGAAGGGGACGCTTTCCAACACTCCTGAAAACAACAGCTGCTGCACAGCCATTTTTGGGAGAACAGCTCTGGCAAGGACAAGATGAATGACACACTGTTTTACAGGGCAAAAGATGGTGGTCCACGTGGAAGTATCCCATGTACTGAATGTGGTGGTGGAGTCCCCACGTGGCTCACACCAACCCACGTTCAAATCAGCACACCAGTCTAGATGCAAATGAGCACTGTAAGCTGCAGTTACACCTCTGGTATTAACAGAGACGCTTCTGTGTGGGTGCACATTTTATTTCCCGTGAGGAACCTTTCCTGCAGTTACTGTCAGGTTTTTGTTATACATCAGGCTTGTTATGCCATCAGTGCAGACAGCACATTAAACTGTGCTGGTATGCAAGCTATCATCTCAGACCCAACTGGGCTAACATTTAAATAGTGTGTGACGCTGCTGCCATCAAATTTCTCCCAAGGCATGCTTGCCTGATTTCCCTGGGATTGCACAGAGGCAGGGAGCACAGCAGCCTTGGGGACATGGACTGCAGCCAGGTAGGACTGATGTCATGGGCCCCTTCCCTGTCCCACCGGATGGGACCGGAGCTACAAACCAAAGCTGAAGCTGGGCAGGTGGCTCCAGTGGCAGATCCAGTGGCAGCACTGTGCAGAACTTGGCAGAAGGGTTGGCATTAGCCCTGGATATGGCCAAGTATTTTTTAGACTCCTGTTGCTAAGGAGGAAACTTCCTGCAGAAAAATTTGCCAACTCCCATTTGCAAAGTAATTTGAAGTAAATTGAAAAAAAGTCCTTGGTGGTGAAAATCCGTGCACTGACTTGATAAGAGTGGGGAAGTTGGGCCTTTTACAGTGCTTCTGGCATGACTGAGACAAGAAAAGCTTAGTTAAGTACAAAGGGACAATAGCTGTAGTTTTGTTTTGGTTTATTTTTATTGACAGTTAAAACCCATATGTGTGTTCAGGAGGTTTTGGGTACAGATTTTAAAGAGTCAACAGCTCACAAATCATAATTAGAGCACTGGACTTCTGATTATTTTTCCACTTAGAACATACAAAATCTACATATGCTATACAGGTATTATCCATTGATGGTTATTTAACCTGCCCTCACCAACCCCCCTGGTCTTCAGGATCCTCAGTTTTATTTCTCGTTTGCTTCTGTCTTTGAGCAATTCAAGTTTATATATCTCAAGGTCTAGACTGCTGTTGTAAGGCCACTTCAGTGTGATTACTACTCATCACATTAGGTGTTGAGTAGTGCTTCAACAGCAACAAAACAGCCATGAGCAGAATCTTGTATGTAAATGCAAGAAAAAATTAAAAATCTAATAATTATAATGCAGTTCAGAGTATTATATATTACCAATGTTTTCATAAATACATACATTTTCATTATTTCACCATCAGTAATAAAATATAATCTGTCATTAAGAATGTAAGTACTGTACTCTGCTAGTTTAAAAAAAAATAAATTGAGGTTCCTGAAAGTAAAAGTCAGGTTTTTCCCTCCTTCTTTAATAGCCGCAGTCTTCCTTGAGATGTGGATATTCTACTAAAGTACAGTTCTGGGATTCTGTAATTATTTTTAATATCAAACAGTATTCATCAGCACAGGCTATATTAGCTTTTGCACACAAGGCACAATTAATCCAGGTTAGCATTAATTATTCATAAATACAGTGTTTTTCACTTACAGATAGGTTGCAAAGCTACAGAACAGAAACAGCAGTTATGTGCTTTTTTTAAAATGATCCTTTCAATGCTTCTTCTTGAGTTTATTACACAGCCCATGTTTCCTTTTCAGATGACCTAATGTTAATAGTCTAAGAAGGAATTATCACATGGAGAAAAGAAGATATGAGAGACTGAATACTATGAAGGCCTTCACTGGTTACATATTTGCATCATTCTAGAATTTCAGAAAAACCAGAACCATAAACTTCAGGTTTTGGTACTGGGCTAGCCAGGGGGCAATGTAATTCCATGGGTCTCATCACTGCTGTTTATTAGACAAATTTACAAATGTCACTTCTTTAAAAAAGCCTCAAGAATTAACTTTTACTCCATCTATATTTTAAATTAGTCTTTATCTTAAATTCTTTGCCAAAAGGAGTTTCTGTATCTGGAAAACAGTCACTTCTAAAACTGATATCCAGATACTGAAAAATGCTTAATTGAATGTCAGTTTTGGCAGTATTTTCCCACAAATGTCTAAAGGGATCTATGTCTAATTCTGGGCTGTTGGGGACATTTCATCTCTCCTAGGTTTGGGTGTGCATCCTGCCTGCATCCCAGTTTTACAGCAGTTTGAGGCTCACACAGGCATCATTCATCTCTGCTCTGGTTTCCATGGAGCAGATTTCCAGCAGAATCTTCTTATGTTCAGTTTAGGGGTGCCTTACCTTATGCCTTTCTTTTCCAATACTTATTAGTCAGATTTTTAATTCCAATTATAGTCACCTAAGCCCAGAGCAACTCCATTTCATTTCAGTGGAATTATCCTGGATTTACTCTGTGATAGCTTTGATCCAAATCTGATCTCTCTTTTCTTTTTTTTCCTGAACAGTCCTGGTTATATTTCACATACAAAATACTGGCCTGTCTCACAGAGAACATGTTATTCTTTGGCTCCAAGATTCTAGAGTTTTCATAATGTAAAAGTTATAAAATTGTATCAGTGTGGAAGATATGTGTTAGGGATGAACATTGTTTTCCAGGTCATGAGATCCGAATAACTGTTGTTTAAAAAAAAAAATAGTAGCAGAGAAAGGGAACAAGTGCCAGCATTTTCCACTCTCTTCAGTCTATCAATCTAGTGCATTGTGCTGCCACAGAAAAGCTAAATTTCATATTGGTTCTGAAGAGAATGATGCTATCAAAATTTCTGACACGGTAGCTGACAGTAGTGTCTTGTGTCAGTCACCTCCTCAAGTATTACTGGGTTTTACCAAATTCATTGGTTATCCCTTTCTTCATCTGTTACCTGGGAAATCAGTTCCTTATGGAAATAACAGTCCTTCCCAGATTGCACCCCAGAAGTGAGAGATTAGGAAAGACAGAGATAGGAGCAGACCATGTGACAAATTAACTGTCCTGATCCATTTTCACTGGTCTACTTGCAACTTCCCAACTGCAGGAAGTACACTTGAAAGGGATGGAGGAGGAAAGCTGAATAGTTGTGCACATTGCTCTAGAGGCTGTAGAAGTTAATACGAGCATTAAAGGAAGATTGAAATGCAAATGTAGAAATCAATCCTACATATTTTTTTTCTTGGAGCAGCTACTTATATTGTTCTTATTTACACAGAAATAACTGTCAGAAATTTATGTTTTTAAAATGGCAAAAGTACTTTGTGACTTGATATTGTTCTGACTTTCACTTCTAACTTTCATTTTAGCTCTTTACTGTGCCTGCCTTTGACAGGATGATGTATCAATGGTTTGTGTCAAATATATATTATTTGACTTTCTCAGAGGTTTTCCAGTATTTTCATTTTCCATTCATCACTGTTAATGAAAGAAGACCACTGATGGGGACACCACAGCTGATTTGGGGGGTTTGTTCTCTTACTTCCTCTTTTTACTGTCACTTGCTTACTTGTTTGCTAGCTAATATGGGAAACTAAGAGTGATATTTTTGATGTCACATTTCTTAGCACATTTTGTCAAAGATTTATTACACCATGAAGTAATCAAAATGGTAGCCATAAAAGTAAATCACAACTCAGTTTCACAGAACATATCTTACAGACTATTTTCAAGTAATCACTGCTGATAATAACTTGATTAAAAATACAGAATACCAGGTAGCACATAGCTTTTGACAAAACTCTTTAGGAGGAACTTTTCAGGGATTATGAATGATCAATCTGGAAACCAATAGCCAGTATAACCTATTTGCTGGAATTTGACAAAATTGCTGTTTTAAAAGCAAGCCATTTAGGGGAAAGGAGAGAACCTGTCAGAAGGATGATTAGTAAATAGTGCTCATTCTCCTAAGTCTGGATATGCAGGGAAGGAAGTCTTGAAGGTCCGTTGTCCTTTGTTCATTTACAAAATTTCTGCAGCAAGTGTATCATGACACGATAGTGCCCCAAATCCTGGCAACATTTGTGCATACCTATTCAGATACTAGCATATTTAGAACTTGAACTAAACTCCCCCAGCTTGGGTTCTTCCTGCAGTCATAGTAATGTTAAATTAATTGGTTATAAGACCTCTTAGTTTCATCTGTGAAGAAAGGGTTGGTGTGCTAGAGGTGAATGGGGACAATGGAGGGAACAGTAACCCTTCCATTTCCATTGCCTGGTTGAACAAATGCTCTTGGACTACAGAGTAGTAAGGAATTGCAGCTCAATTCTCCTTGGCTATGTGCATCCTGGAAACAGGCAAGATGAAACCACAGTACAGAGAAAGAATGGCTATGATTACAACTCAACTTGCTGGTAAGGATTTTGCTACTGCAGCTGGGCTATATAACAACAGGTTTTGTACTTTTTTCCTTCATAGTTTGACTTTCCCACCTGCACCTAAAATAAAACTTGGCAACATAGAGCAAGCCAGTTAATTACCTCATCTCCACTTATACTTCACTGCTGTTACTGCTGGTGGTGGTTTTGCTCCCATGTTTTCAGAAGA
The DNA here is from genome assembly GCF_022539315.1 of Serinus canaria. Taxonomy (NCBI): domain Eukaryota; kingdom Metazoa; phylum Chordata; class Aves; order Passeriformes; family Fringillidae; genus Serinus; species Serinus canaria. Next base: position 82,636,278 of record NC_066315.1, read on the forward strand.
TCAGTTGCCAGCTGTGAGATGTGCTGCCAGGCAAACTTGATGTGGGTGGATTCCACTGTGCGGGAACAAACAGCAAAACGTAGCACAAACTTCTCTCGCAGGTGGCATGGGACCAGATGGATCTTCTTGGCATCATTTATGCTTTTTAGAAGTGCCTCATTTAGTTCATTTGAGCCCTGAAATCATTGTAATTCAATGGATATGGCAATGAATTTCAGAGACAATTTTGGAAAATGTAAATCCCACCAAGCAGCCAAGCTCAAGTAGCACCAGTAACAAGCAGTCACCTTCTCATCTCTCAGTGCTTTGCCATTAAAGGATCACAAAAAGATGATGATGTAAGAGAGAAGTTTTGGACCACAAAGAGCCCAAATTTGGGAATCACCTTCAGTTTAGAAGCAGTGCTCACACTGGGGCATTTGTGATAGCTGACTGCCTTTTTGTGACCTAAGGTTGTGAGCTATGTTAAAATCATTCATTAATGTATCTGTATTTTTACACTCTTCTTGGATCTAATCAAACATGGAAAGAAGTTTCACAGTGAGCTATACTAACTTTCCTCACTTAAGCATGGATGCTGTGAGAGATTCTTTTGAATATGAAATCTTACCCTTAATTAAAAAATTTTTAAGGTAATATATCCCTGGAGTAATTAGGTTTCATATGATCAGTGGAAACCCTAAAAAAGTATTTGCCTCAATTTTTACAGGAGTTACCCACCACAGAATCCATCAGAGGAAGTATCTTAGGTACTGTGCAACCTTACTCTATCTATTACACTGGTGGTAACACACAATTGCAAGAGATTCTGGGAGCATCTGCATTTTTACTGCAGTGCCCCCTTACTGAGCACTGACTGGGGAAAAAGAGTTGCAAATGGACAAATCCCTCTGTTCAGCAGCAGGTGTGTTACTGTGGAAGCATTGGTCTTCTTGAAAACATCCTGGCCAGAAAACATTTTCTCTGAAATCTAATTGTGATGTTCCTGCTTAGCCTTTTCCATATAAAACCAAAGCATAAGGCAGACAGTTTCCTACTGGCAGCAAGGATAAATGTATCATTCTCACATTTTTAGATCATATTAAGAATTAAGAGTTGAACCCAAGTCAAAACTTTGGTCTGTCTTAGCACAAGTTATGATGAATTTGGTGTGAAGTCCTAAAATTCATGGCTTAGCCTTACTCTTCTAGGAGATATTTATGTGACTGAAATGCTCCTAACAAAGAAAATGGACCAACTTTGGTGTTTTCTAAGTCCCCACATATTACAGGTCAGTCACTGCTGACAGTGATGTCATGCTTTCTTATCAAAGGCAATGCATTATTAAAATGACAATCCCTGCCTTTAATATCAAATGCACAGCGCTGACTTTCAGGCAATACAAGCAGTTACATGATGTTAAATTGGCAGGAGTGAAGGGAGGAAGGAGAAAGATTCATTTATCTTTCTTCTGTTCTGCTCTCACAGCTCCACCTTAGGGCTGCTGTGACACTCGGGTGTCATGTCAGATTGAAGTTGGTAGTGACTAATCCTCTCCCAGAGCTTTGAGAAGGCAGCTTTGATTGAGTTTGTGAGCTTTAATAAGACAGCATTCTCACCCCCTTGGAGAAATTACTAGCTTGACTTGTATTCATCTGCAGTCATGACAAGGAGGCCTAAAACTAACCCTTTGGCATGACATATTTGATGAAATAATTATAATATGAAAGTCATAGGTAATTAGTCCATTTGCTCAACAGTGTGAAAGGCAAAAAATTAAAAGTTACAGCTAAGCAAAAAAATTTAAAAGAGCTTCTCAAGAACAAAGGAAGTAAGAAAAAATAAAACCCCATACTTTTACAGCTGTGCACTGTGAACTGTTACACAGTTCAAGTCCCCTGACCCTTAATCCTACTGTAACTACATGAAAGTTACAAATATTCTGCTTCTAAGATGGATGAATTATATGATTTTATGAATTATAAAAATGACTGAAAGATTTTTGAAGGAGTGATATAAACAGCAAACAAAGCTGTTAAAATAGCTATAAAAACCTCCTAATTTGAAATCTTGCTAGGGTTTTCTTTTTTTCTTTTTCTGTATCGGGTAGGCAAGAAATAAAAGCACTGCTCTTTTAACACTGCTTTTCAGTGGAATCAGGCCTTTATTCTAGAACTTGTCCAAAGGTTTCTTTGCTAAAGGTCCAATATTTACCCCCTATTGTAAAATTGTCTTTCCCTTTAGATGTGATTTCTTCCTCTGAATCATGAGGGACAGAAGAACAGATGCAGATGAGCTGCTGTTCTGATCAAAAGTGACAATTCCTGTGTTGCTATGCTCTATTTCACCAGAACTGTTCCTTCAAAGTAAATGCAGTGCACTGACTAGCAGCTGTGTCTGGATCTGCAAAACTAGTGTTTGCTTGTTCCATGTGAGAGAGCAGACTGCAACCAATATTTTGTTATTGACCAATAAAAGCCACAGAATCTATCCCTCAACATCTTTTAAAAGTTCTTGTTAGGAAAGAGAATATATTCATGCTTCCATTGACTGAAAAAAACGACATTCTGTAATCTGTCTGATCACTTAAACATAGGGTCTTTTAAAATTTTATTTTAAACATTATAAATTCAAACAAATCCAGTTTCCTATTCCAGGTGAAACTCATAATTACTTTATTATTTACTTGTTAGCTTCTTACCCATTTGCATCAAACTCAGGTAACAGGGATAACTTAATGACTGAGAAAAGAATGTGTTAAAAATAAACTACCCAGAAGGAGAAAAGATGTGCTTGGAAGCCTTCAGAAAAGCTAAAAGCTCATTTAGGTGTCATGTTAATGAGAAAACACTAGTGCTGTTGTTATTGTTGCTTGGTGGTCAGATTCAGTGTTACAATCCAGTCCTCTGCAGAGGCTTTAGCTGCAAGCTCCTCTAGGAAATGACTTCTTTACCTAAACTGAGACACTGATCCCCTTTTAATGGCTGATTCAAACAAATGAGCTCTCCCAACTACTGCAGCTTTTCTTTTCTAAGTACAGAATGAATTTTCTAATTTCTGTTGGGCAAGGTCTCCACATCAGTGAACTCAGCACTTTGAGAGATTTTGGGGAATAAAAGGCCAAACAGGGCAAAAGGATCATGTTCAGCAATAAAAAGCAGACCAGGAAAGCTGGCCTCCTATGTAACCTGTTCTTAAACACATCTTACTTCAATTTTCCCAGTTTTACCATCAAAATTTATAGATGAAAAAAACCACAGTCTTTAAAGAAAAGCATTTAGTGCTCTGATTTTTATCTTAGTATTTTTTAAATAAAATTGAATATTAAATATATACACATAAGAAATTAACTTGACAAGAAACAAGTAATACACACTCACCATATTCAGAAGTCTAGGGAAATATACTAAAACAATATCAAACAGTACCATCTTTATCAAAGCTCCTCAGACATAAAATATAAGTCATTTTATATGACTAGTTTAAACATTTGTTTGCCTTGACTGTATGTTTCCATACCTTAATATGCTTCAATTTCTCTTGAGCTTTTGATTCAATTTTAAGAAAATTGTCTAAAGCTTTTTTCTTTCATCTGCTTTGTTCTAAACAAACTCTCTTTACTTTCCTTAAAAAATAATCAACTACAGAGACTATTCAGCTGCAGGTTCTGGAGTTGCTATAAACCATGAGAGAAGAAATGGGAGATCTTAGCTGCCTTACCTTCAGCCGGAAGCAGACCAGTCCCAAAACAACCTCAGCACAGATCTCAAACCTTTCATCCTGAAGGACCAAGTGTTCAAATTGATGCGACAGTCTAATGTGCTGAGAAGAGAAAGAGTATCTGCATTGAATACATTTGCTTCACCAAGAGAAAAGGTGTGCTGAAGTATTTTCCATTCCTTTGCTCTGTTCCTTCTGCTGCTGTGTGATAATATTCACATATGGCCATCTGTTTGTGTTAAGTTCCATCCCATTTATGACTTCCAGAGACCATATGGAGCCATTGCTGTATTAGGATCTCAGTCTGTCTCAGGCAGTGCTGGTCTGCTCCTTGAGATACTTCAGCACCATTTGATACCATTCCACATTAAGAGTAAATTATTTTAATAATTCTCCTTTGGGTTTTATACCACTGTTAGTTTTGGCTGGGAATGGCTAAAGAATTCAGAACTCATTAGAGGGAAAGGGGGAAGTGCACAGATATACAGGGAAAAAATTGTCACAATTTCTTTGAAAACTGAGCTGGAAAGATACACTTTTTAGAATAGCTCACTTAATATGAGAAATCTGTGAAGAAAGGGAGAACTTGCTCACTATTCTGACCTGGGCAATATAATTAAGAAAATGGACAGCAAATCTCAGCAAACCTGTTGAGAAGTTACTGAGGCAAAAAAGGATGACACTGGGCACCAAGCTAGAGCAATTATTTTGAAGCAGATGAAACCAAAATTCTAATAAATAGGGAAAAACACCAACAGACATACTAAAAACTAGCTGGGAAGTCTTATCATTAGTCAGTGATACTTGCATACTCATATCATGTTTTTCTTTGCTTTCTTTCAAAGAGAAAATTAATTTAAAAGCATTTTCAAAAAACCAAAGCATATCCTCATCAGATACTTGCAGTACCCTATCCAGTCCCCCTCCTACTGGCTATTTCATTAGCTTAGTGGTCACTATTCTAGAAAAAGCCAAAAAATACAACCAAACAACTAACCAACCAACAGCAACCAGCCATTTTAATTATAGTTTGTCTTCATGCAATAGCCGGTCTATACCAAAAATTATCTGAAACATCTAAAAGTCATGTTTAAAGATTTTTTTCAGCTTTTATATATTTAGGATTGCAAATAATTTTACAACAATAAACAACTAAGCCCATGCTTTTGCACTTTGACTTTTTATAAGTTCAAGGATGGCTATTAAACAAAAATGAAGCTTACTACTTTGGGTCAAGGTTAAATGTGGAATGTATCATCTCACAGGAATTTCTTCCAAAAGGACAAGGCAAAACAAACTACAGAAAAGGGAAAAAAAAAAGAAGAAAAAGAGCCAACACATTTTGCAATCTTAATCATAGCTCTCTGGTGGTTTTTTATTTCTTAAAATAGAAAAGCATAGTTTAGATAGAATCAAAATATTTCTTCAAAACCTTCATATTGGGCTTACTGGTACCCTATGTAACCAGCCAGTTTTCCTGTTGTTACCACTTCTGCTCTGCTGTTTGTTTCATCCATTTATCATCTTCCTCTAAAATTAGCCCGAAAACTCTTTGAGTCAGGAATGAGACCAATAAAATCCTCAATCCCTTCTAAGGCATTTGAATGTTCTGCTAATAGACAGAGCATGAATTTACAGCTGTGAAATCCAACCAGAAGTATCTGCATACATACAGATACTTGTATCCATAAAAGTGCATGAAAAACATATGTGAAGTAGGCACAGGTGTTGTAATGGTCTTTTACTGTCTCCTCCTATCTTCATGTTCTATAGCTTTAACCAAACATGTCTTTTACATGGCTACACAAAATTCTGCACTGCATGTGCCATGTCTTGGAAAACAAAGCCATAAAACAAATCATGTTCAATGAGATAAGAATTTTACAACTGTCTAGCTGAATGTAATCCCCAGCTGAATTTCATCAACATTTATCAGGGTAAAAATTGAATAAAGCAAACATTTAAGATCTGGCTTAGTGTGAAAAGTTTGTACTAGAAAACTCCAGACCCAAACTATGCATTTTATAGCACATACTTATGTCCACTTCTTGAACTAAATTATTTTTCAGGAATTTGAACTAAATAAAAGCAAGGAAAAATAGAAAAATTTTAGGTAAGTCACAAAACAAAATTCTGGAATTATTTTGCATTCATGTCTGGATGCAAATACTTATATTCACAGCAAGTCTTAACAAATAGCAATAATTGGTAAAGACACTGGGGGGCACCAAGCGTTTTAGGTTTTACTGAACTGGAATAAGAGGAAGAGGGGATTTAACTGCAGTTTCACGTGTATAGCTTTGCAAAATACAGTTACCCAAGGCCCTGCACCTTTGAACCATAAGCTGTTATCCTGAATTGCTCTCACAGAGATTGTTGCAGCAGTAAAGTTAGTTATTATTAAGCCTGGAAGTTAAATATTATTGAGCCTGGAAGTTCAAGTTCTGTGGAACTGCAGGGCATTTAGGTGTCACACGTGCCTCCCTAACTCCAATAGCTGTACCCATGCTCTGGATGTGAACATGGCAGTAATTCACGAGAGGACGTGGGTGGCTTTAGTGCTTCAACTTTTCAAAACAGGCAGGTACACATGAAAATAAAACTGCAGGCACTGAAACGGAGAATAGGAAAGAAGGAGAAATGAAAGACTGACAGGCTGTTTTCTGCTGAATGTGTACATACCAAGCCTGACCTATGGATATCTTAATCCTCCAAGTGCTTTTGATTTTGACATCTGTGTCAAGCTGTGTCCCTAGCACCATTAACTTGAACTTGGCGTTCAAATATTATTTAACTTTTCAAAATTATTTTATTAGAGCTGTTATTTGATTTAACAAAAGTGTGGACATAAGCAAACCAACTCATACACTGTTTCTAAAACTACCATTTGAGCAATCCCTCCAACAGGTGCATTCTCAGAGTGGAATCACATGGACTGTGTTAGTGCCCTGAAGTATCTTTGTATATAGGAACAGAATAACAGCCCCAGTCTTTGCAGTGCAATGCAGCTGATAGAAAAAAAGAGGCTTGTTATGTGTCACTTATTATCTCAGGTACATAACCTTTGCTCTTCTCCAGAAGAATAAGAAAGGAAACAAGGGATCTAATTAATTTGGTTACTCTGGATTAAGTGAAATGTCTTACATAACCAGTAACAGGAGCAGTAAACTTGTGAGGCACTAAGATGTGGTCCCTATTTAAAAAAATCTGTATTTTCCTATGTGTGTCTGTGAGTAAATAACTATAATTATGAATATAAATATACATTTAAATTTAAATGCTTCTTCATTGAAGTGTTCAAGCTGAATGTTCATTTCTGGGCAAGGCCTTCAAGAGCTAAAATAGCTTTTGATTGCAGGGAGCTTCTCTGAAGCATCGGAGTACACTACTCTGTATATGCAGATAAGCATACTGCTCTAGTCTTGATCACTTCATACTTTTTCTCCTACAAATTTCATTCCTTTGCCTGCCTTAGCCTGCATCCCACGACACTGAAGGGAAATGTTGTCACAAGAGTCTTCTTAACAGCCACTTGGTCTGTGCCACTCTCCAGTTCAAATACTATCTCTAGTATTGCTGTTCTTTACAGTTCCAGTTTCTTGGACTCTACTCTCTGTTAATTTTTAATGGCATTTATTATCCTCAGTACACTGATTACTTCTGGTCCTAAGGAGGATTCCTTTGAGAGGACTTAAACCAACAAAGGAATAATAAAGAGGTGGTCAAGCAGTTTGCAAATGAGCCATTTGCAAATGGGCCATTTGGATTTCACATTTATACAGACTCTGCATGGTTGGCATCAGTCCAGAAGACTGTTGTTGTTGAGTTTGGCCTCTTTTTACATCTCCTTTGTGGCTTTAGGACTTAACTCCAAAATTTGTATTTGTCTCTCCCCACATCCTTCAAAGATGACTATTCTCCCCTTTACCAGTGCCTTAAAACCTATACTTTGCAATAGATTAATATGACATGTGTGTGAAAAGAGTGCATAACTGGAATGTTTGGAAAACAAAAAAAGTTACTGCATCTAAATCCAAGTCACACATTCTCATCTCCTGGGAATATTTTACTTCCTAAATGCCATCCTCAAGCAAGTGCCAAGTTGCAGTGGTTATCTGGTCATTTTGATGTAGACCTTAAGGCTGCAAACACAACAAACATATTTTCCTTAAAATATACTAATAAAAAAAGAGGGGGAAATAATTTTTGTGACAGGTTATGTCAAGAAAAAAAAAAGTTTTTGAAGAGATAGTTTCAGACATCTTTGGTCTTCCACATAGAAACTTGCTACCTCACAACATATAGGGTGGGTTCTTAAGTATCTACAGTGTTTTTTCCCTCTATATCTTGTCAGAGGCTCATCGACCTTGAAAATCTCAAATCTTTTTCTAAGTAACCAGGCTGCACAAAAGCCTTCTAGAAACCTATAAACTCTGCACAGATCCTCTTAGTTTTCTTAGGAGCAAACCTAGGCACCTCCTTTCCCAGATTCCAGCCCAAGGAGCAGCCTCAAACCTCCACTCTTCTGCTCAGCTCTGTTACCCTTTCCTTGGGGCAACTCCTTAATAACACAAGAGACAGAGAGAGACCACTTCTTCCTGCTTCCCCAGCTCCAGCCCTCTGTTCTCCACAGGAAGGTTGCAATACCTGCCTCTGTCACTGTTCCTAGGTCTCTTCTCATTCTCCTTATGTCCACTCTATCACCCAGTCAAATGCATCTCCAAATCATCAGATGCAGCTTCAGAAATAATTCTGGCACCTACAGGGCTTCCCTTAGAACCCAGCTAAAAGTCCCAAGTACACAGGAGACAGTACCAGCCCAGGAGGAGGAGCTGCCTGCAACTGCCTTGGCCAGCAGGGGGAATGTAAAAACTGTTATTTGCAAGATGCTACAACATGTTTAAAAGAAAGCAGCTTCTCAAGGCCAGGTATGGGGATGAGCAATGTTAGAATTCAGCTAACAAGTGAAGCTAAATTCCAAATTATTTTCCATTTCTAAAACTCGTCTATAGGTTTGAAAATTTAAACCAATGATGGGCTGGTTTAGATACTTCAGTACTACTCTACCAAAACAAAAGTCATCACAATCTACCTGGAGCTCATGATAATTCTTGAGAAGACAGGAAAAAGTACAAGATAAGAGAAACATATTTAATTTTTATTTTCCAGCTAGTGATATAATTTTACCAAAATATCTGAAAACTCACAAGAGATACCTTTAATTCTGCTATGGAACAAATGAAATGCAATTATTTTTTGAAATTCAGGTTCAACAGAGGCTTGGTGGAGATATAAATTAGGTTTTTTTAGATGCTTTGGAAGCCACTGAACCAGCATTCATTGCTGGTGGGTAAGGAGGTATGAAGAGAAATTAATTTAATGGTTCCAATTTCAAGATGTATACAGTGAGAAAAATTCTTCACCTAATTATCCCTCTTGTCTTTTCATAAGTTATTTTTATATCTGTACTGAAGAGAAATTTAGTCCTTAGAAATATAAACCAAACACACTCATTTCAACAAGCCCTTGGAAATCTTAGCTGACTGAATCACCTTTACAAATGAGGAAGCATACAAGGGTTTTACTTTGGAGTCAATATCTTTAAGAAAATATTCATTTGCTTAGCCTTCCTGAACTGAATTGTCACAGAAAATATCAATGCTCAGTCCTCAGATATGATTCTATGAAGATAAGCAGCTTTTGGCAGGACAGTCAGGGAGATATGGGGGAAACAGGGAAAGAGGGAATTTTTTGAATGTAAGTACTGACCTGTGTAAACCCGCCTGACAAAAGGCCATGCAGTTGATACGAGTCTTCCAAAGCTTTTCTTAGGAATTCTTCTGTTTAGTACCAAAACTGAAAGCAATGTGTGTCTGCAGGGAATTCGGTATGCTAGGCTAGGCCCTTAGCTAATGGATATTTTTGTAAATATTTAGAGCCGAGTCATGGACCTCCCCTCACTAGAGGTCTCCCTGAACTTCATAAAGATGGAAAGGTATGCTTGAATTTGACTTTCCTGCTACAGAGGAAGTATATCTATAATTTAGACAGATCCCACATGTGTTTTTTAGTGATTAGAAACCCCTCCTTTTTTCATCAAGAATAAACTTAGTACTTATAACAGTATTAACAGAATGTAAATTGAACATATTCTTTTTTTAACAAAAATATATTTTAGCCAGGTAAAAAAGCAACAGCAGAGGTAGACATGCCAAATAAGTCACTGTATTCCTTAATCATAATCTAAACATCCTATCAATGCATGCACATTAGTAAAATAAAGAAGTAATGAATATCCATGTGTTTCCACAATAAAACCGTCTATGTGCTCTGGTCTAATTTGAGAGGAACTGTGGTACCATACTGTAGAAGGTCCAAATTCTGAGATGTTTCTTTCCTAAAGATGAGCACAAAATGAATGGCAGCTTTGCCCCGGCTATGATATGAAATGGTGACCTTACATGGGGCAAACGAGCAGCACCCTCGTTGAACTGAGCTGCTTCAAACTGTTTCATGTGCTTTCTGATGTGTGCAGAAGTCATGAAGAGCAGACAGGCAGCCAGCTCATTTTCCCTTGCCATCCCACCACAGGGTACCCAAGAAGGCAATTCCCAGTCACCTTGCGGATGTGCTCCTGCAGCCCCTTGACCCCGTACATCCTCAGCACGAACCAGAGCTTCAGGGAGCGGAACCTCCTGCCCAGGGGGATTTGCCAGTGCTGCAACCCAGAGAGAAGAGCCCGTGTCAGAGGCCACCACTGCAGTGACACAGCACAAAGTATGCTCTGCCATGGTTTTGAAGTGAACCACACTGCCACATCCTATGGGCAGTTGTTGGAGGTGGATCCAATAATAGAAGAAATATCTATTCCTGGTTTATTAATGCCATTTAATACTCAAAATTTTCAAATTAAAATTGGCAAAGGAGGTTGGAGTCAGAATGGAAGGGTCACGAGGCAAATCAAATTTTCTTTGTGCATCCTGAATTCTCCTCAAAGGAGAGGAGAATTCAGGATTAGAAAAACAAGTATCTGAGAAACTCATGTACATTGGCTTGTTTAAAGTTGTGGGGCTAGCATCTACAAAGACAGGCACGTTTTCCATTTCAAAACAACAGTGTTTCCATGGTAAAAGATTAAAATAGAGATGCTTTTAATTTTTTTTAAATTTGTGTTATTCACTATGTTAAAGAAAAAAAACTACCAAACCCACAGCTTGAGAAAATTTCTTTGTACTGCCTAAATCTAAAGATATTGCACGTGCAAGACAATTTCTGCCTTTAAATATATTTTTTTTCAAAAAACAAAAAAACCCAAAATTTCTGTTTGTTAAAAAAATTAGTGAGCTGCATCCCTCTTGTAAAGAAACATAAAGTTTGGAAGTTTATGGTGGTAATGGAAAATAAAGCCCTAAAAATACCAGTACATACAAGCAATAGTATTAATTACATTGATAATGTACTTACCCGATAATCTGTTACAAGACCTGGAAATTAAAGAAATGTTCAAATTACATCATCATCTCAACAGCCAAAGACTTCAATCATTCTAATGTTATTAAAAAAAGCTGTATCCTAGCTATCCTTTACATCTGCTGCAAACTTCTGCATCATCAGTGTCAACAGGACCACTAAATATCTAGCTGGGTACTTGGCAGCATATTAAATTAAGGTGCTTGCAATAACCTTTGCTCCTTAGCTAGCCAAAATATGCTACTAACAAAGAGTTTAGAGAAGAAACACTATTTTCCTTTCTGTTATACTGCAGATACTATGGAGATGACAGATCAAATATTATGTATGTGTTTTCTTCCTGTAGGTAGCAGTAGGTAAAATAACTATTCAAGCAGTAGGTAAAATAACTATTACTAACTTTGGTTCAAACAGTTTGCAGAATCCCCAGACTCACTTCATAACTCATGCTCTGCTGTGAAATGTCATTGCCTTTACCCTAGTGAACTGGTAACACTCTTTAAAATAATCCACTTCTAAATACTTTTATACTCATGCATATATTTGTTGCTAATTCTTCAGGATAGTAAGTGACTGGAAAATTTGACTCAGAATTTGACCTGTTCCTGCTTGGAGAACAGTATTCTGCAATTTTTTATGGTTTTTCTTTTGATGGAGTGAAAACCCCTTACACAGATGGACAAAGCCACAAAGCAGTCCAGGAAGGCAAGGAGAGGGCATTATTGACTGTCCTTAATATATAAGCACACAGTGTCAGGATTCACCTGCCTTTTCTTTGAATCAAGGAGTTCAACTGATTTCACAGTAAAGTAAACTTGAACACAGTCAGTTACTTGCTGTAAGCCAGAAACAGAAATTAAACTGATGTAATATTTAAAGCACTTCTCTAGGAAGCATCTCCTTAGCTTCCTTATTCTCCTTCATTTCTCTGCATTGGAGTATAAGCTTCATAGGAGAGTATGTCCTTGGATTCCTTGGGAAAATACTAAATGTTCCTGGAATTGTTAACTGGAAGGCTGAACTGTAGCTTCTGAATTTGACCAGTATATGCCATTTACATTATTTACAGCCTTTATATTTTCTAGGGAAAAAAAACAAACAACTTTTTTCTGTGTTACAAGCTCTCTTGCCAATGTTCTCTCATTTGCAGCCAAAACACAGGAAAAAACATGGTCTTTCTTTCCCTGTAACAGAAGGCCATTAGGTTCTTTAACCTGTCACTATGTTGGTTTCCGGGTAGTAAAAAAACCCAAATCCACAAAACAACCAACAATCATCAACCTGTTTCTGGTCTTCTGGGAATGAATGTGGTTGTCTCTGCTTGGTAACAAGGAAAATTGATAACATTCACATTCTCCTGCATTGTAGCAGCCATTTCTGCTTGATAGCTGCAAGACTGGTAGCAAAGAGAGTAAAGCAACTGGTGACAGATAAATAATCCTACGCTCCTGTAAGGGGCTATGTCTAATGATCCACAACAACGCCTTTCACAAGCTGTGAAGCAGAATGTAATCAATGATTAGTGCTTGATTCCTTGATTACAAGTCTTAGTCTTACATCTGTATTTAACCAGGAGGAATTGCATTGTGGGAGCGTATGTGGTGTTCACAATAGAGTATAAAGCTGCACTCTTCTAACACTGCCATGATGATTTGACCTATATCCTGGGTTGCCAGGCAAGCTAGTATAATCCTTCTGGTGTGGTGATGCAAATCACATAAAATTATAATTAATGACAAAATAAAGACTCTCCCCTTGGGGACACGTATAATTGCCATATGGTTAATAAGAGTAATTGCTCACGGATTGAGATATATTTCTGCTCATTTAAATTCCTGAGTGAGAGATAACTAAATTCAGAAATACCCCTTCATTTACTTAGTAAACCAGGATAGGAATTCTCAGACCTGAGAATACTGAGAATTCAAGACCCTCCATTTGGCAAGTTGTATTTTCAGGATTGCTGACATCCCATAAATTACACAGGAGTCAATGGGGACCGCAGCATCTTCATGTAGCAAATTTGACCATGTTTATTGAAGGAGTAAGTGTGGGTTGGAAGTTTAACCAGAGGTAATTGCATTTGAAAAGTGTTGTTCAACTCTTTAGAAAATTGATATCCCGTGGGAATGGAGCATAGAAAAAAAACCTGGTATTCCTAGACTGCTAGTAATTGGCTGATCTCCTTGAAATCAGTATGTGAGATCACATAACATGCTATCCCACTTCTAAAGGCAAGATTAAGGCTAAAAAACTCTTTCTCCAACTGGGTGACAAAGTTTTTAGGTGGACTAGGTGGCTTTACTGAAACTACCTATTTTTAAGAAAGGTTTGGTTTTCTTCAGGTGTTATTTAACCCAGGTAAGACCAAAAGTTCTTGTATCAGCATTATCAGTTGTCCCAAGAACATATTTTCATTTTAGTTAAGGCTGGAATTTTTTCACCTGAAGATAAATATTTTTAATGCGTATGTTAAGTAAAAGCTAGTGCCTTAAGTGTATTTGCTGTAACTTGTATCTTCCATTAGAAAAGGCAAAAAAAGTATATATTTTTTTCTTAATAATTTGAGCCTTTAGAGGGTGAACATCACCTCCAGAATTACTGCATGTTCCTGTTTATTGCACTGTTCTATGTTTGCATTCCTTGGAAATGGAGGAAAGGAATAAAATGCAAGGTTTATACCAGTTCAGGATTGAGGGACATGAATCCATTTTTCCTAGGGCTTTTTAGTGAATACTGGAATTCTGGATGGTATTAATTTAAATGTCAATGAGTTCATAGCCATAACAGGATACACTTCTGAACACAGATCAGCACCAGCAATTCCAGGAAAACGGTGAGGATGAGCATATGGTAAGACCTTCTACAGATGATTCACTCTCTTCAGAAAGTTATGAGGGAACTTCCACCACATGTTGACTCTGCACTGCTGTGGCCTTCTTCACAATTATTCAGTTAATAACCAGATGCGTAAAAATGGGCTTCAGGAAGGCAAATACCACTCTGCAGTTGCTAGGTATGTGCAAGGACCAGCACTAATCCATTAAGGAGCTTTGTACAGAGCCTGAGATTTTTAAGTTCATTGTAAGCATTTTGCAAAGAGCTTTCATGAGCATTTGGTACAACACAGATAGTCTGCTCTTACCGCCCTTCCCTACAGCCAGTGTAAGAGCATGAGGGCTACAGCATAATGTCCCAGAAAGCTATCACTCAAAAGCAGAGCACAGACAGCAAACACAGTTCACCCCTTGTTTGTAGTTTCTGGGAGTGTTTTTTTCCACATGTGTTTCTGAAAAATTTGAATCAGAGCTTGCATGACTAACTAAGAAAAAATGTCACAGACCTTAGAAACTCTAAAACCAAATCAGATCCTGAAATCATTCTGGAGAAAGATGTGTTGGGGAAGACAGGTTAAGGGACTAGTTACACAACACCCAATAATACGTTTATCTGACAGCCAAAAGATAGTAAGAATTTTCTCAACACTCCTGCAATCAATCAGTGGTAAGTCTGCAACTGGGGAAATCCCAATACAAAAGTAGTAATGCATAATGCTTTATGAAATTACTTTCTTGTACTGCTTTTTAACTAACTAAAATCTCACTAGACATGTATTTGCACTTTAATGAGCTTAGCTCCCCAGAGTGTTCAGAAAATGGAAACGGCCTCCTAAACAACTTGGGTAGTTTAAGAATTGCTTTTTTCATCTTAAACCCTTGGGTTTTTCCCATCAAATATCAGAGTGCAAACAAAATAATAACAATCTCATTTAATTATAAAATTACCAGACTCCTGATGGTGATGCTGCAGGTAAAGAGGTTCTAATTTAAAGGCACCTATTAAATCTGATCTTTTTTTCACCCTGTATAAAAAAAAGAAAGAAATCAAATTGAGAAATTTAAGAATAAAGACTTAAAGGGTTTTAATTTCCACAAGAAGTGAAGTCAAATTGAATGTGTTTAAACTGGCATATTTCCTGAGCACAGCCTGTGCCATTTTCAGTGCTTTTTCACAGCCATATCAGTACTGTACTTACAAGCAGTTAAGTGTAAGGCTCAGCAGGAACGGGCAGCATGACTGCACGACTGCATATTTAAAAACAGACAAGAAACAGACATAGAGTATCTTTTTATGGTGATAGACACTCACACCAGAATGTGAGACTAGCTGAAGCAATGTTAATGTTTGCAGTCAACAGAAGTTGTCTTGAAATTACTGCAGTACAAAGCTGCGTGGGAAGAGCTGTTGCTTCCTAAACATCTCTCAGAGCTGCGCTGAGGCTTTGGGGGTGCTGGCCACTGTCTCTCTATGCTGCTGTGGAAGCAGCAAGAGCAGCCACTGGAAGGGACAAGCTCCCAGTTCTGACTCAGGCTCCCCTCTTGTACCACCCTCCCATTAGCTGGATCCTACACAAGTCCTGACCGACATGCTACAGCACAATGTTACACTGAGAAGTGTAACTTACTATTGCCAGCTAGGGGTGGTGTGACTGGACTGAGGTTCAAAAGCCAGAGTGTCCCTTTTAGAGAGAATAAAAGGTGTTTTGCTGTCAATTAATAACGAGATTTTCCTGGTTCATGGTTCTTACTGAGTAAGACTGACTCACCTCCACAAATATTGGGGTTTATAGAGGCAGAAGAAGAAACCATAAATCAAAAAGGGAAAGACTGCTACATCATTATATTGTTCCTATAAATATATTACAAAGTAAGCAAAAATTATATCAACCCAGGAATACTCTAAAAGACAAAAATCCAAACCTTTTTTTCTATGTTTTAATGGTTTAATGTAGAATTGTAAATTTCTAAGTAAAAATCTAATTTTCAATATTTTAGTGTGTGTGTAGATGCACAGGCCAGTACATACTCCCACTCTCATTCACATCTAGACTGTGGTCATAAAACATCTTATTCAAACAAATAAAAAGCCTTCATCTCTCTAATGGTCAGGGAAGTACCAAGGTCAACAAGTACCAAGGTCAAGTACCAAGCTAAGTATTTGCCTTCAGGTATGGGAGGCACATAGCTGAAAATAAGTAAACTTATGCACATGAAAAATAGAGAGAGATTTTCAGATAAAATAAAAACAATTAATAACCTAGTTATTGCTAAAAATGTCCTGTGGACAAAAGGAAGAAAACAATAATTTAAAACAGGTTTAATTAGGATAAAGATTTTTAAAGAATTTTAAGTTGTTCTACTGTAGTTTATTTGATGTATTTGATTACTTGGGTATATTTGTGTTGCAGTAGCTCATTTTCCATGTAGCTAATCCAAGCTAAAAGCAATGGATTTAGATGTTTTGTGAGGACTTCATTTCTTCTCCTGTAAGATGCTGTATTAAACAATGGAAAGGGTAACTACTCTGTAATAACATCCAGCTTAGAACGCATGAAAATGACATGGAAGTTTCTGTAGGCAGGGAATGCAGGAAAGGTGCTGCTGCATTCTGCAAGCAGGTCCACACCTCAGGCAAGTCCTAAGGAGGTCCAGACCATAGCCTCTGAGCACTTGGAGCTCAGAGACCTTGAGCACTGAGCACTTGGAGTGCCCCCACCTTGGAGCCAAACCCAGTGTGTTGAGCGAGGCAGCCCCTGAGAAGTCTGATGCTGCCACTCAGATGGAATTGGTAAGGAAGGAGATGTCAGTACAGCTGGTAGTTTGCAATGGATACCCATATGCCAGATACTTCTCCTGGAGAAAAGGCTGGTACCTGCACAAGGTGTGCACAGGTGGATGCACTGTTGTCAAATGGCTGCATTACAAGACACAGATAACAGGTTATGTGGTAGTGGATGGACTCAAACAGAGGTAGATATGTATGGCTCCAGAACCATACACTTCCAGGGGATAACACTGAGCTTGGACCCTGGTGATAAAAAAAAAAGCAGGGCTCCAACCTCCACCTTCCAACATTCAGAGCAAAATCAGGTATGATTCTTTAGAGGTCTAAAGATGTCTGTGAGCAAGACAACAAGGAGAGCCTACATCAGGAGCCATGTGGTGGTTACTGTAAAAAGAAAAGTTGAGTGACTGCAGTGGGTGGCTCTCTGTTAAAGGGGCTCTGAGACACACATCTACCAGCCTGAAAGATGTTCCTTGACTACCTCTCAAGAGGAAAATCATAGGGCTAGATGATCTCCAGAAGTCCCTTCCAACCCTAATGAATCTGTGGTTCTGTGAATAAGTATTTCACAAATTATACTGGTAAACTAGAATTTTTTAAGGCTGGATGTTATGCTTGTCTATACCAAGACCTAGCTTAAGTAGCACAGATTCACATATTAAGTATTCATAATACAAAATGTACAACAAAACTGGTGAAATAAGTAATGCAAATCTGTGAGAAGTGACTTAAATTGCACATCTGCAGCTTTTAACTGCCTCACTCTATTTTGTGCATTTTAAATGACAGATAAAAAGGACCCCATAATATGAACAAACAGGAAAATTCCACTTCAGTTTGTGTTCAAGTAGATTGTTCAAGTTTGTTCAGCTGGAGTTGGGAAGTGAAATACAATTTCATTTCAAAAACTCTTCAAGACGAGGCTGGATGGGACTTTGAGCAACTTGGGCTAGTGGAAGGTGTCCCTGCCCATGACAGTGGGGTTGGAAGTAGATGATCTTTAAGTTCCCTTTCAACCCAAACTATTCTGTGTTCTATGATCCACAGATAAGTATATCCTGTAAGCACCTTCTTCCAATTACTGAAACACCCTTCCCAACCACAAGTTAACACTTAAACCCCAAAAAGAGTAGTAAAATTCAAAAATATAAAGACTTTGCAAGATTATTATTTTCACTCTCTCTGAATGAAGACTTAGTCCTATTTATAATATTCCAGAGCATCAATTAAACAAGTCAGGCAAAACTGACTGTAGGTTCAAGACAAAATCTCTAAAGGACTCTGATATTTGAATACAGAAAATACACCCTTCTTGGAATGGCTTTATTAAATTCCTTTTTATAGGAAATTGACTGCTCTTTTCTGTACATCAGGAAGTCTGAGAATATTTTACAAAAGGTTTATAATGAAATTGTCTCCAAATCTGAAACTACATCAGTGTCACATATTGCACTGAGTAATTACATAATTACATTACAGTCTAATGGGTAGATTATTTTAATTAGCTAGCAGAGAAAAGAAATGCAAGTGTTTATTGGGGAAAGTGCTGAGGAGTCTGAGTTATTTTGAAGTCTGCCCATCAATGGATGGGCAGATATTACCTTGGTTCTGAAATGGTGTTTGATGTTTAATGAACTCTTTCCATACTAATATAGTATTGTACTTAATACTTTCCATGGATCCTAAGAGAATGTATCCTTCACAGTTACTTTTTCTCACCATCCTTCCTCTTTTATTATTACTTTTCACCTTCTCAGGGAGTGTTACAGTTGTTAAGACAGGTGAATTTTGGACATAGGTCTTAGAATTAGGTGGACAATGGACTTGGCTTCAAGTCAAAGAGCTTAAGTGTATATTTATTCTGTATTAAGTGAATAACCCCTATACACAAATGCTTAGCTGACTTGAAGCCCAAGTGGCTATAGTTGTGAAACTTTTACTTTGAGTAGAGAGACTTTGCAAGGTCTCTTCAGAGTCCTTCTACTGGAATCTTCCTACCTATGAAAACAAGCATTTTATGCAATGGCTTATCTAAAAATAAGAATCAAAAAACCCAACAAGAAACAAAATGCAGAAAAAATATTATCCTAAGTCTAAAGTCTAAGCTTTACCAGGAATAACCTAAAGTCACCTGAGATGGGAACTCACAGTGTGATTGCATATAACCTGTTTTACTGGAAAGCCAGATAAAATGCCTTTAACATAGTTTCACAGGATTTTCAGGGAAAGCAGAATTAATGAGGAACTAAATTGTTAGCGACTAGACTGTGGTTCCTCATTGTTCTACAAACATTAAAGAAAATTATAGTGTATTGTCTAATTTCCACGTGGCTATGTTTTTAACAATGTCTTTGAGTAATGCGAAAAAGATGGGAGGAACTAGTGGAGGAGTTTGTTTCATCATCTTCCCCCTTCCTAACATACAGAGACACAGCACATTATGGGGTGCTGCCACTACTGATGAACCAGGGTCAAAATGTAAGCCATCTACCCTAAGGAAAAGAAAAAAACCAAAATGTGTAAGAAGATTTAAAATGCCTACATCAGCTGAAATATTAAAGTAAAAACCACACTATATTACCTGAAAAGTCAACTTTGCCAGAGAAATTAAAATAGACAAAGGTTAACCAAAAGCAAATGAATGATCACTGTCTCACATTTATTCCTCTTTTAAATAAGGTGACCTATTTCTGGATAATGTTTTGGAGTCTTCTTTTTTTCTCTTTTGCAAATTTTGTTCTATTACAATTGAAATTAATGTTTTCATTTATTTTGATAAATAGTCTGCATTTGTTGAATAGCTGTTTTGCTAGCAAGTATCATTAATTGTGATGTTGGTAATCATTTAGTTTGGGACAAAATAGGATAATCTGTGGAATGTTTTTAACAAACCCATGCTATTATTACTACCATGATACTTTGCTTTGTTTGAAAGTATGTCTATGGGTTTCTATTTCAGCATCATTTAATATCAAAATGTCTTGGCTTTCATCTGGGAAAACTGAAAGTTATTACAAAATTACATAAATAGGCCTTTTTGAAATCAGCCGCTTTTCATCAGCCAAATCTTGAACATTTTTAGAATGGCTTTTAAAAGAATCAAACCAAAAGAAATGTTATAGAAAAGAAAAGGAAGAAAAAAAAAAACAAAAAAACCCCAAACCCTTTTTGGCATCTCTTCATTGCACTGCTTAAAATAAGGTTTTTTATTTATGTTTTAAACAGTCCCAAAATGGAGCAAGTATAAATCTTCAGACTTTTGGGGACTTCTCTCTCTTTTTGGAACATAATGCAGAGCTCAGGTCTCTTTCAAAACTTTGTGGTTTTGAAACTTGGATTAAATGAAAGTCTGAATTCTGTAAATAATTTCTAAGATTTAAAGCTATGCAGTTCTCTTCATTTCAGTTGAAAAATATAAAGAAATTTCTACTTCTAGAAAGGAAGACTAATAGAACCTCATTTTTGTTTCTTGTAACGTTTCCCTTTACTGAAATACTTACCACATTGCAGAGCAGTCAAAATTCACTAGGAGCCATTTGTGAGGATTAAAGTTAAATGAATCTGCAAACTGAGAATGGATAAATAAAAACAGAATTACAAAAGAGAAAAGGATCCATGTGCTAATGATATGACTTTGTCAATATGTCTGTATAACTATAAATCAATTCCTGAATCAGGTCTTTATAATGTTCATATTGATGTCATCTTATTTAGTGACTGTTGGAATTAAATTTTCATTTATTTTGGGAGTGGAATTCAGATTAGGTATGGAGTTAGGCTAGTGGTATTATAAACATTTTGAGCATTTGTTTACAATACTTTCTTACTACATAAGTTATGGAAAAGTGTATATCTTATTGTGATCTTAAATAAATAGATAAATACATTTGCATACTCAGAAACATTCACTGGGGTTCATATCACATTTTCCAATAACAAATTCCTATGCTTTCTACTTCCAAGAATATGAAATTAATAGACACAAAATTCATATATAGCAAGAAACTATATATGTAATTGAGAATCTGCAAATCATATTCCTTCAAAAAATTACAACTGACTAGAAAATACTTTTTCTTTTTTTTCCTTCTGACAGGGTCTTTTCTTTCACTAGAAATTATTGTTTCATCAAAATCAAAAGAAAAACTACCAAAAAGTAAGCACTTGCAATAAATACATATTTATACACCATGTGCCAGGCCTGGTTTACTTGACATGTTTAGGTGGGGCATCAGAAGTAACCCAGGTGGGTAAGGATTTTGGAAAGGTTTCATCCATGTTTTCTGTTTTAAGAAAGGCAGAAATCACCAGATTTAAAAAGCTGTGGATGGGGACCTGGCAGCACCAAGGTCTGCCTATTCCATATTGCACTTTTCTGTTCTCATTTGCTTCTCATAACCTTCCCTGTCACCTGTAAACAATTAACAAATGCTCTAATAAGAGAAGATGATCTGCCTGTCTCGCTATCCATCCATCTATCTATCTGTCTTGCTATCACCCTGTACTATGTAAACTAAGAAACCTATTCATGGTGGTCAAATATTTACTCTTATGACAAATGCTGGCCCAGACAAGGGATGTTGTTTCATTTCCTTCAGGAACCAATAACAATAATTTAAAAAATATTCCCCCACAGGAAATTACAACAAGCTTCATTTGCTGATAAAAAAGAGACAAAAAGAAATGCTTTATTTGTGAGGGGGTTTTCCCGCCTCTTCTTCATTACTCACTGCCTATCAGTGCTGTGTTTAAACTTCTGGCTTTACCAAACAGTAATATTTTCTCCACTGACGTGGAAGACAAGGACTTATCTGACTGAGGGGAGCAGCAGGAAATTGAAGTACTCTTATCTAAGCAACTGAATGCCAAGTAGCTCAGCAAGGCGGCGGAAAAGGAACAGCAGTGCTGTTAGGGGAATATTTCATTTAGGTCTCTTGGTTATTAAACCCTGTCTGCTAGAGATACAGCTACTGGCTCTATACTATATGAATTTCAGGATGTAAGAAGAAAACCAGACATAATGAGCTCATAAATTTGTCAAAATTATTTTTTTCCTCATTTTTTGTATAATGTAGGATGTTACAAATATGTCTTTAGCGAAATCGGGAGAAAAGTTCCTCTTTTTTATTTGTTGATTCAGTAGTACTTGTTATTCTGAATGACAAACTTCTTATAGAGGGATACTTGTATACTCCCAGTGTAAACCATTAAAAATTTACAAATTTAAGTAATGTAATTGAATGTATAGGGATTTGTAGTGCAAACTGAGGTGCAGCTTACTCAGAGATTCTGGAAGAACCATTCATCTTGGCTGCATAAAAACCACACAAATTCTATAAAAGAGCAAGGTTTCAGCAGGCTGCTAGAGAAAAAACACTCATTCACCTCCACTCCATTTAAAAGATGCCTGAATTCAGGGCAGATGAAAGCACTTCCCGCATAGGCTGCATCAATATGCATCCAGATATTTTCCTTATTACCTAAAAAAATAATTGAAGGAAATAAATTAAACAGCTGATTAAAAAGCCCAATTATTTTTCATGAAACCAAATGCCTGAGAGATTTCTCTTTGATGTTATTATTTTCCCAGTTTAAAATTAAATTAAGAGATTAAATGTTTTCACCATCTGGGTTTTCATTAATATATAAATTGTATATCTAATGTATTGTTTTCCCTTCCCACTTCTACTGGAAAAAAGTTACAGAAGCATAGAATCATAGAATATCCTGTATTGGAAAGGACCCATAAGGATCATCATCTCTAGGTTTATCTTACTAAAATTAAGCAACATAATTATTTTGTGCTTTTAATTTAAGAACCATTATAAAATACACTTTCAAAAAAATTCATATAGAGATTTAGCTATCATTTCTATGCTAATAAAACTACTTTAGCAGGAGGAGATAGAATATTAGCTGCACTTCCCATTTCTAACTCATGATTCACAAACACATTTCTAAACAGTATTTTGTACATATTGATAAATGTGCATGGACATGCTTTTGAACTATGTGCAGCAAACTACTCATTTCAAGGATGGAGACAGGCAAAAGCAAGCATTGAAATACTAAGAAAGTGCTACTTTTGATTAGCCACTGAATGGTTTCTGCAGAAATATTTTGGCATATGAGCAGCTCACTCTGTAATTAAGTATTCACACTCCACTAGAGAACACTGTTTTTAATGCACTCAATTATGGTCTATCAGTTTATGGCTGAAGCCCACATTACACTGGCCACCAAATAATTCTGATGGTTATTTCCAGATACAGGGGTACTTCCACTGAAATCTGCAGTTTGGCACTAAATTCATGCTGAAATTTGCATTCTTGTGAATTAAATTTTCTTTCTGCATGAATGTCTGGGAAAGCCAATAAAATATTATTCACAACATCCACAACTGAGGTTTATTTTAAAGCATGTTGAAAGTTTAACTGATTGTCTATTTTTAAATATACTTGGTTTGAGACACAGCCTTCATATCACAGGACTACTGCTCATGTATGCTAAGGATAAGATTAAGCGGAAAAGTGAGCATGAGATTTCTGACTTCACTGGTATGCCATCCCTCTGCTGGGCTCTGCTACACAAGCAGGGAATCACTGACGTGAAACACATTATTATTGCTACGCCTAAACTTATTGGTGTCACTATTTTAGTAGGTCTTTAGGAATAACACAAACAGCAAAATAATCTGTAGCTGCTAAGCAAACTATTAGGAACCTGTTTAAAAAGAAGGACTGGGAGAAACTGAGTCACTGGGGCTTGTGCTGAAAGGCAGCAAACCTCACAAAGCAAATGACCACCACACAAGCTCCTGAACAAATTACCAGGATATCAAATCAAGCTCTGTTTCTATGAAGTTGCTTCCAGAGGCTTACAGCTATGGATTTCCTGTTCTCATTTGAAGAGATATGGTGTGCTTTTGTAGCATTTTCATCAGCCAGCAAACATGGGATTTGACCAAGCCCTGCTACAGATCAAAGCTTGACACAACAAACCATAACACAGAAAGAAATACTTATGAAGAGTCCATGACTTGATCACTATATTAAATGCACTGGCATTTGTTCTATTTTCTTGGAAGAGGAAGGAAATTGGGAAGGGGAGAGCAAGGATTGAGAATAGATGGGGATTTTTGGTGCATGTTTCCCTACCTTTTATAGTTATTAGAACCAGGCAGAAACCAAACACTTGGTGCAGAGTAGAATTAAGAGTTCAGCTTTTCCCTGATATTCAGCATTGTTCTAGATGCCCTTGCAGGGCAGAAGGGCTTGAAGAAGTATGTTACAAACTAAGGCCCTTACAGTAATTCTTAACTGACAGTATTCCAAAATATGTCCCCACTAGAAAAGAAACCCTTAAGGCAATGTCCTCTAACCCTTGTAACAGCTTGAGAATGCACATTTGCTGCATGACCTAATATTAGAAAAAAAACTGTAACTGAAAGTCTCATCTATATATATAAGTAGCTTTATTGTATTTGGACACTGACACTGCATAATGTCCTGGAAATGACTCAGCATGGTTTAAACTGGTATCTGAAATTTTAGAAAGAAGCAGCAAAGACTTACAAATAGGACCCAGTTCTAACAGTTTGTCAAAGGAGCAGCAAGGGGTGGTTCCAAGGGTTGCACAAAACTGCAGAGCCAAAAAAAAAAAGTGTTACAGCATAGAAAATTACCATAGGAGAAAAACAGTCTGTAAAGGCAGCAATAAATAAAAATAATAGACATTATAAAGCAAAAAAAAATTATTTAACTCATTAGTGGAACTTAAGTAGTCCCTTAGTGGAACTTTTAAGACTGCAGGTGCGTTTTTTTCAAAGCTCCCATAACAGTCCATTGAAGCAGATGCATAAAATATAATGTTTATATAAAATTGAGTGATAACTACTGTAATATAGACACAGTGTTGTGCTAGTGCTGTACATAATGTATTTTATGTATTTTCTGTAAGTTCCACATGCTTGTTGTGTGGCTCAATCCCACCTTAATATATGCAGATCCCATCAAAATGATTTGCAGTTCATGGTACATAAGCAAGTTCTGAACTTGAGCAATTGAAAGGTGCTGGAATTATTGTTGACAGAATAGATTGACAAATGTTGCTGTCTTGATCAGAGCCGCAGCTCTGCAACAGAGTTTTTTAACCAGTTCCTGCTCAAGAGATCTGCAACCTGGAAACTGTTCACTAGCAGCATATGTTCACTACTTGGCCTGCAAGACTTTTTCACAGAGAAACTTCTTCTCCCAGATTAATCCAAAAACACTGGAACAGTTCTTCCTTCGTTCTGTTAATGTCTCATTTAATGTATCCTTCAGTGTGACCAGTGAGCCAAAAGCAGAGGCAACATAAATACTGAAGTTTCACAGTAGAAAGAGAATATAACTAAATGAAAATGAGCTATTGTAATTTATTGGGAACATGCAGGTAGAATTTTAATCAAAAAACCCCAACTACCAAGGGCATATAAACTGACATTATTTTTCATTGCTACACTTATTTTTTAAACATCCTGTCTTATTTCTGAAAGCACTAATAAAGGCTGAGTATGGTTTTTGTCTTTTACTAGATTTTTACATAATAAAAGACACTTTACAGTTTAAATAGATAAATAACATATGCTGTGTTATAGTCAGACTATTGAACTACAAAATAGTTAGATAATTTCTCCAAGGTCACACATAAACTACAGTACAGCTAGGACATGATTATAAAAATGCCAAACCCAGAATTTTGCTTTTTTTATTTTAGTATTTCTGGTTACCTTTTCTGCCAAGTACACTGTCAGCAACATATTTTGTTCCTACAGTTTTTCCCTATATATCTGAAACTAGACACATTTTTCTGTGTGTATGTGTGCCCGTGTCCCTTAGCAAATTCATGATGACACCAATAAGAAGAGAAAGGAAAACCTAAATTATACTCGTCCATCCAGTGAACTTTTCAAGAAACAAACATTCTATCCCAGAAAAACTTGAAAAAAATTATTAAAATTAAAAAGGGACAATTCAGTATTTTTTCTATATTAAGCTATTAAGAACCAGAGTTCAGAACAAATACAGTTCTGAAAATGAGAAGCACATTGTATGTATATAGTTAGTAAAATAATAAGCTAACATTTTTTTCCTTCAAGATAATCTAATCTTTATCTATACTGGGCCCTATTTCTGAGACACAGAAGAACAAAAAACTGAAGTGCCTTGAGGTACATTTAAGAGTTCTCTGGAAGACTAATCACCCCCTGATAGAGGCTGCTTTGAAAAGATTGCAGGGTATTTTTTTAAATAGCAGGAAAAAAATTTGGTTTCATTTTTTCCTAAGAAGGCACATGTGCATGGAGTGAAAATATATTCATGACAATGGAGGATACCATGATGAAAATCCCAGTTTTTTAATATGCATAAGGAATATGCATATATTGGGAAATAAATAGAGTTCACTATAGACTTAACTCTGCTTTTACACATATATTTTATCGTAATATGGTATGAATTTTCTGACAAGATCAGAGTGAAATTGCCTTGGCCAGTCCAGCAATTAAAATAATGATGAAAATTTCATAACAAAAAGTTACACATTATTGTTATTAGTTTTGTACAGCAGTTAAGGTATTCTCCTAATCAGGATAAGAAGTATGTTTTTTTCACTGAGAGATTATATGAGTTCAAACATATGCTTAGTTTTTAAATAGTGGCTTATTCTGTAAAGTATACCTCAATTTCTAAAATAATTTTGTTTTCCTCTCTGCAGGTGTCTAAGCCTCAAAGCTTCTTGCTTTAATTCTCAGAAACCACTTAGAGTGACACCATCTGCCCTTGTCAGGACTCTCATTACCCTGCCTTAGTACTACAGAATGAATCTAACTCAATTTGTAGCCAGTGTAACACCAGAAAAATCACATTTGTGCAAAGGGCAGGGGACAGACTGCATCACAGAAATGGGACTGATGGCTCAGTATAGCCTGCAGGCCTTTTCCTTTTCAGGTTGTGGACTTCAAATTTGACTCAGCCCTTGGTTGTGAATACAAAGCAGCTAAAATGCTTAACTCAGTCATCTCATGTATTACTTTCCTGAAATGGAGAGCTATGTCAGGAAACATACATGAATCTTTACGATTCCTGAGAGCAATTACTCTCAATCTTTTCAACTGGAAGACCTCCTACAGCTATTGAAAAAGATGTGGACACATTTTGCATGGTTCCACCACAAAGCTTTTCATTTGCAAATAACTAAAATGAGGCAGAACTTTCAATGTTTGCAAATTGTTTTTATTTTCTCCTATTCAGTTCTTGCCAGCTTTCACTCATGAGAATGTCTGTGGCCCGAAGAAAACTGCAACAGTTCTCTAAACCACCATTCAGTATTTTACAGAACAGCAATCATTCACAAACTGTGGGTTAAGAAACATCACCCTTGACTACTGTACATGTCTAAAGAATATTTCTTCCAAATGGAAATCTGTGGTCAGGATCTAAGTGTTCTACTGAAAAGATGGCTCATCTGTCAGTCTGATTCTGATTTATTGTTCCTGAGTGAGTCTGGATACAAAAAGCCTGCTTCTTCATATCCTGTGGATCACATTCAGAAGAGTCGTTTCATCTAAAATCAGAGAGATTTCATGCTGGGCAGCAGGAAATTGTGTTGTAGCTGCTCTATATTGGTTGAGGTCGTTGAAGTATATTGTACCTTGTATCTGCCAGCTGCAATCTGTCAATGCTGACTTATGAAAGACAGCACAAAGCTCACAGGCCACCTACACACATTTAGGTGAGCTAGGCTTGAATGCAGTGGGCACTCTATTTGAATTTAGGAGTGCTTAACTTAGTGGTCTTCACTTTTGAGCATCCCAGCCAACATTCTGCAAACACAGAGGCCTGTCTGAAGCTGAGAGCACAGGGCCCAACTGAGAGAGGCATTTACACATAAGTTTAACCACCAGTGTGTATTTAAAGTTTATGAAAGGGACATGACTCCAGCATGTGTTTTAAAGCTACCCCTTAACTCAGGGCCAGATGAAGGGCTGCACATCATCCATGCTGGGAAATGGCTCCTCGGTAAATTGTGGCAGCTTTAGTGCCTCAACACCTGACATGGTTAAGTGCTTTGTTTGCACAGTCTGCTTGCTTTACTATGTGAAAATATCTCTGTTTCAGTTTCTGCAAAAGTTTTTTGAAAGAGATGAATTAACACAAGTCTGAACTCAGAAATAAAAGGAAGGAAGCAAAAGTAGAGATCAGGGTATCCTGGTGGCAACAGCTTTTACTGAACAAAATTATATAGATATTACTAGTGCTACAGGACATTGATGGTGGGTAGGAATGTAAAGATTCCTTTTAAGGACAATGCCTCTCTCCAAAAAAGGCTGACTGCCAAATCCTATGTATGTGAAAAGCAAACCTTTTATTAACAGATTGCTGTAATGACAGAACCTGTTTCACATCAAGCAAACCTGACCCTGATTCTCCACTCCCCTTTACAGGGAAAACACTGCTATCAAGTTCAGTATAATGATTTTTCATTTATTCATTAAGAATAAGAGGAGAAATATGCCTATAAGGCATTGCAATTTACTTGTGCTTTCTTTTTAATCCTTTACAAAACCTTTTCTTGCTTCTAAGGGAGACTGTAGCAGCTTGGATGCAAACAAGACATCTTCATTAGGAACGATGTCTCTGCTGTCACAAGTCTCTTCAGGCAGAATTTCTTCCATCAAACTTGTTGCTTTGATGTTGAATCACTCCCCTTAGTGAAGGATCAGTGAACACAGGGAGACAAGGAATCAAGTGGCATAAGGTGTTTCCTTGGCAATGTGCATATCTTTGTCGCCAGAACAAAATACATCAGCACCAAATTACTCAAGAACAAAAGAAATGGAAAGGCTTTTGAAATCTGCAAGCCAAAAAAGGGAGCACTAATATAGTGCATGGCCTGCTGCTCAGCATGACAGAAAATTACCACACCTTTTGAGTTAAGAGGCCAGCTATACTGATAATGAGCTCTAGTTTAAGCTAAAGCTGACATATTTTATGTATACAAATAAATTGAAGACTTGATATAGGCTGTATTAACTCAGGCAGAGCCTCTCCTGACTTTGAAAGCCTGCACAGCTAAACAAACAGAGGAAGAAAAACAGCAGTTAAATCACCCTTTGTAAAGGTGTCACTGAATACACAAATTAGAATTTTTTTTCTCTTGCATGCATAGAAAAATTAGTAAGACCTGAATATTTATGAGGGGCAAGTTGCATTTTTTTGCTAATGGACAAAAGCTAAGGAAAAAAGACATTTATAGTTCCTGCAGGAAGATGTGATATCCTGCTGTACTTGTAATTATTTAAAATCAACAGTGAGATATAGAAACAGGATACTGTGTAAGGTATTTTGAGCTGGGATCACAACACAGAGAAATAAAACATGCCTTGCAGCATGTTTTTCACCTCAAAAAGTGCGTCCCACAGAAAAAAGTCCATTTTGGAATCCCTATAAATGCTTTTTTTCTCAGTCAGACTCTTGTTATATTATAAAGCAATTGACAGGATGTGCTTGGTCATCCTAAGGACTCACTAGTTCTAGGCACCCTAGAAATTAGCAGTGTTCTGCACATATGAAAATCACTTCTCATTCTAGTCATCCTCATATTACATAAAACATTCTCTAAAGGTTGATAACAAGAGGAGTAAAAAGATTTTATTTTCAAAAGAGCCTGGTGAAATTTAAGCTTCTTTGTCCCATTTGGCACTAATCCATGAGTATAAGCAACCTTAATCTTCTAATTCTTCTGAAAACAGTTCATAGAAATTTAAGTCACATTATCCCTTTTCAAAATGTTACAACATGAAAGAAAAGAAACAACCATTGTCAGACATGACTTTTCTGTGAAAAAAGTGACATATTTCTGAGGTTCTCAGTTTCTAAATTAGTTTTGTGAGGATTTTTTTCTTCAGTGGAGGCCAGTAAAAACACTCCCTGTAGCATGTTATACCCCTTAATAAATATATACAGCCTGTGGTCCTTATCAAGCTTGGTAGAGCATCATTCTTGGAAATAAGCAAAGAATTTTGTTGGTGATGTTCAAAACCACAACAGAAGTTACTTACTTCATGGGAAAAAAACAAATGGCAAAATCTTGTTTTAACTTGAAGTAATAACATAGTATTCTGAACTGGCAGGAGGAGCAGATCTGATGAATAAGCAATTTTTCTTTTTGATCAGGTACTTATGGTAGAACCAAACTTTAAAATTTTATCTAATTTAACAATACTCTATGTCAAAACTTGGGGGATTAGGAGCTTAAGATATTGAGACATAACTATATTTGCCTTCGCTGTCCTGCTGTGGAAGCAGGAATCTCTGGAAAAAAAAAGTGGAGAGATAACAAGAAATGGTGACACCTAAAGTTTCCACAGCTGCATTCTCTATAGCTCACTTGCTAGAGATTAATTATACACTCACAAGTACCTGACTGTGTCTCATCTTAATGATATTTGGGGTATATAATGGAGGTTCATTTTTTTACTAAAGTACTACCAGGAGGAAACTATTGTTTCTTGAAGACACTTGAGCTTGAGATAGCATCATTTAATTTATTGCTTTTAAACTTGTTTTATTTGTAAGTAAGTTGGAACCCGAAAAATAAAGGTAAACAGTTCAGAATTCAGGAATTAGGACATAAGAACACTGCAGGACTATATGCAACTACAGAATCGACCCCAAACATAATTTTGCTGAGAAGTGCAATCAGCTGCTCAAATTCTTTTCTCCTCCTGCACAAAAAGGTACGTGAAGAACACTCATGGAACCTCTCCTAGTATTCTAGCCCAGCTGCCTACCAGTGCCTCTGCTAGGGATGAGGCCATCTATTTATGTCAAAAGCATCTTATCAGAAGCATTAAATCCACTGATTTGTGAAAACCCAGTACTCACAAAGAAAGGTATAAGACCAGCAGCTTTGTCTTCATCCAGAATTTTCTTCAGGGCTGAACCACAAACACTAAATGTGTCATCTGAAGGAACATTTTTAATCTTCACAGCACCAATTAGTGCAGCCCTTTCCACAGATGAATGAGCCTACAAGGAAATGGGCATCTTTTAAGACCAATACTTTTTACTGGAATGTAAGAAGGTCATTTGAATTTACAAACTAAAAAAGTAAGTCCTTTCAAGTAAAGCCATACTTGAGATCCTAGGACTGTTGATCATAGGTAATAGATACATACTTCTCCACCTTTCCTACAGGTAGATGGACACATATATACACACATATACATAAATACACACATACACAAAATAAACTAATAGCAACCCCGACATAGCCTTGAGACCACTGCCATTATCACATTAGACAAGAGTTCCATTAACCTTAGTGAGAGCTTTAATTTACATGGTAGGCCTGATGTAGAGCTTCAGGATTTGGCTCTAGATCAATCAAAAGATGTGCAGACGATCATCTTGTCTGATAATCATTCAGGTGCTTTCTAGCATATTTTTATGGTGTACAGCTTTTCTGAACTCTGAAATTATACATGTCACAGTATGGTACAGACATATATTTTCTTACATGACCAATTTTTTCTGATTACCTACTAACTACATTGTGGTTCAATCATTCAGTCACTTTTTAAGGCAAGTAAGGATCATTCCCACTATGTTATTTTATTTACAACTCACTTCATTAGAATTCTCCTGAAATAATATTCTTTTAGAAAATAAATCACATCTCTGTAAATAAAACCAAAGTTATCACTAAGAAATTCTCATAAATTTGTAGTACAATTTTGAAGTATAATAGAATAATAACAGGAATAAAAACTCCATTGACAATGAAAGGTACATTAACCACAAATAATGTCCTTTAAAGCATGATTAAAACAAACAAAAAGAAAAGCTATTTTACCTTCTATAATTTCAATAATCATAGTTAATTTGAAAGAGGAAAATGCCTCACCTATTCATATCATGAATCAGGTCATTCTCATATACAATCTCCTTGTTGGTTCTTGCCAGTGCCTAAAACGACTTATTAATTCTATTTTAATTTAGCATATAATCACAAAACTAACTATCCAGAATTTTTTTGAACTAGACTAGATGAAGTTTTTGCCTTTCAGCTAAACATATTTCTGGAATGACATGTTTTAAAGACAGATGTACCATTAATTTGTATCTCAGTAGGGCCCCTTTTTAATGTGCTTGGTAAGTAATTTAGGCACCAACTTGAGAAAATTTGGAAGCCTAGACTTGAAATATAACTGTTTAAGTGGAAAATGAGGTGTGTGGCATAGCAATACCATACTTCATTCAAGTGTACAATGAAAACTGTTTTTTAGAACTTACTTATACTAGAGTTTGCAAATAAGCAAACTAAAATAATACACTGAGGTTGTCAAGACAGTCAGAACCCCTGAATTGCTTCATCAAGACTCAAAAATTGTAGCAAGATTCTTTTCCAAATGCATTCTGGTATTGTTGGGCTCTATCAGTAAATGATTTTCCTTTCCACAGAATGGCTTGAACTTTCTTTCGTGGATTATTGCCTATGAGTCACACAGGTCTGTTCTTAATGCAGAAGGAACGGTGAGCTCGGCAACAATCTGCTTGGAAAGGTCAGCAGTAT
Source organism: Serinus canaria (assembly GCF_022539315.1). NCBI lineage: Eukaryota > Metazoa > Chordata > Aves > Passeriformes > Fringillidae > Serinus > Serinus canaria. The sequence continues at coordinate 82,668,690 of NC_066315.1, forward strand.
CTTAAGGCAAATCCTTCAGTAAACACAAGATCCTCCGACCTTCAGTAGGCAGGAAGGCCTGTCAGTCCTCATTTCAGGTCAGCCTCTTATATGGGACAAAAAAGTCAAAGCAAGTAAAAGGTTTTGTGCATCACTGGGTCGGTCAGAGCTCTGGGACTGGTGGTCTGCATAATACTGACCTTAGGGTCCCAAACAAACAAAAAGAAAGGATAAATATCCTTTGTGCCTCTTGAAAGCAGTTATCTTTTCTCATATTTTCTTGCCTGGAATCTTCTCACCATGCAAGTGTAATCCCTCTTCCCACCAGCAAAGAGCAAGTGTAGTGTTAAAACTTTTACAGTGCTAACATACACTTAGTAGTAAATCAAGTAAGGCTGAAACCTGGCCATTTTACTCTGCACATCAGATATTACTTTAAATAAACACTAAGCACTAAGAGGTTTGTTTTTTTTTTTCCTGTCTCATTGACATGTAGGTAAGAAAATGTCACACATATTAAGAGAAACAACATTGCATGGCCCTTTAGTAGGCTTACTGTGTCAGAAACATAACAGCAGCAGAACTTACATGAGCAGAATTTGTTTTCATTAACATTAAAAGCCTCTCATAGACATGGCCTGCTGAGAATTAAGTGTAACTCAGTCTGCTAAATACCACTCACAGTCAGAAATAAAGGATTATGTTTTCTGCTTCCTTGCAAGATTTCTTAGTTGGATTGGCAGATGGATATCTTAAACATTTTCTTTTTTAAAAGAAAACAAAATGTTTTGGCTTCTTCAAGTACTGTGACCAATTTGATTTATATTCTTGCATTAGGTTTTTCTGCATACATGCATCTGTACCCATGCATGCATATAGGGGGAGGATGTATGTGTGTTTGCTTGCACATGTACTTGTCAGAGGAAAATACTGTGTGCACAGATGGACATGGAAGACTGGATGTAACAAAAGGTACCCTAGACTTACTAAACATGACTGAAAATAATATCTTATTTAATTAACTTTATTTACTTAAAACAAGTTCTTTATAAAGATATTTAACACTGACATCTGGATATTTATCCTTTATATTATGAAAACAGAGATGACACTCCAGGTCACTTAGCACAGAATCATAGAATGGCCTGGGTTGGAAGGAACCTTACTGATCAACTAGTGCAAATCCCACTGTCATAGGCAGGGACATCTTCTACTAGACCAGGTTGCACAGAACCCCATACATCCTGGCCTTGAACACCTCCAGAGGTAGGACATCCACAGCTTCTATGGACAACCTGTTCTAGTGCCTCACCACCCCCACAGTAAAGAATTTCTTTAATATAATCACCCTACTCACAGTTTAAAATCATTCCCCCTTGTCCTGTACATGCTCTTGCAAAAAGTCCTCCCATGTCTTTCTTATAGGCTTTAAAAGTCACCCCAAAGCCTTCCCTTCTCCAGGCTGAACAATCCTAATTCTCTCAGCCTTTTCCTACAGAAGAGGTGCTTCATTCCTCTGATCATCATGATGTCCATCCTCTGTACTTGCTCCAACAGGTCCATGTCCCCCCTGTGCTCCAGCCCCAGGGCTGGATGCAGCTCTGCAGGTGGGGTCTCACCAGAGCAGAGCAGAGGGGCAGAATCCCCTCCCTGGCTCTGCTGCCCACGCTGGATGCAGTCCAGGACATGTTTGGCTTTCTGGACTGCAAACACACTTTACCAGCTTTTCACCCACCAGCACTCCTCAGTCCTTCTAACAGGGCTGCTTTCCATCTGTTCCTCCCCAGCCTGTGTTGGTACTGGGGATTGCCCTGATCCAGGTGCTGCACAAACTTGGTCTTGTTAAACCTCATGAGATTCCCACAGAGCAATTTTCAAGTTTGTCCAGGTCCCTCTGGATGGCATCCCATCCTCAGGTGTGTCAACTGTTCCACTCAGCTCGGTGTCATGTCCAAATTTGCTGAGGGTGCACTAGATCCCTTTGTCTATGTCATTAATGAAGATGTTAAACGACACTGATCCCAATACACAGACCCCCGTGGAACATGCTTATGATGTACAGTAAGATTTAAACAACCAAAATCAAATAGTCACCAATCCAAAGAGTTTATACTAAATTCAGCTGGCTGAATTAGTATGCTAAATTCAGATGGCTGAAATTATTAAGTATAGACACTGTGTTTCCAAGTTAATGAGAGGTACTCACCAGATCAGAAGCATAAGCCACCAGCCTGCCCATGATCTCTGTTTCTGTTAGCTCGGGCTTCTCTGACTGCACCTGTCTGATAATCTTTGTCCTTGCAGCAAGCAGTGCAATCAGGGTGGCCTCGCTTGCACTTCCCTGCAGGATAAATTGAGGGAAGATGCAAAATGAAAACATTGCAAAAGAAGAAAAGCGACATTCATTCTGTGTTAATCTGTGAAGTAGTTAACAGAAAATGCAGATGAGAAACTGTAAGGGAGGAATTTCTATTTGATCTTGGTCTTCTCCTTCCCAATGCTTCTGCCTTTTCTCTTAAATCTATGCTTGCTCAGTTTTGGCAACAGCCTTGACACCAAGTGCTACAAAGCTGGACTCACTAAGACTTAAATGTATGTGAAAAGGCTCTCAAACCAGGCACCAGTCTGCTCTTAATTCATAACAATGTCAGAGTAACTGCTGATTTCTGTTACTCTGGATTTCTGCTCATCGAAGTTCCATCACAACCTGAATGCCAACTCTCACTTCTATCAAGACACATGCCTAATTATACACCTCCTTTCATATTAGAATTACCTTGGGCAAGTAAATTATTGTGACTAAAAGAGGAAAAAAAAACACTGAAAAACCAAAACTGCTATGATTCAATACAGCTAATTGCACTTCAAAGTATTAGTTACGTATGTTTTCTTCATCACCAACAAAGATGAAAGGAACAGTGACACACTATTTCTAAATTGCACTCTGACTCACAAAACATCAGTTTAAAATGTGTCTTGGATACTCTGTGATAACAAAAATATATTTTTGTATCAATTTTGTAAATTTCACAAAATACAACTTCCCAGAAATTATTTTTACAGTTTTCATCTAGAAAATGCACCTAAACTACTCTTTTAAACTATTAGTAGCAGTTTGTAAATACATAGTCATAAATTTCAATGTACTGGGGAGTGTCTAAGCAAGATGAAATTTTTAGGTACTTTCAAAGTTGATTAAACACCATGTGAATCATAACAATGCTCTGAATAGAGTCACTTATTTTAGTATCTATGTCTCAGAAATAACTCCAGTGTCAACAAACTAATTTTGGAGTGGTGTTTCTTGTCCTGTACCAAAATTCTCTCCTACATCTGTTGAAGATGTGAGTATACTTACTAATTACAACAAATATTTAAATATGTGGAAAGCAATTTTATTTCACTGAAGAGGAGCCTGATCTGACAGATTTCATATGTGAGAATGATCCCAGTGAGTTCAGACTTTCTCCTGCACTGAAGTTGGCTGAGCTATTCATATGAGACCAAGCTCCCTTCTACTCATGTCAACATCTCAACAGTGAATGAATGCAATCCAGCTGAAATTCAATGGAGTAATCAGGGAAAAGGACAGTCCCGGAGCACCCATTGAATGTATTGCCAATGATGAATGTATTTTATCTGTCTTTTTGGTAGTGAGATTCAAGGAATGTAGACCCCAAGGCATAAACACAAGCTGGAAAGTTTTGTGCACTAGTTTGCATTTTTTGTGCATATTTTATACCTCCTGCTGCTGCATACAGTGTTATGGTAACTGAGGGAATTATGACAGATACAGTATGGAATTAGGATATAATTACTCCTTTTGGTCAAGTAAGGTAGAACTTCCATGTAGAGGCAAGGGGCAAAGGAAATTTGGTCTATTAATTACAAAAAACATAATTTGCCAATCTCCTTAAATAATGTTATTCTGTGTATGGTCTGTAGCCAAACAGAGCTCTCATCACAATATCAGAACATGGAGAAATCTTCCTACTTTTTCTATCTAAAAAGTCAAAATAGCTGAAATAAAATTTACACCATTAGTGTAAATTTTATACTGTGAGTGCATTTCCAGGATATGAATGGGATGCACATATTACAAAAATGGACCTTAATACATAAAAGAAAATGGCTGTAGGAAATTAAAAAAGTTACTCCATTAATTTGAGATCTGGAAATTTAGGTCCCCACTGTTTTGGTGATCACCTGGCTGGGTGGGCAAATGACTTAGGCTGAGGAATAGCCTCTGCTTCCTAAGGAGTGTACCAAGATATCCTGGCTCTTCATCTGTGCTGGTGCATAGTCAATGTATACAACAGTTCTTGCATGAATTTTCTTTTATAGAAACAAGGATGAAAAGAAAAGGCCTGTTGCCCAGCTGAATTTTGCCTCCTGATATACAGCTGGGACATAGCCTAAAGGTACCTGAATCCAGCAAGCTGGAAATGCTTTTGGACGTCTCACAATAGACACAGGCTTTTCCCCCTTGCCTCAGTTTCCATAATCACTTTTTTTATACTGAGTCACCTTTTTACACTGAAGCTTTTTACACTGCTTACAGAGCCTGGTTTGCAATGCTCTTCTATACACTTGGCACCAAAGTCTTGTGCTAAATATTTTTGAGGAAAAAAACCAACCTTGGTTCTTGAACTACTTGGCTAACTGACAAGTAAGATAAATCAGCAGTGTTCTTTGCCAGGCCAAAGATAATTTTGTCTCACCCCTAAAATACTTTTTCTTTGCAGAGCAAGAAAACTCTTTAAAATTCAAAGCAGGTACACTTTCCAGCAATTTATCTAGAATGAACAGCAGGTTACAAACTTCAGGAAGAAAGTTGCTTTCTCGCTTATTTTTGAAAGCTGTTTTTTCTCCTCTTGAATGCTGCATTCTGCATTAAGTGAAGGATGATGATACCTTTGCTTTTACCACAGGCAAACAAAGGTTGCCATGGCAAGCAGGCTCAAGAGGCAGAGGAAATATCAGCAAGAGCTGATGTTCATGTCCACCAGAGCTCTGAACTGAAATTTTCTTTCATCTTTTGCCATTTTGAAGTGTCATCTTGCACAGAACAACAAAGTGCTTCATATTGACATAGACTTTCAAATGTAATTAAGAGGCAATTTTCACAGGCTCAGTTTTACCCAATAGCACAATAATTACTTGGCATTTAGGAACAGAATGACTGGCACTTTCACAAGTGTTATCTTTGCCTCATGCTCTTTTGCTTGGATCATTATTGTTTCAAGAGCAAGACAAGAAGATCTGCAGCCCAAATGACTGCATCATAAGCTGGAACAGAGAGCCCACTTTCGATTCTGAAAATGACCACTTTCTGATGAAAAATTATGGACAGTGCAGCACTGTCAGCCTGGAGGGGCAATATTTCCTGCTGATAACAATCAGGCATAATTGCTTGCTTTAACTGGTACAAAATAGATGTTGCTACGATGCATGAGGGAAGCTTGATTTCTTGAACATAAAGCCCTCCCTAGCAATCGTAATGATAAAGATACTAACAGAGCAAGCAGATGAGTAAAGAACTATACTGGAAATACACTGGGGTAGGTACAGCTCCATCTAGGACAATGACAGCATTTGGATTAAATTCGTTCTTGCTTGGGAAGATGTTAGGAAGAATTCATTGGAATACACTGTAGGCATGTGCAGCTGAGATCAAAGAAAGAAGCCCCCAGTTCTAGCATTTAAATCAGATGTATATTAGAAGCCTGTATTAGGATAAAATGGCTTGTGCCCTGGCCTTCAATGACCAGACTCCAGAGATTATCATAGGAGCACAGAGCAATTATTTAAATTTCAATCTTCCTCATAGAAGAAATCTATTTTAGATAGAAAAATATCTGTGACCAGAGTTGCATTTGCAGAATGATCATGCGCTAGTGGAGCCATGGCTGACAAACAACATAGCTCTATTATGCATGCAAGATTGCCCATTGATGATATATTCATTATTGTTCATGTTATCCACTCAGACATTGTAAGTTTCATTCAGCAGTCAATGTCAAAATTTGGGGACTTTTTTGTAGTTTGGATATGTAGTGTAGTCTCAAAATTGTATTATCTGTTGATAGAACTGCTTAGGTTCACATTTTAAACAGCTCTTCATTTTATTATAATAGTCTGGTATTTCCTTTTGTTATATAAGAAAAACACAAATTTCAACCTCTTTGGCAAAAATTTATATACTTTTTACTACATTCTGCTATTTCTATTTATCAAAGACTGTCTCCAATGTTCTGTGGAAACTGACTGAAATAAACAATTGCAGATAGAAAAGGTAGACTTCCAACCTCAGCTGTGAAACACTGCTGTATATTGTTGATAAGTATGAGCTCAGTTCACAGAATAACAAATTAAAGTCTCCATCCTACACAATTCTAATTTGAATTTTAAGCCTAAATTTTAAATTTAGCTACTAACAATTCTTCACTGAGAAGTGTTTCAGAAATCAGCTGCTCTAAAAAGATCAGCATTACTTTCATGAATGATCCTGCCCACCTATAGACATTCTCACAGACCATCAATCCTTCTGAAATTTGAAAGGAACCCATGTGGTAGCAAAATAAAAAAAAAATATATTTCCTTCATTAGTGTCCTAGTATAAAGATTTTACAAAATCATGATTTCACGAACTCAATCTGTATTCTTTTTTTCATTTCCCCTCTTACCTGGATGACTCCTCCACCTTGGCCATCCTTCCCAGCTAAAAATTCCTCAGGCAGATTAACCATCTTTCCTAGCCAATCCAGCATGACAGTCTCCAGTTCTGTGCAAGCTGGACTTGCAGCCTGTGTTGAAAAACAGAGCAGAGGGAATAATCTCACTAGACCATGAAGAGAAATCAGATCTACCTGAGCAAGAATAATTCTCTCTCTTTCTCTTTTTCCTTTGCTATAAAGGAAGAGACTAGATGACTAATGTCACCAGCCAAGTTAGGGACCTGAAGACCATTTTGTGCATATAGTTTCTAACACTTACTAAAAAATGTCGAAATAGGCCTTACATAGAACCATGACTATCAAATGTCAAAGCTAGGATTTGCATCTTGCATATTTTTTTTTCAACATCAAATACCAGCCTCTTTTGAGAAGAGTATACCTCATATGAATGTGGGGGTTTTAAGAAGATTTTCCATTCATCCAGATGAAAAGAGAAATAACAACAATGGCTGCTAAACAGCAATCATACTTATTACTGGATTACCAGTATGTTTGCATTGCTCTCACTAATTCTAAATGTTGGTGATTTTTCAAGAGCAACACCTGTATGAGGAAATAGCCTTTTATTCCTAGAATCATTCAGGCTGTCTATGTGAAAACCCTTAATTAATCAAGGAAATTTACTTACAAAAATACTGTGTCTTCACTGCTAATAATTAATAATTTCATTGTAGAATGTTACTGAAATGCTTAAAATTCTGGCAAGGTGAAGCACCATTACCACACACCAGAGTAAACTCACCCAAGAGAAGCCCACACATCCTATTCCACCACACAGCATATCTGCAAGTAGAGCTGGGAAGGAAGAGGCTGAAGGGAAGTAGGCAAAAAAGTACGGACTGTGCCAGTGAGTCACCTGTATTAAGTGGAAAATAGTTATTTTTAACTAATACAGGAAGCAGAAACAAATTGTCACAAAATCAAAAAAGGCTAGAGGTTGTGACAAGCCAACAGGTCTTGACTAGCTGGCTCTAACAGAGGATCTCATTTTTTAGAAAAACTTACCTGGTTTTTTTTTTCACGATTTTTTATCTCTCTTTTACTCAAAATAAAAATAAGTAAGTTCTCACCCCAAACCCCCAACAGCTCCAAAATCAGAGTTCTCAATTTTTCTTCCTAGAAGACAAGAATTGTGTGGGTCATGGCAGCCTGAGCTTCTCAGGCTCACTGCTCCTGAGTCTCTACCATCAGGGACTCTCTGGTATTGTGGTTTTCCATCTCTGTCATGCAACAGACATAGGAAGAGTGTCTTCAGTGCAGCAGAAGTCCACAGAACTCCCTTGTTCACACTCTCATGTTGTTTGTTAATTCTCAGGCAGTGAATCTGTCCAAACAGCTCCTCACCACAAAATGAAACAACCCATTCCAGTATGCAATACCTTCTGTAGAAAATTAAACTCTCGTCTCCCTTCAACTGGTTGTGACTTACATACAATTCCACTTTGTATGAACTAAAATGAGAGAACAACATAGTAACTGCATAAATGGTAGTCAACTGTCTTGCCAAAGCAATGTTTAGCATTCTCTTATGTAACATCCAAGCAATTTTAAGGATCTGTGAGATACTTGATAGTGTTCCACAACTCCAATATAATAAAATTTGAAAGCGGAAATGCACAGCCACACAGCAGTGTTCAGTAGAAATAATGTGATATGTGATATGTTTGGCAAAAACAGCTTTTACATTCAAAAAGGCAAGCTTTTGAAAAAAGTCCTTCCACAGATGTAAGCAGGAATTCAGCAGATCTATGTAAGATTTTTTTCATGGCTGGAAGTCTAGAGGCTGCTGAGTTATTGAAGGCTAGCCTTTTCTTACACCATTTTGTTTCCTTTTTAATATTGGAACTCCTCTGTTACAGCTGGAGGGTAGTACAACTATACATTCTCTCTTGCCTGAGTTCAGTGTCTCTGTGCTGTTTTGTTCCGCATTCATTCTCTGATGAATTTTAGCTTTTACACTTCTCTCTCCCAGTCTGTGATAAAGTTTCTGGTTCTAGAGCTAACTCGGGGATTGCTGTACCACACTGTTCTGCATGCTGCAAATAATCTGTTTCTTTCATCTCCTAACCTTCCTCATGCCAACAGCCAGCTCTTCTTTAAGGGATGTGGTCCATGCCAGGGGGAAATTGCCTTAACTCTTGACAGAATGAATCAGGTATGACTTTCCCTGCTGCAGTGTACCAATTTCAAATGTGCCTCTCTTTCACATGAAAACATCTCCTATCCATTACAATTTTCCATTGTCTAAACTAGCCCTGTACCTGCTATGTTCAAGATTTCTTTTTTAATGGTCACTAGGTTGAAACCTGTCAAATCAGTTATCCAAAGACAAGCCACTGTGAACCTCTTCAGGTGTATCTCATATTTGGTCAGGATATCTTTCTTTGCTGTAACAAGGTTTTAGAAATCTTGTGGCAAATATCTTCCTTCACAAATCAGAAAAAAAAAACCCGGATGGGACATGGCTCTCCACAGTAAAACAATAAAATATTCAAGAAGCAGTGGTCCCGACAGGATCCACATGCACAGACTTTCACTGATGTCCGTAATGAGCCAGAGCTGCCACTGTTCATCTCCCCAGCTCTAATCCTCTGTGATCTGTAAGACTTGTGACATTCATCTTAGGTTAATCAAGTTAAACTGACTGCTTGCTGGGAGCCATTTGCTTGATGAAACACAGCAGATTCCAGTTGCACCACTCACACAAAGGGAAAAAGCTAAAAGCCCTGGGGCAAGTACAGCTGCGCTTCTTCCTCCTGCCCCTCCCTCCCCTTTCCAGTCCCTTGAAGCAGCTGTAAAATTCTTTCTTTTCACCATGTTAGAACAGATACACTTAGTCAGATATTGCAAAGAGCCTGACATAATTGATGCCTGTTTTTTTGCCCTCTGTTGATAAAAAATTATATTACAAATGTCTTGGGTTCACTCTAATTACCACTCTAGTGCTTCTCAGAGACATTCTATTTCCAAGATTTCTTCTAAGGATGTCTTTCTCTGGCTTGCTCAGTCTAAGCAATTGTCTTCCTTTACCACACTCTAAGGATAGGTACTTCAGCTGAAAGTTCATAGATTAATGGATCCAATGTGAGGAAAATTAGCATCTTAAGTAACACTATTTGCAGTTACAACTACACTTGATCATTTTTGGCTCTAAAAAAGAAGGACAGCAAAACAAATCTGAGAGTGAAAGGCGACTGATATTTTTACATGCAGATCCTTTCCTACTGTCTGTCTGCTGTGGAGATCAGAGTTCTGCAGTTATTCCCTCTGTCTCTGTGTTAGAATCAGGAACCTAGTGCCATTATTGTCATTATCACTGGGTGGACTGCCCTTTGAAGGTCTACCTTACATTTCACAGTAAGTCCCCATAAGGCAGTTTCGCTACTCATGAATGCTTTTCTCCTGCAGGGAGAGATACTGCATTATTATCACTTCACACAATTAATTGACCCCTGCCCTTCTGAAGGAACACCATTTTTACATTTTTAGTCATACAATAAGTAGCAAATATCTGAACACAACTAACACAGCAAAGATGTCAGCATGAATGAAACAAGAATCACTTATGGGCCACTAACAGCTTACAGACAAAACAAAGGTTTATGGTATGTCATATTACTTTTTCTTTCTGAAAAAGCCCTTTCTGAAGTTCTTCATTTATAAAATGGATATAAGACATTCCCTAATCAAACAGTGGTAAATGCTATAGATGAAAAACAGCAGAAGTACCTTTAAATGTTATTCTTGTCAGGAAAAATGGGAAGAAGATTACGTGAAAATATAACCTGAACAATTAGGGCAAAAATATCTTTGCAGACTGGCTGGATAACCTGATAAGGAGAGCTATAAGCTAGGAATGATGAGGGAAGGAGAAAAAACCCACAATCAAGGGAGGAAGATGGACCAAGCTGGCAAGCAAAGGGGGAAGGGTAACGTGGACATGAGAGAACTCAGAATGAAGCTAAGGCTAAAGCAGACTGATCCCCAGTGTATCTACACAAATTAGGAAGTGCTGAGAGGGCAGCTTTAGGGCAGTGGTAGGACAGAGGAGCTCTCACATCTTTTTTGGGGAATCAAGACAAATGGGTGCCTCTCTGAAGCACCTATAAGCTGTGGCACAACACGTGGGGAACAAACAGAAAGAAACAGAAGGCTGAGTGCAGGTACAGGGCTGTGATTTCACTGGGATCACAGAGATGCTGTGGGATTGTCCCATGACTGAAGTTCTGCAGCAGGTGAGGACAGACTCTTCAGGAAGGTCAGATCAGGAAGATGAGGCAGAGGAGTGGTCCTTTATGGAAGAGAACAGCAGGAATGCACTGGCCTCTGCCTAAGAATGGACAATGAGCCAGTCAAGAACTTGAGAGTCAGGACTGGTGAAGATATCAAAATGGGCAATATTTGGAAGTGTGCATCTGCTACAGACCACCTGATCAGAAGAAGCACATGAGTGCAGCATTCAGACAGCTGGAAGAAACCTCATGTTCACAGATCATAGCTCTCACATCTGCTGGACAGACGACACAGCAGGACACAGTCAGGATGGCTCTGGAGTGCATTGATAATTAGCTAACACTGGAAACTGTGGAGGGACTGACTAAAATGTGGGACAGGCTGTGGGACTGCACATTTACCAACAGGAAAGAAGTTGTGAAGGCAGTGCCCTGGGCTGCATTCAAAGCATGGTGAGCAGCAGGGGAAAGGAGGGGGTTCTGCCCCTCTCCTCCATTCTGGTGAGACCCCACCTCGACTGCTGTGTCCAGCTCTAGGACCCCCAGTACAAGGGAGGACACTGACCTATTGGAATGAGTCCAGAGGACGGATATCAAGATGATCAGAGGAATGGAGCACTCCTCCTGTGAGAACAGGCTGAGAATTGGGATTGCTCAGCCTGGAAAAGAGAAGGCTTTGGGGTGATCTAACTGTGGCCTTCCAGTACCTGAAGGGAGCCTACAAGAAAGATGGAAAGAGACGTTTTGCAAGGGCATTTAGTGATAGGACATGTGGGAATAACTTTAAAATGAGAGTAGGTTTAGATTATAGGTTTGAAAAAAAAATTCTTTACTTTGAGGGTGGTGAGGCACTGAAACAACTCCCCAGACAGATTGTGAGTGCTCCATCCCTGGAAGTGTTCAAGGCTAGGTCACATGAAGAATGAAGGGGAAAGGCCAGTACTTCATTAAATACCTTGATGATGGGATAGAGTGCACCCTCAGCAATGTTGCAGATGACATAAAACTGGGAGGAATGTTTGATACACTGTGTGGTCATGCTGCAATTCAAAAGGACCTTAAGTACCTGCAGAAATGGGCCAACAGGAATCCCATGAAGTTGACTAAAGAAATGCAAAAGCCTGTACCTGGTGAGAAATAACCCCCTGCCCCATACAGAGCAAGGATCGACTGGCTGGCAAGCAGCTCAGAGGAAATGGACCTGGGGATCCTGGTGGCCAAGCTGAACATAAGCCAGCAATGCACCCTGGCAGCAAACACTGGGACCCAAGCATACTGAGCCATGGTAACAAAACTGCTGCCAGAAGGTCAAGAGTTGATCTTTCCCTTTTATGCAGTACTGGAAAGGCCACACCTGGAATGCTACATCCAGTTCTGGGTTTTCCAGTACAAGGAACAAAGACATACTGGAGTGATTCCAGTAAAAGACCATGGAGATGATTAATTGCTGTGTCTGTCATGTGACAAGCATCTGAAAAAGCTGAGGTTGTTCAGCCTGCAGGAAACTCAGGTTGTTCATGTGTATAAACACCTCACAGGAAGGTGTAAAGAAGATGAAGCCTGATTCTTCTCAGAAGTACCCAGTGACAAGACAGTAAGAAATGTGCACAAACTGAAATAGAGAAAATTCCACTTAAACATAAGGAAAAGCTTTTTTACTGTGAGGGTGATCCAGCTTTGGAACAGGAAGCAGAGCTCATCCTTGGACATATTCAGTGACCAGCTGGACATAGTCCTGAGCAACCTTCTCTAGCTGACTCCGCTTTGAGCAGAGGGGATGGACTAAATGATCCCAAGATACCATCCAATCTCTACTATACAGGACCTCGTGGTTCTGTGCCCATGTAAGTCTTTGGAATTAAGTATAAGCAACATGGGTAGAATCAGAATTACTATAAGAACTGGGATTTATATTGTGCTCTTTGTGTCACTAACATTTCCCACCAGTGGAAAAATTTAGGATAGAACAAATTTTCTTCAGAATATATCACTTTGTAAAAGTAAATTTGTTTGCAGGGCACATAAATATCGAGAAAAGTCAATTTAGTTGAAAGAGAACATGACATGTTGATGACATAATTGGAATTCAATGTCTCACTTTCTACTCTTGAGTGATTCATCTCTTATTTTTTAATGCATTATTATTTTATTGAAAGTTCTCAGGTGTTCAAAGTGTTTTCTCTTCTACTTCACAGACATTACTGTTTTCCTTCAATGAAAAAGAAAAGGCAATTATATCTATGAGCAGCAATTAAAGTATTTGCACGTGTTGGACATAATTCTCTTATCTAATCTGCATTAATTTAATTCCCTTGGATTTAAGACTTCATCCTCAAATCTTTGCAAAGGGTGCAAAGGTTTCAACTGACTTCAGTGGAGCTTTGTTAAAGTACAGCAGGCTGGTTCCAAGGAAAACAAGATAAAATCATACTGGATATCAAATATTTACATTGGTCAGTGAAAAGGAATTGGCATCATAGTACACTGACTAAATTAATTTTGATTGTGGTGTCCAGACCCATCACAATCATATCACCTAGCTGCATCTAGAGAAGAAATCCAAAGTGCTTATTGAGGAGATCCAAAGGAGAGATTCCTCATTAACTTTTACTAATAATTCAGTTCTCTTCAAGCTACTTAGAGGTCTAAGGAGACAAGGATATATTTAAAATAAAAAAGGTGCACTATGAGTGGAAAAACAAGAAAATTTCAGGCCTGAACAAATGCCAGATGCTTTGCCAACAGTTCTGCATTGTCTGTCCAATACTGATCTATTCAAGGACTAATATTTAGGCAGTAGTCGTCTGCCTTAGAAGCTACGAGAAGTAGTTGACATTTAGGAGAGTAAGTCAACAGAACAAGTATCGGGAAGAATCCTTTCTAGTCAACTCTCTAATAAAAAGAAGTCTCCTAAGAGAATTTTAACATTTAAAGATCAGCTTTAAAGCTGTTTCTAAAGAAACACTTTGGGCACAGCAGACTAATAAAATACTATTTTGTAAAATATTTACTATGCTATGAAAGTAGTAAAAATATCACATGAAACTGAAAGTTATGAAGTTTTCCCTTAACCACTTCAAGGGAGGAAAGGGAATTCTTTTCAAAAGTAAGCCATGCATGAAGCAAAGGAATGATGTAATTATTTCTAGGAAGGATGAAAAACATTAGTTAGATCATATTCAACATGTGAAGCTGACTCCTGCCTTGTAAAAGTTAATCAGTAGGGGTACTTATGTTGGTAAACCCTCACTTTCTCTAAGGTGTTTGAAAACCTAAATGCAGTATTGAAATTGCACTACATTTCCATTTTTCTTACCCCTGGCATAATGATCTTCTCAATGTCTTTAAAGACATCCTCAAAGCTCTCAGGATCCTGGGGTGCACAGTCTGCAATGAGGGGCCGTAGGTATCCTGGTTCCACATCTGGGAATACCTGCCGTTTCTCTATCTTCTCCAGGTAATCTGCCACATAGTCCACCATCTCCTTCCCTCTCTTGCGGAATTCTGCAGCATCCATTAGTATCGGAGTTTAGGTCTTTTTCTCAGAAAAACACTTGAAAAGAAAGAGAAAAAAATAATCATTTTTGAAAGAGAACTTTACTAGTTTTAAACCTGTTATTCACAGGATTTATAGGAAGACTCATATGGTCATGATATGAGTAGATTAGATTAATACAGATAGACAATAAGGTTAGCACAGAAGAACAGCAGAAGCACATTGATGAAGATTCAAAAATTACAGATTTATTTCCTACAGCTGCTGGTTGACACAAGGATGTGGCACTGTTAAGTGGCACATAAGCTCCTTCCTGCCTTATGGAGAAGTGTAAGAAAATAGCCTGCTGTGTGTCTCTACTATAATCTGTAAAAACAAGCTATAATAATCACAGTTATCACAGTGATCTACTGTGCTGCCCTGTCATTTTATTTGCTTTTCAACTCCTCTCTTGTCTCAAGATCTAGCTTCTTTACTCTTTCACTGTAAATGCACATGCTTTGTCACCTACAAAACTTTGTTTCTTATTGAAGTTTCAAAAAGAATTCACTTCAAGTTGATCTGTACTGTGTTTTGCAGGACAACATGAGGAAGCTCTGTCTGGGGCTGCCCATATTTCTAAGACATTGGGCTGCAGCTCCAGGAGTTCTTTGAGATAGGCAGATTGTGGGAGCACACCCAAGGTGATATGCAGCTCAGCTGAGATGAGCTGGAGTTCACCTGCAAAATGCTCTGCAAACATAAATTCATGATATAACACTGCCTGCTCCCACCACCCTGGCCACACAATTTTATTACTCTGTCTAGCTGTACATTTTGAGTACTCACTGAGTATATGGCTGAAACTTTTTATTCACTGAGTACCAAAAAAGCATCCCAGAGTCTTTATACGCTGACATTGAAGGGTACTGTTCCTTGGAATCCAGTCAGAAGACTGGCAAGAGAAAAAAGAATATTCACTACTGGTCTCAAGAACTATTGTGCTTAGCTCACACACCTGTAGATCTTCACTTTGTAAGGAAATAATTCTATTAGATAAGTAGGAGACAATTTTTCAGATACCAAGTATTTGTGATAATGATTTCTAACTGAGGACGTAATTTTGAGAAAAGAGAACCTCCTGGGCTTTATTACATTTGAATTAGTACTGTAACATCACAAGAGAAAGACATAAACAAGCACTGTCTTAGACACGTCTCTGCTGCTACAAACAAAGGATCTGGGATTTGTGTGGAGCGATGCTGCTTCTATTTAAGAAGACAGGGCGCTGCTGTAGGTCACGAAACACTTGGGAGAGCAAGGACCTGCACAGCAGGGACTTTTAGGTCCCCAGATATGGTTGTTCCTGTTGCTATTTCACTAGAGTTTTGATATTCTCTTTAATCATCACGTAAGTGTTTATTTGGCTCTGTCTCCACCTTTCATAAAGGGGTATTAGGACCTTTCTCATATCTTGCTACTAAGTTGCTGGAAATACATTACCAGCGGTCATTACAGTCCTTAGAATGTGCAGTGGGCAGCTTTGTGTGTCCACTCCCTTTTGAAAACCTGTATTTAAGCAAGCAGTTTTGTTTCTACTCCTTTAAAATCAGGATGTTTCCATTTCTTCCATACCCCCTGAATCTTACGTGCATTTTCATTTAACACGTTTGTTCATGGTTTAAAATTTTAATAAAACTCTCTAAAGAAATCAGCACAAACTGCAGCAATCAATATGCATTTCTGTGGCATCAATCTAATTACACACCAAGGGTCTGTTCTTTGGTTTCGAAATTTTTTGCCAGAAGAAATCTAAATACTGTACTGTTGAACTTCTTCTATAACGCATCTCTAACTTAACTCTTAAGTCATGCTATTATTATTTATTTTATGCTACTTCATTCATGGGTTCATTGCTATAGCATGCCCTAAAGAACTTGAATGAGGTGATCTGTTATTTTTTCCTCTGGTTTCAGAGAAGAAAGCTATGAAAAAAAGAATGTAACAAACAACCAAAAAATTAGTGGTAGATGCCTGAGACTGAACTGACTCAGAACATGAGGACTGGTGTTCCCAGCACTGCTGTGGCTCACCGCTGTGCTACAGTTATTCCTACAGACCTTTACACACGGATCACATCAGATGACTGTCTCATTCCACATCTGTGGTTCCAGCGAGCCCCAAGTACAGCATCAAGACAGGTAAGAGCATCACTGCATAACAGCATCACTACACTACTCCCTAGCCTTACTTGGTAGTAATCAAATAAAATTAACATAAAAACTTCTGTGGATCACAAGGTCTTTTCCTAAAATACAAATCAAATGGCAAAAATTAAATTATATTGTATGTAAGCTCAACACACAACACACAGGAAAAAAAAGAATTTACTTTATTGGAAAAAAAAGAATTTACTTTATGTAATTACCAGAACATACATGGTATGTTTTATAGGGGACATTTACATCATCTTGTTGCTACACAGTATGCTGAAATTTTTATTTTTATTATTAGAAGTTTGGACAAAGTTCTTTTTGGATATCAGCATAAGCAAATAAAATATTACATCTAAATATCAGATACACATTCGTGGTTTTAGTCTATTGCTATGGAACTCAATTAGACAAAATATACATTTTGTCTAATCATGAAGATCTTGTTTGTTATTGGGTAACTTTACTGCTTCCCAAGAATGGGAGGTTCATTGGCTCATCCCAGCATTGTTTTGACCGCACTGCTTCTGTCATTAATCACTGTTGCAATAGGAAAATTCAGGTAAAGAATTAAATTACAGGGGAAACCCACTGTTTTGCGTGGAAGTAACGGAACCCAGAAGCTTAAATGTTAAGATTTGAAGGTTGAACCTTTCATCCCAAATGTGCTACAGTGGTTGCGTTGTTATAAATTGATATGAACTCATATTTACTTAATCTCTAATACTCTTACAGTGCAGTGAAGTATGTCAAACTGCTTTAATCTGAAGCAAAGTATTTAACCCTTCTTTCTTCCAAAGGCAATACCTAGAAATGAATAATCTGCTTTTTTCTATTCATGCATCTTCCTTCGTAAAATTCCCTACCTACAGTAATATATCTATCTCACGGCAGAACTGTATAGGCATACTTATTGCAGGAACACAGTGGTCATCCTTTTCACTTCCTATGTTATATCTGTTCCTCTGTGAATGACAAGACCCACTTACCCTCTCATCCCTATTTTTATTCTCTTCCTGAACTGTTTGCTATAGATCTCACTTCACTGCTTGAAAGTACTACTTGCTATGGAAGCCATCTTCAGTAGACAATTTTAATGCTCACTAGTAAGTGCTATCAAAATGCAAATTACTTCATTTCTCTACCAGTACAGAATATCTCTACTTCTTGCATGCATATAAAGCTCATGTACAATGCAACAACACAATGCATAGGGAGAGACCTTCCCTCTATGCCAGTATATTTTTAAAATATAGAGATTTTCTAAGAAGCAAAATACTTCAGAGGACTCAGTCCTTGTGGTTTAAAATGAAAATGCTGTTTGAGAGAATCTGTACTTTCTGAAGGGATGAGTGTTACAGTCTGCATGCAGTCAAAATATCCACTTAACTTGAAGGAACTTAAACTGCAAAATAATGCAAGCCAAGTTTCCAAAGCTAAAGGGAGTTTTAGAGAAACTAAGCCTCTTCCTAAAGTATTTAATAGTGGTATATCTTCTGGAAGGCTCCTAGAGAATGAGAAAGTGTCCACACTTTCAGAGATCCCACACCTCCCAAGATGAGTTTCAGTATATTCAGTATCTGTGAGCTGAACCCCAAGTGAGGAGAGCACAGCTTCTCAGTGGATAGTGAGGTGCCCTGCCTAACTATCAACTTCTGCCACACTGTGAGCAGTCTGTATGCAAATTTATTGACAGTCTCACTCTAATTGATAAAACACAATTTTACCAAGTATATATTCTGCCTGAGCATTTTTGTTCCCAGCAAGAATCAATGGCTACTGGCACCACTGCATACTTCTGATTAAATCCTACTTTACTGGAGAAGATTGAATTCTGTTCTAAACTGCAGGTAAAACCAAGAAAAATCATGTTAAACCTTAAATTATATCAGTGTATCTTTTTTTATTTATTCATATATAAACTCCTTGGTCTTTGATTTTGCTGTAATTTGTCAGAGGACAAATACACTACACAATCTAAAGTTGACATATCCTTTGTTGCTTTTTTTGAACTACTCCTACCTCAGTGCACTTGAAATTAGAATACAGACACATTTTATTTTACTGAAGTTACTGAAAATTGTTGCTGGTCTTTAGATTGTGTATGTTCATTTGCCAGCACTTTTCTACTTTATCTGAAATTGAACCATACAAATGAGTAGTTTACACACAAGTAATTACTGAAGATATTTATAGGTATAGTATTTTGTTGGTAACATTCAGCTTATTCATTATTTCTGTTAAAAGGTATTGTCTACGATTTTAGAATCTGGGTGAGTTTTTTCATATTTACTAAATATGATTGTAAAATATATATAAATGCTACCAGGAAATTCATTATGAGAAAGAAAAAGAGAAAAAAGATGAAAAAGCAGAAAAAATAGGGAAAAGAGGAAAAAAAGAACAAATGAAGAGAAAGGTATATTTGATGCATTCAAATTTTATGTCTCCCTCGTCTCCAGTTGATCAAACTAAAATAAACAACACCTAACAAAATAAAATCTTTTAATAGTTCCTGTTTATAAATGCAGACAGGAAGAATGCATAGACATATTAATAGCACCTAAAACTTTACTTTTTTTGAGCAAATACAGCTATAACTGTGTCTCTTTCTAATATATGAGTCAAGTGCATTTTCTATTCTGCCAACTGACTGTTGCAGACCAAAATGTAATTTAAGGCTCATGGTGTTTCAGTGACACCACTGAAGCCACGAAAACTTCCTGCTACTGAACCAAACTGAAGGTTTTTGCAGCTGTTGCCACTGTTAAGCTGAACTTCCCCTGCTGGCAATAGGATATTGCCAGAAAAAGAGCCAAAGGATGAATTTTACTTCAGCACAAGTAAAAAGGAACTGGATCTACACTGTACTTCTACCTTTGCACTAGTCAAGAATTAGGAGTATATGTTATAGCCCCTATATTTTATTTAAAGAATTACATTTTCCAGAAGCTGCTGGCTGTATTCATTTACTGTCACTGGCACAGTGTCTTCAACCTTGTAATGTTCCCAACTGAGGTCTTACTACAGTGATGGGAAAGGGTTATTTCTGAGGAAAACTTCACCCTAAAAAAGTCATGCATTTAATTTATCTTGAAATTTTATTATTCAGAATATTTGGCGGTAATTTCTCAAGTTCTACTTGGTTATTGCAAACATTGCTGTACTTGGAAAGACAAGGTACAAACTTTTGTATACATGGGATTCTACATAAAGGCATATAAACAGTTACAGGTGACATACATCATATGGAAGAAAAAGCAAACACAACACAATAGGTGCACACTACATTGTGCAAACTTAGATTAAAAATAAATGCTATTACTGTTATCATCATCCCTAAAATAACACAAGCTGGCTGTTTATAAACTGAGATTCCACTCTCCATAACCAATTGTTGCATTAATCCAAATATACCCACCATAAAGACTTAAGGACAAAGAATGCTACTTACAGCAAGTTGGTAAGGTTTTTGCTTCTCTCCTGCCCTTCTCACTGCCCTTCTTTTCTCCTCAGTGACAGCTACAAAGCAGAGAGGATGCAGTTGCCAGCATATATAGGCAGAGTATCCATGCCCCTTCAGCCTATCACAGCCACGGGCTTTGCACGGAACGTGCAGCAGCAGCATCTCTCCCTCCCACAGCTCCTCCAAAATACAGCTCGCAAAGAAAGCTCCCTGAAAAGCAGCGGGATCTGACCGAGAAACGGCCCTTGCCTCCTTGCCTAGGTTAACTCTGCAGTGCTCTGTGTTTTTCTTCCAGGGGCTCCACTCACAAGTTCATTAGCAGTGAGTGTCTGATCACATGCTCCCCGTCTGTGCTGCACACTCCGGGACATTTCTGCCGAGGCTGCTGCAGTAACAGCAAACGCTTTGTTTCACTTCTGTGAAATATTATTGCCAGGAAAGAAACACAGATATGGTTGAAGTACCACTCAAGCGACTGCAAGCTCAGGTATCTAGCTGTGGAATAAACATCCCCAGATAAGCTTTATCCAACTTTTCCCAGTTTCTCTCTTTGATCATATGTACACTTAAAAGCAATTCTAACCGTTTAAGATTTGTTTTCCTATTCTAAAAGTTTTATGTGGAGTTCTCTTTCCTAGATGAATCCAGGTGACTTCCTGTCATTTCTATTTCAGTCAAGTTAATATATTAAAAAAAAAAAAAATACTATCAGCATTTCATAGTCCTCAACAGCTTACAGCCAGGCAGTGTGGCAGATTTGGGATGGTCATTGCACTCACACCAGTCTCCAGTCTATTGCAGTATTATCACAGCAAACCTTTTTGTGAAGGAGGAAAAAGTCGCAGCTTTTTAAAACTGTCATGGCTGTGTTTGCTCTTCTAATGTTACAAGCCCATTGAAAACTCTGCTACAATTCTGGAAGAGCCCATTCAAAATAAAAACAGTACCTAAACTGCCCAGGTGAGCTTTGGGGTGTCATTGCACTTGTTGCCAGATGTTATTCTATGATCTGACTTGCATTTGCAATGCCTGGGTTGGCTGCTGTAATGATTACTTCTTCAATCTTGAAAAGCATCAATAAATCCCAGAGTCAGTTGCCACAGCCTCTGAGATGTTTTCCACCTCAAATCAACTCCTGAGTTCACAGAGTCACAAACTGGGCACAGTGGGACCCCACAGGAAAACAGGTGTTTTGGGGACTTTTCCTATATATTTCTTTCTTCCTCAATTTGACTGAAAAGGTTGAAAATTCAAAATTTGTTTTGACGGTATGGTATGAGACATGCAAAAATTGAAGTTGTCCCTCGTAAACTTAAAGATAACTGAAATTTCACTTCAATGTTTCATCCAATTGGCTTGCAAAAGGTAAATAACTTTCAAAAGAAATTAAAAATGGAAACTAAAATAAGGATTGGAGTATTAAAATGCTGGTTTAATCAGTGTTGAAATAGAGCCTCAAAGTCACCTGATGTGTTTTTATTTCTCTGCTGTACCTGTAAAACTTGCTCTGAAGAGGCAATGGTTGCATTTTCCCTTAAAATATTTCTTTTTGTTATTTCTCAGGAAGAAAAAGGAAATTAAGTGTGAAGGTACAACAGGCAAGCTGGAAAAGGGGAATTAAATGCCCTTCTAAAAATTATGTTCCATGTCTCTTCTATAATTTAGAAATTCTTCTGGCTCATACTGTTTTTATAATTCTCAGCATCAAGTGTTGGCGATAAACAAATCTTTGTTTAACAGTATCTTTCTGTGGTGGGCAAAAGGAAGATCACTAAGCTTTCCACCACAGGTTCTGGCTATGTGAGACCTGATGAATTTGTTCCAGACCCTTCAGACTGCTCTCTCTTTCACGGATAGAGAACAACTTCGTTTACTACTGAAACACAACAAATAGAGATTTCCTCTTTAGTGCCAAACTGTTCCAAAATTCAGGATACCAGCATGTGAGAAATAACAGATGACCCCTAAAAGGTTTAAAGGCTGGGGCTTATTGGTAAGCACCTAACAGACCTATTATTCACAGCTAACAGGAGACAAGCTTCAATATGTTTTTGCACATGGAAGTCAACTGTGATGATGATACATAAACGATGCTGTGCCCATGCAGTAATAACACTGATTCATTACCATTGCTGAACACTTTGGTTTGCAAACGAGGTGGCAAAGAGGCTGTGTTTGAACAGGAGGGTCCAGCACAGCACCAGAAAATGAAGCAGAAAATGTGTTATCAGTCACTGCAGTCCCACTGTCAGTCCTTATACAAAGGATCTGATATTAGATCAAAGCAGAGGGGATTAAGCAGTTTGTACCCACTTTCTAACAGCTTTCACCTCTTCCATGACTGTACAGTGCAGGATAGAAATGAAAAGCCAGTTTCCTCAGGCTTTTAGTCCAATTATGATTAGATGGCTCTACTCCCAACTCTGTTTTTCCCTCACCTGAATAGCCTGACACTCTTCTCATGCTAGCCTTGTGGCATAGGTCTAGGTACTAAATTTGATGAAGATGTGTTTGGGCTGTAGTTCACCGAGCCTAACATTATTTGAAAAAACCTGTTCTGAGCTATAACATGAAGGGCTTTAAATTGACTCAGATACACTCAATATCTTAGGCATTGAGAAAATAATTTGAAACAATTAATTAGAGATCTAGCACAATGTTTGTGCCTGTTTTCCACATTTGGTGTCAAAGGAACAGACATTTTTGCCTATGCATAAAAAACCCCACTGGTTTGTTGTATTTGGTTTACTCTGTGTCTGTAGCTTAAGGATACTATTTGGAGACTGCAGGGCATCTTTTCCAGTTTTCCTTGCAGCTGCTCCTTCAAAAAGAGAACAGTAGTAGAACACCACCTTTGTCTTTCTTTTTCCCCCCAGTATATTCTTCCATTATTGTAAAAATACTAATTACAGGAAATTATCTACGAGAAGGTAAAAGAAACTCAAACAAGTGAGAATGGATTGAAAAATCCTTTTCTGTTCCATAAACAAGGTCCAAATCTGCATAAGCACAAAGATGAGATGAGAAAGAAGAGAGTATTTTAGATAAAATGTGCAACTAACAATTTTTTAATTTAAAAAAAAGGGTGTGGTTCCTTTGGAAGAAAGTAAGAATTTAATAAAGCCTTCTGGCACAAATAAATGGATTACTCTCAACATATGAGGATAAAACCTAAGTCTCCTGCAGAACATAAGTAGACTTTGCAACAGATTAGCCAGGAGATGAGTCTGAGACAGAGCTGACAAACTGGGAAAGTAACTATCCTCTTTTTTCATAAATATTTTATGTGTGACTTGTTTTCCCTGTTCAGTATCTACTGCTGGTTGTGTGAACATGTGAAGGTAAAC
The DNA here is from genome assembly GCF_022539315.1 of Serinus canaria. NCBI lineage: Eukaryota > Metazoa > Chordata > Aves > Passeriformes > Fringillidae > Serinus > Serinus canaria. The sequence continues at coordinate 82,692,139 of NC_066315.1, forward strand.
CAAAGAAGGAAAAAAGGAACTGCTAACGAAGTGAACATGGACACAGACTCACACACACAGTTTCAGAGGAGTTAATGTACCATTTGCTGGTTCGAGGCAGCCTGAGCATATTACTCTTATGAAAGCAAGCCTACAGAAAAGAGAGGTTGTGATGAACTGAAAAAGTGTCAACAGAAAAACTGACAGGCTGTGAAGAGTCACAGAGACAGTGAGAGCAGGCTGCAATCACAGTAGGCAGACTCTTCCAATACCAAGATAGGAATAGCTTCTGCTCTGAGCTGAGATGTGCTTACCTAGGGGCGTAGGCACTGCCAGGGCACTCGTCCAGCCATGTATTGCTCACAGAAAGAATGTTCTCAAGCATTGACTATTGTCAGCTTCACAGAAGCTGTGGCTGACAGATGAACTGCTATGAGGCCTTAAATGTGCTGTGAAGACCTCATGTTAGAAAAGCAAGTTAGAGCAGTTAGTTTATGAATGGAATAACCCCTGTGTGGATGAAAAGACAGACCCAGATGAGGCATGAGGAACAAAGACGGCTAGAGACACAGAGGGAACACAATGCAGTGCTTGTTCTTGAGCAAGCGATTTGTTCAGATCACTGTTTACAAAAATATCAAAGAACACACAGTGCTTGGTTGAGAAGGTATTTTTAATTTATTTTAACCACTGACTGTGATTAACGCCTTGCCACAAGGGCCATGCACTTGCAATAAGCTTGGAACAGCATTTGCCACCACTGTAAGACTTGAGTAATTCCTGAAAGGATGAGAACATCACTGGTCTCTTCATCAAGAGCATGTTGGTGCCCAGTTGTCTGAGATTACAGCAAGTACTATGGCAAGGGATCAGACCAGTGTTTCTTGCTGTACCTCCCTGTCAGCTTTTCTACAAAGGTGTCATTGGCTCCCCTTCAGTCTGTGCAAACACATGCATCTTTCCAGAAAAGACCAATGCAAAGCTTCAGGAAACTTTATGTTTAGTAGAGCACATTGGAGAAGTTCATGGAGGACTGTCTCCTCTGGGAAGGACCCCATGCTGGAGCAGGGGAGGACTCCTCTATCTGAGCAGCAGTGGAAAAAAACTGTGATGAACTGACCTAAAGCCCCATTTCCTGTCTCCCATCACATTCCCAAACTCTACCTCCTCACTCCCATCCCTGGGGAAGGAGGAGGTAGAGTTTGGGAAGGGCTGGAGCAAAGTGTTTTAAAGACTTCTTTTACTTCACATTATCCTGCTTGTTTTTGTTAGTAATGAATTCAATTCATATCCCAAATTTGAGCCTGTTTTGCTCATGATGATATTTGATGAGTGCTCTCTCCCAGTCCTTATCTCAACCCAGGAACCCTTGGTTACATTTTCTTTCCCCTGTCCAGCTGTGGAGAGAAAAGACAGAAAGGCTTTGTGGGTGCTGGCATCCAGCCAGGGCCAACCCACTACACACATATTCTAAAATGAGAGCACCGGAAAAACTGAGTGGGAACCAGATCTTCCACATGCACAGGGTCTTCCTGGTCATGGACACACATTCACAGCTGAAGCAGTGAGTAAGGTAATACTTTCGCCCTTTTGCTCTGGGTTGTTCTCTTCACCTCAGAGCTGGGAGTGATATATGTACACAGCCCACCTGCTTGAGTGCAGGAGGAGGCATTTACATTGAGCCATGTGATCCTGCTCCTGACTCCTGCTAATATGGTTCACATAACTAACACCATTTCCTTAGACAAACAGTCATAACATGTAAGCATGCTGGTTGTGTATCACCTCCTCTTTACCCCTTTTCAACACTGCAGTTGTCACCAAGATGTGATGACCTCCATTACAGGACAGCCAGATTCCCTGTCAGCATTGTGAAAAAAACTATTTGCCCCGCAAGTATGCTACCAGGATGTGTTGACACCTGATCTGGAATACAAAAATGTAACAGTACATGAGATACTGTCTATAAAATCAAACTGCTGCAAGGCATGATGATGGACAGCAAATCACCCACTGGTCTGGGACACAGCCACTGCTGTCTTCTTCCCCCGAATATGGAGTAAATCATGTTCTCCTGGGTAAAATCTGAGTCCAGATTATGATTATTGTTTCATGCACTAATTGCTAAGAATTTGAAATGATCTGCAGAGGGTCCAAGTGACTAAAAGGGTAGTAATTAATGACTCTAGATAGTAAGAAAGCTACAATCATTACTAAAAATTTTGCTTAGCTGAAACCATAATTCATAAAAACTGTGCAATAAACTACACTACATCCTAAAAATTGTAGATAACAATAAACTATGCTGAAAATTAAGAGTTTAATTGTAGTAATAAAGGTCTATTTGTACCTAAAACCCTGTGGCAAATTCTCATTCTACCAAGGATCCCTAAAAGGATCTGCCTGTCCCCGTGACATTAGGTGACAGAGCCACCAAGTGTTCACATGCTCCATCCTGCCAACTCCGCAAGAAATGCAATCATCTCCAGCTAGGAGGGAAAACAGTGAGCCAGGAAAGATAACAGTTTAAGCTGCTGCAGGTAGCTTCACCACAGTGCAGCCAGCCATCTCCCCACTCAGAACTGCTTGCCATCTGTTCTCCTTATGATCTTTTTCACTTCCACACCTCAGATAATCACAGCTTCCACATTATCATTAGGAGAGACAGGCTCTTATTTTAGCCAGGATTTACTGGCAGAGACAGGCGGTTAAATAAGAAGGACAGTCAATGTATTCATTACATTTGTACTCAGAGGCCTTAGTTCAAGCTCCTGCTTTCAAGTACAGATGCAAGTCTTTGCCATATGCTGTGAAATGCTGGGTAAGTTCTGAGAGGAATTTTCCATAAAATATTTTGTTAGAAAGGGTTGTTCTCTTCCAGCTTATTTTTCTGTGCTACCACGTTTGGCTCCAGCTGGATTTGGAATCCAAACAGCCTAAACCTAGGCCAGGTTTAAAGTGGTAGCACCCTCTGTCAAAACTCTGGCAGTGTTTGTCTCTGGTCAGAGGCACAAATTTTGATCCTCTCTGTGCTGAGGTCAGATGGAGCCAGTCTAGAGGCAAACAGTTTTTACAGCAGTCTGATATTCAACAGAATACTCTGAAAGACAGTCTAGGAAAGTTTTGGAAATTTTGAGATTTCTGTTTTCTTCCTTCCTGGTAACTCTAAAAAAAGCACTCATTAAGTGATCTTGTTCTGTGTAGTCTTAAGAGACATCTCTTCCACCTCTACCACCAGGCTAACTTTTGTCAGCAGGAAGTGGTTAAGCAATGTTATTTTTCACTGTTTTTCTATGCTCAGAGAACATAGAATAGTGTGAAATTATGCTTAGGGAAGGAGAATAACTGCTACATTTTATGTTATATACACTGCAAAATATAATGAAGCAAGATAACTTACCTGCCCATAGCTTCTACTGAATTCTAGGGGATATTTTCAGTTTCTCTCTTTCAACAACACACCAGTGTCAACTTATTGTTGTTGCCCATTGAAGCAAAAAGTAAGAAAACAACTATGTATCTACATTCTCTGACTTGTGAATGATTTAAAAGCAGTTAAAATTGTATATTAGTTGCTAATTTTCTTTCTTAATAAGAAAAGCATGCGAAATCACATTAATCTTTCATCAGAATTATTATTTATTCACTTTATCTTACACAATAACAAACTCATACAACCCAGGTCTACATTTTATGTGACTGAAGTCTTCAAGAAGAATAACTGTGGAATTTAATTTACTATATACATATATTAAAAAAAGCCTAACTCAAGATTCTTCAACTGTGAGTACAATGCGTATCAACCACATTCCAATCATGCAACCTGCTAAAAGAAGTATTTCAAAGCTATGTTAAACAAAGGATTAATTACATGATCTCCTTACTTCTCTTTCACTGAAAAATAAAATCCCATGAGAAACAGTGTTATACTATATTCAATGGATACTTACAAAGAAGAGCTGGTTTCTACCAATGCTAGAACAGTAAGCTGTCACACAAAGCCTGGCAGTATTTCTGGATGCCCAAGACAATACAATTCTCTTCAGCTCTTTAGCTTTCAGCTCTGCTGGCTGCTACTGCTGCTATCCAGAAAGACAAGCTGTAAAACTGTGATGACCAGGTGACCAGAAGCTTCCTCAACTAGCACGTGGAAGAAAATTGGGGAATAAGGGATCCAGAACCTGTGTTAAGACTCAGAACATTTGCTATAGTTCTGCCTGTTGAATTTGAAATAGAGATAGGTGGAGCTGTGGGTTTTCTTATAGTGAAGCTCTTCACATCCTCATCAAGCATCAAAAATCGATTTTTTTCTTAGTGAAAAATGGGCTGAATAATGTGCCTGGGATCAAGATGGGAGGGTAAAGGCACCGTGCAGTGAAGAACGGAATGATGTCCAAATTACAGCAGGGGACACAACTTCCTGTACTCACAGCTCAGTTACACGCCATCATCTAGCATTACCTATTTTATATTTCTCTTTATGTTTTTCCTGTTAAACAGCTATTGAATAAGCCCTTCATCTTCATAACATTTCCTATTTGGTTGAAAAGATAACCTTCCTGCTCTTTTTCAAATAAATGAATGGTGCTTCTATATCTATGTTTGCTCTGTTTTCCTTCCAGTTTCCTTTAACAGGTACTTTTCTTGAGCAAAATAATGTTTTAGCCTGCTTTGGATACAATAAATTTTGATTCATCATCTTAGCAATTTCAAAACATTTCCACTACCTATCAGAGGCTTCTGTTGCTAAAGTAACTATGAGTTGTCTGTATGAACTACATTTTTTCAAAAAAACCCCAAATCCTCTCCTGAAAACAAGTATAAACCAGTATTGGATTCAACTCTAACATGAAGTTGTGCTGAGCAGTAGAAACCACAAAAAATGACAAATCAAAACCTGGCAGCAAGGTCAGCAGTACTAGATGTGATAATCTTTGTATTGTAATTATGTTGTAACAACATGATGTAATAACATTCAAAACTTCAGAACAGCAAATATCTTTCTTCGCACAACTTTTTTTTCTAATTTGTGTATCGAACATACATACACTATAAATAAATACTTGAATGCAATTTGCAGCAAATAGCCTCCATAGCCTTGTTCTTGTGACAGAACTTGACCCTCAAAACAAGCAAGATAAATTAAAGATATGTCAATATGCCTTTCCCAGTAAAACAGCATAAACAAGTCTATAGGTCCACCAAAGAACCTGCATAACATCAAGATCATTTTAAGTTTTAAAATCAATGTAACATTCAAATTAGGGATGATTTTCTAAATAAAATTGTAACCAAAAGGTGTTTTTTTAACAGCCACTACAAAGAGCAGGATAAATAAGAAGGCACTAACATACAGTATTATTGCTCTGTAATAACATTTTTTATTTTGTAATATTAGTAACACTGGCTTATCTATACCACCTTTAATATTTAACTCCTTCTGCCAGCTATGAAATTTTGACCAAATTTATGTGCTTTTAAAACAACTATTCACAAAGATGTATTAGGTCAAAAATTGTTGCTCCAAAAGGGTGCAATATCTTTTAAAGAAATATATATTCAAAAGCATAAGAAATCTGCTCTTGAAAAATTAAAAAAACACTGTCCAAAGGAACCTTCAAAATAAAGCAAAAACTGTAGCAAAGAAGACTGACATTTTTTGTCTCATTTTCTTTTTAACCTTGAAATGAAACGTGAGAAAGCCACAGCAGTAGCAAATAAGTAGTTCACCACTCAATATTAAAGTCATTCAAGGACTAGTATGCAATTAAGTAATTACTGGGCTGAACAGAACAGCAGTCAACATGGTAACAAATTACTGCAATAGTAAAAAAAAATTTTTTTTTTTTTTTTGGTTAGAAAAAGGAAAACTAGACAAAAAATATATTTGCATCTCAGATTTTTGGCTCTAGCTAGAATGGAAATCACCCAAAGGCAGGAACATACTCATCAGGATGTACAATAGAAATGTGTATCAATAACCTTGAAAAGGAGGAGGCAGAGGTAGGTGTAAGAACAACCCAGGGCATGAATTCACACAACAGTTGTGTGCCGTGGGCAGATATTCTTGAGATCAGCCTTATAACTAGCTGAGCTGCTGATGCAGCTACAGAGAATCCTCATGCTTACATACAATCACAATAATGCAGTCTATTTTTTGTGCCTTCTCTTTCATTAGCACAAAACACATTTACAAGGCTCTGGGTTTTACCTTTTGAATATAAACTTTTCGTTATAAGAAATGCCATTTTCAGCAGCCTAGCAGAACAATAGGCCCCTACCCTGGCAGGTGTGGCAAGCCTCAGGATGTGGTTCTGCTCAGGAATCAACATCTTTGTACCTGGTCCCCAGGTACCCAAGAAGAATGGTACAATATGGGCCCATTTAAGAGCTGGCAGGGCAGGCAAACTAGGAGACAAGTCTTTGCCTCCCTAAGCAGTGCCAAGAAAAAAATCCTGGCATGTGCAAGGCAACAGAAAACAGGAGAGAGAGAGAGCATGGGAGGCACCTGTCATGTTAGCAACCAGCAAATGAAGGACTTCTGAGGGTCCGAAAAGATCTTGTAAGAGAAGCTTAAAATATACAAGAATGTACCTCTACAGCCACCTGAGTAAAGGCTGTTGTAATTAGCCTCAAAAACAAGGAACATACGGTTAAATAATTTAATAAAATATAGCTGATGATAAAAAGGATTATTCTAGGGAAAGATGCCAACATTAAATATAAATTTCCTTGGAAAGAAAAGAATAGTGAAGAAACGGAAAAAATATGCCATAAGAAAGAAGATTAAAATGCTAAAAAAACATTAAAAAAGGAAAATCACAGCAGTATGTATAAGGTGTGCATGCAGTCAGAGGCTGCTGGTTTTTCCTGCTAGCTCAGGCCAGGGCTCTGCTGCAGGTAGATTACTGCCCAGAGATGCCTATAGTGGTGCTTTAGCTGGGATGCAAAATGCTTTTTGTTTAAGTGTGGACATTCCTCAAGGCTAATGCTGTTATTGTTTATAAACCGTAAAAAATGTTTTTTATTGCTTAATAGGTTAGTTTGAATGAATCAGCTGAATTGGTTAATTAAGGTGAATGAAGTATTTGATCTCAGGACTTCTATTTCTAAGCAATTATAGTTCTGTATCTACATTTGTTATGAAGTTTGACTTCATATGCCAGTTTATCATTGGTCCTTAGTAACAATAGTGTTAAATAATAATGCAGAGGTTTTCAAGTTCTCACAATCAAGTATTTCCTCTGATTCTACAATGTGATATTAAATTTTATTTACACATTATTTTGGAAACTTACTGATATGAAGGAATTTCTCTCATAGATTAAGATCATCACTAAGTTGCTTTTAATTATTAAACTTTTACTATTTAATATGAAAACATCTAACACCTTCCTAGTTTCTACTTTTCATTAGAAATGCTTCAAAGATATACTCTCTCGCCATAATTCCTTTCTTTTCTAAAATAAATTCTTTTGTTCCCTGGGCGTTTCCACTTGAAAAGCAAAATCCATAAAATTAGCTGATCTTTTATACCTGGGCAAAAAATACGATCATCTTATGGAACATCTTCAGTATGTGTCAATAATCCTGGGCAACAGACTACAGAATCACAGAATGGGTCAGGTTGAAGGGACCACAGTGGTCATCTGGTCCAACCTCCCTGCTCAAGCAGGGTCATGGCAGAGCAAATGGCACAGCATTGTGTCCAGATGGTTAGTGAATATCTCCAGTGAGGGAGACTTCACAACTTCTCTGGGCAGCCTGTTCCAGTGCTCAGTCACCTGCACAAGAAAGTGCTTCTTCATATTCGTGTGGAACTTCCTGTGCGTCAGTTTCTGCTCATTACCGCTTGTCCTATTCCTGGGTGCCACTGAGAAGAACCTGGATCCATCCTCTTGACACCTTCCTTTTAGATATTTATAGACATTAATGAGGTCCCCTCTCAAGACTAAACAGACCCAGCTCCCTCAGCCTGTCTTCATAAGAGAGGTACACATTATATTCCTCTTTCTCTCCCACAGATTCTCTTACATCTTTGTCTTTTATTAGAATACAGCTTATCCATCATCTCCCATCTCAGACCTCTCACTACCCACCACTACAGCAAGTATTCTTTCTGGTCCATTCCTTCTGTGTCCCATCTTAACCACAGCTGGAGGTCACAGAGTCCTCTACTTCAGCTGCCTAAAATATATGAAAGCCACAATACCTGGGGGCCTTTACATTTGTGATACAAAAACTTGCAGTGAAAGGGGATCATTCCACCATCCCATTATCCATCCCCCAAACCCCTCTCCTTTTTTCCTATTAAAGATGCAGCCATAGGAACTGGGGAGAAGAGCAAGGAATGTCACATCTTGAATAGTCAGTACAGAGTTGCAGGAAGCTCAGTACAAATAATCTGAAGCAACAAAGGATACATAGAGGGTTAAGAAATCTTAAGGGTCAAGCTTAGTCCAACCAATGTTGGTGGCACTGTTGGATGAAAACCTCTGTTTAATAAGTAGCATGATCAAGAATAGCAAGAAGTTTGGATCCACTAAGAACAAGCTGGAGAATTAGAGGAAAAATACTCTAGTGACTTTTGATCAATTGTTGGAACATTTCTCAAACACTCAGTATTCTCTCAGATTTTCACTTTCAAAAAGACTTCAGTGCCCTCCTGGAGCATAAGAGAAGATTTCTCTTCAAAGACACTTCTGCTGTCCTCAGGGGAAGATTCAAATGAGTGGGCCTGGTTAGCTTTGAAAAACAGAACAACATGAGAAAAACCAAGGAAAGGATAAGAGAACAAAAGAGTACAGGGAGAAGACAAAGAACCTCTTTCTGTTTTTCAAATTCTAAAAGCCCAAGAGGGACAATTCTGGGAAATTAAAGACAGCGCATTAAAAACAGACTGAAGGAAACACTTTTTCACATCATGTGTGGTTAAAACTGAAGAAAAGATAATTATCACAGGAAGAACTACAGTCAAGAACTCAGCAAGATTCTGATGGGTTTGCAAATGTATAAGGATATCAAACATATCAAGAGCAATTTAAAACTGCTTGAAGGCACATGCATTTCTTAAGGAAAAACTGTCCAAGCATTTTAAAACTGCACAAAGACATGTGCTAACCAGACTAAGAGACAAAGAAAAAGGTCTCTACAAGATAATGCACCCACAGGATGCTGCTAAAGAAATGACACCTCCTCTGAAATCCATTGCATTCATTCTCTCTCCCTCCCTTTAAAGAAGCAGCACAGAGAGGGACAATATCTGCCACACTGAAAGGCCATTTCCTTTACGGTATTGTCCAAGATGAAAAGGTGTCTGCCAGCCATTCTCCCAGCGTGCTGACATTTCAGCAGTCTTCAGCTTGTCCCATGTGTCTGGAAATGTATATCTGCCTTGAAATTCATAGAGCTGGTTCTACGATTAGCTGGATCCTTTCTACTTCTCTGAGCTCAGACTGTTTTTAAAAGCAGAAGGCACCATATGTACTATATCTGTAATTTCCCATCTCGCTTTTTTGCATGACTAGTCACAGTAATGATGCTTCCCTCTTGTTATGTCACGTTAACTGTACCTGCGCTGTCATGTGTCAGAAAAAAGAAAACCTAAAAACTGTGAGGTTTATTCATTTAAATGAAACAGTTTGTCAATAGCATAACTGAGTGGAAGTGAGGCCAAAACACAGGGAGGTGTTATAAGCGGCTCAGCAGCAGCATTACTCTGATGCTGAATTTACAGCCTTCCTAAACAATACATCTAATGCATTTTTTTTCTAGGACCTCTTTTTACACCAATTTTAGTCTGCTACTTATATTCTGTCTACTGAGCAGGAAGCGATTATTCCCTTCCTTTTTGTAAAGTGAACTCCAAATTATATGCCAGTATTGCTGACACCAGTGCTTGACGTTGCCCTAGCAATCAGACAGTAGATGGTACTTGGTATATTAAAAAAAAAAAAAAAAAAAAAATCTGAAGCATAAGGAATGTCACAAACCCAAGTTTGGCACGACTGGCTCGAAATTCTGAAATGCTAATAATAACCCTGACTTAGGGTTATACACATTCCAGCTTCTTCTGCAAGGCACAGTTGCTGTTACTATGGCTTCAATTGCCTCCAGTGTTAAGATCAGATGAGTCCCATGTCCTCCCTCCTTATACTCTTTTCAGCGACTGAAACCTTTCCACTTTTTGTTCAAAACAAAACCTTCCTAACCTCTCTGCTTCATATCCAGCCTTGCAAAGATAGACTGTACCTAACAGATGGAGAGATACATCCTCTACAGAGGCTGTTTTGATGGGTGACACAGTACTGGAGTCACATCTTTGCCTTCAAGTCATCCCATGTTCCTACACTGAGACTCACAGCACAGCACTTCAATGATGGAGAAAAAATAAAAAAAAATCATGTGCTGCCATTAATCCTAGCATCAGTCATTAATTTTTAAGGGACAGAATCTGTCTGCCTCTGAAGCTGTAAAAAACAATTTCAGGAATAAAGTAATATGTCTAATGTAATATTAGAATAATAACATTAAACTACACTTGACTCCATGTAAACCACCCAATTCCTCTGAAAACATACAACCAGGAAAGATAAAACTAATTTCTATTTACACCTTCACAAAGCTTAGCAAACTTGCCCCGAATTTTAATATCAAATATTCCTTTCGAAACAAGAGGAGAGTGAGGGGGAAAGGGGGAATGATACAGTATTATTTAATAGCAAACTGTAAGAGCACCCTTTTAAGCATACAATGCTCTTGCCAGCTCTCTGACAAAGAGCCTAAAACTAAAATCCCAATGTATTTTCCAAGAAATTACTGTTTGCCATAGTATTTCTTCTCACGTTTATTCATTTGGTTTTGAATAGATAGCCATGTAACCCGCACAGATTCAAGAGAGATGAAAAATGTACAACAAAACAGTTGTTCCATTTCACAATTTTCTATAGGAAAAATAACACTGCTAGGAGAAAAGAATATAATCAGCATGAACTGGCTTAATGGAGAGACAGAACACTGGAGGATTGTGGACATGCAAAGGCAACAGAGAATTGAGGTGAGTAACAGGATTTGGATTAGGATATAATCCAAAACTGGAAGTAAATTTGGATTTGGATATAATCCAAAACTGGAGGTAAATTTGGATTTGGATATAATCCAAAACTGGAAGTAAATTGTGTTTGTTGTATAGGTTGAACTTTTTTTTTTCACTAAGAAATAATGAAATACTGTTGGCCATGTATTTTTCTGATTACACAATATATTATTTGTGATTGAAAAAATATACCTTTTTCATGACTCAAAAGAATGAGGTAAACAGGTCTTCACAGAATCACAGACTGAACTAAGTTGGAAAAGACCTCTGAGATCATCAAGTCCAACCTATGACCTACCACCTCCTCATCAACTAAACCATGGCACTGAGCTCCACATCCAGTCTTTTTTTTAACACATCAAGGGATGGTGACTCCACCACCTCACTGAGCACGATTCCAGTGCCCAATCACTCTTTCAGTCAATAATTTTTTTCCTGATGTCTAACCTAACCTTCCCCAAGCACAGCTTAAGACTGTGGCCTCTTGTTCTGTCAGCAGCTGCCTATGAGAAGAGACCAACCCCCACCTGGTTACAAACTCCTTTCAGGAAGTTGTAGGGAGTGATAAGGTCTCCCCTGAGGCTCCTTTCCTCCAGGCTAAACAACCCCAGCTCCCTCAGCCATTCTTCAAAGGGCTTGTGTTCCAGGCCCTTCACCAGCCTTGTTGCCCTCTGGACACATTCAAGCACCTCAACATCCCTCCTAAACTGAGGGGCCCAGAACTGGACACAGCATAATAGAAAGAACAGAGTAAGAAACATATGCTAAAGCAATGCAGAAATTTTCCACTGATGTGTGCCAATTGACCAATCAAAGGAACGCTATTACAACTTTAAACAACCTTTAGCAATTTTAGCAAGAAATTCCAGTTTCCTCAGTTTGTGTTGCTGGTGGGGGATGCACATTTTGAACATCAAAATTCCAGGATGCTCTTCCTTGAGGCATCACTCACCCAAGGAAACCTTTCAGCATGTATCACAGGTATACTGCACATCTGGTTTTCATTGACTTTTCATTACAGTATCTTCTTTTTCCCTTTTATTTACCATTGGCATAAGCAGTACATTTCTGTAAATAGTGATTGTCACTTTATTTCACCTTTCCTTTCCCAATTTCAGCATCTTCTTACTCTTTAAATCCCAGCAATGCTGTAATAATTTTTGCTGTTTCACATCTAGCCCCAAATAAAGTTGGAGTGTCAACATCCAAAGATTACTCCAGTCCCTGAGCCATAAACAGGATCTCTACAAGAGAATACACCTCGTGTGACAGGTTTTACAACAAAACCAAGCTCAAGGACTAGGAGCACAAAATTTTTAGCAGCAGTTAAGAGGTTCTCTTAAAAATGTTGTGAATTGCAAAGCTTTGATTTCAAAATACTTCATGAACTCCTGACTTTTCACCAAGACTAGCTTGAGCACATGTCAATTAAAATATTTACATTTAGCATATTATGCTGCACTTCTAAACACTGACTAGTTTAATACCTTACAAATTATGTGGGTTTGTTTGATCAGATTATTTGGTGAAAGTGCAGAGGTAGCTTCACTTTCAGAAATTACCGAATTTATCCTTACCTTTTCGGGGATCTCACTCCTTTTCCAGGTATCTTGGAAACAAGTATTGTTTTAGTTCCCTACAGTTAGTTCCCGGTAGTTCAAAGTCCCCCAGTGAAGAAGAGGTCACCAGAACTAGCTAAGGAATTTTAATCTCAATAAATTTCTACGGCTTTTCCAGAAACTATCGCAGCTTCACGCGGCGCTCCTTGGTTACCCATTAACCAGGCGTGGCCCTGTGTCAGCTTAATCAGCCACTCTTTCTCATCTCGGGGAAACCAGAAAGCCTGTGCGCTCATCCAGCCGCAATTCGCAGCCATTGCCATAGGAGGGACGTGAGACTTCTCACTTATTCACAGAGCCTTGGGTGAAAAATCCAAGGAGACGTGGGCTGGAGGGGGCATACCGTGCCTCTGCCGGGGTTCTGCCGACGAGGATGTCGGCGCCACGGAGATGGCCGGCGAGGCACACGAGCAAGCGAGTGGGACAGTTGGGGGAACCCCAGAGCCAGAGCTCCCGGGGCAGCGGCCGCCCGGCGGCTCCCGCCTGCCGGTGCCTCAGGGGCACTGCCGGGAGGGTCAAACCCTCACGTCCCCAAACCAGCACACGCCGCTCTTGGCGGGGACGGGGTAGGCGCCGGTGCCAGCCGTGCGCCAGCGCTGCCATTTGCAGCAGTCGCCCCGCCGGAGGCACCCTTGGCCGGGCTGGGTGGTGTTTTACAGCGGTTTCACAGGAGACGAGGGCAAGGCTGCCGCCATAAAACAAAGAAACCCCAGCCAGGGGAGAACCCCGCAGGCTCGCGTAGGGCAGGCCCACGCTGCACGCCCTCTGCCGGCCCGGGGCAGGGCACGGAGCCCGCCGTGCCCGCGGCCCTGCGGCCCCGCCAGTGCGGCCTGCTCCAGCTCCAGCTCCAGCTCCGGGGGCGCACAGCCCGGGCTGGATGTCAGCTGCCCGCGCTGATGCCGCTTATTCCAGGATTTAGACTTGTCAGAATCGGAGACTAGAAATCAGCAAAATGGGGTTCCATTGTCCCCAGCTCCTGTTTGTCAGAGGGGGTCCGCAGCCCTTCCGAGCCCCTCTCAGGGCAGCACTTGACCGGGGCCAGCCCAGGTGAGCCCCTCACTGGGGCAGGACAGAGCCCAGGCACCTCTGACGCTTGCTGCTGGGAGACAGCAGGATCCTCCAGAGAGGGATGGAACCGGGCTGGTACCAGCATTTGATCTCATCAATGCACAGAAATGCCTCAAAGGCGGGTGTCAAGGCAGTGGTGCCAGACCTTTCATGGGTGCCCAGAGCCAGGACAAGGAGCAATGGCCGATGTTGCGGTGTGAAGCAATATCCTGTCCCAGTTCCTTTTAATATCAGGGTGAGTCCTTTCTACTATGGCTTGATCTGTAGGGGAGTAGGGGATGCCAGTTTTGTGCCCTACTCCCCACTGCTGCAAGAGGCCATAAACTAAAACACAAGTTCCACCTCAACATAAAGTAGAACTTTACATTGAGGGTGGAAAAGGCTGCCCAGAGAGGTCGTGGAATCTCCGTGTCTGGAGACAGTCAAAACCCACCTGGACACCTTTGTGTGTAACCTGATCTAGGTGACTGCCACAGCAGGGGCGTTGGACTGGATGATCTCCAGAAATCCCTTCCAACCCTAAAAATTCTCTGATTTACTCTTTCCATTCTCTCCCTCCCTGAACACCAGCAGGTGGCTTGGGAAAGCCTCAGCAGCTCCCAATGTGTCCCCGACTCCTGGCCTGTCCACCCCAGCACAGCGCTCTCCCTCTGGCTCCACCATAGCTTTCAGTAAGAAAAATCACATAACTTGAGCAGGTGCACGCCCCTTTCTGTTCCCCAGATGTCAATGGTGTAAGGAAAACCTGTGTTTTACCCAGGAGAACCCTTTACAACACATCCCTGTGCACAGCTGAACAAAAATGCCCAGGGATACCCATTTATGTGGAACTTAGAGTATATCCATTTCTGACTTGAAAGGAGTAGCACCTATTCTCTGCTTATTGCTCATTTTAGAGGACACCTCAAAAGCTCAGTCCCTGTCAATTACGACCCAGTTTTGAGGCTGAATGAAGCCAGACACTATTCTTGAACAACTTCAGAGCCCTGATGGACTCAGTTCTGCTGTGGCAGCCCCCACACCTGCAGCAAACCCTGCCAGTGGCAGGCTGGAGCAGGGGAAGGTACAAGAGGACAGGAAAGCTGTTGCAGGCATCATTTCCTGGGATGGGGTGTTAGGAAGCAAATTCAATACTTACATGGCTGTTCCATTAAGGGCAGCCTTAATTCAGTCAAAGGGAGCCTCCAGGTGACTGTAGAGCAGGTTTTCTTGGTCATTCTTCAGGTCTTAAATGCTACCTTTGGTTGCTACCTTCTGTATGAGCCAGCCCTCATGTGGGCACATTACTGGATCAGATAAAAGTACCTCTAGCCCCTTGTCTTAGTAGTGGACATGCAGGGAAGATGTACTTACATAGGTGCTGTCAGGTAATGATTCTTCCCCTGAAGACTGCTCCTGGTACTTGGTGACATATGACCAATGGACTTTCAGAGAAAAAGGTTTTTGTAGTTATTATCCATCAGCTGAGTTTTCTCTGTCGTGACGTGACAGAAGCCCTTTGTGAAGCCATGTGAACTTTTGCCACGTGTTACATTTTGTGGTTGACAATACAAGAAATTATATGAGCAGTTTATGAAGAAATACTTCTGGTTTTCCTGAACTGGTCCTCTGTGTACTTCAGGTGACTTGTGAATCAAAAAATATCATAATTGTTTTGTTTCTGCTCAGCTGCCTATGTTTATCTATTATACTATCTCACTGAACTGTTTTATTATATATTTGATTGTTCCTCTGACCTTCGTGTTTGGTCTTCCATTTGTACTGCATCCTAAGTCTCCTTTTCTGCTGTCATTGGAATTCCTGCTCTCTTATACTTTTAGGGAGAGAGGATGCAATCCCTTTCCAGGTACATGCACTTCTCTGAAGCACTCTGTTTTCTAGAGCAGGCCTAATGTTTGTTCCAGCAATTGATCTTAAGTATTTTGGGGCAAACTTTGTGAGCCTTCAATGACTTTCACCCTTGTTCAGCCAGCTGTTTTCACAAATCTTACTATCTAGTGAAAAAAAAACCCCAAATAAGTCTTCTATCCACCAATTCTATAATTACCAATTTACATTCTTTCATAACTAAATGTGTTGTGGAATTACTTTTCAGGAAGCTCTAATCCCCACAGCTTGGCTTGTTTCTGTATTTGTTTTTGATTCTGAGATTGCTACAGCAACCTTTTGAAAACTAGGAGTTGGTAAGAGTGACACCGAGCACATTTTTATCATGCACAAAATTTAGCAGCAAAGAGAAGTATTATGAAAGAAATCGGATAATGAAAAGGTCTAAATAATTAAATTATTTAAAAACAGGATGTGCCTAGGGTTCTTTGTGGAGCAGTGATACTGTACACTTTCAGGACTGTGCTTAGCCATTTGCTTTAATCACCATAGTTCTTGGCAGAACCATACTACCAAACTCTCACCTTCCTTTCTTCTAATGGCAGTTGGACAGGCTGTTTTGGAGAATGGGCCAGTTGCAGAGAACACCAATTCCACTGCTGTTTCTCTCCTTGGTGATGGGAGATGCCAGTCTGAACCCCTCTGGAGAATGTGTTTCAAAGGGCAGATATGATGGGAGTCTCTATGTAGAAGTGTCTTCACAAGTTCGGGGAAGAAGAGGGGAAACTGACTCTTAGGGAGTGGTGTGCAGCACTCAGGGCATCTCAACGCTGTCTCCTCTGTGTTCCTAGTCACACCCCAACCAGCCCTGGGACAGTACTGCCCAAGAGTAAGTCTTTTCTCTCTTCCACTTCCCTTCCTGTCTCTCTTCTGAGCTCTGAGGAGTTGTACCTCTGAGCACAGCCAAGCTGAGATTCAGGGCCCAAAAAGCCAGGCTGTATTTTTACTCAGGGCCAGCAGCTGTTTGTAATTGGACCTTCCTATTCTTAAGTTGTGGCACCAGGATCTTGCAGCCAAGGGATGGAAAACACCTGATTATAGAAAAGCATAACAAACCTGGACAACTAACAAGTGTTGTAAGATCCTGTTAATCACAGCTTAGTGTCCTGTGTGAACCTGTGTTTCTTGCTAAAACATCTGCTGCTACCTGTGCAAAATGACGAGCAATTAAAGCAGAATTGTCTTTGGGCTAAGGGTTTGCAATGTGTGTTACACAAATTCATTTTCAAGTCTCAGATGTGCCTAATCACAATATCTAATGAGAATCATATAGGCCTTGGACATACTTGTGGCTATGTTGGATTTTCAAATTCTAATTAAATTGTGCTTCAAGTTAAGGAGGGAAAACTTAAGATTTAGGATGCAGAAACAACCCAAATGAAGGCAGCATGGATATTTCAGAGGAAGGTATCTTTTCTCTCCATCTGCTGACATTGTTACTGAAGTTTCCAAGATGTCAGAAAAACAATGTCTGAGACACAAAGCAACCTACAGACTGGACATTGACAAAACAGATGAAAGCATTACTAAATTAGCAATAACAAAGAAAAAAAGTTCATCTTGAAGGGAAGTGGCTCATCTGGTGATGTTTTTCTCATCTGGTTTTGCAGGTCCAGACTGAAGCAACAATTTACTGTTAAAGGAATCCTAATTTAAGGGTTCTTTGTATCAGAATGAAAGTCCTGCAGCCACATGCTGTAAAAAATGAGTCTCATAGGAATGTCTTACAGGCCCAAATGCATATAAGCTATTTTGCCTGGTGAACTTCATGCTAGAATGCTTAATGTGGGATCAGATGTCTGATCATGTCTGCTGTTCTGCAACTAATGAAAAGAAACACAAACCTATCAGGCAAGTAATTAAAATCTGTACCACATTCCCACTTCTGGTCCAGACTAATTTTGTACTGATGATGTTCTGATAGCCCAAGTACCCACTGCTAATGCCAAGGGCCAGATTTCACAGGTATCATTTTGCATCTGCCACAGAGGTGGGCAGTTTGGACAAACATGCTGGCAGCACTGCCTTGCCACAGGGCAGGCTTACTGAGATCTTCTTACCTTGTTGCCTTTTTTTAATGCCATCTTCTTGTGTGTTCCAAATGCAATATATACAATAAGGCAACGTGGGGTTTTGGTTTTGATTTTTATTGTTTGTTTGTTTGGGTTTTTAAGCAGGTTTGTGCAGAATTATTGTCTGTGACTTTTAATGATCATAGTGGGAGTCAGTTTCAATGTTAGTATGGCCTCCTCTAGCCAAGCAGGAAATAGGCATCTGCAGTCCCCATAAACTTAGTGAAAAAAGTAAGTTAGTGCATGCAGGATAGTGAACTCTAAGCACTGTAACATGCATGTCCAGATAGAAAAAAACTTGAGGAATATCAAAATCAAAAGGAAGTTCTCTGCCTCTATGTGCTGATGAATGAATTTCATCATGCTAACATAGTAATTAACTCATGCTGTAGTGCAATATGGAGACATCACATGGAGACACAGCATGCAGAAGCCAGAGTAGAATGCATTTGATGGCTTCTATGGATTAACAAGGAGGGAACAGGAAAGGATTGTGTCCAAAAAAATAAAAGTGAAATATTCCCAACCTTCTGTTTTTCTACCTGCCAGAAGAACCACCAATCCCTCCACCCCACTCCTCCACCCCCCTGGAATTTTTAAGTAAAGATGTGTTTTGTGCAGATGGTGTTTTTCCACCCAAATTCTGATAGACCACTCAAATACAAGGGCTACAGGGGTAAATAATTGCTTTCTGGAAGTACTATTGAGAAGTTTTCTGATCCAACTTTTATCAGGCCAATAGAGTGTTTTATGCAGAGTGCACATTTTCAATGAGTTACAACTTTATGACCTGAAAGTTGGTCATAGTGTGTTCTTCTGATATGATTCTAGCAGCCTTCCCAAATGCATACTGTAAATATCATAGCAAAATAACCCCAGTATTTTTTCTCAAACAAAAGGAGTGAAAAAATTGTTTGCTAAATAAAATGCAGTCTGTCCTAATAGGAATCTTAAAGACAACAGCCAGAATAAAGGTATCTTGGGGATTGTGTTTTCCTCTTCACACTTCTTAAAAGCTGTTTAACATGACCTACTCAAATAACCTGCATTAAGGCAAGAGATACACAGTGTACTGATATATCCAAAGGACGACATTCATTCCAATATAAAATGAATAGCATTGTATTAACGTTTATTTCTAATTACAAGAAACAGAATATCAGTCCCTTATTTGTACAAAAATACCTGAAAGATTACAATTAGGTTCACAAGCCAAAAAGCTATTTACAGTATGAAGCAAAGCATACTGAATAAAGGTTTTGTCTCTTAAGTTAATACCTTTTGCATTCCCTGAAACTTTAAACTTTATTCCATTTTACAGTCACTAAATCTTGCATTGTGACAATATAATTTACGATAAGCAAGTCTTGCCACTGGAAAGGTGCATTGATTGGTCAAACTGTCAGGTATTTAGTGCAGAAAAGATAAGACAAAACATCTAAACTGAGGCACGTGTTTCTTCAAGATTAATTAACAAATAAAAAGTTTTTTGTACTTTAACACCTATCGTAACATAACTTAACTAGTAACCTCATTACCAAAATGGTTTGGCATTTTCCTTCTCAACATATTCAAGATTGCTACATGAAGTATTTATTTAGAAAATAAAATCACAGGCAAAAAGATAAAAATTCAACAGGCTCCAAAACAACCCTGAGCATCCCCTTTACATTCATGTCATTTAAATACAAAAATAAGAGTCAAATGTCCTTCAGTCCTTGGTATTCTGAGCTGGCAGCCAGCTGAATCTGTTGGAAAACTAAGGTGGCATTGACTGTTTTCCAGCAGAAAGAAGACTAAGCAGTGATCTGCTTAAGTAAGATTGTTGCCACTTTGAAGGTGGTCACTTTCTCAAAACAGCTCACTTTAGCTGGGAAGAGTACAAAATACTAAGTCAACCATCTACATACAAAAATCATGGTTCATAGTCAAACTTTTATTCTCAATTTAAATAAGATGCAAAGTTTTTTTTTTTTATAAATATGAAACACTGCAAATACTATCTGCCTACTGGGAAAAATGCATGGTTGTCACTAAGCTATGTAAACAGAAAAACTTAAAACTACAGCATAAATGGTCTTATTAAACTGGTAATGTAGTCAATACAAGTATCTTTTTTCTCCTAATAGGGGCCAAATAGAAGCATGCAAAGTGAAGTCAGACTTAAGTTAGCTTAATTTCAAGGTTTTAAAATACATTGTCTAGAAAGCAGGAACACTCATTTCACTATGTACAATTAAAAAAAGCAAAACAAAACAAAACAAAAACAGCTTCTACTAAAAACAAAATCAAGTTTCTTCATTTTTAGTATCTAGACATTAAATGGAAAAAAATACTAAATGTGTTCTGTAAACTAAAATACAGTGTTTCTATACCATTGACATAGTTTAAGCTGATATGGACGACTCAGGCAGGTTATGGTTTGTCTTAAGCTATTCTTAACACTACATGAAGACCTAAAAGTGTAGGATTGGTTTTCCTTCTTTACCCTTTCAGATGGCTAGGATTTAAAACCCAGTGGCAAATATTAAGGACTAACTAGCCTGTGTAGATAATTTACCATTTTACAAATGCTCCATTCTGCACTACACTCTGCAAGTTCCCAGGGTGCAATACTTCTCACTGTGGCTAATGGCACTAAGCACTGGGAAGTTATTTCAGTTCAGACAGTTGCTGAAGGAATGGTTAGTTGCAACTGCAGGATCAAGGTGGGACTTGTCTGACTTTACTACTGATTTATCATCAGAAATAGTTATTGAGTAAACATTAAAGAATTTATTTAAGCATTAACAATAAGATAGTTCTGATGACAAACCAGCACCAGAGCAAGATACATGCTTGTCAGCCACAGGTACTGGTGAGCAGTAGCACACATGACACAGAGATCACCAGTTACCTCAGTGGATGATATTGCCAGCAGTTACTTCACAATCAAATCTGTTTCTATTCCCAGCATGTTCCTTCTCACCATGTAAACTTTCATGACCCTACAAGAAGCAGAAGGGTTCAGTTCTTCTCATGCCCTATCCCCAGGAGAGCGTTGTCACTGTAGCTTTACTCTATTGAAAGAGCTCTTTGAAACAGTCTGAAAATTCAAGGAGCTATAAAGCTAAAAACACTGGTTTTAATTTTTTTTTATTTTGTCATACTAAGACTACCTGCAGAAGAATCTTCTCACAAAAAATGGTGGTTTCAAATACAAGTATAGTCATTCAGTCCTACTCTTTTTAGTAACAGTAAGTTTCCTCAGGAAAACAGTCAAAAGGCTGTAAAAAACAAACCACCACTCCAATAATAAAAATTTGTGCATAGAATCTAATACAGTCTCTGCATGACTGGATGCCACTAATATGCCATCAACATACTACAGCCATAATGCTACAAGTCAACAGTTTTAAGAGTATATATATTGGTGTTATGTTCTTTTAGAATTGTATCCTCATTGCTTCTTCAAAGACATCGGCAGATCATTGAACCTCAGGTCTCCAGAGAAGTACTGAGACATACGCGCACGCACACACACACTTCTTGATTTTCTTCTAGATCCTTTTAGGCTGAAGCATTCCATACATTTTAGGGTGCAGATTAATACCCAACTCCTGCATGAATTTTAAAAGCCACATCAGCTCCTAATATAGGCTGCATACAATATCCGAAACAAAGTAGGAGTGCAAAAAAAGTGATCAATACAAAAAGTAAACACACTAGTCTTAATTGTCAAGATTATTCCAGGGCAAGAGTTCTTTTCAAAGATTTCTCTTCACACTTGTTCCTGTTAAGTGGCCCAGCCAAGATAGTTTCCAGTTTTGTTTCAAATTTACTCATTGTTTTACAGACCCTCCCCCCATTTTTGGGATGCTGGGACACTCAGCAGCAATCACTCTTAGGTGTTAGACAAACCAGCAATCTTGGTCTGTTGGCACCTGTCGAATCCATCCCTTTCAGAGTCCCAAGGTGCATAATATTTATTTTTTTAACCAACTTACAAATCTGCCAATTCCCCAGTGTCAACGTTCTCTTACAATTTCTCTTCTATCAAATCCAGTCTTCAGCGAGAGTCAGATTTGAGGTCATAAGGCCACTCGGATGCAGTGGTGTTTGAGTTTGCAGGGCAAGACTCCTTTGTTTAGTTGATAGAATTCAACAAGCTGGATGAGATCACTGAATTTGGTGTTCCCATCATCCAGACTAAAAAATATCTGTCCATCATCTTCACACTAGGAAAACAAAACATCCTTTTCAAGTTAGGCTGCACATGAAGAGATACACAAGTAGAAAAACTTAGTACCACCACAATGTGTGACACATAAATGATGGGCACTCGGTTGGCACTCGGTTGCATAAACAACCCAGTGCCTGCAGTTCTTTATGAAACCATGCACAGGGCTAGAAAAAACATATCTTAACCCAACTTGTAACATTTTGCTTATGAAAGTGAAAACTTGTGGGCAGAGTAATTGAAAGTTGTACAGACGTCACTGGCATTCATTAGATAAGACAAAAATACCCCAAAAGGATTTGTTAGCTTTTTGTAAAATTGGCCAGCTAAACAACAGAAGATGTTTTGGAACAATAAAAATGTCTATCTAATCTTAAATTTTTCACGCTTTTTTGGATCAAGATAAAAATCAAATTGTTTTCCAACATCTCTGTGTAATGTTATTTGAGGCTAAACATTACTGGATAACCTCCAGAATAAAACTTTTTAAAGTTTCCCAAAGTTATTCTATGTTTGCTTAAGTGGGAAGGGAGACAACAGCTGCTGTTGTCTCTGACAGTCACAGAGAACAAGTTCTGTGCATTACACAGACTTCTGTAATGTAGTAACTTACAATAGTTTTCCAGCAATGTTAACCAATAATTTTAATCAGACATTTGACTGATTAAAGAATATTCTAAAGAATACCCACTTATATATTTGCTAATGGAAATATCCTTTTAAGTTACATCAGTAATTAATAAGAGATCTCCTCAGATGTTAAAAGCAAAAGCTTAATGGTTTAAAATTTCAGGGTTTTTATTAGTATCAAAAATAATTTACTTACCGGCAAGATTTGAAAATGCTTTATTTTTTGATGATGGCATAACGTAAGTACAAATGCCTTTGGATTGCTTTGGCTGTCCCGGAGAAGAAATAATCTAGAAGAGAACATTTTTAAGAACAAATTCAATATCCCCATCTGTTTGTTCCTAAACAATCAGATCCACTAGGTAATACTGCGCGACCGCTGAGCTCTTCTTTAGTGGCATTCAGAGGTGATTCCTCTAACTGGCAGTTTGCTTTCTATTATTATACCATGGCTATGCAACATTAAGAGATGAAAAAAGAAGGAGTGCAAGACACATGATGGTAGTTCTTTCCTTAAGAATGTACCTATGAGGCTTTTTTTAAGGTTCCCTCTATTTCTATTAATGATATGTAATCTCATGAAGAAAATGTTATTATTTAAATCTAGAAAAAAATCTGAATTTCTGTATATGAGAAAGTAATATATGGGAATCTGTTTCCCACTACATTATCTTGCATCAGTTCACAGAAATCCAGTATCAGCAAAATTATGTGTAGGTTAAATGGCTGAAATTGCACAGAAACAGCTCAGTACTTTCTTAAAATTATTTACCAATTAAGTAGCTTCCAAATTATCAAGATGTGGAAAGCACACACTGATTTTTCCTTTAGAACAGTCACGCATTTTCCCCTTTAGCATGTGGAAAAAAATGTACATTAGGCATACAGCTACCAACATCATACACCATGTAGCTATAACTTTTAAGTCAACCCACAAAACTGAAGTCCTGCCCCAAATGGACTTTATTTAACATCCATACTGGGAAGAGGAAAAAAAAAGCTAGAAAAAAACCCCTGAGTTTCCTCCCCTTGATATTTATGAACTAAGGAAGCTGATTCTGAAGCCACAGGAAAAAAGAATATACCTTTGGCAGAAGGCTTATAGCACAAAGCACAAATGGATTTGAGAGATGGCTGAGCACAGAACTAGGGCAGGCCTCTTAATTGCTGACCACTAAGCAAGGAACGCACTTTTCCAAGGTGAAAGAATTGCTTGTAGTCTTAAGAACTCAAAATATTTTACTCCAGCTCCTCAGAACTGATAGAGAAATGTCAGTACCAGAAAATGCACCATCATAACCAGAGTGAGTTCAGTAGTCAGGGACAGGCATGTCTTGCCACTCTCAGAAACCATGCATGGTATTTGAACATTCCATTGTAATCCTAGGAAGACCAAATGTGTGGAAAGGGACAAAAGCCTTTATAAATTAGCATCTCTGTGAAGGAGAAAGACCATACCTGCCCTGTGGTTGCCGCAGTTCATGCAGGTATCTATCAATTATATTTCATGATGTTTCATATCATGCATGGTGAACACAGAGCAGGAAAACATAGGCAAGAGTTTTCCACCCTGAAAATCATGATCCTTAGATCTCAGAGCACATAGATAACCTGGTTCTTTTGTCACTGCTGGTGCAACTTACTATGGCCAAACTAACCAATTTTTACATTCCACAGTGAGTAAGCTGATGAGGCATAAATTTAACACAGCATCAAACACATGAACACATTTATGAAGACCTCAAGAAGGATGGGCCACCAGATTCCTGAGGCAACAAAACAAAATGAGCCCAAGATTATAACGTGAGAAAACCAGAAACACAAAAAGTCAGCAATGCTCTCAGCTTCTCTTTTCTGTTGAACCTGCTTAGGTACAACCCCCTGTCTAGCCTTAGACTAGACAAGCCCCCCCCCAAAATAAGCAAACAGTGCTTGATGAATATATATATGCACTACCAATTTCTACTTCCCTAATGAATTTTAGTCTTCAGAAAGATTAGTGTTGCTTCTGAATCAGAAAATGCTGAAAAAAGGTTTGAACTTCACTGTCTCCTGTGAAGCCAACATGGATGTTTTCTCCTTAACCCTGAGAGCAATGAAAACAATGAATCAAAGGCAACCATGCCTTTCCCATCCTACAAATCAACAATGCTGAATGCAGTTCAAGCAACTTCCCTTCAATAACCATAACTCCATATAAATAAGGAAAACAGAGATGCTCAGAAGATACTTAAATAATGACCACAGACATTTAAGAGAGTGCTGGAACAGGTACTTTCATTTCTTTGCTCTAGAACAGAAACAGTGAGCAAGCACTATTAGCTCTTCTGATTCATGCAGAAGAACACGGATGGCTGATTATAAATTTGTTGGCAAATGATTAGGTACAGCTTTGCCTGAAAAATATCTCCTCAACGCATATTACAAAAATTATCTATTTTCAAATTCTAACATAATCTAAAACTTGACTACCTCTCTTGGAAAAAAAGAAAGACAATTAAGTGTATTTTAAGATTTTACTTTTTTTCAAATTAAAGGGTAGGATCCACTCCTACAAGCACACACTCTGACTTTTTGGAATCCAGGCAGGTTATAACGGGACTACTCAACGATCAGGTTACTCAGAAATGCTCATAAACCTGTAAACTATTACAGCATAAGCTGTGCTCTCATCTATAAAGCTTACTGTCAGATCATAAATACTGAGCAACAAGAATACCTACCCATCTACAAGCCCTTGTTGCTTAATAATCCTGTGAGATTCTTCTCTAGAGATTCTGCCATGAAACCAGTGCTGTGTCCTATGAATAACTGGAGGTGAGAGGAAAAAGAGGGAGAAGATGGTTAAAAACAATTACACATGCAACCATTTTTTTCCACATACTAATTATTTTAACATTTTAAAAGTGGGTATAGTTCTCTTACAGAATATAAAATATCTTCCATCAACCTACATAAAAAAGAATCGACATAAAAAAATGCATGTACTTAATATACCAAGTAGAGAGGCATCATATCTCCATGTATTTTCTGATTTGGAGATATACAATTAGGTAAACAGGGGAAGTGTCTTATAGTACTGCCTTCTTATAGCTTCTTGAACGTACTGGGACTAACATTCCTTGGTACTCAATGTATAAGCTAATGAGTTAGAAACAAGTCCCTCTAAATCTCAGATAAAGAAATGCACTTCAGATGGTGCTTTCAAAAGTCAAGTTAGCCCCCAATATTTTTATCTTTATTGTTTTGTTCTTCAAATGTTATTTTAAAATTCTGTTAACAGAATAGCAAGAGAAAATTGCTGTGTTTCCTCCAAGAAGTCTAGGATATTAATATGAAATTTCCTGTTGTTTTAATAAATTTACAGCCTCAAAGAAATGTTGAGTACTTGCATATTTTACATTTTTCAGTTATTATGGAACAAATTCTTTTTTGAAAACTCTCATTTCTACTCTTTAAAGATTAAAAGATCACTCATTGACTTTCCTCGTCCAAAATAGCAAATTAATGGCTGGATTCTTTTAAATGGAAATATTTACGGAGTGTCTATTTTCACAAAATAAAAGTTTCAAAAGACTAGTCCTAAAGAAAAGCTTGAGTGGGCCATCAAAGGAAAACAAGTTCCTTCTACTGTGTCTTTATGGGTAGGCATGTTAATGACACACGATCTACTGCTAAGGACTGTATTTGACATCAAGGCATTCATACTAAGTGGCTGCACTCTGTGTCTGTATGAAATGTACCTTTTCTTTACCCACAGAGACCTCTGATACTATGGTTACAAACCATCAAAATTTACCTGTACTCAGTGTGGAAGGATGGAGTGGACTTTGGCTACCCAAGATGTTCATTCTTGTGCTACGTTTCTATAGAGAAAATGAATTACCATTAAATCCACAGTAACGTCTCGGGAGAAGAGAATTAGTGCACATGCAATATAGATTAAATTTACAGGAAACTGGGGGCTGGGCAGATTTAATGCAAGGATGAGAAAAAGAAATGCAACTTTGAAGGGGGCTAATCTACAAGCAGCAGCTCATTTCAGTTGGCTTAAAACATGAGCCAGATGTTAATGATGAAAGCTTAGTATCTTAAAAAAAAAAAAAAAAAAAAAAAAGGAAAAAAAAAGACAGAAAAAAAGAAAAGACTGATATGTTTCTGCTCAGGCAAAACACCAGGCACTCAGTAAATCAAGCAGTATTTCCCTCCCGTACATAAAGCACCAGCTTATGCTTCAGTAATGACTCCTTTTCCCTAAAAGACGAGCATGTGTGAAAACTTGTACTGCAGCTGTCTGTCCACAAGACACTATAAACAAGTTACATCAGTTTTCATTGCAAGAGGTCCTGCCTCTTGTATATTCTGCAATTAAACTTACTGGGAGCAAGCCATTAGTCAGAGCCCCAGCCTCTTCCATGTGGGGAAGCATTTAATTTGACATATTCCTCCTCAGAGACTGGTTTTGCAAACTGGCAGTAAAGTTCTGGTGGGTCTGCTTTCCCCCTCAACTTTCCTCTGGACACTAGGGGGACAGAGAAGCAGTGGTAGAAGGTTGTTGTGAATGTGACAGTTTTGCTAAAGATGGATATTGACTTTCAGATCTGCATGCTTGCAGTGTGATTGTTCAGGTCGGAGCTAAGCTATACTGTGACCAGCACTGCACTAACATCATAGCACACTCTGTGTTTTGGCTCTCAACAGACACTTACTGATTGCAAATATAGAAAAGAAGAGAAGATAGCTACCCTCCAAGCATGTCCTTCTTCCAAGGCAGCACTCTGTGCTTCAGCAGGATTTTCAATAACTCTTCCTATTTGCCCCGAAAAATCCATTGCTACTAGTGAGTTTTCAGATACACTTCTCTGAAAAGGAATTTTCACTTATTTCAAAAACAGGGAAAGGAAAAACCAGCTTGAGAGTTTCACTTCAAACTGTTTTGGTTTCAGAAGACTGTCCAAAGTCCTCCTTCAACAGCACAGAAAATACATATTTTTTTTTCCTTTCAGAAGATTCACAGACACAAAAATAGATGTTTTTTTGACTGTAGGGGAGTGAGACAATTCAAAGGCTCAGAATAAAATCTGTTTGCTCAAGTTGCCCACTTGCCCTATTACTATATTCCAGTCATTTTCAGGGCCAGTTGGGATCCAAATATAGGCTCTTCCGTTTTAGGGAGTTAACAGTCAGCTCTTGGCCCAACATATTTCAGGAAATCTACATGTTAGTTTTGCCAGACCTAAGCTGGCTTCTGCAGAGACAGCCAGATGTCTCTCTGTGCCGTACATCTCAAAAAGCGTGACGTAGCCAAGATTTTTCAATCATGTGGATCATGTAAGCCTAAGATAATGGAGAGCCAACCACGGAAGCTGCACTCATGCAAAACATGAACTTTACATTGATTTGTTACACAATGCTGAATTTACATTTCTTAGCGTAAAATTTTCCACTTTTAAAATGCAAGAGCAAATGTGTCTTTTCCAACATCATACATCAGTGAGGTAAAGTTCATCACTTACTACTGGAGTGGAAAAGTGTGGAAGCATGGCTTTTCGCTGCTGGGGAATTCTGTAATTCTGATACAGTAGCATTCCATACTGCCAACAGAAACACAAGGACATTATTATTCAAATATAGGCCCTAGTAAAAAAACAGTGCAGTGATTTCTTAATACCACTTTTACACTGGACCAAGGTCCCAAAGACATTTGTATTGAGTAATAGTGATTGGCAGGTGGCAAAGAGTAAATATGCACAAAAAGTTTTATCTGAAAAATAAAATCTTGAGTGATATACACAGGTTATTTTTGCCACTCTCAGCTAGGACCATGTTTTCCTTGTAGAAAACAAGCTTTCAGTCAAGATCAGAACATACATATTAATTCCCTTCTTTTTACCCTCGAGAACTTTAAAGAAATTTTGCAGAAGACATTCAAACTCAGTTTTCGTAATGATGAAAAATAAGAACCTTTCTAATTCACTAGCTCTTTCAATAAATTTCACTATCACTTGGTACTTTTGTCATCTTGAAAAAATAAGGTGATTGAATTCCAGTCATGCCCTTGGTTGAACATGATGAATTTTAGCAACACTTGTAGCTAGGATAGGTAAACACCTACTCGGTGTCTTCCCTAGAGGCATGGTGCTGAAGGAGAGCAACATTGCTTACTGAATGTTCTAAGTGAAACAGTTTCCACAATTTCCAAAAAGGGCAATATAGGACTGTGGAAAGTTAAATGAGATGGTGAATAAAAAGGAGTGTAATGGACACAGCCTTGGGGCAAAGCCTTATTTTTTGCTGACTGTACACCTTTAATCATCTTTTGGTGTGTCTTAAAAACAAAGTAATTTTTTTCAGTACATAGGACGTGGTAAGGTAGAAAGAAAAACACTGTAGTTTTTAAAGCAGCATATTCAGAAAAAGACTTAAAACCAAACCAGAATTTATGCACATTTTCCTATGAAGATCAGGAAGTTCTCTCCTTCAGAGAACACCAAATAGTCAGCTTTCGCCTCCGTTCCCTCCATTCTGATTTTGTTTCAAAAAGCAGTGAAGCCTTCTATCATATTATCAAGAAGTTTCATTGTTCTCAGATATGATTAACTTTCACCCAGATACAGGGTTACTTATTTTTGTTACTTCTTCTAATAGAAAAATGGAAAAAAAAAAGGAAAAATATTGCTAAAGAAACGCTGTTCTAGTAAAGAGAACCACTTACCATTATGAAAACAGTTTCTTTAGCTTTATGATAACTTGAAAACACCTTGTAAGCAAGTTTTTTAATTCATTCTCATATCTCAAATTTGGATCCCAAACTAAAACTGTACTTGATTAATATGTGAAGGAATAGATCTTAGTCCTGTGCCTAAATTCTTAGGTGGGACAGGTCTGCTTGGCATGTTGCTCTTATCCATATTGTTTTGGAGCAGATAATATTTAAGAACATATAGGTAATTTCTCATTACCAAAATAACAAATGCCACTTAACTCTGGGTGTAGCTTTGCAATAGTAGAAGAGATTAGCTACCTTGAGGAGTCGAAAGGCAGTCATCCAGCATGTCCTGCTTTGCTCGTCTTCAGCACACAACAACCGCAGTTCCTTGGTTTCATTTCGCACTCTGTTTGGCTTTAAAGCATTAGAGGGAAGTCAGATACATTCATGAGAAAACCAACAACACTGTAAGCTGTAAGCAGGGTAAGGGCAGGTATTAGTCTAAAGAACTAGCCAGAAAAAGCTCCCACCACACTGAATTTAAAGCTCAGGAGAGGCTGAGCATGCTCTGAAAGAAATAACTTTTTCAGCTGGGTCCACCAAGATCAAATGTTGGTGCCTCCTGACTTTTAGAAGCTGGGGTCATTGATCTTGTAAGTCCCCTCCAACTCAGGGTTTTCTGTGATTCTATGGTTTGAAATAACCTGCAGTCCTAGCAGTTTCTAGGAATGAGGTACTCAGGCCCTGCTAGAACCAGACCCAGGAACTTAGTTTTGTTGGGTTTGGTAGTTAGAGGATTTTTATGTTTGTTGGGGTTTTTTTAGGCTTTGTTGTTGTTGTTTTGCTTTGGGTTTTTTTTGGGTTTTTTTTTGTTTTGTTTTGTTTTGTTTTCAAATCTGTGAGAACTTTTATAAACCCCCATTTTGAAATGAAGGACAGAAGTTTCCACAACTGAGGGTAACTGAAATTTTGCTTCCATCAGTTCAGGATATGTCCTGTAGCCGGTGAGGTTTCCATCTTTGATGCAAACTCCTGCTGTCTAGCTCTGGAACGGCTGCTAGGAAGGAGACTACTTCACTACTGTCATAAAATCAGCTCCCAGCCTTATTTTCTTCTCAGAAAGTTACACTTTTCAAACCTTTGAAATACTTTCCAAATGAATCTTTCAGCACAACAGCTTTAAAAATCTTCAAAGGCAAACAGTTATTCTTACATTCATGTTTCCAAGACCGTCTTCCTCTTTAAATAAAGGCAAATTTCTGGCGCACAATAATGATAAAATTGCACCCCATCAGAGCTTGATCCTTTGCTGCTATATAGTTTTGGTGCTTACTGTCCACAGAAACTTTTCTGTTTGATTAGTGAACTTGGAAAAAGCTTTCATCTCTGAGGTGAACCAAGGCCATCTCACAAACACACCATGCTTCAGCTCTGAGCTGCTCTTGCACAAAAATTTCCCAAACCAAAGGAGCACCAGATAAAGTGTTAAAAGTGTCACAAAAAATGATGACAAGATTCACAGGACATGCCTGCCAAATGAAAGATGTTAAAGATCAAGTCCTTGTGACAGAAAAGGCTTGCAGAGCTTTGCATACAAATCCCATTTAGCTGGGGGTTGGGCTGACTCTTGAGCTACCAACATCTGGAACTTTGGAAGAACTCAGTGAGAAGATTTACCTTTATACAAAATCCATACTCTGCAGGGGCATTGTACAACTTCTTGCCTGCTATCAACGAGAAGATATTGCTGTCTTCTAGGTCAGCCAACAATTGCAAATGTCTTGGCTCCTGGGGAAATAACATGATTTAGCACAGGTAAGTGAAGGGTTTTGGAAGATGTGCAAGCTCTGCAGTCTCTCAGGCTCAGCCTCCAACAGAGGGCAGTGCATGAACACTGCTACTCTCCCAGGCAGCCTCAAGTGGCCATGGCACACACCCCTTAAATACCAGCCTACCAGAAGAAAGTGCTTGGTACAGGAAGCTCACAAAATACTTATGCGAACCCATCACATTAAAAATGGCCTGGCCTATTACACTGGTCCAGAGAAATCTGAAGTTAGCACAACTTTAGTGGCCACAATGATGTTGCCTGGCTGGTTTGTTTTTATTTTATAATGAAACTCTATGGCTGTGTTCATGCATTGATAGCCCAGGGCTCCACTGTCATTCGATCATGCCTTACTTGTCTTTCTCTGTGGAACAAAAAAATGGGAACACTGTGTGGAGATTTTTCAAAAACAGAAAAAAATACCCACTGTAAAAGCAGAAAATGCTTTCACATGCTGGTATTGTGCAACTTCTTTTTTAATCTTACCTTTGAAGTTCCTTTTGTAGAACAATAAAGTCCTGATCTCCTCAAACACATAAACAGTTTCTTCCATGATTTCCTGCCCAGCTCTTTCACATGCAAGAAACCTTGAATTTCAGGGCAGCTACTGGAGTTTAAAAAGTTCTGTTGGAGAAGAAAATGTTCATTCAGAAAAAGACTTAAAAGATGTTCATCCGTAGGATACAATGTATCCTATGGATGAATTGTAAAATTGTCACTGTATTTGTAGAACAGAGAATGAAATGGCAAATCACTTCGCTGACTTGAGGTACAGTTTCACACTAAGCTTAAAATGAACTACACGTTTAATCTGATTTGTGACTAAAATGTATATTCCTGCTCCTCCATGCCATCTACCTGGCCATCTCCTCCTGCAACTGACACCTTCCTATTCTCTGCATCAAGACTTAAATCTCAAAAAAGCTACTGCTTCTCTGTATTCCATTCGTCTTGCACCTGGCCTGAAGGGAGAGAAAGTAAGCTTATTAATTCTTAAAATAATACCTTGTCACAGCAATTTTGGCATATTGTCTAGCTTGGAAACATTGGCCAAAATCTCCATCTTTATCCTCAAGTTTTCAAAGGGAAGAGCCTATTTAGGGATTTTAAGTTGTCCCAAGAGAAGAGGGATAACAGACAACAGAGTATTTAACTGAAAATGAAATGTAGAGTAGTCAAGTAAGTGCCAGACCTCAGGACTGAAAAGCATTTAACTTCTTGACATAAGTAGAGGAACCACATACAAAATAATTTGATTTGTGATATATCACAGGAAGGAAGAATTAATTTTGGTAGGAGAACTGATGGATTGCTCCCTTATTACAACAGGCCAGGTTTTTAAATTACAGAGGGCTTGATCATTACATTAAATGCCAAATTAATAAATTCAACAAGTATGAAGAAAAATGCATTAACCTGGTTAGCCTAGATGTCTCAGCAATTCTTCAAAGTTGTGTTTTGGTAGGGACAATGCTCATAGGAAACAAAAGCAAAACCAGCACCCTGTGTCAGAATTCTTACTTCCATTAAACCCTAATTTTTTTTTCGAGTCCTCCCCCTCAGCTCATCTAACAGAATGGGAAAGAACAATCAATTTTCTTGCTGTTTGTACTTTGAATCCACTTGTCAGCTGTGAAAGGGAAAGACCAAAAGTAGAACAGATTCTTTTTGTCCAGTCAGTTAAAACAAAAGTAAACTAAGATGGCAAGCTTTTTTGCATGTCATAGCCAGGTCGAGACCAGGGAAAACAGATCCCACTGATTTTAATGCTATGGTCATGACTAAAAATACTATCTCTTAATGAAGTACATGATATCATGAGATGATATTTAATATTCTTCCCTGTCGTGTGTGTAATTAAAACCAGCAAAATTGCTCAGTGTCTAAGGTGGCCTCAGAGGCAACATGCCTAATGACTACTAGACTGCAGGAGGTTTACCTTGAATAAATTACAACTGCCATTGAAATTCTGAAAAATGGTTGTGTGGTTTTTAAAAGAATGAAGAACTTAATAAAAAATTTTAATGCAAATAGTTTTTTTATGGGTAAACAATGAACTAGAGGGAATATGCTCGCCCTCTTTTCCCTACCCTCTTGTTTTGTTAACCTCCAAGAGTTTTGCTTCTTCAGGACTGTACCTTTCTGAGCCTTCCCAGAAGCAAACTCATACCTCACAAGGCTGTAAGGTTTTCCTTTTGCTACCACTTGAGTTACCCTCAAAACTTTTCCACCTTCATGAACATCTTGCTCTTTTGTCCTGCTGCTTGTATTAACAAGCAAATCCAATCTCCACTTAAAATACAGGAAGAAGGGTTCAAGGTGTGAAGACCTCTCTTCTTACCAGTCTGTGGCAATACCAGTCCATGCCAGTTTTGGTTCCTGATTACAACCTCATTGCACATGACTTTCATTTATAATTCCAGAAATTAACTTGATTTTTTGGATTGTTTCCCAGATGTAAGTGTATAGTAATGCTTTAAATTCTTTTCAGTGAATGTGGAACCAGATTTTAATGGACTTTGCTATGGTTGTGGGACAAAATGAGTGCACTGGATCAAAAGTCAATGGAAACTTGTCTTTAAACAGAGAGTCAGTGCCTATTCAAAAACATGCAAAATGACAGAAATCAAGCTAAAATCAGTTATTTGAATGTTTATATTCTTCGTAATTTTGTGCTTCTGCTTTATAATTTGCCTGTTTTTCATTATACTGTCCTCCAGGTATCATGGTCATATGTTCTTAGTACAGTACTTTTTTAATAAATTGTTTTAATTTTGCTCCGGAGTTGAATGTCCAGAGGTTGAGAAAACAAGTGAAGTGAAAAGGATTTGTAGACTATGGGGCTTAGACTGGAGTGGTAAAATTGAGAGATTTAAGTGAATCAATTACTGGTCATAGAGGTAGCCCATCTTCCAGCACTATCCTTGAAGGCCAACCAACTATGCCCATCACCCCTGTTCCTTTATGAGCAAACAAGAAACTGTAGAGTGACACCAGAACTTCAGCATAAATGCAGCGCACATGCCACCACCACACAGACTGCACAACTCTACTAATACATATGCATAAAGAACACACCCCTGCAATTTAACCTGGGGAGCTTTAAATGGGATTACTTGGCAAATACTGTGTACAAATTTCTACTTGCACTTACTTCTTAGGGCATTATTTTTCTATACAAAAGAGCAGCTAGTGGCTGAACCATGGGGAAGTTGGTCCTTACTGTTAATTCTTGGGACATAAAAAGCAAAAGCAAAACCTCTCATCATCTCAAACTCATCTTCTAATATCCACTTGCATTTTTACACTTTCTCCTGTGCTAAGATGTGGAGTACAGAAGAGTACTTCTCTTCTGCCTTTTATAAAAGGTATATTTGTTTTTCTAGAAATATTCCTGCCAAGACTGTTTGCGAGTAACAACAGGTGGCTAAACCAGATACCCACAGAGTAAGCTGAGTATTAATGGAACAAATATGTATGACCATAGCTATGAATACTTTGTGTTTACAATTTGCACCTCAATGCCACTGGTTAAGATCTTTGTCAGGTATTTTCAACATTAGCCCCATATGCTACTTCACTATACTGGTCTTTCTCTGACTATTTCCCACACCTCTGAATTCTCCTCCTGCCTGCCTGCCTCTCAACCCCTCCCCCTCCACCTTCTTTGTCCATACAGATAATTTACAGTACCTGCAAAAGTTGTGACTGTGGGATACTGCCATTTGTTTGCTGGCACCAGGCAACCATTTGTTCGGGAAAGAAATTCTAGACACAAAAAGGAGACAATTGGAAGTCACATTATATTGAAACACTTACAGAGAACTAGTGACATTTTCTTCCAGTCATTAATTTTTTTGAACTATCACTATTAAATCAATTTGGAGATTCCCTGATACAGAAAGTAATACTAGGGCTTTTCAAGTGCAGTTCTTCCCTTCCTTCTGCTCACCAGATGCCCATGCAGACACATTGTGGGTTTTTAAAATATCTGATATGCAGCATTTCCTAAGTGCATTTTCCTCTCACTTCCCCTTCTACCAAGGACTTTTGGGGATCTCTAACAGACTCTACTTTCTTGGGAAAATAAAGATGAATGGTCCTGCAAGCTGAGTATGCAGTGACTCCTTGCTTATTGCACCAATGACTTGACTTCAGATTTATTCCTCCAGTTTCCCTTTCATCTGCTATGTTTTAAAATTCCTGTATAATTTGGTACACTGAATTTACTATACACAGCAATGACAGGAAATCATTCTTAAAGTTTTTAAACATTATTTGAAGCATGGAGACATCCAGAAATGCCTGAAATAAAACAATGACTGATTATAACAAGATGAATCACAACAAAAACATTTCCAGTTTAGAACATTTGTCACTCTTCAGGCAATATAAATTTCAGTCTTTAGGGCATAAAGAGAAGGGCTGAAGAGGGATCACCCTTCTGCCAGGTAAGTTGCACAATGAGTTATGAAAGCTAACATTTACCAGCCTCTCTTGAGGAGAAACAGTGCCATATGGCAACAGCTAATGCAACGGATAGGGAGCCTTCGCATTCTTACACCACAAGAATGATTTATTCTGTGATTGCAGGAGCCTGGGACTGAATGCCAAGCATTCTGGGTTTTAGTCCCATGCTCTGTTATTAATTAAAATATACCACATGAAACTAATGCTCTAGCTCCTATGATACCAAAACTTCTGTACAACGCTCAGATGTTCATGGGTTATCAGATGGTGAGATCAACAGAAGTGAAAAACTAGGAACATGCTAGGAACTAGCATGTACAGAAACCTTTCACAGAGTAAGTGAAGGCACAGACTCTGAAACAAGCACCAGCAGATGACAAATGTACATGCAAGCACACGTGTGAGGATGCAGCAACTGTGCACTTGAATCTACAAGGAAAGGAATGAATTTATCACCCACAGTTACTTCAGCAATGAGTTTAAACACGACCTCGTGTTATCTTTTTTCCTTCTTGCACCACAGATGCCTGACTGACCCAAAATCTGTCCTTACCTAACCACCTCTGGATTACCCATCCTCAGCTATCTCAATTGGTTGCACCAGCTGACATTGGTTCATGACAACAGTCTGCTCCAACATAATTGTTTGCATAGAATGTGAAAAAGTCTTCCTCAGATGAGCAGTTACACAGTAACCAGCTTAAAATTACAACAATCAAAGAATCTTAAAAATCCAGGAACAGGTATGGAACGCAGTACTATTCAAGCATGGGTATATCAGGGATATAGAGAGGACAAGCTACTGTGATCAGTAAAGGCGGCAGAGCATACCAGGTGCCATAGGTGAAACAATGTTCGATATATGTAACAAAAAACTGGAAATTCCTTGCATTGAGTAAGTGCTTTAGGGGTCACCCAGATGGGTTTGGTGTTTTATTATTACAGTAGGAAATTGAAAGGTTTGGATACCTGCTTGTTATGTGATGAATTTGCTTTGAATCAAGTAACTTTGATGATAATGAGTAAATTGTGCTTCTGATTGTTTTTCTTGAACTAATGAACATTTCCCTGTCTTGGTCACTCTCCAATGTAACTACAGACATTTTGAAACAACATTTTGAAATCACCTGGAGTTTTTAGGCTAGGAGGAAAGTACAAGCAATTTAAACATTGGTTAAAATTTCTTTGGAAAGAATTCTGTTAGTTGGTTGCCGGTTTTTTTTATAATAAACGTTTAAGACATAACAGTGCCCAGCAATGTTACTGCAATCCACCCCTCTGTGGTGTAAACAACTAAGTAATGAGACTCACCATGGGATTTTTGAAAAATTCGTATTTTGCGTAATTCTTCCTGAACAAAAATTTACTTTCACTTCCCATGGTGGATTCCACTTGAACTATGAGCTCATGATCTTCCAAGCACCTCTCTGTGGAAAAAGAACACGATGTTAACACACAGCCAACCAGCAGGAATGAGACCAACTAAGAACAGAAGTTAAAACAACCCAGTGTAATTCCATTAACTTTTAAGAAATTAGCAAAACACATTCTGACTTTCAAACCATATTGCCATGAGGCAATACTTTACTTTGTAATGTATTACAAAGTTTACCATTATACAACAGTGTTCTTCAAGGAATTCCAATATCAGGACTTCATAAGCACAGACTTTTGAGAAAACAATAGATTTTTTGTGTGTGTGCAGTAGGTACAAGAATAGAGACAAACCTCTTCTTTTGGCACTGGTTGTGTGCTGTGGAACTGGCAAGGTGGACAGGTTTAAAGGGAAAAAAGTTACAGAAAGGCCACTGTTAGGTCTTGAACTATCACAGAAATACAGTGTTGTATTTGATCACACTCTATAAAACCAGTCCATTTCAAGGTGAACTTCAGGCCTTTATTGTAGATGCTAGACAATGGGGTTTATTATGAAAGAGGTCAAAGGATCTACTTTACAGGAATACTGACAGAGACAAATGTTTTGTACACATGACAGGGCAATTTTCTGCTCTAGATTTGGTTACAAGGTAACTGCCCATAACCACCACTTCTCTGGTCAAAAGAATGGCACATCAAAGCATGAACAGATAGCTTAACAAACCCAATTCACTGAAAGCAGTAACTCGAAAGAAGGCAACTGGCTAAGTGTGCACTACTTAATGAACTCATTATCTTGACAAGTCTTCAGAACTTTCTCAGGAAATATTTAGGTATTTTTCAAAAGTTTTAACTAGTCAGTGCTTTCATGCCTTATATAACACAAAATTTAAAAATTAGGTCAAACAAAACATAACTTTTGAAAAACTTTAAACAAAATGCCTGTGACTTGCTGACCAAAGAAGTTTGGAGAGTCCCGTACCCACTTTGTGTTCCTGCAATGCTTGTATTCCTACAGTAAGAAATGCCAGAATGCCATCCAAGTTCTCTTGTGGTGTTTTCAGGATAGAAAGCAAGCAGTCATTGGCATCTCAAAAAGAGCAAGCTCTGGAATATCACTTGAATTGCTGAACTCAGCAGATTATGTGGTGCTCTTTGATTGAAAATTTAACCTATGACTGAATGATGCCATGATCTTTTTCTCTTTCGCTTAGGCTGTTAGTCATCACCAGCTCATTGACGACTTCAGCATTTACTGTGCATTTGTGAAGTCCAGCCTTGCTCTAGATTGTGTTTCCAAAGGGGTTAACATTGAAAAGCCTCTATAGTGGGCTACTCTCAAACAAAGAGCTGTTTCTTAGTGCATCAGGTGTAACACCACTTTGAAGGGGTAGTTCTTTGACTAATGTGCACAACAATACTACTACAGGGTGGCTGTTAATAAAAGACATTTGGCACCACCTCAGCATTCATCATCTAAACCTACATGTTTCTAGGGGCTTTGCGGATAAAGTTTCAGGTATTGCTAATCTGGTGCTACTATCATGGTTTTTAAGCAACTGGTGAAGTCAAAATTCCTCCATATTGTGATGAAGACTATAGGCCTATGAGGGTGAAGGGCCTATTTTTTAAATTATGCTTCCTCCAAAAAACATTTAATTACATTGGTATGAAGTTTTATCACAGTATGAACGCCGAAAGATCACACGTCCTGTTACAGTCTAGTTCTGCCACCACCCAAAGTTGTGGTCTTTGCTTTCCTAACACATTAAAAATTGCCTGGTAGGGACAAACTCTTTTTTCTCTTCTGAGGAAATGAAGTATAGATGAACATCTGTCAATTGATTTTGTATTTCAAGGTTTAGTTTGTGTAAATATACGTAGTGCCTGTTTGTTAGATGCTTTAGACAACTGACCTAGATATATTCTGTTACTACATCAAAACCCTTCTGAGATTCTGTTGTGATACTCCTACTGATTTAATGTTTATATTTTCATTTTGATGGTCAAAGCCATCTTGGAGAAAAGGTGCAGCACTTCATAGCATGTGCATGTAAAAAAAGAAGCTAGTTCTGGTCAGTTTGCTATTACTTCATAGTAATACATACACTTGGGAAGTACTTGGCAATTTGCACTCGATTGGTATGGGATGAACTTAACACATAAGAAACTCAGCCTCAGCCCTGCTTTGAGCTTCCTGATAAAAAACTAGAAGCACAGATGTCAGCCTGCTAAGTTCAGTTCAATAGGTCAGTCTGTCTTCAAGTGGGATTGCTGTTGAAGTGACCAGAAATGTGTCCTTTCAGTTTATCTGATAGGCTCCACTCAGTCTCCTCTGCACACTTCCTGGAACAGACTTTTCCCCCACCCCACCCAAGTTAATCTGCATTTTTATCAGAACTTCTACTGAACTGTAGCAGTGATACAAGGTGGGAAAAGGAGTTGGATTCCATCATGAACAACTCACAGGCATAGCCCAAAATTCCCAATCAGAGAATCACTGTACAAATGACAGGTGGACCCCTGTATCTAAGAGCCTGCCCTGATTTTGGATTTAAGCAAGCGCTGTGCTTAACTGTTCCACTTTCAATTCACTCATATTAAGGGAAATCAATGCACATTAACAAAAAAATCTAGGTACAAAACTGCAGCAATGCTTTCTTCTAACCCTCACATATTTCAGAGTCCTCTACATTCTCTCCTGCTTGAATTGTATTTAGTAAGGTGTACAGTCAATTCTGGAAATCGAAAAATGAAGTGTGTAGGTAGGGAAGTATTCTTTCAGTGTCCAGGCACATATAATCATGTGAACATTTTCGCCATTATTCTTTTTGTTAATGTCCGATATATAGATCTCTGTCCCCATCCTAAATTGATGATAGTTAAGTATGGAATAGAACATAGGGAGAATACCACATTTTATAAATGTGGTATTTATAAATATAGTTAGGTATACTTATAGTAGCAAATGAAATAATGGGACCAATTCAAATTTCATAGACTGCTTAAACATTGACTACAATGTGCTTTAGATATTAGCGGTACGATGCAGCAGGAACCACTTTCAAATGTCAAAATCAAAAAAGTCTGAGGGCAATTTGTCACATCACTGCTTCCAGTGAGAACACAGATATTTTGTGCAGTCAAATAGGTGTTTAAAGTCATGTGTAAGCACACATTCTCTTTGGAATATACTTGGCTATGTGTGTGAAATGAACAGTGAGGTGGGAAGTGGGACCTCGAAGACCAAAGCAATGATAAATATGCAGCTGGCTTCAAAAATTTCATCTTGTCCTCAGTCTGTTCAATAGTAAAACAATGAATGGGTTCTGCAAACCAAGCTCTTTTGGGAAGTACTATTAGGCAAAATGCAGGGAGGAGAAAACACAGAGAACTAAATGAAGGAACTCCTCTCTTTTGGTGGGCTTCAAGACTACCACCTAGAGTATTAAGTCAGCAAGGATGTATTGTATAAGAAATAATGTCTTCTAGAAACACACAATTCTGACTGCTCTTTAACCATATTTCTCTTCACACTATGTATTTATTCACCATTGTTTCATACTTATACTAGCAATCTTATATCTAGAGGAACAAATATGGACCATCAGATGCCTGATGATAACTTCATCCAGGTTGCAGTCACATTACTACCTTGATCTGACAGTCTCTAAAATACAGGAAAGCATGGAAGCTACAGAAGAGCTAGGAATAAGCAGACAAATAATAAAAAATTCAAACTGCAACCAACACTGGTGGAAGCATGAAAGTTGGTATTTAAAGTTTATTGAAGATATATACTTAAGACCCCAAATTCAATAAACTGGATAATGTTGTCTCCTGTTAAATCAACTAATTTATTCCCTTTTCTGTCCTCATCCTTTCAAATATACGAAATCTGTATAATTACACTTTTTTGAATTCTTTAAATATTTTTTTGTCTGTTGGCTTTACATCCCCAAAGGCTGTGTTACTTCTCACACAGATCTACTGCATGGCCTCCAGGGGACAGCCCTGGGACCGTCCCTGTGGAACCAAGTTTGGTGGCTGCTGAAGCCCCAACCTGCACACCCCACTTCTCTGGGGGCCCGCTTTGTGCTTCAGTGTGAGACAGAGGTCCAAGGCAGGCAGGTCCCCATGTATATAAATGCAGCCCGATAAGTATCTTGCTCTTTTCCCATCATTGTTAATTACCAAGTTATTTGTGTGTAAACAGAAGCTTTTGATTTCCTAATCAGCCTCCTGCCCGATTCATTCAGAGATGTCACACACCAGAGTTTGACAGCACAATTAGTCACCATGGAAGCTATTGTGATGTCACAAACACTGAATTGTGGCATCATTGAATGAATCTGGCAGGAGAAGGATGTTGGTTACAAAGGAGAAGGCTTCTGTTTACACAATACCTTGGTAATCAGCAATGATGGGAAAGAGAATATAGAAAAAGAGCCTGGTAGTTTAATGAGCATTGATAAAACTGAATATTTGCAAAAGTTTTTA
Organism: Serinus canaria; assembly: GCF_022539315.1. Taxonomy (NCBI): domain Eukaryota; kingdom Metazoa; phylum Chordata; class Aves; order Passeriformes; family Fringillidae; genus Serinus; species Serinus canaria. Next base: position 82,733,592 of record NC_066315.1, read on the forward strand.
GAAGTGCATGTGGCGTATTAAGCTACGGAGATAAAGATTCTGTAATTTATACCTTAATTCTTCACCTCATCCTATGTCCTCAGAATAGGAAGTGTATCACAGACACAGACCAGTGAGTGTTTCGTGTTAATTTTTTCATATATTTCTACATTAGGAGAGATAATAAAACCATTAACTAATCAGGATATCTTACGTCTTTGGGGTTTTTTTAAGTGTTAGTCTGCGGAGCAGTGAATTTATTAGTGTTTAACAGTATTGGTTTAGGGCATCACATTTCCAGCAAATCATTTCCTTTCTTTATTCGTAAGGGTTCTGAATTATATTTTTAGACATAAAACCCCCTCTGTTAGCTACAGATAGCATTCACAATTCCAGGGCTGGCGATTGCAGCTTATGATTTGCCTTCCTCTGTTTTCTAGAAAAAACATTCCCCATGAAGTATATTGACTAATACTCCAAATGCTACACTTTTTAAAGCGTTATTGTATGCCATGGAGAATTATAGATAGCATTATCTGAGCAATACGCTGTGGCGAGCTGCACAGCAGAACCCTGTAACTAATCAGTGCCACAAAATAACAGGAAAAGCAAGACTGAATAACATGAGATCCTTTCAGGTACTGTAATTAAACCAATTCACGGCGTTATTTAATTCCCCACGGTTCTTCCTCTTGAAACTGTAACCATGACACCTTAATTTCAATCAGGTGGAGGAGCTGCTGCATGGAGAGCAGATACCACCGCTGGTCCAGAAATTGCCCATGGATTTGCGGGTGGTGCCACCATTTTTTCCCTGCCTGAAATCAAGTTTAGCCAACCCCCTCCCCCACGCCAGCATGTCTAGCTTTCATAAGCATTACTGTAGGTATGTAAGGCTGAGTCTGTTCACCCAGGTCTCCCAGCTGGTGATGAGCTGAGCTGTTTCATAGGACTGTACTCTAAGGATCAAGCTTAATTTGCCTAAGCTGTTTATTTGCAATAGCTTCAGACACAGCAAGGTAGCAACAGAGTGCTAGCGTGAAGATTAGACAATTCTTCTTTTTTTTATAATAAAAAAAAACAGAGGATGGGAAATAAGGGAAGGACTTTAAATGGCTTAAACGCTTAACACATCAAATTGTAATACACAGAAAGCACGTATGTGATTTCAGCTAATTGTACAAATAAAAGCAGTGGAAAAGAAAACGTTCCGTCTGGAAGCACATTTATATGAATTACACATCTTTTATGTTCCCAGGTAACCATGCCACCCCTTTGACCATTCCCTACCTAATCCTAGATGAGGGTGATGCTCCACTAGAGTCCAGCTGTTATCATCCACACAATGACTTTTGTAAACGAGCAGCTGACAGAGGTCCCTGGCTGTCATGTCTGCTAGAATCTCGACCACTTTGCTTGTTCCATCTTCACTAAAGACTTTTACATCCTGCAACATAAAGGGTACACTTACAGATCAACAGCTCTGAACATAGGCAAACCACACAGCTACTGTAGAAAAGCATCATCCTCTTGGTGTGAGGGTTCCAAGCACCTTGGCAGCCAGGACAAATGAAATGGATGATTCACTTTATAACACTTTCTCTCAGTGCCCCCTAGACCTATTTCCCCTCCCCCCTCCCCAACACATCCCTGCACTAAACAAAGATTCAGCAGGGTTAATATGACCACGTACACAGGAAAAGTGAAAGAGCAGGTTCTGTATAAAACTGTGTAAGGTAAGCAAATGTGAAACAATGTCGAGAGAGTACTTTGGCAACAGTGGGCGAGAGAAATCACATCCAGTCAAACATACACAATTTTCATTGTGATCCCATCAGAGGCCTCTGAACATTCACAGAGGAGCAGGCCAAGACCCCAAAGATTAAAAATGGCTCTCTTGTTCCCCACTAACTTTTGATTGTTTCGTGTGGGGAAGTCCCACTCGCAGTTTGCCAGCAAATCAATTACCTAGCACAGTCCACACATTTCTCTCCCTGCCCTGACTTCTCTTTTGATCCTAGCTTGAAAGTAGTTTGAAACCAAATGTGCATACGCTGCGCATCCTAAATATCAATGGGGACGAAAGAACAAGTCAAGAACCTTCTCCCCCACCTCCTGAATTATACAGATGCTTTCCTCTTTGCATTGTTCTGCTCAAGCGAGAGACACTTTCCGCAAAATTATTTCTCCGGGCAAATGTGCAGGTCCCAGATTTAAATCAACTCCGTGTTTAAAATGCTCCGCATCCTAGCGAGAAAAGGATAGTCTAACAAAAACCTAGAGGGTAATTCGATATGGAAAATCTTACCTCAACGGCACGTAAAAGGCAGCAGTCGGAAGAACAAGATGGCATTTTAAATGGGGATTGCCTCTTGAGAGTTAGTTCTCTGCCTCCGCCGACCCTCTGCAGCCTGCGGCTGGGCGCCCGGGGTGCCGGCGGCGTCAGGGGCGGCCGTACCCTACCTGTCACGTAGCCCCTGCTATGGGGACTGTTTCTGGGGAGGGAAACAACTCTGCCGGAGCTCCACTCAAAGGGTTACACGCAATCTTTGCGGTAGTGAATCAAACCACACTGTGCAGACCAATCCTAGCCCTCCCTCCGACTGATGTAATCATTTCCCACACACTATCAGACTTCCAAATTATTCCCGCCTCCCCCACCTCCCCCCCCCAAAGAAAAAAAAAAGAAGTACAAAGGAAATGTGGTTTTTTTATGACGACCTCGGGGCGCTTGAGACCCCTGGGGCGGCGGCGGGGCGGGGCGTGGGGAGCCCGGCACGCGTGTGCTGCTGCCCCGGCGCCGGTGCCGGTCCCGCCCGCAGCCCGGCCTGCCCGCGCTGATGTCATCGCCTGCAACTTGGGCACTTCAACTTCTCCGCCGCTCCCCGCCCGGCCCGGCTCCGCTCCGGGCCCCGGCGCTGCCACCGCGCCGGGGGGGAACGAGCACGGCCGGCGCCGCCGCCACCCCCCGCTCCCCGGTGCCCCGGCTACGCACAAATTCGAGCCCAGTGAGGGAGGAGTTAAAGCTTCATCCAGCCTAAGTGACTCAAACCCGCGCGTTCAGGAAACGGCTTCATCTGACAGCAGGGATGAGCCAGCTCTTTCAGAAGTGGGCTCTGAAAAGAAGAGGAGGGGGAATCCCGGTTGCTCCGGGGAAGGCATGCGTGCTGTGCAATGTTACGGCTGCACTGCTGCCAACGCTTAGCCAAGCCAGAGGCATCCTCATACACGCAAGAATTTGTTGGGCGTGGGGGTGCCTCCGTTTTCTGTCCTGCGGGCAAGTCTCTGTTGTGTCGCTAGCGCCGTGTCGCAGCAGAGCCCCACATCACACCCGCAGCGGTCCCGGCCCGCTCCGCCACTCGGCAGCGCGCCCGTGGGACGGGGGGACACGAGTGGATCGATGCCCGAGACACCCCGCAGGCATCGCACTGCAGTGTGCGAGTGGGGAGAGCAGCTCTCATGCTCCCTCCCAGGATGGACAAGCACACCGAAAAGCCAGTATGCAGCAAGACAGAAAGTAGCTATTTTGTTTGTTTCAGTGGGGAATGCCAAGGGCTAACACCCGCTTAATTTTTTTTTCTTCTACTTATATAGTATAGCCATAGATTGGACCGAAAAGTTGGTGGTGAAAGAATTCCTTCCTACTTTCAGCTTACTCTGCACGTAACTGCACTTTCTGTATTGAAACTAAACTATTTTGGATGGATTTCCTGCCTCGGGAACCAACCTGGTGACATCATTCATTCATTAGTCACGAGAAGCACAGCCCTCTGCTCTCTGCCTCAGCATTCACAGGGGAGCCCGAATCAGGAATACGCCACAGCAATCGCCACTTTCGCAACACCTGGAGGACAAACCCCGCCCCTTTTCCTTTCCTGCTGGGAACAAGGCAGTGATACAGACAGCACCTGATCACTGTCAGCGCCAAGTCCCAGAAGAGAGGCAAAGCTGTTTTGCTGAGGGTGCCTCTCCAGCCCGTGCAGGTGGACAAGAGAGAGCTGTAAGACAACCACCACACTTTTCTCTGCTCCCAAGCATGGAAAGCCTTAATGCCGTGTGGCCACTGGAAGAAAGCTGCAGCTGTCTTTTATGCTCATTCATGCTCATCCATTTACTTCTCAATATGAAGTAAAGGGGTCAGGGGTACGTGTCCCACTCTCCCCCTCCTTGCCCAGAGTCTGAGCTCGTGCTGATGCCGATGCCAGCCCCTCTTAAGTACCGCAGCATTCCAAACTACTGGATACCCAACACTGCAGTTTGGTGTACTACTACTGTAATGCCACGTTCCCTCCTCCAGAGAGCCAGGCCCTGGAGGCAGCACCCACTATCCCCACACCACAGCCACTGTGGGAATTGGGTTACAAACATGGATATGTTTTTTCATGGGACCAGTCAGCCCTTTGGGTGTTAACAGGGCCCTTAAGGCACTCCAGGGACTGGAGTGCAATGGGTGGGCACCGTGAATGCAGCGCTGAGCAAGTTAACTTCACTGATTATTAACAGTGCTGTGTTTGCCATCCAGGACAGTGCAAGGCCATGTATCTCCACTGACATCACAGATACAAAACACTGCATCAGAAGGGGATGTAATAGCCTGAACTGAACCCTGCCCCAGGGGATGGGAGAGAGGCAGAAGTGAGATGAAACCCTGTGCCTCTGCAGAGGCAAGAGTGCAACAGCCCCAAGAGGCTTACATGGAAGGTAAGGGGATTTTATGCCACCACACAACGCAGCAGAGTTATGAAGTATAACCACAAATATGAAACCAGCTTGACTACAAAGCTTCACCTCCAACATTCTGACAGTTTCTGTGACAAAAGACACATATAACAGTATTTCTGTATCACAGAGGGAACTGAATTTGAAGTCAATTGGTCAAATGCAACTCTCTCACTTTTCCCTTTTCTCTCTTTCTTTTTTCTTAAGGAAGCACCTCCCACTTTAAGGGCTCCCTATTCAAACTTCATCCAGCAGAAACACTGTTTAATTTCCAAAACTGATTTGGGGCTTATTATCTACAAAGGAAAACTAAGCAAGATTCACTCGAATAAAATACTCCAATAATGAAAACACTTAGCCTGATGAGAGGTTCAAAAAGTTAGTCTGACACTTTTGCACTGCATCCCTCTGAGAAATGCGGTGAAATGCAACAGCAGACTGCCTGCAACAGTGATTTACAAAAGGCCTTAATTACGTCAGCAGCACAAGGCACCTTCTATTCAAAATTAAGGTTAAGAATGCTAAGCCAACCAGAGCGCTATATTGGCTGAACATTCAGTGCTTTACAGCGCAAAGGAGCAGATAACAGACTGCACCATTGTTCTGGGAAGAAGTCTTCCCCCAAGCTTTTCTTTTCTTTCTTCTAAAGACAAAAAAGACTTTAAAAATTAAAAATTTAAAAGAACATTAATATTCATCACTTCAGAGGTTTCATATAATAGGTCGCATATCTTGAGTATCTTCATGGCTGCTTCATCTCCCAGCCTCAGTTCCTCAACCTCACTCAGTATTTTGTGTGTATCAAGTAATGAAAATATTTTAGGAATGTAAAGGGAAAAAAAAAACACCACCACCGACAAAAACCAGAAAACCCAAACAGTCATGTGATGGTCACATCATTTCTTCTCCGTTTCTTATGCTATTTCTTTCCTTTTTCTTCAAAACAAAACCCATTACTATACACAATGATCACAGAAATTCACTCTTTTAAATAATGTTATGCTAAAATCTTCAGTTGCAAAGAGATTTACATTTGCATTCTACAATCTGAAATTAAACAGCGAAATTTGTATCAGTGCAGACCAACCCATGTTATCCTGGGTTATGACTCCAAACCTAAGAAAGGAAGCAGCAGTTATCAGAAGGCCCTCTGACTGAAATCTAATATATGAAATGTTTCAGTACACTGGTTCTTTTAGAGTCTCCCTTTATAAGAGATGTAGATCAAAGACTTCACAGAAAACTATTAAAGTACACTGAAAAGTCATCACTAAGAGCTGCATAAACAGAAAATCGGTCCAGTAAGTTTTGACTTCCATCCCCCAATTTCATTCATCAAGACTGTTCAGACATGATAATCATACAATCAGTGAGGTACATAGAAGGAAAATGGAACTGAAATCTATGTATGTACCTTGTGCAACCAGAAGTGCTATTTACTGCAGAAGGAACTACCAGGCAGGTACTTGCTATTTTCACTGGAACTCTGTTTTGATGAGATTTTTTTTCTAAAAGCTTTTTATAATCAAAGCTTATCAGCTCACAAGAGCAAAGTCAGAGTCACTGGAGGAATGAGGAAGCTTTCAATACGGATCGGTCAACACAAAGCTGCTGAAGACTCAAGCTCAGCCTGCAGGCTACCCTTGAACTGCTATTTGCCTGGTTGAAAAAGCAACAAATAAAGGAGGGTTTTGCTTCCTAAAGTTACAAACCTTTGATAAAGAAAGGCCTCTAAGCATGCTCTCTGCACACCCAACAGGCAAGCAACTCAGTCGACCACATCTAAATGCTGGAGCACCAGCCGGTCCCTTGTTACTTGCCCAGCAGCATTAAGGCACCTTTATATGACATGGAAAATTCAACTGCTGCAATGAAATAAATATATTAAATATAAATAAATAAATATAGGTCAACCCTATGGCTCTTTTTGCCTTCTCTGTTGCACTGTTCATTCAGGAAAACAGCCCTTCAGACAAACAGCAGTGGTAACAGCAATACAACGTGGAGAAGATCACTTATACACAGGGTATCAGATAGTACTTCCTTATAAAAGAAAAAATCCTGTGAGGTATTTGATCATTGCTTCCCCCCCCCCACATATACACATAAAACCCTTGGAAATGCTGAGGTTAAGGTTCTCATAGCAACATTAACTCTCTCCTCTGGCATACACTATATTTAGGTACACATTTTAAAAGCCTATGAACAACAAATGAGAACAACTGCTGTACGATCAAGATCTTAGTCTATGACTTTCATATTCAGAACAGTAACCTCAAAACAAAATCCCACAAAGCCCCGCTTTTGTTGGCAGTGTTTCAAAATGTTCATTCTGTCCCCCTTCACTGAGCTACTGAATTTTAAACCCATTTCCAAGGGTCAGAAAAATAACCTGAGCTGAAGGGGAATCACAATATCATCTTATGTTCAGTTCTCATCAGAACCAATACTGAAGTCATAAACTCCATGAGGGTTGTACCAGCAAGAGAGGTTTTGGAAATCACAGAGTTGGGCAGGGCAGGATTAGTGCTGGGTTCAAGTCAGCATGGGTATTCAGAAGGTTAGCTCCTCTGAAGCCATCATGTATGGACACCCAGTCACACACGCGCCCAGTAATTTTGGAGAGTTACATTCCTAGTGAAATTAAGGGAGAGAGATGGAGCAACTCACCATCTAAAGCACACAGCACATGACAAAGGCTCCTGATTCTGGACTTAACAGCAATGCTGTAAGCTACGTTGGCTGAAGTAAGGCCACTGTGGTGATTAATCAAGCAAACATCTCCCTGCACTATTTACATCATGGTTTAACCCCAAACAGCAGCTCAGCCCCACACGGCTGCTCACTTACTGCCCCCAGTGGGGTGGGGGAGAGAATTGGAGGGAATCAAGTTAGAAAACTGATGGGCCGAGACAGTTTAATCAGGAAAGCAAAAGCCATGCACAGGAGCAAAGCAAAACATGAAATTCATTCTCCATTTTCCACGGGCAGGCAGGTGTTGAGCCATCACCAGAAAAGCCCATCATGAGTAACAGTGGTTTGGGAAGATTAAAAACCATCACTTCAAACGTTCCCCGCCTTGTCCCCATCCTTCTTCTTTCCCCAGCTTCATAGGCCAAGCAAGATATCAAATGGTACAGGATTTCCCCTGGGTTAGTTGGGGTCAGCTGTCCTCACTGTGCCCCCTTGAGCTTCTTGTGTTCCACTCCCCTCTTTGCTGGAGGAAGGAATGGGGTGAGGACCAGAAAAGACCTTGCCTCTGTAAGCACTGCTGAGCAGTGACTAAAACATTTCTGGAATTATCAACACTGGTTTCATCATAAATCAAAAACATGGCCTTATACCAGCTACTATGAAGAAAATTGACTCTACCCCAGACAAAACTAGCATAATTACACACTGCAATTGTTGACATTTGAGCTTAAAGAAATAAGCAAAGTGTGTTATGTTGCATGTATACAAAGCACGTTAAAAGGAACGTATACAATGAGCACATTTGGGGTACTACTGAAGTTTAAAATAGAAATATTGTAATAACAAGCCAGAGCTTTTCTTCCTCTAATTCAAAACTGCATATGAAAATGATTATTTTTTTCTGCAGGCACTGAATTATCTGTTTCTATCTTCTCAAAACTTAAATATTTTCTTAAATCTAGAAGTATTGCCCTCTGTATAGGTTTAGCATTGTATAGCAACTGCATCGAAGCATCTTCAAAAATCTCAGCTATTTATATACAACTGTGCAGAGCACATTTTCAAGACATAACCACTGCCTGCATGAACAAAAGATTTATTTCAACGTGTGTGCACATACTTAGAGGCTGAAGGTTTGGAAACTGTAAGCTGCTACCCTGTAATTTCCATATTTTAAAAATAAATAGCAGAATGCAGTTTTAAGTGATACATAACTACATACAGACAACACATCAATTTTGTGACAGTATTCCCAAAAGCTGTTTCAACTCTTTCCCACTTTGGTTTACTGTTCAGATGTTCAGATAGATCATTTGACCTGTTTGACATTTTCACATCTTCCCACTCAATTCCTCATTTGCCTCTCATTTTTAGGTAAAAGAAAGGAGAAAGACTTTTTCAATCCTTCTAAGAGTAACAATAGGCCTTTTATGAATTTTGCTGAAGCTTCAGGGTATTTGCAGAATGCTGGAAGAGAGAAAGCTTGGGAAGCAGTTTGTATAGGCTTCAACAGTCCACACCAGCAGGAAGGAAGTGTGGCAACAGCCAGCTCACTCGGTCCTGGATCTGGAGGTCCAGACTGTTCCAGCATTTTCTGTTAATTTTGACTGTAAGTCTGTGCTCCCTTCTCTTCACACAGCTCCTCCTAACAGCAATTGCTTTTTATGCAAAAATCCTTTCTGGTTTCAAGATCCTTTACATACATTAAAAAAGACAGTTACAGACACTGTTACATTCCTTTGATTATGTAATGAAAGGCACTAAATTATTTTTCTGGCATTAACCTTTATCTTTCATATATTTTATTGGGCAATTTATCCCTAGATAGCTTGCAATTCTCCTCAGCTGTGCTTACAGAATGCATTATTTATTGTCTGATTTTGCTCCAAGAGCAAGGTTTAGTACAAAACTTCTTGCAAACACAATTTAAATCACTAACAACCCTAGAAAGGGCAATAGAAAGAAAAACCATAATAATTTCTTGATTAAATCCTTAAGTAACCAAGCTAGTTACTGAGTATTTTAAATTGCTTTGCCATTATAAATTACTCTGTAGAAAAGGAATTATTACCACATCTTCCTTGCTGCACAGGCTTCCAACCACAAGAACCACATTAATTTGAAGCTTGGCAGAGGGTGCAACAAGGCTCCAGTGAACAGCTTCCCACTGGATTTAGGAAAGTGGTACAGGTCCCCAAGACTTGGATGGTTCCTTCTCTCCCAGTAGAACACTGTGACAACAGCAGCTGAGGCCCTTATCATCTAGGGCCCAGGCCACCCTATGAGCCAAAACCCCATTCCAGCACAGGGCTCAGCAATATGCAGTTGGCTTCTCACTTTGACTTTCGATTATCCAAGCAGAACTTCTGTGTGGATAGGCCACAAGACCCCCCTCCCTTCCCCTGCATGTTTTTATCAGGAGAAAGGAGCAGAGAGGTTGCAGAGCAGAAAACAGGAACACCTTTAAGGGCTGCACACACACCTAGGCCTGGCTCCAGCACTCGATTTGCAGCTACAGGTCCAGCCACATATTACTAGGAAAGGGACTAGAGACTGCTTTCAAAGATGTCTTTGGAGACTGAGGATCGGTATTTGAAAATGCATGCATTTTTAATGCGTGGGAAAACCTTTGGGGCGGTGACTGTCTCTTATGTGATAAAATGGGACCTTGGGATTTTGATTGTGGTTGATGTAGTAACAGAAATAGAACAAAAACAGCAGCCCAACAAGAGGGGGCAATGCCAAATAAACTGTATTTGGAATGTCCAGACACAACAAAACAAACATGTTATTTTAGGAATGAATAGTTATGAAACTTGTCTTGAACAAATGCAATCCAATGTACCTAGTCTGGTAGAAGAGAAATCTAAGCTAGCATTAAGATGTAGGGATGAACAGAAATTAAACTTAGAATGCAATACAGGGTAAGACAAAGATAGACCCTCTTCCCACTCCTGTGTCTTCCTCCATCCTCCCAAAAAAGTAATCACAAGGAGCAAAAAAGCCAAGGATTTAAGGACTTCTGAATCTGTTCCCCAGTACTTGCAAGAACACAGTTCCTAAGGTTTCCTCTGCAAACCTGAGGGCTAAAATGAATTTTAAAAATTAATGAAAACAAGTTCTTAGCTGAAGCCCCAGCTCCTAGACGTGCTAGCATTGACTTCAGCAGTGTGAAAAGGGTTTTCAGAAACAGATACAGTGGTGAACTAGATTAAAAAAAAAAAAAAAAAAAAAAGAAAAAAAATCAATTATCTATCTTTGCAAGAGTTCCTTTACTCCTCACAGACACACAAAGAAACACACATCCTGATGAAGCAATGACATCCCAGAACAGGAAGTTACACCAAAGATGCCAGGAGAGAGGGGGAAGCTGGAAAGCAAAATAAAAGAAAGTTTTAAAGAAAAACCTCTATGAATTCAACAAGCAAAGCTTGCTAAGAGAAGAGTCAAGTATGATATGTCACATGGAGACAAAATACAAGGACTACAATCAACCTAAGTGTGAAAATATGAAGATGAGAATAACTTAGGACAGCGAAAAAGATAAAAGGCTACTGGGGAAAAAAAAAGCAAAACATGAAGAAAGACCCCTCAAGAAAACTGGCTGTAACCTACAGGCACTCAAGGAAATGATGACCATTTAAAGAATAAACACCCTATGAAATTTACAGCACAATGGCTTCCATGCACTGAAAATCCCAAAAGCTCAAGCGTTCTTGGAAATACAAATTTCCCGCACTCCGACAGCAGCAGGCACGACGCACAATCGGTTTTTGCAAGCAGGCTGAGTTTGCACTGCTCTGGCAGCAGCAGCAGGGTGCTTTGTGAGGAGAGGGTGACAGGCTTAGCTCCAGCAGCGTGGCAGAGCATCCCTAATGCCCGGCCGTGCCGTCAGCTGCCCCCGCGCTGTACAGTATTCAGCAATATTGCTTCACTTCCCGTCTCCCGAGCTACCGGCTCTGGAAGCCGGCGATTCCAAGCAGCGAGTATCAGCTAATTGTTGCTGCCTGCAACGTTCAGGATGTTTTATGGGTCAGTTTGTCACATGCACATAATAAATGCTTTTAACAGAGCTGCTCTCATTGGGTGGGGAGGGGATTTCTGCACAACTGTTTAAGCATTGATTGTGTGGCCAGAATTAACCCCCTGCAGATCTTTACCCAGGAAATGTTATGTCAGTGGAAGAAGAGAGCTTATGTTATCCTCTCCCCAAGGCATGTGTAATTCTCATTTCAGTGATTTCTTTAATAGGAAGAAAACTGTTCCATTAAACTGCTCTGCTGCTTAATTTTTGGTAAATTTAAGTATCAGAGGAAAATAATAGTGTGATACAGCAAAGTTTCCAGGGCTGATGTAAGATCTAGGGTTATGGCACCACAATTAAGCTAGATATTCTCTCTCTTGAATGCAGCTAGCCCCATGCAAATCTCACTCTCTTCCAACCTGCTAATAGTTATTCATTTTCAGAGGAAAAAAGTGAGAAAAATATTGGCATAAATCCAAAAACAATAATACAAGAGATTTATTAGCATACAGTGTCTAATTACCCCATCCCAAAATACCTCATGTAGAGATCCTAGGTACCAAGAAATTTTTCATGTCTCACTGCTCTGCTTCACTTCTGCACCCATCCACCCGTGCACACTACAGAAAGATCAACTCTCGAGTTTAAGTCCACAGCAAGCATCTCTAACTTATCTATTTCCAAGTTCCTTCTCCAGGGCTTGCTTGAGACCACTTTGCACACCCCTTCCTATGAGTAGGGGCACCACAAACAAAAAAACAAACACAAAAAACCCCCACACAACCCAACCCTTTGCTTAGCTTACAGGGACAAATTCCCTGCTGCCATGGTTACCACTCCAACTTCTCCTGTGGAACTAGAAATAAAAAAAAAAAAATTAAAAGGGGAAAAAAAAAAACTTCCATGAGAACAGACGGCTATATGTTAGCTCTCCCTCCCCTCACTCATCATTGTTAGCCACTAAATCAGCTACATCTGGCATATTTAATTTGGACTAAATAAAATGTCACTAATTAAAAAGATGCCGAACAAGCAATCCATGACATTATAGAAACAGCTTGGTATTCAGCCTATTATGAACTGAAAGGAATCAACCAGTTTTTACCAAAAGCTGAGAAACAAAGGCAACTAAATGGTCCTCTATACAATCCTACTCACAACAATGTCCTCCAGCTCTCCCCTATCGTCTACATGTACTGAGGTTTCCAGGCATTAATTCCTGGAGCAGCAGTGGCTCAAAAGTGAAGTAGTTAGCTCATTATGGATTGTATTATATGGATTGAAGTCTGCAGCATTTATGCCAACTTTTTAAAAGAAGGTTACTTTGCTAAAGCGACAATAAGTAAGACATTCAGCAGGCACACACAAGCTGCTTTAAAGGACCTGTGGCCACAGAGCAGATGAACAGGAATAGCCTCTCCCCTCTTATGTACTCCCCAGGTCTCAGCAGCCTGATTTGAAGTATCACAAACTGCTCCATCCTTCCTCTCTTGCAGCTCCTCTCTTCAGCCTGTTCCTGAAGATTAACATGTCAGCTCTCTGCATCTCTGGCTGCAGGTCACAGTGCAGAGATGTGAGTGCTGCTTTGTACCAACTCCTACTCCAGAGCAGCTCTTCTTACCCTGACATCAATACATCCTCCCCACCCAGTCCTTCCCATCATACTACACGCATCTGTCTCCTTTGCAGGTACATCATTATCAGTATTCCACTGCTGCCTATCAAACAGATTTCAATGCAAAGCTGCACTGAATCATATAAACCTCTTTTCACAGTCCTTAAATGTTTTCCATCATCTTTTTTGCCAACTCGTAATCTTTCATTCTATCCCTTGTGACTAGTTGAATAAGCATTTGAGTGACGTTATTTTTTCATGCCTCTAAGGCTGAGGATTTCCCAAGAGAACAGATTATCTTCTAAGTGCTCTGGTCCAGGTTCTCATCACTTATAAATCAGACGACTGGCTCCTCTATTTTTACTGATCTATGACATAGAACACATATTTAGGTGTACTTTGATTGCCATTGTTCAATTTCAGTACTATTCATAATCAAATAAGATCCAAACATTTAACATAGAAATCCCTCCACTAAAGTAAATTTTAATAGAATTCTTACAAGATATTCATGTGGATTATGTTGGCAATGCTAGCACATGCCAGGCAAGCAAAAATCTTGCTCTTAGAAACTCAATAGTTATAAATTAATTAACAGGGAGCTTGACCCTTGTAAATCCAAACTTTATTATTAAAGACATGAGACAGAGATGATATGTTTCAAGATCGACACACCTTTAACCATTTTTTGGGTTGAGGTATTTTTTTTTCATTATTAAAGTTTAGAAACAAGCTCACATAGGGTTGAGGGACAGAAGGGATCTCTGGAGGTTATCTGATCCACCCTGTAACCCAAGTAGGGTCACCTAGAGCCCTTTCTCCGGGACAGAGTCCAGGTGCCTTGTAGTATCTCCAAGGACGGAGATTCAGAACCTCTCTGGGCTGTGACTGAGAGCAGTCAGTCACCTGCACAGTTAAAAGCCTTGCCTCACATTCAAAGGGAACATCCTGTGTTTCCATTTGTGCCCGTTACCTCTGGCCCTCACCCTGGGGACCACTGGAAAGAGCCTGGGTCTGTCCTCCTTGCACCCTCCTTCAAGGTAATTATGCATATTCATAAGATGCTCCTGAGCTTTCTCTTTTCCAGGTTGAACAGTCCCAGCTCTCTGCCTTTCCTCACAGCACAGATGCTCTGGTCCCCATATCATCTCTCCAGGCCTTTGCTGGATGTTCTCCAGTATGCCCATGTCTCTCTTGTGCTGGGGAGCCCAGAGCTGGACCCTGTACTTCCAGTACATGTGGCCTCATTAGTGCTGAATAAAACCTCCCTTAAACCAATGGTGATGCTTTGCCTACGGCAGCCCAGGATATCATCAGCCTTCTTGGCAGCAAGGGCATATTGCTGGTTCATATTCAACTTGGAGTCCACCAGGACCCCCAGGTCTTTTTCTGCCAAGCTGTTTTCCAGCTGGGTGACTCCCAGCATGTATTGGTGCCTGGGGTTGCTCCTCCAAAGGTGCAGGACTTTACACTTGCCCTTGTTAAACTTCATGAGCTTTCCTGCAGCCCATTTCTCTAGCCTCCAAGCTCTTATACAGATAGAGAAAAGTTACATAACCACAACATTAACTAAAAGCATAAAGAAAATCTAGTTTGATCATAGATCAGGAACCCTAAATGGGTCTTTTTGTAGGATTCTTCGTCACTATTTTCCCTAGCCAAGCCAAAGTGGTTTGAAGTTCCCTTTAAGTTAGTGTTATGGTCTGTTTGTCAAAGGCTGATGAACTTACCAGCGTAGGTATAAATATGAAGTACTGCACTGAAATCAATGTCACGACAAAAAAATGCTTCCTCATATAGAGCTAGATAACATAATGCCAGAGATCTGATGCCAAAGGCTGCATGAAAGAAAATGCTACTTCTTCATTCAGCATCTGCTTCAGATTATTTTACATGGAAGTCACTGCTGCTCTGAAGCTGTCAAGGCACAGTCAGCTTCCAATTAAGCTATCTTATCTTTGAAGTTAATTGGAAGCAAAGCTTTCTCCTCCCTATAGGCATCCCCCTACAAGCAGGTAATCTGAGAAAATTTCTAAACATATTCATTCTGGGCTGTCCACCCAATTAAATATCTTACACAAATGCAATTGAAAAGCCTTCTCTCTAATTGAAAAGTTTATGCAACAATTTTCATGAGGATCCCATTAAACATTTAAAATAATTACCTGTATTAAAAAGACAATTATATTCAAATAGCTCACATGCCTAGTTTCTTTGTTTAGTACAAGCAAAAGGGTATGAAAAAAATCACAAGAGGAAAAGAGCAAACATTGGGTGAATCTTTTAAGAGAAGAGACATCCTCTAGAAACCAAATCTGCATGATATTAAGTGGGAAATTTTTTAACAGTGGCCTTTCTACTGTAGCTGATAATAGAGAAACCAACCATTTCCAAGACTCCAAAAGGCAATGACAAGGGAGCTGACTCTGTATTTTTATGTGCTATAGATAACACATAAATGCCATTACCTACAAGTATGCTTCCTTCTGCCCCTTTCTCCCCTCTCTAAATTATTGTCAAGGGGTTAAAGAAATCCACCATGCAAAGATACCAGTAACTTTATCTCTGTCCTGGCACGAATGATAATTTTTTTCTCAAAGGATTTTGATGGCTCTGTATTTATATCATGGATCTTCTTTAGGATTATGCTGAGAAAAAAATCTGGGTCATTGAAACCTTCCTGAACTGAACCACAGAGAAAATGAAAGAGAATATAAAGGCACTGGTGTCAGGTTTATTAAAGGAAAATGCCTTTTCCCAAGCTCATTTCACCCCGCCCCGGACTGACTGCAAGAAGGTAGATCACTCTTTGGACATCTTTTTTATTCTGAAGTTTTTTGGTTTTTTTTTTTTCATGAGTGCATAATTCCATTCCCTGTCAAAATAAAACATTTTTTAAAACACTGTGCACTTGGCTCACAGAGCCAGTGACATAAGTTTAAGAAAGCTAGTCTCAAAAGGGAAAAGTACAATTTAGATCAACATATAAGGGAGGACATGCAAACATCTCAGGATCTTAGGGTCCTGGGCAACATAAAATTTAATAGTCTCTTCTAGAAAAAACTTGAATCAAATATATTTCAACATAAACAGTGTTTTTCCCCTTCCCTTCCTTCCCCAAACAACAGCTTGGGTTTGATACGAATCTGAACACTAAGATCTGCTTCCCTTATCTCTATGCTTACTGCAGTCTTGTATTTATGTAAATGAGTAACATACACGTAAATATCATTCTATACACTTCAAATTTCAATATCTAATTCCTCCATTCAATTGCTATGTAGAATTTCATAGGTTAAATACATATTTCTACATAGGAAAACTAATTTATTTTGAAGTGTCCTTTAAAAACATATTGTATTAATAAATGGCAATAATAATTTTAACTATTAATTAATACTTAATTTCTAACTGTGTCAAACCAAATCTGCTGACTTCAGCAAATCTCAACACTAACCACTTTCAGTTCATTCATGCAGAGACAATTCTACACATAAGAAAAACCTTATTGCCTTTTCAAGCTTCAGAAGGTTGGTGGCTTTGGGTGGTGGCAGAGCATAAGGCTTCTTACTGTAGGAACATCTATCTTGCCTTTTGTACAGAAGAGAAAAGTGTCACAACACTTGCTTCTTCCACAACTCCCCCATCTTCCTGCACAAGATTATATATAGCAAAAGCAGAAAACTTTTGCTACCTGCAAAGTATTAACAAAAAATACGAAATGAGTTTGTGGATTTGTTTCCAAAGTTCTGTAGGTTCTTCGTTCAGTGAACCCAAGTTTGCTTGGCTCACATCAACCAAGGCTTTGCCAACCTGAGAACCCTATGAATTGTACTTTTTAAAGTGTAACAAAATAGCTAGTGCATTAATTTCCTTCAGCTACGCCATGAACCCCCTGTTTAAAGAAGTGAAAAGGTTCATTCTCTTCGAGTGTGGTGTAACACACTTCCCTTCCACGGACAGTGCCTCGTTAAACCAAACGTCTCAATCTTCTCTGCAGACACCATAATTTTCCAGATGTACAGATTGGATTAGATAAATTACCAGGTACCCTCATTCTGGGTTCAATATGGAAAGTACCTTGAGATGACAAATTCAGCATTTTTAGTTAGCAAAAGCATCCAAAAGAGATCTTAATGACTTTGATTGTCCATAACAAGAATAATCAATCAGTTGGGGAAATTAAACCTCCTTCCTTTTTCACAAACTAACTCGAGTTTCTTGCATTTGGTTTTCTACACAAAACAAGAGCTAAGGGTAGCTTTCCCTAGTACAAAATCAGAAAGCAAATCAGAGGTAAATTACTTTCTGAAATGGCAGTCCAGTTCCTCAACCCTCTCCCTTAGAAACTCTTGCTATTGCTCTCCCCTCAATGGGCTTACTGGCTCTTGAAGAAGAGATACTTCCCCAGCCCAGATTCCCATTTGGTATTAAATTTTCTTTTTTCTCAGAAATTGGCATCACTGTTGTGTATCAAGTACCAATGGCTAAAACTATCTGTCCATGAAAGTATTCCCTCCCTAAATCTTATCTATACTCCTCTATTGAAAAGGGTACCTCAAATGTCTGAACATGGCACACAGAAGTGAAACTGCTGAACAGATGTGGAAGAGTACTGACTTGAATTTGCACAACAAGACTGTGATATGAAACTCATCACTTTTCACAGGCCCTTAACATATGATAGAAAAAAATCAGCCCTGGAGCTGCCAGCATTTCTCCAGATAAACAAACTCTGCTGTTTCTTCCAGGAGTAACTGAGGACATTGGCCATTCAGGCACATGGTCAACAAAAATTTCCCACTCAGAAACAAGGCCCAATTTGGTTCTAATAAAACAGCTCAGTAACTTAGGGTAAGGAAAGGATCTTCATGATCACAGATCATTTTTCTCCTGAACTACACAGAGGTGGCAGCCATTTCAGCTGTCCTAGCCACCTCAGTCAAAGCACATCCTGTCTTCACTAGTCATTCAGGTTCCCACTGTGGTCAACAGAAAGAGGAAGAGGCACTTGTGCAACCTATCATCTTTTATAGCTTTGCTACCCTAAGACAGCATGAAAGCACTTGAAAGATACTTCCCTGTGTCACCATTAACTGGAGACAAGCAACCCAAATAAGAGGTGAGGAGGAACAAAACACACACTAAGGTCCTTTGGTCAGACCATAAGGCTCATCAAGCAAAATATGGAATGCAACATCTTCCAAAAACAGCACTTGCTGTTGTTTTTGACAATAAGCAAGCATCTGAAGAAGTCTGTGAACAGACTGTAAGGACAGTAAAAGGCTGGGACGACCATGACTGCATCTGACAGCAGGGAGCTGACAACCTAAGGGGAATTAAACCCAAATCTCTAACAGAGCTTTTATGAGACTTATGCACTGAGTTTGAGCCAACTGCTTATTTGACCACTTACGATACGAAGTTGGACACAAAAACATAAGGATTTTCTTCACCAAGAAATCCCAATACTGTCCTTTGAAGTTAACGTTTTTTATCTACACTTCTTCCAAGCTGAGATTCAAAAAAGGGCTCTCTGTAGGTGGGCAAAACAACTATGCTGGATATGTTCATTAGTCTACATGCTACTTTCCAGCAGCAAAAGAAATGCCACTGCAAGCAAATAATATGAGAATGATGGCCATTCCTACTACTTGTCTGTTGTAGGTAAAGACCTCCAAGTTTGTCTTACATTAATGCACACATTTTATAATTCAATATGCAATCCACACTCAAAATAGGTATTTATTTCCAGATACTGGTAATTCAGCTACACATACAAACCTAATTTGCAATCATGTTATGCAAAGTCAAATAAGTCCTTCAAAAACACTTCATTATGGTTGTAGTGCAAAAGCAGAATTGCCCAGCATAAAGAAATACTCTTCAGCAACGATTCAAAAGATCCCTTAAGTCACTGTAGAAAAAATGGCCTTGCAAAAGTTTTGCACCAACACAAAAAATCATGGAAGAAGTCTTTATATATCAGGGTTAGAGTTCTTAATGGAGTTCTGCAAGTCTAAGCCAAGCAATCTGAGCAACTATCCAGTCAGACTTTAAATACCTTCTCTTCAAGTATTTCCACTGTATTTCTTGAACTCAGTGAGATCTTACTAGTTTGAAATTTTATATAAATACTGTGACATAACTTAAGAGGAAAAAGAATTACTTTCTCCTTCCCTACATTAATGTATTTTAAAATAAAGAAATTAAGATAATCAACTAATTTTGCCACAGTTCATCAGTCCTCATACCTAGATATGGCCACTAAGTTGCAACTAATATGTTCAGAAAAGACATTGCTGGAGTAGAGATGAACTCAATTATGCAGAAAGCAGAGACTTCTGCAAACTCAAAGAATGCAGTCATTATGAATCATGTCTGACACTGTACACATTTTTTCATAATATTCTTGCTGGAATTTTACTAGGGTCTTCCCTTTCTTAATGGCTAGTATTCAAATGCAGAGCTATTAGCACTTCCAGGCCTCTGGCACAGGGATAAAACAAGCCCTTTACAAGCACATCATCCTTGAGCATTTTGATAGACAAGTTAAACATCACAGCTTTTACAGCTGCACGTTGGAAAAAGCTTGGGAAAGAGGCAAAGCAGAGAAACTGATGTGAGCATGTTTACAGTGCTGTAAAATTTATTTTACCATCTTCAGAGCTACTAGGCTATTTATTTATTTAAGGGATAAAAGTAACATATAGAAAGCTTCCTATGAAGTTCATTCAGCTCTTTCATTTAAATGATTATATGCCATCATAGCAGTCTTTCACCTCAGTGCCATTCAGACATCAATAGATGAACTGCTGGAGACACTCAAAGCCAGCATCTGCTGCACAGGCAATTTCTCTACTCACTGCAAGACTCCATCATGCTCTGTCTCACTTCTTGCAGGATTTCTTGCTTTAACCGAACTCTTGAGACGTTTCTCTGTGACCCCTGAAGATTGCCCAAGTGCTATTTCATGGACACAGAGGGCAAGACACAATGAAACCTTACAGAAACAGCAGCTAGAGCAACCTTGGGCAGAGCACAAAGTTAATTTCTTGTTAGCCAGATTGGCTTGAAGTTCCTCTGTATTACTCAAAGTGTTGCAATTAAGTACTGCTCTAAGCTATGCTTAATTAGGCTGTAAGCAAATGCTCATTTGTAACTTGCATGCAGTGCAATGCAGAACTGAATGTTCACTGGGAGCAAAGGGAAATTACACTGAAGGTACATTTGCACAAATTTAGCTGGCAGCCTCCTGATTTTCCACTTATTATTAATATCCTAGAAAATACTAAAAAATGTGTTACATTGTACCAATGGGTAGAATTTGGCAATCTTCATCCCTAGGACTGAATGTGGTGCTCTCATGACCCCCCAGCTGACAAGCACTTCCCTTGAACTGACAGCCTCTCTCTGCAGAAGATGAAAGACTCAGGATTTAGATTACCTTCTCCATCGGTGCAGGCAAAAAAAAAAAAAAAAACAAACCAACCCAATGCCAAAAAACAACCAAAACCCCCAACAGACTAGGATGCAAATCCTGGTAGGTAAGCTCAAAGAAAATCAAAAAGCATAAACCAAAACTTTCACCTAAAACATTGACTGGATCCACATTCATGAGTAAAACCCAGTCTCACCACTACTCATGAAGACAACAAAAGAGGTTCTCAAATATATTTAGGACCTTTTAAATGCTAGAAATGGAATGACATTAGCTTCAAGTGCAGCAAGAGCATTTTTTAGCAAAACATTATTTGAGTCTGCCTTTTAGACCATGCTCATTTGACAAGGCTGTAACAGGCAAGGCTCGGCCTCACTTGGATGAGCTTTACAAAGCTTTAACAAGCTAGTTTGTTAAATAAAAAGGTTCAAAGGTCAGCCATGGAAAAAAAATACATAAAACAAACCAGCATATAACATAGAAAAACAGACGGAGAATATCAAATAAAAGGTTTTACCTGCATGACTAGATGTTGCTATTCCTGTAACATCAGCTTTCTTTTCTTTGCCTTATGAAGAGGGGGGTGATCTTCATATATTTAATGCCTATTTCTTTTCAAGCTGTCCCATAAACCCATTATAAGGTGACAGTACTGCAAGCAATCTTTTCATTTTCTCATATACACAATCATACATATATATATATATATGTGTGTGTGTGTGTATATACTTCAAGCGTTTAAACATAACACTGCTCTGGAGTTTGTAACAACTTAGTAAAAAGCATTCATAAACTGAAGCACAACAGGTATTTTTCAATGCTAAAACTCTGTACCTGATACCTGATTCTTATCAAAGATCTCATCTATAGCTTGTTCAGCAGAACTGAGTACTTGGTGAATGAAAATTGCTGAAAACATTTGGAAAGCTATTTTATAAACTCCAGAAACACTGCGGTCATCTTGCTTTTGGTAGATTTTAGTAAGCAAGAGGGGAAATAAGTGTAACCAGCAACAATGTGTCAAGCAAGTTACTTCAGAGTAATTAGATTCTCCTAAAGTTTGCAGGCAAGGACATGTTCACAAATGACTCACAGAAGCCTGAGGGCAACTTGTCTGTACAATTAAATCCAGATCCAGGTGTTTTACTACACAGACACTGTTATTTAGCTTAGAAAACTCTCATTAATGTTTTGCACCTCCTTTTTTTCCAACAGTTTTTTTTTTAAAGCAGTGTTTGTTCCTTATGAACAGCTTTTTCCTATTCTCATTACCTATTCTGGCATGGATGGTAAGGAAAGAAAATTTTGAAAGGTGAACGTAAAAAACGAGAGGAGGAACACGAGCAAGGTCAGCACATGGTGAGGCAGCCAACCTTCCCTGGTGACTGCTGGGCACAGGTATCAGTCCCAGCACTCAGGAGTGGCTTCCTCTGCAGCATACAGGGAT
This sequence comes from Serinus canaria, assembly GCF_022539315.1. Lineage (NCBI taxonomy): Eukaryota > Metazoa > Chordata > Aves > Passeriformes > Fringillidae > Serinus > Serinus canaria. Next base: position 82,755,511 of record NC_066315.1, read on the forward strand.
AACATTCCTATGGAATGTCTGGGTGGACAATGCACACTGGAAACTCTGTGTGTGTGCAGGGTGAAGCAGTGTCCTCATAGCCCATCTTTAAATAACCCCCAAAAAAAAGAGCAGCTCCTCACTCTGGCCAGACAAGAAATTTAGGCAGATGAAAGGGGTAGTTAAAAAGACCTGGGTGCTATAAAGTGACACCAGTTTGGTAAGACACAGAAGCAGCTTTTAAAGGTCTCTCCAACTTTCATCCCCTTCTCCCATAAAAACTTACAGAACAGTGTTTTCTTTGCTGTTAATGAAATCTCACTGGAAGTAAGTCTGCTGTGACAAAGCTACTTCATTCACATTCCCCAGAAATTTCCCATGCTCTTGGGATGGGATCTTGGATCCAAACTTCCAGCTGATTGTCAATCCATTTTGTTTCGGAGTGCTACTCATTTCTCCGTCAGCAACACCAGAAAAACCCTAACAGTCCAGGCATGAAGCACAACAGTGGTATTTCCAATTTTGTTGCTTCCTGAAATGCAGCAGGAGAAACCAGCTCCAGTCAGCCTGGCAGCAGCAGAGTCTACTGCTGGAGAGAACAAGCAATCCTAATGCCAGTGGAGAAGCATGAGATGTAGCTTCTATGGACCAATGATGGCTTGTCCTTTAGCAAGCCCAGATTAAACTCACTTTTATGTAAATTTTGTAAATGATGTTCAGATTACAGCCAGGCTGAAGCAAAGATTGAAGATACTTACATTAATTAAACAAAATCACTTTTTAGTACAGTAATTCTGCACTCCTATTAGGAGGAAGAATAATATAGTAAGAATTTGATAGCAATAGGAGGCTATAAATCAAAAGCACAGAGAATTGAAACTCATCCCACAGTGATTTAATTAACTTGCTATTAAATTCAAACTGACATTTCCCCCTGTTTAGGAAATGGAACAAAACTATATCTGCAAGCTCTGGCACAATGCAAGAACATCCTATTACCAAAACAATGAACTAACTCCAAGTTCCTTCTTTCCCACGCATCTACAAACAAACACCACCTAAGTGAAGATGGACATTTCAAATAGATTTCCACTGTAATCGTGGGCACAGGTCACTGTCCAGGAAATTAAAAGTCCAAAGAAGCCTTTTACCTGCTCTGAATGAACAGCATCCCTCCTCACACTTAAGCAACAACTGTGCTGATGAGTTGGAAAGGAACAAACTAAACACTGGCTTTGCCTGCCATCCCTAGAAGTAGATGCCAGGAAGCAAGCAAAAACTTGGGTGTCTTCCCAGTCCTGCACTCCATACATCCACAGCATCCACCAGGGATCACCAGCAGCTCAGCTGCAGGTGCCAGCACTGCTCTGCAAGAGCTGCCACAGCTCACCTTGGGAAGGACCTCATGGTCAGCTCACCTACCAGCTGCTGGCAACAAACTGGTGCCACAAGGTCACAGAGGATACACACAGCAGAGGCTCTAAAATATGAGCTGGTGCTTTCTTTCACCTGCCCTCTGGGTAGCAGAGGTCCAAAAAGGCTTCTATCCAAAATGCCTAAAGTTGACCTGGACTCACACCTTGAGTCCAGACAGCAGAGATGTCACACAGACTCAGTGTGGCCGTTCTTGCCTTGCTGAATGACTCCTTAAAGGCTATCAGCACAAAGTTACAACATCTCTGATTCATCTCATCCATTCGTTTCCGCTATAATTACGGTCACTCAATCTAGTTCTGGGGTTTTTTTCATGCCCTGCTTCACTTATGTTTACACCAAAACCCATTCCTGCCTGCCTCACTAGGCACAGAGGAAGTCAGAATTCCTCTCATATCATGCTTTCCCATTTTTCACTGCCTTCTCAGCCTGATAGCTCTTCAGTTCTGTCAATTCCTGATCAAAACATAGAACAGCAAAGTTATACTCTTACTCTACTATTAATAAAATACAGCAAGAGGAATGTGCAACAAAATGTGCAAGTGCACACGTAACTAAGGTGCACACAGAAAAATGCAGTATGGACACACTAATGCAGTTACTGATGCAAATACTACAGACTGCTCAGTATTATCACAGCTTTTTAAAACAACTGCAAGTATTAGTGTGTGGCTGGAGACCCAGTGGGGTATCAGCACACATGGAGCAAGGCAGGCTTGGGCCAGGTTGGTTCCATCCATGGGATGGACAGTGCATTCCCCCTGGTCCTGAGCACACAGCCCTCCTCCCAGCACACCCCTGTGGCCGGAGCATCACTTCCGGGTAGGGAGCCAAAATGCTCCTGGGAGATGGGCCAGGTTTGTGTCATTGGAAACAAAAAAATCCCAGCAAATAACTTAGTCTTGGTTTGAGCATGAGATGCCCTTCATATTTCCAGTAATTCATGTTGGGACTGTAACTACTGTTCTGGCACTTTCCAAAAAGCAAGAACAAAGAGACTCATTTCTTTCTAACACAAAGCTTCTTGCTGTAAGAGTCATGAGGAAGGAGAAACAGCAGCTTTGCCTCTGTGCTGATCCCAGTCTCAGCAGCCCACATGCAGGGCTCCAGCTGGAAAGGCTGCAGACTCACATGGTGACCAGCACCAACAGCACCAAGGGCTGCTGGTCTTTAGCTTAGTCCAGAAAGCTTGTTAGACCTCAGATATTCATCATTCTCTTCCTGAGTAATGAGTAAATGCGACTTTCAGCATGATGAAACTGATCATGCTGAGAACTCACCCCCACCCTGATTTCAGGACAACATGTTTCCATGAGAGAGGAGATAAGATTACAAGTAATGCAACATCTTTCCTACCCTGCCCATCAAATTTAACTCTTTTAGTTTGGGAAAGTGCTATTTCTCCAAACAAGAGAAGGGCACCCAAAGGCTGCTTTCATGCAGTTAGATCACAGCCCTGCAGCAGAGGCCTCCTCTTTCCCTATTTTTTTTTCCAAACACAATTGCAACTATATTTAAAAAAAGCATCTGAGTTAAACATGCTGCAGAGCACTTTATGTATGATTTATTTACTTAGTGTAAAAGACTTGCTTCAAAGAAAGATTTGAGAGAAAACAACATGATGTGTCATGGCAGATACTTCTGAAAATCCATGTTTTAAAGTGGGGCCAAAGGGAATGCCTAGACTTAGACCTAAGGAAATGACCAGATTATATCCAGCTATAGATTCGGCCTGTTTAGAGAAAGTTGACTCACTTAGATGTCAGTACTTATTTTCAAAATGTCTTGTTGCAAAAGATTGTTCCACTGAAGGATCAAGTACAAAATTTGCTGTGACAGGCAAAATCCAAGTTTGTACATAATGCCTGCATTATACAGAAGTTCATATTTTTATACAGCTTGTCTTTAGAAAATCAACATCCACATCTTCAAAAGAGCCAATATAAAAGTTTTATGGGAAGAAAAATTTTAAAAATGTGCATCATAACATGTAATTAGAACAATAAAAACTAAGAAGTCAGTTTACACAAGCTGCCTTGAAGAGTAACTAAATCTGGAAAAAAGAATGGCATTAATTCATACCCATTTGTGAATTTAAATTGCTAGAAAAGAGTAAATAATTTGGGTACATCAAACTGCTTTTTGGAAGTTTGCCTGGGCTGTATAGAGGGGGGATGTGAGAAATTTGCCCTATTTTTACAGTTGAAAGCTTCATTGACTCACACAAGATACTTAAGCCTAATATCCTGTGGCATTGCAGTGACCTACATGTAATTATTGCATGCTTTTTCCAAAATATTTGTACACAACCAGAAATTATAACCTAAGTTACCAACCAGCTCTTCATTTATACCAGCAACACAAAGATGGACTTCAATTGGCAGTAAGGTAGCTGTCTGATGTTTTTAGCAATCTTTTGGACAAATGTTTGGTCTTGGTTTGGTGTAATTTTCTGGTTTCCATTTTTCTTAGACAAACATATTTATCCTGTTAAGTAAACAATGGTTTAAAAATTTTCAGCTGTCCCTTCTCCTGGCCTGCAACCACTTCCCCCACTTCAGACATGGGGTGATCTTGTGTTTGTAGGTGTGGATGAGCCTTACATAAAAAGATGGGGGGAAAAGGGAGAGAAAAAAATCAAGTGGTCTTGCAATGCCCCTGGTGTCACCCAGACCATGTCCTTCCTGCTCCTGCCTTTTCTTACCCTTCCTATGCATTGAAAGTGGGAGTGCTCTTAGAGGTCTGCTGAAGTTTTAGGCTCTGTGGTGATGGGCAGATGGGTGATACTTGGAGGACAAAATCAGGCACAGATGAAGAGGAGAGTGCTTGGGGCATGCACTGATCAGGGAGCTCCTCTACTGTCAGCCTCCTGTCCAAGCTCACAGAAAAAGCTGCTCTCAACTCAGAGGTTTACGAGTTCATGCCAGCTACCACTTGAAGGACCATGGTTTCTCCAAGACATCTGCACTGTCTCACTCACCACACCAGCAAAAGAAGCAGCTAATGACCCAACAGCACAACTGGTTGGTACTTCTCATCCAGGTGCTCTTTTCTAGCTGGTTGGCTACATCACTAAAACTTCAGCTGTGCCATTTTTTACAGACCCATGTGCTGTTCACTATCAACAACCCGACATCTAACATTTTTCACTGTAAAACTATGCTCAAAGTGGGCCATTTTCACCTGCAGACCTGCAATAAAGGAACATACTGCTCAACTCCAAAGAGGCATATATCTCTTTAATACAAATAATTTCTGAATGTCTATCACCAGATTTGTTTGGTCACACGACCCTATTAGCACACATGTTGCCACTGTGGATGTTGTTCAAAGCAGGATAGCCTTTGAAATGTAACCTAGAAGTTCACAGTTATTTCTCTTCTAAGTCTTGTACTACTAAATTATGTGCCAGTTTGTCAACCTTTGTGTGCTCAGAAAAAAAATAGCCACAAGATTAAGTTCTTTTTATAAAGCAAAGAAGATTATCTAGAATTAAAAAGCACCCTCTAAGAAACAAATCTGAAATTATTTCAACAAGCCTAACACTCCGGTTTTACCTCCCATTAAAGATTGCTTCTCCCATTAAATGACTATCCCATTTGCCTACAGGTGTTTTTAGTTTTGTGCTGCTACTGAAGACCTGTTATTTCCCACTGTTGGCTGTCTTCTGGGGGCAGCTGCAGTACACTGCTGCAGCCATCAGCTTTAAAAGCAGTATTCAGTGCCTGACTGGCAGCAGAGTTAGAGGTGGCATACTGCTTCCTACTGTGGTGAAATTAGTAGCATCACACAACAGAGTTCGTAAAAATATTTTTTAAAAAATGAAATTAGTGAACTTTTTTTGAGTACAATAAAGAAATTGCTTTGTCACCATGAGAAGACAGAAAAAAGAACCTAGCACAAAAAAGTAAGAAAGGTTTATTACAGTTATTTTTCACTGCTTTACTGTTTTCATATTTCTTTGCTGAGCCAAGAGTAGGAAACAAATGCAGAGCAGTGCAATAAGCAACACTGTGAAGTGCTTGTTAAAAAAAGCAGTGGCAACTACATGAAAAAAATAAGGAAGAGTCTCAGAATCAACAAGAAATTTGTATGTCAGGCTCCAGCTACAGAATAAAATTTTGCATATGAGAAAAGACAATATCCATTTTTTCAGCCAAAAATGTAATTCAAGCTTTATGACCTGAAAGCTTCTTTACTCACTCTTTCATTCACACATGCATCCTTTTCCTAGAGGGAACAATATCCTAAAAGTATAACTTTTAGTAAAACTTGAACAGAGCTGGCATTTCTTTATGACTAAGACTTGGTAATATGACATGAGACTCTTCTATGTTTAAAAAGACTTGATCTTTAAATTCCTTTTGCATAACCACTATTAGATTTTATCATTGCAGAATTGTATTTTACAACTATTAAATAACAGTGGTGTTCCAGGAGGAACAATACCAACATTTCCTTTCTTATGAAGTCATCAGACCCTCCAGCTTCCCAGTGATCTCTCTACTGTTTCACATGGTCAGCAAACAAAAAACTCATTTCTTTCTGAAATCCCCAAAGGTTACATTAACCTGAGAGCCCCTCAAGTGCCACAAATACAAGCTGACCAAAGGCAACACTTCCTCCAGACCACGTGTGTGCTGTGATGCCCTGTGTGATCAGAGCTGCAGCACTGCTGGCTGGAACTGCTATTGGCTTATTTACCTGTAAATGCTCAAGAAGCACCAAAGGAATTCACTAGCACCTCATATACCCCATGTAAGCAGAATGGCTCATTCCCATCTCTGATTTAAATCTGTGTTCATAATTTGCAAGCAGAGAACCTGAATTAAGCATCTTGATGTTTTACCTTGGTTAGCATTTAACACTGTATTTATATTTTCCTTAAAGCACAACTTATTTTTCCTTAACTGCCAGGTGCTAAAACTTGCTATTGCATTCCTTCAACTAAGCTCATCGCTCATTTTATTAATCAGTAGTTTGTATTGTATTGACTGACATTTATCTCAACCAGAGCATGGCCTAAAATAATTTACTCAAATTCCCTAAGTATACGTTTTTTTAAGGTGTTGAAGTTGAAAAGATGTATAACTTTTCTTAAGTTACTAATTATTTTTTTTACTCATGATGTTTAGCAGACCCCTATGAAGGGAACTAAAACTGAGTTAAACAAATTACAAGGAGGCTGAACAGAGAGATTATTTTGCTATCCAATGATATTCCATGTTTGAAATTGAGGTAGTTTTCTTCCTTCATGAAGAAACTAAACCTACTCTCTTTTACCATTCATACTTTAAGAATAGAAGGGTTTTTTTCAGTTTTGTTTCTCTAACCCTTCATTAAAGAGAGCAAAATACTTTGATAGAGAGGAAAAGAACACTTCACTATTCTTCCCTCACCATGAGCCAGTGTTTCTCAACTGCTTCCAATGAGCTGATGGGTTGAAATGAACACTGTATTTGCATCTACAAAAGAAACCATTATTGCCCAACATGCTTTACCTCCTCAGCTTGTACCATAGAAGGTTTTACCAAATAGATTGTCTTTGATTTAAAAATCCAGCAGCAAGTATATCTATACAACATAAATTATTTCATTTTAGGCTTTCAAAAATTTTGATTTTAAAGTAAGGTAGAATATTTTTTTAAAAAATTATAAGTTAAAACTTGTGAAAAGATCTTCTATTCTGCCTTTACAGCCATCTTCTCACATACATTAAAAGACCGGTTATTTTTATATTTATCTGCTGTTAAACCACTAGTTTCTAAATTCGATCAAAAACTGACTCACAGATCATTTAGGATTCCTTAAGATTTTACAGAGACAAGTTTAGGGTGGCTTGGGTAATTTTAGTAAAACATAGAGCTAAAAGCCAAAGAAACCCTGAACCAGAGGAATATTTGGAGAGGTAAACACAGGTTCATCAGAAACTGAAGTTTATTTCAGAAAGACAGCTGTGCCACTGTCGTGCTGGCAAGTGCCAGGAGGCAGAATTGCCCCTGGTTTTATCTCCCCAGAGTCACATCAACACTGTCTTGGCACAACAGCTTAGCCAGTACCTGGGTCTCTGACAGGGCCTTGTGTTAAATTCCCAATGGGATGGCTCATTTTTTTCTGAGGGCATGATTTGGTTACCTGTCTGTCTTGTATGGGTAAGAAATACAGTAAAACCAGAGGAGGTGCACTGTGTCTCTCAGGAAAGGAGGCAGCTGTTTATGGCGCTGTAACACAACACAGAACACACAAGGGCACACATTTGAGTCCTCTGCTTGTAGCTGTACCCAAGCCTTTTATCTCTCAGAGAGCATGTAGGAGCTAATTACAAACTAATTGAGCGGGGACACCGAACTTCTCCGTGTTTTTGGGGACTCAAGAACAGAATTGTTAAAGTCAATAGTCATAGTAACCCATTTTCTAATTCCCATGCAGGTCAGCACAGTTTACAAAATAAAGGTTTTTGAGCCCAGCTTTAGCGTGCTTGAGGAATGATACAAAAGAAGATGATTGTTTCTAATAGAGTGGAGTATGACAGAGAATAACTTCTGTGTCGCTGAGGTTACTGCTCTGGACAATTTGAGAACTCAGTCTGGGCTATCTTAACTGCCAAGGACCCAGAAGGTTACTCCACCAGCTTTCCATGGGACAGGCTTCCCCTTGAATCCCATTACAATGAGCTGTGCCTAGTTACAAGCTCTAAGAACACCTTTGCTTTTTGAGCAGCTTCATGAAAAACAGAAAATGAAGCATCACCATGTCTTTAGAGAATTCAGCTTTTCAGTGGTTTTTTGACTACTAGAATACACAGTATAAAAGGCACAGATCCTCATCCAACTCTAAGATAATTCACTCGACTTCAGAATTAGTAAATCTTTAGGCTGAATAACAAAATCTGAAGGATATCAAGCATTACTGCTCCATTCACAACATGCATTTATCTGAACGAGGTTTACTTCATTTTTACACATCTTTCTTACAAACCTTTTAAAAAAATGCCTGAAGCCTATTTGAAGATACTCTCTCGGCCAGTGCTGCCCTACTCACAGACAAAGTCCACAAGTGTTTTTACTTATCTGGAAGCTTTCTTTCTGCCTTCAAAATGAAGCAGTCCACTGCTGGTTTGCACACAAATGGATGACCCAAAGCTTCATCCCATACTCACATGCTTACTAGCAGGTTGACTCTGAGGTAAAGATCCAGGGGCCAGCACTGGAGAGCTTGCAGGACTACAAAGTTCCGGGAAGGGGTTTGGGATGGCCGGCAAAGATGATGTTCGGAATTGCTGTTCTTCTTCTTGAAGACGCCTGGAAACACAGAAGCACTATGCATTAAAAGGAGCAAACTGGCATCACTAGACTTGGCTCTTCTGCCCCGGGGTTTTTGATAATGACACTAAAAACAAGGAATCAAACCCATTCTTTTTCTAGGTAACTACTATACTGTTACAGCAACTTTTAGTGCAAAGTAGGTAATTGCATGTAAAAAATGACCAGCCAGGCATCCATGCTTGTTTTGTTGCTCATAATTTGATTACTTAGGTGAGTAACTGAGGTAACTGTGCAAATAAAGTTAACTGAAATATCTATCTGCACTCGCTGTTGTAAGTACTAGATTACAAGCTTAAGCTGTGTGCCAGAAAGTCAGCAAAGCTCTTGCAAACCAATGTGAAAGAGGAGAAAACAATGGCAGTCACTCAGAGCCAAATTCCAAGTGGATTTGAAAACAAACATGTACCCTACTGTAGAGTTCTCTAAGCTGAGACTTAAACCAATATTGTCACCTCATTATAATACCAGATTCTATCTCCAAGCAACTTGGCATTCCCCCGAGAAATGAAAAGGCAAAGACATGGCTTTAGCAATAAGCAATTAGCTGGAATTGTACCCTCCCACCTTATGCCCATCCTACAGTTACTGTTCAGACAAGTTCGCATCCACCAAAGTATGCCTCATGAGTCTACATGTAACAGAGTTTCAAGTTCCAGTTTACAGTCCAACTGCAGTGGGCACACCAAGAAAAAAAAAACCAAAACTAAAACCTACCAGAAAAGCTGTAAGACCTATTCGTGACTACACAGATTTTTTTTTTTTTGGTTTCCCTGCTGCCAAGGCATCACCACTGAAGATGCACTAGCTGACTGCAGCAGGCTGCCCTTCAATGCCTAAGCAGAAGGCACCATCTAGTGGCAACCACGAAAGTTTCCAAATCAAATAACTACGGGATTTGAATGGCAAATAATTGAAAACTCAGTTTGCTGTCATTTTTCTGCATGCCTTCAGCAAGCAAAGCCTTCTCAGCAGAGCTGCCTGGGAGACAACTGCAGAGTTTGTCCGTGGCAGCATCTCCCACTCTGGGTACTCTCATTGTCTTTGCCTGTGCCTGGAGGATGGCAAAATTCAACTACGGTGAAATCTGCTCCACAGGTAACTTTGTCCTGAAATTTAGTTGCCTTGGTATTCCATGAATGAGTCTTACAGATCTAGGGGGTTGCAATAAATAGCAGGTTCCAACCATAATTATGAACTATGCCAACAACTACTTGATGTGCTTCATAAATTTTTTTTTGTGCTCCCCATGTGTGCAGTTCTCTACAGCACAGGGTAAAAGGACAGTGTAAGATTTCTTCAGACCAGCAGACATGTCATATCTGTGCAACAGGGTGCTGTACTGCAAGTTTTTGACTGACCTCCACTGTAAGAAGTGGAACCACAGACCCAATACAATTAGACAGGTGTGGTTTCCTGGAGCTGGGAATTCTCTGTGCTGTGCTGTGGCTGTACTGCTGCCAGTGGATCATTTACTTCCTAACTGATACACACATAAACCTGTGCTCCTAGGAGACCACAGTCAAATCACTCTGTTCTGGTGGAAAACAAGATGGATCCAGATAACCCTGAATAAAAGCTTCACCATTACCTTCTTTGATGATGATAAACACAGGATGTCCTGGTGTGCATGGAAATACAGGTTTCAAAAAGGCAGAGTGCTCTCAAAATAAGAGTTGCTAAGTTTTTAAACGCCAAAAATAATTCAAGTGTTTTGACTGAGATATTTACAAAATATCTTCAGCTATAGTACTCCAGAGAGTACATTTTCCAGTACAGCCCCATTCGAGGTGACTATGAAATACCTGTAGAACTGATGGCATCATTAGCTGACTTAGCTGCAGTGCATATCCATTCAAATAGAAAAGCTGCCCGACTTACATATACCATTCCTATAAGCAATGCATCGGTGTTAAGAATAAGAAGAGTAAGAAGCTACACATGGAATTTTTCTTTTATTATATTATTACTTTTCACTTCCTTCAAAGAACAAACTGCTAAATAGCAGGAAAGAAATTCATTTACCTACTCAAGCTGACAGGAGCTCCCTTCCTCCTGCTGCCTAAAAAGACTTTAAGAACCTGTACATCACCAATATACTCTCCCATCACCATCAAGAGTTTTCCACTTGAAGCCTGAATTCCAGTCCTCAGCTTTACAACAGCGGGACAACTTTAACACTTTTTTCTTGGTAATGACTTACACAGCACACTGAGGTGAGTGAGTTGAAAATGCTCTGGGAAGAACAGATACATAACTAAAATATTCTCTTTTTTTTGGTTGTTTGTTGGTCTTAAACCATTCAGGAAAGCTCCACGAAGAGAGAGGCACTTGCTATATATCAAAAGTAGCTAAGCATACCCTCATCTGTCTATATGATCTTTTATGTTTAATAAAACCTATAGGCTGTCAGTGGACACCAGACTTAAGAGCACTGCTTTTAACAATTTAGAAAAAAATCCAAATACGGATATAGCTTCTGCCAACTGGTACCGATGAGCCACTTCTACAAATCAGCTACTGCGGAAACATCAAACCTTGACTAAAAGAAGGGTGATAATACTTGGAAATATTATGTCCTTCACCTACTTAGTACACTTTTCTATGCAAAAGTCCAGTCTAACATTAAATTCCTTACCAAAGTGGATCTCCTATTTTAAAATGTAGTTCTTTTCAAGCCAGTTCACGGCAACTTATGGAAAAGGAGGGCCAGTGCCTTGTTCCTACCTGACTGCCATGATGCGGACTGGCTGGGAGCGCTGCACCTTCTGCCTCGGGGACATGGGCTGCAGGGTGCTGGGCCCCGAGGAGGGCAGCTGGCTGCGGTTCAGCTGGCCGTTCTGGAGGAGTGGAGTGGTTTCCGACTGCATGCTGCATGTAGAGTATAAACTTTCAAATGAGGAATTCATGTCATTTACCAAAGCTTCCAGGTCCACATCGTCATCTGAAAGACAAAACAAAGGCAGTGTAACACATCTGGAAGCCCCAGGCAAAGGAAATGTGGCAAGAACAACGACTAAATTTCAGTAAAGTTGTAACATAATTATTTAACTACATTTTTAAAGTGCAAATTATTATTGCAGAAATAATGTATTTCTCTCAGAGGAGAAAACCACAACAAGTAAGTGCCAGCAATGGAGATTTGTTTTGTCTTCCATGGAAAAAAGCTATGGACACAGAATAAATATTACAGTATTTACACACTCGCTCTCTCTCTTTATATGTGTGTGTGTGTGTATCGAACCAGAATTTGGTGGGATTTTTAATAATGACAATGCTAATGTGAAGCACCACTTCACTTACTGATAAACTGCCATATATTTCCAAAGCATATCACAAATACCTCAGTTTGCCTTGGCAAAGTATCAAGTTTAGATTGTCCAACACTGTAATAAATACTTTGCAAGACTGAATAATTTAGAAAGAAAAAAAATTAAGACAGTGCTGCAGTCCTGGAAAACATAATTATACAAGTGATTATTACATCTTGTTAAAAATCCTACCATATTTTTGTGATATGGTATTTTGAAGGGCAGTCCAGTGAGTTATATATAAAAAGATCTATCTGTACCCTTGCTCTTGCAGTGCAATAGATAGACTTCTACCTTAAAGAGCAGAAAGTAAATCAGCCAAGGATGTGGTGTGGCTATCTGGAGGAACATCAGTCCCTAAAAAGGGCACCAACCTTTCTATATACACCACCTTACCTCACCGTAAATAAGTAACTTGTGCTGAATCATTCCTCCTTAACGATCATAATTACTCTGCAAGACAAGAGAACTCTGCAAGCCCTTTGCACTAACCACTCTCTGAACTCCTCTTGCAGAGCACTGTAATTACTCCCTAGCCACAAGTTACATCACTCCCTATCAGGAGTTCAGCAGGCTGACGAACACACACATCGATATCTGCTTCTGGTTACAGCACAGCCACTGCCTGAACAGCTACTCCTGACCCAACAGAGCTTTGTGCAGCCAAAAATGTGTCCTTATTTTCCAGCTGTGCCAACTGGCCTGGCAAAACATACCATTGCTGCCTGCAAACTTTCTGTCTCACAAAACTCTTCATGATAGGGATGGAAAGCAGAGACCAGCAATGGAGCTGGCAAAGACACACTGCTTTGCAGCTTAAACACACTGTGTTTTCTAATCTCTATTCTTTTGCCATGTTTTCTAGGTAAATGAACCACTGGGAGCAGCTTGCAACTAGCTGCGCTATTTTCTTTTAGATACCATGAACGATTTTGTACAAATATCACATTTCTTGAGGATTTAATCTAAAACAGCATCACAATTTCTGTCCACCAACAACATGCCCTGATAACCATAATGAGATCTGAACACGGCATATACATGGCAATTGTATTGGGATGGTGGTGATCTCCATTCTCAGTGTTGGGTGAACAAAAGACCTGCTCAGAATTAAACAGGTTTCTGGTCATGCCCCTATACCTGAGCTCTATTTAGTGACCTGAAACACCATGTTTCTCACTGCAAGTCAGCAGGCTCTTTACTAGCCTTCCCTTAGAATGCACTCAAGAGGATTTCAAGGTTTGAACACATGTCAAAAAAGAACCAAACCAAAACTGAAAGGAGAAAAAACACCATATCATGTCACAAACAGGTTTATTCCTTTCAATTCTTTATGGCAATTTCCCTCAGTTTTTGTATTTAACAGCTACTACACTACAACTAAGACTCACCTTCACCAGGTTACACCATCTTCTCTGTATGTCAGCTAGTTGATGCATTTTCAACAATCTAAGCTTTGCTTTGCTTGGAAAAAGTCTACAATAATTTTCCTGCTATTTTTAGCACTCTTGAGACAGAGCTGGAATTTAAATTTCATTCCATCCTCCAGATTCTTATCCTATTTGGAGAGGACATATCAAAAACACTTCTTGAGCAATCACAAGGGAACCTCAGAAGTAGGAGTATAAAGAGGGAGAGGCTGAATTACAAGGCTTTTAAATTTTATCATTCATCTAAGTACCGAGCTGTAGGGTGTCAGATGGCTGTCAAGTAAAAGTTTAGGGGCTGGATGTAGGAGACATAAAAGACAGACCCTGACCACAGAGTCAGGGAGTAAACTGCAGCAACTAACAGCAATTGTTTAGCATGGTGAAAAGCAGAAAGGGAAGAAAGTCGAGGCATATATTCAGTGGAAGTCCATATGGCTTGGTCCCTGAGGGTGCTAATTTATTAACAATTTAGACAAAGCTATTAGCGTGCAAGATCATTAAGTTTTCAGGTGATTGTAACATGGGAGGAATGATTAAGAGTCATCTCAAGCTATCCCTGAATAAGCAAATAGTTGCAAAGGTGTCCTATGTAGCCTAATATGCTTAAAATGAGGTACGTCATGCAAAACACTAAGCAAAACAAGTACATAGTTTAAAGCATTGAATTACCATTAGCAGGCATTTAAGTATATCAATTACATGCCTAAATTCAATTTCTAACAGGACAAGCACTGACAAGGTGCATATAGAGTTCTCCTAATAGTATGCTGCACTGAAGTCCAGAATCTGGTTTCACTTCTCTGTCAGCTCCTTTTCTCTGTGGATGCAGCGCTGTTAATAACAGCCCTCAGTCTTGCAGGAGCAAAAGATCCTTAAGATCCTTAAGCTTTCTAAAGACAAAGCCTGCAATCTTGAATTTCAAACAGTTTCATCTCTATACAATGGCATTTACTACTAAATACCATTATGTTTTAGAGACATTTCTGCATGATGCAACAGGAAACCTCACTGCTGTAGCCTACACCTCGGAAGTGCCAGCAGATGTCTCAGCCTGCCAAGTAATCCAGTATGTTACTGTGATGGCTCTCCACAGAGTTTAACTTAACAAAAATCAAATAAGCCCTCCTCGGGATTTCTGTTTCAACCATATGCAGGAACACTGTTCAGAAGGGTATTTCATATACAGTGTAATCCTTCAAAGTATCTCTCTCTACCCACCAGTGAGATCCCGCCTCCATCAAAACCAACCCTTTGCAGAAAAAAAAACATTGACAAAACTGACTTTGAAAAGGCTTGCTAGTTAACAGCAAAATTTACAAATTATTGGACTTTGATCCAGCACAGACCAGGTGCCTCCTCTAAGTAGGTGCACACAGATTTTGTGACTGACCTGGAAGAGTCTAGCAGGCAGAGTTACAGGTAGCTGAGGAGCTTCTCGCTCCCCAAATATCTTGCATACACACACTTCCAGAGATACAAAATGGTATTTTCCTTAATCTGTATTGAATTCTGCCATAAAATCAAGGAATAGGAGAGTGGATATTCAAGGTCTATTCTTCCATTTCAACTGAACAGCACAGAGGCTACTCCGTGCACAAACATACAAACAGCCTCAGCTTCTGACTGTCATTTTTAAATGAGAACACTTGCAAAACCTAGGTCTGACATACTTCTGGTGGTGGACAGGGTACTGGCAGTTTTGTAGACTCTTCTGTGAACAATGTTCTTTCCCAAACTAGAACCAAAGTGCACACACTGGCAGCAGTCTGAACTTCCTTTTGTTTCTTTGCCCACAATTTGTTAAACTTTGGCTTTGTTCAGAAACCAGCTCCACTGGATGTTGCAAGTAATATTTTTGGTAAAGTAAATCATGATTTCAATTACAAGAAAAGATTTAAAAGTTCCATTCAAGGAAAGAGGAAAACTTTGTTACAAAAACTCTACTAAGCTAGTTAAGCTAGCTAGGTAGGTAAACTGTCATGCTCTGCTTTAAACAAAAAGCACCTTGAATACATTTTTAATGTTTTCGAGCATAATATAGGAGTGATGATAACCCCTAAATTAGTCCTGAGCAAACTATAATCTGTACTTAACCATGTCCCACTTGCCTTTCTGCTTCTAGCCCTTCTCTATCCTCTAGATCCTCATTTATTTACTTATTTTGGTAGTTGTTGGCCTTGACATGTTAAGCTCAGCTAACAAGACTAAGCAGGATCCCACTTATTCTGAAGCGACACAAAGCTGAAATGATCCTGCTCATCTTCAGCTGTGCCAGCTTCCTGAAGAAAGCAGGTATTTTCACAGCTGTCAAGGGGCTCACTGCATCGCAGAAATTCTATTTACTGAAAATGAGATAAACATGGAAAGAATCTCAGCTTTGGACTACCAACCAGGATGAATTAAATGTCTCTAAATGAATGTTCAGCAAACACTCCTACCTTTCACATATGGTCCACAGTTCATAGGGAACACTTTGAAAAACATCACAGGACCTAAATTAGTTGTGATTTAAGAGGCTTGTAAAAACATTTTATTTAAAAAAATAAATAATTTCCTTCTTGTTTGCTCATTTTTGAACTTAATCATCCAGCATTATCCCTTATATCAGTTCCCAGAGATAACTGATGCAAGAGCTACTAGGAATTCAGTAGAAGATTTATTAAAAGACTATAGCACTTTTCCATCACCATGGAATTAAGTCTGATACTGTAGGAAACAGCACATATATAAACAAGTGTTTGATACAGATAGTCAGCTGCTGCTTGATCACCTATTCCTATCTGACAACCAAACACCACCAAAATGAGTTTCAGAGCAGCACATTCAAGAGCCATCTTGACAAAACAAAAAAGCTATGATTTACTTAAGATTTCACTGAAGATAGCTGAGTAGAGCATTGTATCCAAGTTGTGAGCAGCCCCTCCTGCACACATAAATTAACCCTCAAGGAGACAGATGGAAACAGTGAAAGAAAAGGAACATACATTTACATACAGCCTACCATCCTGCATTGATGATGCAGGGAAACACTATTTAAATCACAGGTGATACAGGGAAAATACATTTATAGTAAAATGAACAGAAGAACTGTACCAGAGTTTGAAAAGGGGAAAAAAGGACATATAAAGTATTTGTGGTATCTATCTAAAGATCTTGTTTCAAATCCTCTAAAACCACATGTAAGTTATTCTGATTCATACTGCGATGCAATTGTTTTGCAAGGGTTCTGGCACTGTGTAAATCTCGTGTTTTAGGATCAAAAATGCAGGTAAGGATTACCATAGTGAGATGTGTATACAAACCCCTTTCTAAGACTACCCCTCATATTAAGGGCATCCCTTGCACAAGAGCACTGCAGCATGTCCCTCCAGTACCGTGTACAAATGCCATTTTAGAAAGACTTTTCAGAAATGTCCATCACTACAATTTTTTGGAAGTGTACTATTACTGACAACACATGGTTGTAATGATGCAAAAAGAATTCCATTCTAGGTAACACTCAGACTCCTCTATTACTTTCTCTCTCTGAGCATGTTACTGCACTTGCTATGTTTACACAAATGTCTCATATCCCTCCATACTCTGGTTTCAGCTTCCACTAACAGCACAGGCACCAGTTGATCTGTAATTTTCATACAATTGGTATCCACAGCCCCCTATGGATGCATGTATTTAGTACTTGGCAGCTTCTACACCTCTGAGAGACACAGGCAACAGAAGGTGGATGATAATAAGCAGATCTCTTACAATTTTCTTAAAAACCCCACAGTGCCCTCTACAGTGATGCTACAGCTGAATGACATCCTGTTTCCAATATCGGGTTCCAGTTCTATGCAGTCTCTCCCCTCCTGATTTCTTGAAAGCTCCATATGGATGGGAAGTTTAGCACAAGAAACAAAAAGACAATATAAAAAACATTTGTAAACCCTATGCTTTCACACTGTTCTCCAGATCAGAGAAGGCTGTCAGACAGAATTACAAAAATACCAAGACTGCTTCAATTGAACATTAGAAGCATACAGGGTTTTTTTGATCATTTAAAGTGAAAGCAGAAGACACAAACACAACTTTGTGTCTTAGAGGCATCACTAACCCCAGTGCAGCCACAGTCTGAATTAAAAATTACAAGCCCGAACCCCAAAATTTTATATGCCTTGTAAGTCTCCATATGGGCCTCTGCACTCCTTTCCTTTATTGCATTCTAATATTTTTCAGCTTAAGTGAAATGCTCTATTTTGTACTGTAACTACGGTTGCTGGCCTACAAAATGTCAAATCAGTGCATGTGCAGCTTGCAAAATGCTAAATGGACCATGCCGTGGAGAGAAGGGCAAAAACCAGAGATGCTGGTTGGTAAAAAAGCATGAAATTGAGATAGGCATCTATGCTCTTTGAGCACACTGAAACCAGAGACCCACACAGAGAAATCAACACTGAACTTGGAACTGCTCCAGTATTCTCCAGGTGATTTTTAAACACCACACACATCTATTCCCCTTTCTGCCAGTACGTCTGTGATGGCTAACACCAAGTATACATACATTAATTACAGGTGCTGGAGAGAACTCTACTATTTCACACCTCTTTTCTAAAGGTTCATCACTGGACTCCAGATATGTTCTCAAAACACACCTGATAGATTTTTTGAAATAGAAGACAAATTAAATTGAACAAAATTAATGTTGCTAGGTAACAACTATAGGAATAAGTTACATATGAAAGGTACTCATAAAAAACTGAAGCTTCAATGAGTAACAGGAACAACTGGCTATAGGTGCCCTGCAGCAGGAAGGAATGAAGTTGTACACTTGGATTAGTGGGTAAAATGAGTTTTAGGAATTCTGACAGAAAAAGATGGAAGGCTAAAAAATGAAAAGTTTTTGTCCAGTTCACAACTAAAGCCTGGCATCATAAAAACTGAAAATAATGAAAGTTAGGTATTTGGGGGAAGGTAGGACAGACAAGGAGGGTTTATTTGCTAATTATGGGGATAAACTACAGCAAAGCATGTCTCTGATGTAGATTTTACTGGTTTTGCCCTTTGAGGGTGATGCAATTATTCACAGATAATATTCAGAAGCAATTCTCACTGTACATGCACCCATTTCTAACCCAAGGACTGCAGAGTCAGGTTGGCCCTTTTGTGGAGTGGATGGATATTGGTTGCCTTGATAGACAACTGCTGTGGGTGGATATCACCACCACCACTGCTGAACTCTTGCTAGACTCTACTGCACACACAAGTGTTGAAGCACTAATGGCATCAGTATGAGAGGGGCTTGAAATCCAAGGAAATAATCTAAACCATCTAGAATTCTGATTGCATGTGTTCCAACTATAAGAGATAGGAGTAAAATATGTAAGTCACTGACAGTCCCTTTTCCAGACTCACGAATTCCTGATACCCATTTTCTCAAAGGAAATTTCTAGCTTTGGGGAAAAAAAAAAAAAAAAACCAAAACAAAAAAAACAAACCAAAAAAGAGAGAGAGAGAGAGAGAAGAAAGCATACCTTCCTTCCTAAAAATGCATCAGGTGAAAGTTTGAACCCAAAGCCAAACATGACACCAGCTGATCCTGTGTCACTGCACACTGGGACTGCCCACCTCCTTCTGGGTGAGCACACCCTGGTGCAGCTATCACTGATGACAGCAATCAGCCAGTCAGCTTTCCAAACCCTCTTTGCAGGCCAGTGCCTGCACAACCACTGCTGTATAGTAACTATTGAGTAAGCACATCACTTAAGCAGAATACCAGATTAAGCAGACCTCCGAGAAATCATAATTCTTGAGCAGATTACAAAATCCAGTGGAAAGATTGATTTTCAAGTAATTGGTAAAATCTGCGGTTTTTTCCATGAATGTGAGGTTCAGTGGTTTTCCTGTACCTTTTTCTCATGTCACCTGCTTTTAATTCATTGATTTAAGAAAAAGACCGATAATGACCTTTAAAAAGAAAGCATTTTTTTATTTGGGTTTATCAAGACAAGGAAAACCCAAACCAGCCTCAGTTACCCAGACAGAAGCAGCACCACAGAAGGCAGAATGGGATATTCTTACAATTACCAAACCTGGGGTCAGAGTAGACCAATCCTCAAAAAAACCCTGAAGGACAGAGCAGTTACATTGGTGAAGGATGCAATATATCACAGGCCAGATGGATTTTCCTGGCCCAAAAGGAGTCAGGAACAGAAGGAAAACTAAACCTTAAGTCATAACTTTGTGAGGAGTAGTCATGAACCTATAGCCTTGTTGTGGCCCACCCTTAACTCAGGACAAAAAAAGAAAAGAAAGAGTGAACATGAGACACAGACAGATCAACTGACCCTACTGATTCTCCATTCAAGTCTTACTTTCCCGGTGAGGTTAACTGGGTGCCACACTCTTGACGCATTACCTCAACAGCAAAACTGAGAAGCAAGCCCTGCCATTATATCCCAAAATGATGATCATAGAAAGACTGTCACTTACCCTTCAAGAGAAAATGTGTGTGGAACACCTGAGCAGCAGAAGGGCCTTTGGCCTGCGCAGCCCATACAAAACAAACAGAAAATCCACTGGAACTTTTCAGACAACAGGCAAACCCATGTTAACCTACTGAGCCATTAAGGAACTTACAAGTCAGAGCTGAAGAAGCCCAACACTGGCTGGCAATGAAGAGGGGAATTGAAATACTGTCAGATGACCACAGGGTAAATGCTTGACTGCATACTATATTAGACAGTTATGTTTCTGAGAGAATGGCTTTAAAAAGATCTCTTGTATCAGTGGGAGCTGCAATTTGACACAGAAACGGTCAGGTTTAGTTTCATTTTTACTGAGATTACCCAGTCCTATATCAGAAACAGATTAAAAAGCTTTAAAATACCTAATAATTATTTTTCTTATGTTTACATGAAAAAAATTATTATTTTTCCCAATTTATTCTACCATTTTCCATATACAGATTTCTACTCATAGTACTTCTCTAAAGTTTTACTTGGATATTATATTCTTATTGTCCCTGTCTGAGAAAAAGAAGAAAAAAAGTGACAGTGCTAATAAAATATAGACAAATAACACTACTACACAATTCACAGTTCAAAAGGAAGTTTAAAATTCACACAGATGAGAAGAGCTACACGTGCCTTGCAAATCTGAAGCTATTAAAGGCAAAGTTAAAAACAGTCAAAGCATCTATTGCTTTCCTTTCGGGAACCTGTGTTCTCCCTCCCTGATTAAACACCATAATACCCAGCTGAGTAATCCCAGCTGAACAATCCTTACAAATCAATATAAATACCAGTGCACGGATTAGTCCCTCCCATCCTGCCAAGGAAGCCCAAGCTTTATCCCTGCTCCGGGGAACATCATGCATAACCTCCTAAAGCGCTGCCAGAGCTCCAGCCAAAGCCTGCAACACCCTGCATGCTCCAGCACCAGTGCCGGCGGCTGTTCCAAGAGAGCAGCACCCGACTGCATGGGGAAGTCCCTGCCTGGCAGCCTTCTTGCATAGTGGGTTTCATTTCAAATCCACTCCACAGCAACTTCAACAAAGCTTTCAAGTAAAAAGTGGTTGGAATAGCACAGAAAGTCCATTAGCATTTTTCTTCAGGAAGTGATGGGTCTGCAGAGCTGGTGCTGAAGTACTATTATTATTATTATTATTATTATTATTATTATTATTATTATTATTATTATTATTATTATTATATTAGGTGTGTCCCTCATCCCCTGATACCTGAGCTAACCTTTACTCCTAAGGTTAAACTGCGAGTTTTGAATTTTGTTTCAAACAGGTTTGTTGCTGGCTTAGAAAGCATGTTTGAGGACCTAATATAAGTTCCAAAAGTTGAACACAGCAATTAATGAATCAGCTATTCTTCCAAGTTAATTAATATTGCATTTCAGCATAAAATAGTTACCTAGCTATGACCGATGGACTTACAAAGCAGACAACTTGGAATATTTAATATTTAAGGTACTTCTTGTCAACAGAACCAAAGTCATGTGAAAAAGTAAAATGCTTAAATACCAGAGCAATTTTGGTTGCTTTTAATCAGTTGCTTTAATAGTTCAGTATTAACTGCAATTGTTATTTTGGTAAAATATCTACAAGAGACTAAACTGGGGAAGAGTTGTTTGGAATTGCAACACTGCATTTAAAAAGGCTCCTTTAAGAGGTTGTTGGGGACTTGTAGAAACTATCTACTTGTAAAAAGTATATAGTACTGTTCTACTTGTAGAACAGAAGAAATTGCCTCTGACTTGACTTTTAAACCAAGTACTCAACAAATAATGATGAGCAAGCCTAACTACCTTAGCTTCACTTCAGAGACGAAGGCAGCTGCCATCCAGATGTCCTCTTATTGCATAGGCAGCACCTAGATATAAGCTTTCCCTACATTTCTTTGCCCTAGTAAAGTAGCAGTGTTTTGGGGCACACATTTAATTTCATCTGCACACAGATATGCTGTCCCCTAATCAGCTGTCTATTTTAGGCTCTTCTTTCGGGCAAGCCGAGCAGCTGCTTCTGAAAAATCACATAGTCCTTTGGGGTGCAGAATAAGGAGATCTCCTCCCTTGTCCTTGTCAGCAAAGAGTGGATAATTTGAGAGGAATTACTGCTGTAACGAAGCGTGAACCTCCACTGCATGAGAAGGGAACGCTCCAGTCCTGCCGCACGGATCCCCAGATGGCAAAGCATATTGCTGCAGTCTCATCCCAAATGGCGGTGTGGAGCCACTGCTGAAGGTGTCTGTACCCCACTCCGCTCAGGAGGAAAACAGTCATTTATAAAAGCTCTGATGCCTCCCTCTGCCATGACTATATTGATTCCAAGAACTCCCGTTAGTCAACCTGTTTTGGTTTTTTTTAACATAAAATACTCAAAAAAAACCCCAACCCAAATCAAGGATTATGTCACCAACAACTACCCCAAGACCAGCAACAATACAAAAGAACAAGTAACCTACATTTACCATTCAAAACTTCATAGAAAATCGGTAACATCAGCCTGACTTTATTTAGGCCTAAGAAAACTATGTGCTAATGTTTCTTCTGAACTCACCAAATCGAACTTCCTTTCTTTTCAGCTAGGCAAAGCCTGGTCCTTCATGATTTATATCTCACAGGTAAGCTGCACTGGTGAAAATCAGTCAAGATCAGGCTCACCCAGAGGGGAAATGTGCAGGCGGGCTATGCAGAAGACTCACCACAGCTCCGCATGAGTCAAAACAAACTTTTCCATGATGCCCATTTTCCTTCTGAGATCCACGTGCCTGCTGTGCGCATTCCCAGGTCAGGTACACAGGGCATAGCCTGTGATTTTGGGCAATCAGCCTGCTGCTCTTCTCCATCTAGTCGGTGTTCATGGAGCCCAATCTCCTGCCTAGACTCACCTCCTTGCATGTCCACAGAACAAGGCTGGAAACAGAACACAGCATATTTTCCCTTAAGGGTACCCTGTTAACAGACCATCACTTCTTATGAGGCTGTCCCCACTTCTTTTACCCCACATGACAAGGATGTCACCGCTCAAACGAGCTCGCAGGCCTCCTGCGCTGCACTGCTTTAACTCACTCCACCACCCCTCTTAGGAGAGACGCCCCAAAAACCTGTGGACACAGGGTCAGTGTTCTCAAGAGGTGAGACAACCTGCTCACCTCGCTCTGTTTCACATCTGAAATACAGCCCAGAAAAGCAGAAAAGACTGGTTTGCTCCGCCAAAAGCACGCCCACGTCTAGAAAGGCTTAGACCTGGAAAGAGGCAATGCGTCAACAGGACAGAGCTCAGGGTAGGCCAGAAGTGTTGCTGTAAAGCCTGGAGGCTCTGAAGGACTTCTCTCAGTGGCTTTTTAACAAAGTCAGCACCTCCAGGTTAGCCACCACAGGAATAATACCCATGGGGTGTCCCAGTGGCAAGTCTTCCCACCCTCACTTCTCTGACTGAGTGACTCATCAGTGATGACACCCTAGCCTTAGAGGTGACCTGAATTTTGACTTTAGTGTATTCCAGATTTTCACCCTGATGTGTATTTTTTCTGCTTAGGCTCTAAAACTCATTGTCATCTTTTTGAAGAATACTTATGGTTATTCTGGAGCCTAGAAGCTGTAGTCACTAGGCTCATCACCCAATTGTCTTTGAGTTGCAGATCTTGCAACTTAAAAACCTATCATCTGCAGTACTTCAGATTTCAGAGGGACTTGGAACACTCTACTATGCCTGAGCTCTCCAAGATTTTTCAACCACTTAAGGACAAACCACAAAAACATACACAAAAACAGTAACTCCCTCTTTCCCTTGAACACCAGCAAGCTTACAAATTAACTGCAAAGATAAACAAAAAAATTAGCAGCCCCCACGAAGCCTTGTTTGAAATATAAACTTACTGCCATCCTAGCTTATAAAAATTCAGAAGTGCATGCACATGTAAATTCTCGAGCAAGATATGTTAATTAGGAGGGTTACCAAGGCACAGCCAGCTCAAGACGCTCCTGCGCAGTTACAGATCCACTCAGACAGTGGTGCTGTAACACACCCTAACATCGCACCGCTCCCAGCCTCATCTTGAACATGGCACAAATTGCCTGCAATCTTGATTTGGACAGAAAGACTTAAATATTGTTACTGCAATCCTAACGCCATTAATGAAATTACATACTAATTGCTTTGGTCAGTAGCACCTTATATACTTTAATTACTTAAGCAGCTGCTTGCTGTTAAGAACTCCAAATTTAGCTACATCTCATGCTATATTTTGAAAGGGTTTTTTTTTTGTTTAGCTGGTTTGCCCCATTTAACTCTGGCTTTTTTTTTTTTTTAGCTGAAAATGCAACTAGCTTGACAGAATCTTGTCCTTTTTAATAGGCACAAAGAGACTTAGAAAACGTAACAAATTCAGATTGATCTTCCCCTTGAAGCTTCTTGGCTTTAAGAGAAGTGCTGCAACCTTTTTCAACCTCAATGCAAGAATGTCAGCTCCTTTGATGCATTTCTCAAGTATCCTCACATGACACAGCTTGCTGAAGTGCTGTCATGAACCACTTGCAGCATAATGTTTACATAGAGGCAGAAATAAATACTGTGCTGCTTATCACAGTCAGGTAAGCTGAAAGACAGTGATGACTGAAGCTTATTGTTACAATGGTGCACTGTGGTAAAAGATTTTAGTGCAGAACTGACATCAAATTACAACAGAGTTGTTTTTTTCTACAGATTTTGCTTATTTTATTCAACTATTGACGGTTTTTATCCCCTCCTCTTATTACATGAGCTTAAGACAAGTCTCAAGCTTGCTATATCTGCTTTATAGACAAAGTAAGAAATCAGAGTTAGAGAAATGTACTATTCCAGTTCATTTTGGGACAGCCTTAACATCACAAGATTTTTTTCAAAGCTACAGTCACCATAAATAACGCAAGACTACAATATTATCTTTTGCTATTTTACTCCCCTTTAAAAATTCAAAGCCATTTTCTTTGGTATGACAACATATTTTCACTGATGTTCCTCAGTCTTTTCTTAGATGGACTTGAAGACCATCTGACTAGAAAAACAAACACAGACTTTATTTCCTTATTTGACAAATTTACAAGCTAAAGCACAAGCCAAGGCAGCTGCAGCATCAGAATGTGTAGTTACCTAAAAGTATTTTTAATGTTTAGTAGTGAAAAATAAATGAAGGTTATTTCTCTTTTCTGATGTGTTTATGCACCTAAGCACACTTAACTCTAACCATAAAATGAATAAAACACCAACATATAGTGTCAGAACAGGAAAGACCTGCACCAAGAGCTTCTGCACCACGTAAAGCACTAGAAACCACTTCAAAGTTTCCTTCATCTCCAACAGTTCTCCAAAGCAGATACTACATATGGGCTTCCTTTCAACTGTCAATGAACTAATATTGAGAGTTATCTTGCTGAAGAGCAGCACCTTCTTCTATACTTGACTCAAATGGATTTCAGATTCTTACTGTCTTCCTCTTTCACCACAGTAGGGTACCATTTCATTGAGAGCTACTTATGTTCTTTTCCACTCTATTAACCTCTCTAGTGTCCATTCTGTCAACATCTCCCAATTCTGCCCTCATTAGTGAGTCTGTCTGTTGGCCCCTCAAAACTGAGGATGAACTAGAAGACTCTGTCTTCCCACATGCTTCCAATAAAATGCATTTTGTATAGGTCTGCACATTTGCCTCATATACAAAGAAAGGTTGCGAACAACCAGTTCAATAGAAATGACTCTACATTTCTACTATTTCTCCTGTTAAAATATCTGTATTTCTAGCCCTATAAGTGTCTAAGAATGCTTTTATTGCTGCATTTCATTTCACTTGTCAAACCAGAATAAACTTCCTTCAGAGAAAGTGGTTTTTGGCTATTACAAGTACATTAGGAAGAGTGCCAGCGCAGCTGTACCACCAAACCCCTGGGAGACACCAGACCCTGGGGACTGCAAATGGTCTGAGAACATCTCTTTTCAGGGCAAAGTCATCAGCACAGAGATCTCCAAGCCTTCTTGCTCAAACACCCTCGCTGTAAGAAAGGAGGCATTCACCCCAGCCATGCCTTCAGCAAATTTCTCTGATCGACTCAGTTTGCCTTGGAGCCAACAGTCTGACAGATTCATCTCTAAACTTGCTCTTCAGAAAGAGATCTCTCTGTTTTGTATTTCACCAGCATAACACAGCAGGAGACATGTATCCTGGCCCAAACATCTCTGCACTATTGCCATAGGGAGGAAGGGTTGAGAGGATTTTTTGTTTTGCTTTGTTTAGTCATTTTCTTAAACAAAAGTTTACAAAGATACACAATGGTAGAAAGATATTACCACAAGCATTAATACTGTATTAGTAGACATCTTGTCTCCTACAATAATGAAAACAAATTAGATCTCTTTCAATAGTTTCATTTCAGCTATACACTAAAATCATCTTAAAGAAACTCCATGGCTTTTCACTTATGCCTCAAGTGTTTTTAACTTATCTTTTTATCCCACATTTAATGTCTGCTTTTTTTTTTTTTTTGTAGTAAATGTTCCAATGTCATGTGGCAAGTCTGATCACTGTTCCCAACTTTAATTTCAATCCCCACATGCACAAAGCCTCAAGTACCCTTCAGCTTAATTCACTGACCTCCTCCCTCCTGTGAGTCAAGAATTATGCACCATCAATCAAAGCACATTTATGGTAATGGTACTTAGAAGCTGCATCATCTCTCATCACTTCCATGTCACAGGCTGCACACAAATAAGTCAATTTATAGAAAGGCTACCCATCATATCAAAGTAATACCCTATGGTTTACCCAATGCATCAGGACACAATCTCACATATGTTCTCATTTCAGTCTTGATTTCATCTCTGCAGAACTGGCTCTCAATACCATGAACAACACTCATGGTGTGACTTCATCTTCAAAAAGACCATGCACACAACAAAGCAGATCTCAACCACATATTTGACAGAAGTTCTGCAATAGCAATATCCTCATTTTACTGCTGGGGAAAATGTAGGCAGACATCTACAGTTATTTAAGTCCATGTAGAAGTGATTCACTGAACAAGTGCTTCTAACTCTTTGCCCTGCTCCACAGAGGCACAGTTGCCAACCCCAACGAGTATTTCCCAACTTCTACACAGAGGGGGTTGTGGGCTGTGGGGTGGAGAGCCCATGGCTGCTTCTGCATGCTCATGTAAAGAAGCACACACTTGTCATCATCCTGCCATGATTTCTGCAGTCCAGTTATTCTGAGCAGCTTGGTTAGCTACCACCACACGGGAGCCAGGTCTGCTGTGCCATCATCACCTGCTACAGTTTGCAAGCCCTCGTTCCCATCCGTGCCTAAGAGTCCAGGCAACCCCAGAGCACAGGCTGCGGACGTTTGTTACTCCATGCAACTTCCAAAATGAGTGAGAAATGACCATGCTCCCAACAAGGACCCTGCTACCTATAAAGCTGCTAGCCAGCCCATGGTCAATCACATTCTTTCAGCAAGGACTCGCTGTAAATACAGGCAGGACACTCTGCAGAGATGCAGGGCTTACACAAAGAACCAGAAAGCTCCTGTAATCAAAGCCTGTACCATTTTACAGTCTTCTTGGTACATCTGAAGTCTCACTTCATTCATGAATCTTAAATAATTTTTTGAACAGAGAAAATAATGTTGATACTTAAATAAACATAACTCTGCCACTAAGGAAGCCTACTTTCACATTCACCCAAAACCAAAAAAATTTATTAGCCAAGTATTTTTAGTTACATCTTTTTTTTTTATACACCACAGTTTATGCTCTTTTTGACGTGAGTTAAGGTATACTTACTGATATAGACCATGAGTGCATTCCAGTGTAATTTGTTTGTCTCAACTAGAAGAGATACGTTCCTATGCTAGAAAAATCTTAAAATCTGCAGTCCTCGACTTCCCAGTCATCTGGCAGAACCAGTCTTTATTTTATATACAGATTAGAAATGACATTTTTAAGGAAGATCATATTTAAGCTATAACTTGAACTGGGCTTTTTCCTCTCAGCTGTACAATGTGTTATGTCTTTGTGTGACAATCCCATTTTTCTAGTACTTAAGCTCCAGGAAAAAGTTTTAATGTGCAGAACAAGATATTAAAAACTTACACAAATTCTATACTTGTTCAGACTGCTTAACCTAAATTTATTATAATACTGTCAGCCAACTTTTAAAATCCATTTAATTTTTAGGCACAAGGACAACTTTTGTTTAGCATTTATAATTCTTCCTCTAATTAAGACCAACTAACAAGTGAAAAGGAGGAGCACAAAGTAGTTGAATGAAGGAATCCTAAGGCACCAGAGGCTTTTAGGAGCACCAAAAGCTTGCAGGAGAACTGCAGTATCAGAAATACGCCCCATTTCACTATTGCAAACAAATCTTACTTCACCCTCGTTCTATTTCTCACCCCTAAAAATGTTACAGAGCTAGACATTGCTGGGTTGTTTTTTTATTTAACAATTTTTATTTTTTTAAAAGAGAAGCAAAGTGAATTTCTGTATTAATTGCTAAGATGATAAAAGCTCTGCTTTAAAGATAAGCTCATAAAAAAGCAAATTAACTTATACTTTTCTTCTCCTGAGTCATGGGAAAGAAGAGACAGAAACCAAAGGTTAGGACACTTATTAGGACAAACAATGGAAGGAAACTAAGAGCTGTACTGCCTGTTCTCCACCCTCTCACTACTTTGACAGAGACCAAAAATATAACTTTGAAGGTCAAGGAAAACCAAAAATCCAAAACTCAGAGACACATCTCTCAGAATTGCTTGCAGACAAGAGGGCTGCACTGTGTCAGCTGTTAAAAATCACCTACATCACAAGAAAGATCAAAGGTGCATGGGTGGTCAGAAACAGAAGAAAAATCAGTACAGTGTGCTTTTAACAGGGATAGGAGCAAATCAGGACTTTATCTGGTTAAATGGATTTCATTTTGAAATTTTGAAAAAAGAAAAAAAATCTGATTTCAAAATTGTTATGTGTTCAGGTGAAGTAAGGCTGTTTATAACAACATCTTTGTATTTTGGAAAGATGAAGTCTAACCCATATCAACTCAGGGAGCAGTTTCTGACACTCCATCTGCCCCTACCTGACCACACCACTGCTACCACACTCTTGGAAATCAGTTTCATAGAAAATGGGATCCATTTTCCCCCATCATCTTCAGAAAGCACAGAGGCACAGTTAACACTGTTCTCTTGAGAAATCTGTCTGCTTTTACCAAAGCAGAGGGATTTATAAAAAAAATAGCCTCCCCTCAACAGTCACAGTGATTTCAAACATTCCATGTGCTGCATATAAATGGCAATCAGTTTCTGACAGATGATACTCTTAAAAGTCTGAATAAGCAGAATAGATTTATTTCAGATTTGAACACAGAGTCATGAAACCAGATTAAAACCCTAGAGCTTTCCATGTAATCAGATACTAAAAGTCAGATCTTTTTCCATTAAAGCTGACCTTGCATAGTGACATTGTTAGTTTTATCTCAAAAATTAGAGATACTTCTTAAAAGATTATTTTCAAAATACACAACGGTATAGCTGCAGTGAATATGGATTGTTTCCATCTCTAAATATATTCTTCCCCTTCATATATCAAACTGCCTTTTAAACTTAGAGTTTGATTTTGGTTATGGTGTCAGAATTCAAAGTTAATATTCTGATGTTGCAGAGACACTGTTTTTACTGAACAACTGTCATTGCTATAGCATGATTAAAAGCCAGACTATGTAATAAATCAACTTTCTTAGCTGGAAAGCTCATTAGTACTGAGACTATTGTAAGTGCCCACAGCCATGTTTTGACATTTGGCTACAACACCTTCACTAAAAGGTTCAAAAGCGTCTTACATAAAGCTAAATACACTTAAAACATTCCCCCTAACAGGGAATATGCAAAATCCAAGAACATGAAGGAAGAGGGTGTAGTAACACAGGCAAGAATTCAACTCAGCCATGTTAAAAATGTCATCCAGAAGCTATCAAAAGAGCCTGTGTTGATACTACTAATTTCCATCCTTTTGCTCTAACATGTTGACAGTAGAAATTTAGTTAGATCATAAAAGAAAACATAAAGGCAATAGTTTTGCTAGAGAACATAAGAGGTCATCCCATGATTTTACAGTTAACTTTCATTCATTAAATTAAAAGAGGATATTTCAGATCACTAAGCCAAATTTTGCACCACTAACTCAAATGGAAGAAAAATGCTGCCCAGTAGTCAGAGGAAGACCTGAGACCAGAAGTACCCAATACCTGTTGGACAGTAGTGGGTATATTTAAATAACTATATAAAATTATTTTAAAATAGTGAAATCTATCAAATTTAACTGCTTTAGCAATAGAATGGTGCCATTTGCTAAGCAAATACACTTACAGAGGAGTGAGTGCACCACCCATAGGATAACAGACTTTTATTCCCTCATGAAAGACGTGAGATAAACACAAGAAATGAGCTCAGCTCTGATACCTGGGAGAAACACCTCATCACGAGGTAGATACCAAACGACTGGTTTCCCTCGGATATCTGAATTTCCCCAGGCACACCATTTCAAACAGATGCATCAGACCCGTGAGCTCAAGCCCGAGAAAGGGAATGCCTGGAACAACATCACCCCCATGAAGGGTTTGCAGTGCTCCCCTCCAGGAGCCCTCTCAGCCCGTTCAAGGCGCTCTCCGTCCCAAGGAGTCACCAGCCAGGCTGTGGCAGCAGGCTGCCCGCACACAGGCGCCTGCTCAGCGAGGGGCCGGGTGACCCAACACCTCTGGAGTGGTGGCACTGGCACAGGAAGTGTCTGTGCCGCCGGTGGCATCACCTCACGGAGCTGGCACACGGCTGGGGGAGCTGCCAGGCATGAGCAAATCCCTGATGTGAACACTGGCCTCCTGCAGACTGCCAACAGAGCAGTGGGTTTAGGCACCCACCCCTGGCAGTCCAGCCCCGCACCAAGAGCCCCCTCTCCAGGGGTGGCCTTATGATCCTTGTATCCCAATCGTCTGATCTGTTTATGCTGGATAAAAGTTTTGCACTTTAAGACTGGTTCCTACAGCAAAGCGGGGAGAGAAGTGTGAAGCTTGTTTTCAGACACTGCACTCACTCCTCCACATTCCTGCTCCTGGACTGTTGTCTGGGGATGGACAGACAGCAGGACAGAGCTCTCTTTGGCTTTTAGTTAGTTTTATCTAGCTGAGACAAAGACTTGCCCTGGTCTGTGGTTTCTTGCTTTCCTTTGGACCTGTTTAACCTGCTGAGGACTGAACACCAGAGGAGCACCCGGAGCTCGCAGCTGAGGCCCACCGGGCCGGGCCTGGGCCGCGGCACTGCCAGCGCCGGAGGGGCTGATCAGAGACTGAGTGAGCTCAGCTGCAGCCCGGGGAGGGCACTGTCTCAGTTTGTCATCTCTTTTGGAGCAGCAAGGGGTTTTATTGTCCAGTATTGTTCAATTTTTTTGTTGTTGTTTTGTTTTTGTGCTGGTGAATGCTTTGCCTGTGAAACAAACAGTTTTTTCCCACTTTTTCTCAAAGGATTTTTCCCGAACTGGTTGGGGGAGAGGCCGATTGAATCTGCTTTCCAGAGGAACCCCCTTCGGAGGTTCTCTCCCAAATTTGCCCTGAACCAGGACACCCCCAAATCGTGCTGCTCCCCTGAACCGTGTTTGCACAATAGCTGCAGCACAGGGAGGAAGCTTCCACCAGAGAGCCCCGAGTGCACACCCACCAACAAAGAGACAGGGTGTCCCATGCTGCCTCTTGCACTACCCAGCCAAAGGATGCAAAAAGAACAGCTGATTTGCACTTCTTCTGTGGCAGCAGGAAATGCATATATCTTAATATTAAAGACAAAAGAGAATTCAAAAGGATATTTGATTTTACAATTGATTTTGCAGTGTCTCTCTCTATTTGATTTGTGGTGAGTTTCTTAAAGAGTCACCGCTGTACACTCATGCTAGTACTAAGCTAACTTGTTTTCAAGGAGGTAACACAAGGGGTGAGGGAAGTAAATGCCCTCTTTCTGAGACAAATCTGTAAAGAAGCAAGAGAAGCTCACCACTCAGATGCCCAATTTACACCTTCTCCTCCCAAAGCCTTAGACAAAAATTTAGCAATAACAAGAGAGGAGCCTCTAATTACCCTGAATTAACACTATTCGAATTTACACCCTTCTGTGCCATGGTAACAACAGATACAAATCTTGAAAGAGAAGCTGGAGGAACACCTATCTGCAGTATAAAAAAAAAAAATCCCAAACTACTATTTCAGATGTCATACATCCACACAGCTTCAAGTCCCTGAAGGCTGAGTATGGTGCATCCCATGGTCTATCTTGAGCAAGGAACCCACTTTCCCAGTCCAGCTCCACTTGCTCTTCCAATGCAACACTCTGCCCCAACAACCATCTTCCTCCATCATAGCAAGAAGGTCGTTGCAAACCTGGTAATAACTTTACCATTCTTCCATAGGCTACAGAAAAAAAATAATTAAAAATGCTTAAATAATTTTTAATATTGTAGTACTTCTTGGTTTAGGCTTACTTAAAAGTCTAAAGTTTTTCTACATCTCACCTTGTAAACATCCAACGAACAAAGGCCCCAAGGCACACCCTATACAAACAAGACAGTGGGCTCCTTCCCTGCATTGAATTCACTGAATCCTGTCTTGCCAGAGAAATTCAACAGATTGACACACTGAATCCTGAGATTGTAAACAGGCTGAAAATACCTTGCTTGTCAACTATGAGATATTACAATATTCTTTTTATTCATCTAATGTGGCTTTAGAGGAACACAATTAATTTTAAATATGTCCAAAAGGGATTATTTGCGAGCTGATACTAAAAAGTTATTACACAAAAAATAAAACAAAAAAATACAATAAAAATGAAGCAAAATCCATCAGTTGCCTACAATTAATTTTCTTTGAATATGCTACAGTTTAAATATCTTTTGGTCTGTTTCTTTTCATTTCACTCTTTTCACTCTATCTTCATTACATTATGTACAGTCTTGCAGCTAAACTCGATCAGTTCATGTGTCTCCTGCAGCTCGCTGCAGATCTCTGAAACAATCTGTACTAAACACCAATCTACTGTCTTCTCTTTTCATATTTTTTTTTTCAGAGTTCTGTCAGCCCAAGGGTTTGGAAACTAATCTAATGAGGGAAGTTAAACTTCTACACAGCTAT
Organism: Serinus canaria; assembly: GCF_022539315.1. Classification (NCBI taxonomy): domain Eukaryota; kingdom Metazoa; phylum Chordata; class Aves; order Passeriformes; family Fringillidae; genus Serinus; species Serinus canaria. Next base: position 82,788,671 of record NC_066315.1, read on the forward strand.
TATGGGTGCCCTCCTAGTAGCCGTGCTAACAAGATTCATCACCAAATATAAATGGAGGCATTCTCCAAAAGAAGACAAAGGTACTGTAATGAGCTAGGCAGGAAGCAGAGCCTCCGCTCTCCGAGTAAGATTAGTCAGTGTAAATCATTTTGGCACTAATGGTGGTTTTTTTCTAAGGCTGGACAATGACAACAACATTTATACAAAGCACAAGAATTCATGAATGTCTGGCAGTATTGTCTCCGAAATACAAACAATGTTTGTTTTTCATTCTACACTTTCAATTCAGTACCAGCTGGATTCTGCAAAAAACTTGGGCTAGTTCTGACACACCAGATAACCAACTCATCCCAGTCAGATCCCACAACTGAAGCATTTCAGAAGCAGCACCGACTGTTACTAAACACACTCCTCCTTAGCTACAGAATGAATAACAACATCGCCTCAACCTCCCATGTCTATCCTGAGGCAAATACAGAAGAAAATATATTAAAAGCAAGTAATAACAACAGTGGTGGAGAAAAAGAGTGCTACACATTATTATTTCTCTGGGCTAATTCTTAGGCATTGTAATACTTCACCGACACCCCTGCTCATTCAAAGGTCTGCCTGTATTTACGCAGCCTTATAGTTTTTGGACACAGGACTGTTCCAGTGTGCTTGAAGGGAAGTTTCCACCATGGTGACATTTACTGTCTCTCTAAAAATTAATATAGTAATGACTAGCCAGGAAGGTACAGGACAGCATCCACCTCAAGAGTCGACTGTAGTATGATGCAAGTTTTGGCAGATGCCCTGGATCCCTCCGGTTTCACTGGGAGCCAAATGGTCTGTACATACAGGCAGGAAATCTAGTGCCCAGCCAATCCACAACTAAAGCATATTCATTGTCTCACTACCAGCAAGACTTCCTACCATCACCAACCAAGAAAGACCAAGGGCTTTTGAGAAAGGACAGCTGTTGGCTAAAACAACCTTATCACCATTTCCCTTCTGCTGCTGGAGCCACCTGGCTGTGTAGCCAGAGGTATCATGAGGTTCAGCTCAGCTCTGTCTGCAAACTGCAGCAAGAAAAAGCATCAAGTCCAGCAATAGCTGAGAGCACCTTGGGAAAGAAAGACTTTGTGTGAATACACTAATAAAAGGAAGATCAATCTTTCATCACAGACCCATGGCAAAACACATTTGTACAGAAACTGACAATCATCCCATGAGTACATACACACAGAAAGTGTCAGCACTGCAAGTCTAATATTCTACTAAAAGGCAAGGTGACAGAATGTACCTTATTTATGCCTGGCTTTAAAATTCTGAATAGGAAGTGGCTATGCAATCTCAAAAAGTACATGTCAAGTACCAATAAAAAGCATTGCCCATAAGCTTCACATCTGGGACTTAAGTTGGCAGTATTTGCTGCCTGCTAGAAAAACAAATGGAAAAAATGAGCTCCAAAATATGCATCAACAAAGAAAACACCAGAAGTATGGAGGAAGAAGAGAAACAGCAGTGGCATGGCGGGCAGGTTAAAACCCCTGAAGTCCAAGAGTCAACAAATTCTGTTGGGCTTAGAGTTTTCTGTAGATTGTGCATTTTGCCATCACAATTCATATAGCAAAGCTCTTCCACAGTAGCACAGGGAAATCTACACAATAGCTTTGTCTTGCTACTGAGACACATTCAGGGTTAAATTTGGTGTCATCACACAGCAGCAGCACAGAGCAGCCAAGGGGAACAGAGACTGTACTGCCAGGGTACTTGAGGGAGAGAGGAGAACCAGAAGCACCCTTCAGGAAGGGACAAAGGAGAACAAATGCGGGAGCCTATCACCTCTATGGAAGGCCTCTAAATGGCATCCCTGAGTGAATGGAAGGACTGGAAGTAAAACCACTACTGTGGGTCTCCAGCTCTGCCTCTCACTACTGCACAGAGTACAAGTATTGTAGGCTACACACGGCAGAAAACTTGTCATGGCAAAATTTTAAACATTTGTGACTGCTGAATCTTTTGCAAAGTGAGAAGGAAAAAGTTTTGAAAATAACAATACCTGACAATTGCCTCCTAAGCATGCTCTCACTTCCTCTTGCTGTTTTTGAAGATGGAAAATAATTGTTTTGCTTGTATCTTCACCTCCTACCTTTTTCTCTTCAAAAAAGCCACATAGTTTAGACACATTTTCCTTCTTCAAGCCTAGAGGCCTTTACTACAGCTTCTGGAAGGACTGTTCCAGAAATACTTAGACTTGCTGGTTATTAAATGCCAAATCCTGGCTGGCTGGTTTTATCTTTCTCTAACTTTTAATAGGTTTATGAAGCATATCTGTTCCTTTACATTAGTAGATACTAGTATGGCTCAGCAAGACAGATTGTTCTTTTCTATTACATTTGATTTATGAAGTATCCTGTGGGGAATATAGGAAAGACATAGCTCACACTCTTTGCATTTAGTACCTTAACAAAACTTGCCCAATTTGCAGAATCATTGAAAAGTGATAGACTAAATAATGGCTTAGATATAAAATACTTATTTGTTAAAGTAAGCAAGTTTATTAGCATGCCTACACAAAAGCAGTTATTAACTATTTCTAGGAAAAAATACTATTCCCTCTGCACATTAGTTTCACATGAAGCCTTCCTACTCTAAAGGCTCCTCACTTTACAGAACTATCTTCTGCTCCCCAAGCTTTACAAGACATTCTTTTGAAAGAAGAAGCTGAAGAGTTATAAAGCATCTGCTTGTGTAAAAACAGTGATTCAGCAGGAAACACGTACTTGAAATACCCTTCACAAGAAAGGGCTTATTCACTGGGGACAGTTGGCAGGGCTATCTCAGTCTCCACTTGAATGCTCTTTTTCCAGTTTGTGTTAAAGGGATTCAGATGCCTGGGAAGAAGCTAATCACCATTTTTATAGGCTGTGGAAAGCAGTCTTGGTTCAGAACTGCAGGTGCTTGTACCGAAAGCTCTTCCAGTGAAAAGCAAAGGACCACAAGTTAATGTTCAACAGAAACTGGCAAATCTGCTGTGCTCACTGAGCAATGTGGTCAAGTGTGAATTGCAAGTGCACAAATAAAATAATGTAACTACTACGGCTGCTCAAAGTTCAGCTGCAGTGTTTAACGCACAATACACTAAAGAGAAAAAGGCAGAGAACACCTAAACAGGAATTATTTTAGCCAACTCTAATCCCTTCCCAATTTCTGCTCATGCCAATCACAGAAAGCTTTAGATCTCCTAATAGGCAGTGGTTAAGTCAGAAAGTAATGTTGCCTATAACTGGAAGCAAAAAATTGCCATAGTCTGTTCCAAATATCTTTATCATCAACATAATCAAGGCATACCACCAAACATTAATTTGCAGTGGTTCTGCAAGTTGCTTCTGGATACAGGTTTACTCTTTTAAGCTTTAAACCAGTGTCAGTGCCAGCCAGGCTTTAAGAGAATGTAATGGATAACAAAGTTTAGTATAAGAATAACAAAAACCAAAGCAAATAGTAGCCACAGAACGTAAAAATCTAATCTTCCTATTTACTATGTGATTAATATGACTGTATTGGGAGCTAGTTCAGACTATGTCACAACTCCCTGGGCTGAAGCTCTTCATGTTGTATTTTTCTATTCATTAATCTGGAATTCTAGAATATATGCCAGCTCTAAAAATCCTTGTACATTCAAGTTCTTGGACAAGAATATTTATTTCATATGCTATGAAAAGAGCGTAGATGCTCCTACTTGGGCAGAGCAAACACTCAAGACGTGATGTAACATCACATTTAGAGCCACTTCCATTTCCCAGAGGGTACCAAAGCAGCAGGGACCTTGCTTCCCTCCAACATGGCAAAAAGGCAGAACTCCTACAGCCCAGCTCAGCATTAAAGGCCACCGTTGAGCATTTAGGTTTCAGTTCTTAATCCAGACCACTGACATAACAGCATCAAGATTGATACTGTACTATGTACTTACTGAAGCAACAAAAGTAGAAAGATATTAGAAACAGTGGATTTGATTGCTGTCAGTCAGCTGATACAGAAGGAAAATTCCCAAACAAATTGTGGATACATAAGCAATCTTTACTTCAAAAAGTACTGGGGAAAAACAATCAATGGGTCTTGCTTGACCAACAGGCATTGAACTGCCAGTACCCCATATGCAAACCATTTTTTTTAAAGACAGCTGTTTCCTAAATTAATTTGAACATTTGTCTCAAAGTGGCTGAGAAAGAGCCACATGTCAGGCGACACTATGAATCCTTTTGCAGTACAATATTGATAGAGGAAAAGAAGGATCTGAAAAGGAAGTGGGAAAATGTCAGGCTGCAAAGCTGGCGTTCTGCCATCCAAACAGAGCATTACCTATTTCTTCTATAAATGTTCAGACTTCAAAAGCAGCAGACACATGCATTGTAACCCATGAACCCGGACCACACAGGATGTGATCCCCACCACCCTCCAAAACTCCTTGATTAAAGGCGGATATTTACAAATAGCTTCAGAAGTCACATGTATAGATCTGTTCCACAGCTTGGATATCTTGACATAGGTGAAAATAATATAATAAACATTTTTAATTCTAAAACTCATGAAAAATTGAACTTCTAAAATGTGTTCTGTGCAAGCAAACATGCCACTACACACTGCCTCTACTACTGTAAGTTTTAGACTGGGTTACATTGCAACCTGTTGCCTTCTATCTTCAATTGAAAACAAAGCATTAGAAAACACCAGAATACCTGGAGCATGCAAAGGGGAGTAAGTTAAAATACAATCCTCATTACACTCTGGGACTTGTTTGTGCAACTTTAATTGTCTTGATAATCTACAAGTCATGAAATTTGAGTCTTGCTGCCCTTGACAAATAAAAAAAAAAGCTGAATTTTTAATGGAAAAGTTAAGCATGTCATGTTTGGCAAATATTTTAAGTAATATGCTTGTAATCTTTTTTGTTTCAGTAGTCTTGTTCTGTCTGCATTACTATTAGTTGTTGCACTGAAGAAACAACATTTGAAGATGACTTTCAAGGACTTGGTTTCAAATTAAACCATCAGGAAGCCTGAGGGCAAGAAGGTTCACTGCTTAAAAGAACACTATTATCAATTATTTCAAACCTAAAACAATAAAGTTGAGCTGAACAGTCTCTGTAATAATAGAAACTGTTGTCTTTTAGGTCTCTGAACAGACAGAAATCAGTAAAGATAGTTTTAAGATTTGTTTTAGCTTTTTATGAATGGTCCTGTTGAATTACAGAAGCTAAACTATTACACATACATCCCAACATCTCATTCAGGGCTATCTTTTCACAAAGTAGCTGATTTCTGTCCTGGAAAGCAAGTAAACATGTTGGTTATTTTTTCTTCTCCTACTGCAGACATTGAGTGAGAACCTGTCTTATGGCAGTCAATTTTTATTTTTTTTTAATGCAACCTTAACATTACAAATGTTGAATTTAATGTCAGTACTTTCCTCCTCTCCACTCATAAAAAATGTGAGAATGGAGGATTTCCCTACCCCCCAGGACAGTAATCCTATCTTGGGCTACAAGGTTTGAGATGCATACAAAGTCCCTCGTCACCTTCACTCAGCTCTAAGGACAGTTGTGACAAGCACTGATTTCTTCAGCTTTCCTTCTCCAACCATCCAGAACATTTTCGTTTTCACCCAGTGAGAAGAAACAGCCATGGAGGCAAAACCATGCCTGCACTCGCCTAAGAAGCCTGGATTTCCACGCACTATTCCTTACCTTGGTGGTTCAGGGAGATGCGGTTAGACGGTTCTTGGAAACCCGGCTCCACCAGATCCCGCCGACCATGAGCTGAAGTCTGATCTACATTGTCCTAAAAACAGAAGAGCACAATATCTTATCAAAACCAGGCATTCTGTACTCCCTGCAAGCTACATTACATGGAGTCAAACCACCAATACAAAACAAAAAACGCTGCCATGCCTCTGAAAGGAGAAACCAATGTCAGAGAAGGTGGGGGAACAGATCACAGGGGGACACTAGGCTGTCACATTAATACTACGTGTGGCATGGATCCAGAATCAATGACTGTGCTGTTGGCTCATCTGTACACCAGTCTGCGTTTCAAACAGAGAAACAGTGATGTAAATGCACTCCCTAGTATAACAAAAGTTTCTTCTTGCATCAAATTATGCAGAGGCTTGGGGCTTTGTTTTCTTTAATTCCAAGTCTGTGGCTTAGGGCTTTGTAACTAATTAACTGGACTGAAACAGATTCAGTAGTGAACTACTAAGCCTCAAGAGAAATCAGAAGTTCAGTTTAGATAAACATCCATGGCTCTGGATGCCAACCTGTTGTTTTTTCATACTGGAATTCTCACAAGATCAAGTTTCATGAGTTTTAACGCAAACTGAATTTGGCTAAGTCTAAAACACCACAGTTTCTCACAGATATTGCCAAAGAAGACAACTAGGAGAAAGTAGGAAAATTTAAATATAAAAAAGAAAATAGGAAAAGCAAGGTAAGTCACATTTTAGAAGAACGAGAAGGGGATTTAGAGCAGGTGCATGGTTTTACAAAACTGGCATACCTTTGTATACACCAGTTAAGGGTGGGTATGGAAAAGTGAGCAAAGTTGTCTGCATTGATATATCACCAAGCATAAGCTGCCATTCTGATATACATGACTATACACATGATCCCACTGCGCCCCAAGTGTGGGCTAAATACACAATGGCATGACCTGCTTTTATGTCAAAACACAGGAACCACCTTCCTGGCAAATGGCATTGTAATTAAGGCAGAGCAGAAACAAGCACACAGTGAGTGGCAATTCAACCACGCACAACCATGAGCTCTCAGTCCAGCACTGACAAAGTATAAGCTAATGCTCAAAATCATAATGGACATAGTGTTTGGGGACTAGAACTGTATAGAGTTATACAATATATGCAATAAATTATCTCTTCATCAGAGGGACTGTCTCAGCAAATGCTTGAACTTTGATTCAAGTACTCAAGCACTCTCAAGTGTCATCACCATCAGGGATCTGTTCAGAAGCCCACAGGCATTTATAAGACAGAAACTGACAAGGAAGGTTTTTATGAGTAAACACTGGATGATAAGATACAAATGGTGTCCATCTATCGATGCCAGATACAACTGGGACCACTCAAACGTCTGCCTCCATACTGACTATCTCCCCTTTAAGCTCTTTACATCCTTCACCCTGATTTTCACAATACTAGCTGTTGTTTCATGCGCCACATCTTTCTTACTTCATGAGTTTTTGTTATTGCTTCTCAGGAATCAAAAAAAAAGCTCAAACCACATCAGACCGTCTGTCAACACAACTGTCTTTGTTCTTACTTTCTTGAAACACAGCAGTATTTGTTAGCTCTTTCACTGGTGCTAACTGAACACTTAGTAGGAACAAGCAACTCACAAGCTCCTGTTTTCATCAAATCCCTTGCAACCACAGGGTATCACACTGTAACATTAATAGTACTTCTGGAGCACTAGTCATTTTCACTGGATTTATTTAATTTTCTTTGGGACACCACACAGCCATCACTGACCTGACCCACATCATCTCCATTTTAAATTTGAGGCAGGAAATTTGGGACTTGCAGCATAAGAAGGCAACTGCAGGAACAACACACAAAATTATGAATCTGTTCCCCAGAAAGTTCAGTTGTAATTTTTCCAAGGTGCCAAGGACAACAGTGGGGAGGAGATGCTTATCTAGGAAAGTTTCAGTCAAAACTTAAAGCTGAAGCTGACTGCTCTCAGTACCAAGAGGTAAGCATCACAGGCATGCATAACTCAGGAGAACATCCCTTCCCAGCCCAGATCTTTACTCTGTGCATTTCCCTCCATGAAATTCAACATGACCAATTTTTACAGGGTAGCTAAAACCTCAAAGATGCAGTTTGGCAGCATTAGTTCCACTTCCCAGGAAGAAATCACAATGTCTAACGCAGGGATGCAGTGACAGATTGCCTCTTGGCTCGGAAGAGCAACAGGGCATCCGAAAAGAAATAAAAGTTGGAACAAGAAAACCAGCTATAAGCTATTTGACACACAACTAAATGTGCTTTCAGTTGCCCCAGTATATCAAAGTCCTTTCTGGAAGGCAAGATTCACGAAATACTAGGTAGTAACAAAGGTGAAATGGGGCCAAGATGCAAGATTTTACATTTGGATTTCCCACAGCAGTAACACACAAACACTTAACAGAGAGACCTTATTTCAAGGTTTCACCTGGCTCCAGGGCCGTAACTCTATAATTAAACCATACTTTTCTTTTTTTTTTAAACTAGCAATTGCTAAAAATTTACAGGAATAGGATACGCCCTCTCTGGAATCACCTTACATCTTGTACCAGAAGATGCTGAGAACCACAGACCTTACTCACAAAGTTAAGCCAAAGCCATGGAAAGGTAGATCAAAGTTTTCAGAAGCAGAGGTTACAGTGACTAATGACTGCTGGTGCTGCCCTTAGAAAGATGATGCCCCTGCCTGTTTCGCCCAGTGCAAATGCCTGCCCGCAAGATCCAGAGACTTCTCTGGCAGCTTGAGCAAAACAGGGAGGCAAAGGTTTCCTCCGGACACTGCGGGCCAGCAAAACCCAGGTGCTAAAGCAAAGCGACAGGCCGTGCATAAACAAAGCCACACCTGTTAGAGCAATGCGGGCAGTGGAGGGGAAAAGGTAAGGGCGGTGAGGTTTAAAGAGCCAGGGGTAGTTTCACATGACCCTCCAGAATCTGTTTGTGTCCGTTGTGCACAGACAAACACTGGCACCCGGCCAGCTGCACTGGAGATCACATGCTGGAACAAGGGTAAAAGAAGAAAGGGGAGGGGGGCAGGAAATAAAGTTATACAATTACTCTGTGCCAGCAGCCTTGCTGTCGGGCCCCAGCTCAGAGCTGAGGCCGTGGCCCCCAGCAAGGTGGGCACCTGCTTTGGTCTGTCACCATGCCCCCGCTGCAGCTGAAAGCGGCCTCCAAGCAAGTCATTTGTTTGCTTCATGGTTTAATCCCCAGCTCTCCCTGCTCTTCCAATAAATGCTCTCAATATGAAATTAAAGCATGTTACTTAACTTACTGTACCATCCAGCTATTGTAGTATTTTTAGAAGCTAGCTGAGCATTAGCCCTCGCTGACTTTTTGCATGTGCTGTTTTCTCTGTCAGTCGGCCTCTGCAACCAAGGATGATGATTTAATCAAGTCACTAGCAAGAGTGCTAGAAGGACCTGAAGCAGGGTCCTTTAAAGCATTAGCGTTTCATAAAGCCAAACACACCATCATTACAGGTCAGATTACAGTGTCCTTTTGCAAACCTATGTTGCATGACACAAAATGTGACGTGCTTGCATCACCTTAAGAGCCAAAGTCCACTCATAGACAGTGTTATCTCTACATATCAGTAACCAGGACAATCTAGATTTATTTTTCAATCTATAACCAAGACCTTTCAAGTTGCACTCCTTAACTATGACATACAATGTTTGCTGCTGTTTGTGCTAGCACGATAAGCATTTCAGTTATCTAAGAAAACATTAAATCTCATCTTTTAATCAGAGAATCAGCCAGACATATACTACAGCAGCTCTGCTGTCTGCACACGTGCTCTTTAATCACCTCTTTGGCTCTGAGTGCCACTGTTCCCACCTGCAGTGTAGCTCAGGAGAGTATTTATCAGTATGAGACAGCATTATTAGACAGACCACTGTGCTGCTACCACTCTACTGCTGCTTCTCTAGTTTTTTTCAGCAAAGGTTATCTAGTCAGTCATTCTCGGTAATCTTACAGGTAAATAGTGATTAGAGAAGGGAGAAGGCAGATTTGAATGTACAAATCATGAAGTATCATTTATACTTCCCTTCTCCCTTGTTCCTTGTGAAGAAAAGGGGTCTAGAATAAGAGGAGACAGAGCAACTTTCTGGAGAAGTCTGGAAATCCCCTGAAGGGTTCAGCTTCTTCTAATTTCAGTAGTCTCTGCAAGTTTACACGATGAAGAAAGGCTACAAGTGGCAGCACAGCTTCTCGGAAGCTCCTGGGAGCATGGCCAGACTGAGGATGTCCAGACCACCAAGACGACAGTCCCTGGGTTTGGATTTATTGTAGCTGCCTGCAAACCCACACTGCCATGCCCCTGAACAAAAGGTTCAATTGAGCAAGAGTCACGCGTACTCATGCCAGCAGTCCCACAGCAACAGATCAAGATCATGACATACTTCTGATGTTTGTACACCGTCCAGCACAACAGAAAGTAAAGTCAGACGTGCTGACGGGTCTCACTGCAACTTGGGAGACTATCAAGGCAGATATACTTCAGTTTGCAGAAAGGGCACTCCTGCCAAACAGGAGCTCCCTGCCAACCTGGCGGTGCTCCTTCGTCACACCAAGGTACAGGTCTTAAAACTAGCTGAGCGTAAAAAGAAAATTAGCAAAGTCATTATTTGAACCACCACAGCTTTACTCCGTTCAGGCAACTTGAGTAAAGCAAAATTAAGTACCTTATGTTAGCACGGACTGAGGAAGCTATTGCAGAGTGCTCAAGTGTAAGTGGTTCCCAGACAAAAAAGTAACTACAAAAATTCAGTGAAGCAGTGAACACCAAGGGCTGTGAAAAAGTGGACACAGCTCCAGGCTTCAGGCGCAGAAAGCGGATACTTTGAGAAATTACACTCTCTCTTTGTATCTACAACTTGTTGCTCTTATAAGAAGGACACAGACAAACATTTCTTTATCTGACTCAGTACTGTCATTCCCAACATGTCCCCGGAGTTTCCTTAGGCAATGAACAGATTAGACAGCATTTCTTCTGAGGATGCTTCATAAGATTCTTGCTTTCCAAACAAAAGACTGTTTGCATTTATGTAAAGTAACTTCCTGCACCGCTTTTTAAGCTATGCTGATTCTTTATACCATGAATTCGGAGCTTTGGTTTACTTCAAGCATCAAATGTACAAAGAGGATAATAGACTCAATTATGCTAAGTGCTGAGTAGCCAGCTATTCATCTCAGTAAACTTTCCATAGCTTACTGGTATCCACAGCCATCCAGAGTTTCTGCACACTGAATTTTATTCTTAGCCCTGTGAAGGAAAACACACTGGCTATTACAAGAATAAATCCAACTGACATATCCAGACCAATGTTCAAATTCTAATCCAAACTCCAAAAGTTGATTAGTAATTCATGTGAAGTTCCTCTCTTAAAAACACAGTAGCACAGTCCCCTACCAGACAGCTGTTTGGTACAATATATTTTCAGCAAGCTGACACCCAAGAGATTGAGGAAATGTGCTCTGATTCAGAATCCTGAGGGAAGTGCAAGTTTCTTGGGTTTGTCCAAAGTCACTGCTTTGCAAACAATTTCAAGTTTACTCAAACAGCGTGTGTATGTTTTACTGTTTTTTGCCAGAGTGTTTAACATGTCATACAAATAAAGAAAACACAGGCTTTGCACAGTAGGCAAAAAACTTTAAAGCGCATTCTCAGACAACCCACATATTACATAATTAAAGACCTGTAACCTGGTTTCCTGCCTCTTAACTATAGTCATTTGACTAGGTAAGAGCCAAGTGAAAGGCTCAGTAAGTCAACAGAGTAACTGTGAACCTAGAATTTTAGCATTCCCATTGCTAAGAGAGCTTGTACAAACAAGGGCTTAAAATAAAGCCACTTAGCTTTGTCAAAAGTTGGGCTTTCTCTCCTGAAGTAGCAAAGCCACTAACTGCAGGAATACTTCTGATTTTACAGTACTGGCTGTCAAGACTGGGAGCAATAACCCTGGAGACCAAGAACAAACAAGGCAGTTTGGGATTAAAGGAGCAGCAAAGGCAGCAGCACATTCCTCCTGACACACCAGAGCACCTCCAATCCTCTGTGCCACAAATCACTGAAAACGCACGATAACCTGGCAGGGCACACAGACCTGTTGTGATCCACACATTCCTACAACCCTCAGCAGAATTACCAGCCCACCACATAACATATACAACAGAGCAGGAATTAGCGAAGGGAGAAGGAAAATCAGGCTGATTTTCCTGAAAAAGGAAAAGACAGACCTGCGTCCGTGGTCCATGTCTCTGCAGTGGCAGAGAATTTGTTAAATGAATCACAGGAATTATATTACATCCCATGATACAGGGGAAGGCAGAAAGGCTTGTCAGTCTGACCTTGGAGGAACTTATCTCCTGACCCCCCCTGGGCTTTAGCAACTGACTGATCAGAAAACTTTCAAGTCTAAAAAAACCTGGGGGTTTGGACCCTGTTGTCAAAACTGAAACCCCATAGTGTGCATGCCCTGAGCCACTGAAGTGTTTCTTCCTAAAAGCTACAGCCCAACACAGTTATAGAAACCACTGCTATAGCTGAGCCAGAAACTTATTTTTCTGAAGGTGCTTCAGATTTATTTTTAGGAGTCTAGTCATGTGACTTATCACTACCTGCACTGCAATTGCTATCAGGGCAAACCAAAAAGCAACACCAACCCAGCTTCTTTCTGTCACCCCCTGCCCAAACACCCAGTGTCTCTTTGGCATCCAGAAAATTACCTAATTCATTAATTAATTAATGTAGTCTAGCAAGAACTGGACATTAATTTATGTAGTCTAGCAACCCCCAACAGTATCTGGTAGCAGCTGTTTACTCCTAAAAGACTTTTCTCTAGTAAGGCAGGAGTGAGCAGGAGGAGGAGTGTTAGCTGACAACTCCAGCATTGCACTTTTACAGCACGCATACAGGCTAACACTAGAGATTCAGCTTCTCTAGGCTGTTCTTTGCAAAACTGGCAATAACAGGGCTTTCAACACTCCTGAACCCAACATTTGGCAAGAACTCTCTCACTAGATGCAGTCTTCTTTTAGTAGGAACCAACCACTTCTGCAAAAATTGAGCTGTCTTCCCATACTCTGCACAGAGAAAATGGATAGTACACTCCACAGTGTGCACTTCTTGGACCAGAATGATATTTATTATGGTAGAAGAAAATTCAATGCATCATAGTTGCTGTCTTTTAATCAGCTAGCAATGAGGGAATCCAACTGACAGGCTTAGAAATGCTAAAAGCTTTGTTCTATTTTTAATGAGACTAAAACCACTGTGGCTGTTAGAGACAGTTTACATAGTTTACAGCTAAAATAAAGTCTTGAAATACAGAAAAGAAACAATTGCACAAAATTCTCAGTGAAGGCAATCATTCCTTTAAAGGTGTCTTGACCTATAAAGTACTTAGAAAAATGAAGTATTAATTTACTGATAAAGTATCCTTTAACTTTTTTTTTTTTTTTAACAAACTAGGCTTCTTTTCATTTCTAACAAAACACCACTGAATAAATGAAGTTTATATTAGGAAATTCTTCACAGTAGGAAAGTCGCATGCTTACAAGGAAATTTTGTTTCTTCTGCTGGCACTCACAGAACCTGATAATGTATCTCTAGCTTGTACTTAATTGTAAATTAGCCTTATTTCCAAAGCAAATCACTCTCACTGGCAAGGGACTGCCACTGACAAAGACACATGTTCAAAGCTACATCCTTTGCTGCATGTTCAAAGCTCTTTGGTTTTGGTCAATACTGACTCAAAAACTGAAGTTCCTGAAAAATCTGGTATTTGTGCGAGTGAACTGTACTTATCAATAGGAATTAAATTTAAAAAATGAGTTTTCTTACCATGAGAAAGTATAACTTAAAGCAGTATGTCATATTCCTCTTTTTTTTTAGAGGCTTTTCAGTTAGATCTTGTATCAAAGAACTGACATGTAACAGACTACAGTACTTAAATTGAGCCAAAAGCACCAGTTCATACGTGTTAACTGCTATACTGGATGGTGCTCACACAATCTAAGGGAATAATGCAACTCACAACAATGTGTTGTTGCTCATAAAACCTTGAGCCTATTCAAGAATCCTTACCAGGGTCACTTTGCATATTTTGTCCAAGTTTCTAAAGTGCACTGTCAGACTATATTCCTTCTTCATCAGAAGGACAAAAAAACCCCATAATGGGAATGAATATTTGTACTCTGGTGCAATGGAAAATTTCAGCATCACACACTTGCTAATGCACCTGTCCAATCTGAGAAAACATCTTCAAAATTATTTCCTTTAAGTGTGTATTAAAAAAAAACCTTAAAAAAAAAATCTCATCTATTATTTTGGGGGAAGCCGTAACACAGAAAGTAAGTACAGGATATTTGATCCTTTCCAACACACTGGCCTCCCCATGCTCAGACCTGTGAAACACAAGGTAGCTCATCTGTTCTACTTGGCATCAAATCTACTACTGCTTTGCTTATAGCAGCACTGCTGGCCAGCTGCTTCCAAGAACACTGGCTTTGGGACTCAGGTTTTGACAGCTTCCTTCTACCACGTGGACAGGAGACGTTCGGCAAAATGCCTTGGACAGTCTGTCCTAGCACAGGCTAATGATGCCCTGAATTAACCTTGGAAGGCTCAGTGCTCGAAAGGATGAGCTGGTGGACTCTGGATCTGGCACTGCAGCAACCCATGTCTCAACCAGGGGAGGGAGCAGAGGAGGGAAGATGCCATGTGTGTTGAAGGAACCACTGTTTCCATAGAAGTGCATTCTCTTCAGGAATTTATATTCAAATCTCTATGCTTTGGGAAGTGGCAACCACAGCAAGACAACCTAAATTACATTTAAGAGTATGCAAGCTTATAGCTAGGAAGCCTAGACATCAAGACAGATGAAACTTAACAAAGGAATGCAAGTAGCATGAAACACAAAGGCATTTATAAAATCTGAATGTGGGTCTGCTCTCTTACCTAGCAATAGTGCTATCCCCTCTTCTGTCTTTGTCATGGTTCAGGTTCAAACTGAGAATCTGAATGGGCCAACAAGTAAACATGGTTCTTCACAGCCCTCGACAGAAGTGATAAAATTATAAACCTACTGTGGGGAAGGAGCCACTGTGCCCACACAGACCATTAAAATTTACTGGATGTCAGTGAGCAAACTCTCACCTGCTAATGTAATTGCTCTTCAGGTCTTCAAACTGATAATCTGACCAATTTCAAGTGTGATGTTGAACAAATTCATACAAGACTACTTTTGCTATCTTTCCTTGCTTCAACTATTAGCAACATGGACTTCATCACCCTACTTTCTAGGCAATTTGTTCAATTGCTGAAATTTAGGGTGTGCTTGGTACCCCTCCCCTCCTTCACAACAGTGATCCTTGGCACTAGATACATAATTAACCAGGTTTACAAGTGTCTGTCCCATCTGATCAAACCTATGATCCTAAATTACCTGGACCACATGCCTTTCTGCTCAGATAAAGATCCATTTTCCTGTTACATGCTGCCAACTGCCCCAGAACTCACTGCTCACTTCAGACAAGGGCATTTGTAGTTCCGGTGACTTGCTCTCAATTCAATACAGAATTAACTCTTTACACACCTCTAAAACAGCAAGGCAAAAACAACAAACAAAAAAGACATTTCAGAATTTCAGATATGGGGCAAATGTTTAGACACTTTGGTTGACTGCTCTATACCCTACTTAAACCCCCCCAGAAATCACAGTCTACCAGTCTAAGGCACAGTAATTATTCATGATTAATGAATCTTGTATTGGAACAGACTGCTGTGTTCTCCCCTAACCAAATATCAGGGTTACAGTCTGAGTAAATCAGTAATGTAGTTTATGCAAAAAAATGTTGGAGTCTAAGAAACAGTCTGCAATATATGAGTACTTAAAATAGTGGTTTTGCACTGCATATTTAGCAGTAATGGGTTATGCTGCAAGCCTTCAGAATAGGAAAAAAAAAACCAAAAACCCGCATCATTACTAACAGAACAACCTGCATGAATGTCTGCATTTCTTTCCTTAATCATGTATGAATCTCATTTAACCTGTGCACCTCTAAGAAAGCCACATATATAACTACACCTTTCATTGTGATGTTCAAAACATCACAGTTTTCCTGAAAAAAAAAAATCCTCACAGTGATACTCTATCAGACTTCGTTAAGTTGCCACCTCCAAGTGTTAGCACACAATGGTTGGACAAAATTTCTGACACAAATGATGCTGCAGCCTGCATTACAGAAATACCAACATAGAAATTGTCAATTCATAACAGCTGGAAAGAAAACAAAAATTAAGATAAGACTAACAACATGAGCCATCCTGACTACTCCGGTGCATTACTGTCTTACTCCAATTTCTCAAAATGAAAGAAACTTACAGGGCTCAATATAGGGCCCAGTCCTCTTCAGTATCTTTACTGATGATCTGGATGAGGGTATCAAGTGTACCCTCAGTAAGTTCATGGGCAACACTAAGCTGGGTGGGAGAGCTGATCTGCTGCTGGGCAGGAAGGCTCTGCAGAGGGATCTGGATCAAAGGGACAATTATATGAGGTTCAACAAGTTGAAGTGCCAGCTCCTGGTCTTGGGTCACAATAACCCCATTCAACACTCCAGGCTGGGGAACAGTGGCTGGAAAGCTGCCCAGCGAAAAAGAACCTGGGGGCGCTGGTCAACAGCAGCTGAGCAGGAGCCAGCACGTGCCCAGGTGGCCAAGGCTGATGACATCATGGCTTGTATCAAAAACAAGCCAGCAGTGCCAGGGCAGTGATCATCACCCTGTACTCGGCCACACTTTGAGTCTCTGTGTCCCCTTCTGGGCTCCTTACTACAAGAAAGACCTTCAGATGCTGGAGCAAGCCCAGAGAAAGGCAACAGCACTGGTGAAGGGTCTAGAGAATGACTCCTACAACAAGTGGCTGAGGGGGCTGAGATTGCTTAGCCTGCAGAAAAGGAGGTTTGGGGAGACCTTTTTGCTCTCTACAACTGCCTGAAAGGAGGCTGTAGCCAGGTGGGGGTCAGCATCTTCTCGCAACCAGCGACGGGATGGGAGGACACAGTCTCAAGCTGCACCAGAGAAGGTTGAGGGTGGACATGGAGAGGAATTTCTTCATGAAAAGGGCTGTTAAACAGTGGGACAAACTGCCCAAGAAGGTGATGGAGTCACCATCCCTGGAGGTGTTCATGACTGGACATGGAGCTTAATACCAGTCTAGTTTACAGGACGGTTATCTGTCAAAGGTTGGACTCGATCTTAAAGGTCTTTTCCAACCTAAATTATTCTGATTTTCCTCACCTTCATTGTCATTAGGAAAACAAGTATCTAGGTTTGACTATAGTAAAATCCAAGCACCTCAAAGGTACTTTTTAGCCTGAGAACTTTTCTCAATGCTCTGCCTAGTTTACCTGTATCTGTCTAACATTCAAAAATCTAGGTACCATATGAAATGTGCATCACTGTTGCACTTGTTCCAGTATCAATAAAAATATATATACTTGTTTCTATCCATCTCAAGGTAATGGCTGCCATGTTTTCTTTTCCTTGAGGAAAGGGAGTTAATTGCAAGTAGCTCTACCAGTTATCATGCATTAAGAAGATGGCTTTATCAGAAAATCTTTATTGACTTAACATTCTCTGAAGGAAGAAATTTACAAAAGATCAGCAATTTGCATTTAAATAGTAACAAATTATATGTAAAATTGCACGCTCTCCCAGAAAACACAATACAAAGTATAAATCTTCAGTTTTTGCAGAAGCTGGCACACTAAAAGCAAGCACGTCAATCATCTCTTCATACTTAGAAGGTTTTCTTTTTGTTTTGTTCTGTTTTAAAGTTGTTCACAGTGTAAGTGTGTCAAGTGACCACTTATTTTTATACAGCTCCTCACCACTTCTTTTAACACCTACTGGACACATCCAAGGAAGTTATCCACAGTACATCAGAACATACACTGAGGCACTCCTACATGGTTAGCAGCAGCTGCTTTAATTCTACACAAAGTCTCTGAGGCTACATTAAAGCCTCAACAGATCAAAAGGGTTTCATAACTACCAGTATGCTACTGGAGGAAGGTCTGCTGTGCCAAAGGCAGCACATGAAACAAAACAAGCAAACCACCTCAAAACAAGACCTGCCCAGGTAAAGGGTCTCCAGACAAGGAGATTTGAACAGAGATTGCAAACCTGGTCAGCCAGAAGAAAAGTTCAAGAAATCCCACAGTTGTAATAAATCCACATATGCAATGTTTGATCATGCTGGATTCAGCAACACTGAAACACTACTGCTATCAATCGCAAGAACATCTCTGCAAACGGATTTCTACTGTTCACTCCAAGAAAAGATGAGATGCAATCAGGTGAGCTGCTGTTCAACTGGTATTGAAGTGGCTTTTCTTTCTCTTCTGTGAAACCACTGCTGAAGACGAGGGAGGGGAAGTAACTTGTTTACCTTGCAGTTCAAGGGGCTGGCAGCTTGCACATGAGCAGCTACCACACTTCAGCTGAATGGTGATTCAGGGTGGTACCTTTTACAGTACAACCAGTATTTATTGTACTGCTTCCTCTAGTTTTGAGCTATTCTTCCTAACCCAAAAATGTAGGTCAATGAAATAAAACATGGTGGAAAACATTCCTGTTGAGATTATAGTCAAATCAGAGATTTAAAAAAAAAAAAAAAAAAAAGGAAAAAAAGAAAGAAATCAGGATAAGGAGGAGAAGAGGAAAAACTTTGAACTAGGCTTCAGAATCAAGCTGTGGGTGAGAAGAATGGGCCATCTTGTGCATACAGATAAACAGAAGACTACTTATTTAGCTAAACCAGGAAAATTAACTGTGACAGGTTACCTAGAAGCTCATTATCACACCACAATACTGACAGCATACATGTAATCTTACATCATAATAGATGTTATTGTGTCAATATCCCTGTTTCAGAAGATGCTACGGATGAGAAGTTTCTGATCTTGTGGGTTTGGGTTTATTTTAATCTTCAGGGCAAGTCATACTCAAAAGATACGCTGTCAAAAAACTATTTTTCCAACTTGCTCTCATCCAGCATAGCAGTTATGGTTTGTGACTTAACCATACAGACAGTTCATGTTCAACAGCCAGCAGCTTGTCATAATTCCAAGGACATAAAGGACTCCAGAAAAAACAAGATTGCAAGAGATGCCTTTTTCAGAATATCTTTAGCACACTTCAGTTAACCCTTCTGCTCACATCACGGCAAAAAATAATGTATGTCATGCAGAAATCTCACCAGCAAATACACAGGAAGGAATTTTTTCCATCAAATTTGCAACCCACTGGCTTATATACTTCTATATGGTCTAAAGTACAGAAACAGGCCCTCTGAAGCATTTTTACCTTAGGAGATAGGTTCTACAAATGCTTCCAGCTACAAAACACTTAAGGTGACTACCTTAAATATTGGCATTTATATTCGGGTTGAAAAACTCCTTAGGTCTGTCCTGAATTCGAAAAGGAAAAAAATATTTAACTTGAAAGGGCATGTGTGGGTGAGTAAAGTTGCTTTTATAAATGGATTACTTATGGATGTATGTAACATGTATGTTACATACGATCCTGGAGTTACCTTCTGCAGAAATCTTTCCAAGAGATCATGGTGACAGGAGATCATGGTGGTGTGGCCACAAATGAGCCCAAGAAAGGGCTCTGGAAGAAGCAGGATATGCAGAGGGGGAACCGAGTATAAACAAACAGAAAGACTGTGCAGAATAAAAGGGCTTCACCCAACCTGGTGGCAGGAGACCCAGAGACCCACAGAGAGTGATGAGGAAAGATGGCCCATGGAAGTGGACTACCCACAAATACAGGTAACTGTCTCCTGACAGCATCAGTGCCAAGACGTCTCCCTGAAAGAGCCCATGATCTCCTTCCAGGAGAGCTAGAACATCTTTTCCCAAGCCCCCCCACCCACTACTCTCCATCAGCCTGACTATAACCACTCAAGGAAAACCTGGGAGGTCAGGTCTCTGCCAGAGATAGAAGAGGTGGAAAACCCAGAGGCAGGAAAGGGAGATGTCAGCCTTGCCAGGATATGCACAAACCCTTTACAATCAATAAAACAGTTCATGCACTGGAAGGCTTTTGTCAGCCCTTTCTCACTGACCTGCACTGCCTCCGTGCCCTCCAGGCGTGCAGATGGCATCTCTTCTGCAATGGCCCCACAGGGGAGAGGAAAGGGGAACATCTGGCCAGGACTCCCCCAGTGCCTCCCACCAAGTAACTCAGAGCCAGAGGCAGTCATGACCAAAGGACAGCAGCATCAGTCAGATCTGAGGGCAGACACTCAGCAAGGGGGAGCTTCCCTACACCACACCAAGGACAGTCCTGGGGAGTTACAGCTGCCACTAGGTCCTTGGAGACAGCAGCATGGCAGACAGTCCACTTGGATGTAAGCCTTGTGAGAGAGGGTAAACATCAGGGAAGCCAGGAGAGCACCACAACAGGAGACTCAGTACCAATAGCCTGGCTGGGAAGCCACAAGGACAGTGCTGGGACAGGAAACACCTGCACAATTGGCTAGCACCTCTAGGTTCTCCTTTGGTTCTGTCACACTGCTAAGTCCCTCATTTTCCACTTCAATACTTCTTCCCAAAAGAAGCACTCACCATCTTTAAGAAGATTAATGTTCAGAATACCTGTCTTGCTCAAACCAAATGAGTCCATTTTTGCAGCCAGGTGCATGGGATGGGGAGAAACTTGACACAAATTGGCTAAATCACATTTCTGACCCGCTCACGAGCAAACAGTGCCACTCCAGCTGCAGCCAGCACAGGACTCAACAAAGATTTATGGAGTGGGTTGAAGATAACTTCACAAGTCATCAGTGAGCCAACTGGGGAAGCATTTTCCTGCTTGACCAACAAGCTGGCAAAGCCAACTGTTAGACAAAGAAGAGACATTTGGGGAGGAAGAGGTTGATGGCAGTGGAGATGATGCAGAGATGACAGTAATG
The DNA here is from genome assembly GCF_022539315.1 of Serinus canaria. Classification (NCBI taxonomy): domain Eukaryota; kingdom Metazoa; phylum Chordata; class Aves; order Passeriformes; family Fringillidae; genus Serinus; species Serinus canaria. The sequence continues at coordinate 82,809,448 of NC_066315.1, forward strand.
AGTAAGCAAAGAGAGCAAGACTACCAGCAGATTTACAGTCTTGGACTGTGGGAAAATAGATTTTTGGCCTGTTCAAGGATCTGCGTGCAAGGTTCCCATGGCACACTTCTCTGAAGAACCAAGGTACCCAGGGCAACAATCTGATCTTGCAGGACAGCCTACTCAAACCTCAAGAAAGGTGGCATGCAGAAACCTCCATTGTGGCACGCAGAAAGTCACAGGGGAATGGCAGAAAGCCAGCTGAATGGACAGGCATCTCCAGCCCCAGCTAAAATGCTGAAACGCAAAGAGCGTTAAAGCAGGAAGAGGTTACACAGAAAGAACATGGAGACTGTGCACATGCAGAAAAGCTGGAGCAAGCAAAGGATGCCAAGAAAAACAAGGAATTGTTATATAGGCAAGTAACAACAAAAGGATGGCTGCTATTAGTTTAGTTAGTTCTCAGTTTTACATAGGATCCAGCAGCCAGGGACATAAAAGACCAGTGATTTTTTTGCCTCAGTTTTTCCTAGTTCCTCATCATGTCTCACAGTTCTTTGAGCGCAGTGCCAGCATCTGGAGGATTGAACCATTACTGACAGCAAAGGAAAGTTAAGGATCAGACAAGCTAACCAGGAGCAGATAGGACGCATTAGGAGATGCTAAGGACGCTAATCAACACTACGCTAGCAAGACTACTCTCTGCTATCTTCAAAAGAGTAACTAACTAATCTGAGGATGATCCTGGTGAGTGCAGAGGCACATTCCTCTTCAAAACAGGTGAGGATGACAATATGAAGAACCAGAAGCTGGTCAGCCTTGACAAGTTGGCAAGAGTATGGAGCAAGTCCTTCTGGAAGTCACTGCCAGGAACTCAAAGGATAAAAAAAGAAACAACTCGTAAATCTACACTGTCTGTTCCAAAGAACAAGTCATATTCACTTGCAATTTTACACCATTTGTACTAAAGGTCTTCTCTCTCAAGAAACCAGAACACTCACGCAGATCATGGGTCATTGTGCTGTCTTCTGATTTCATCTAGCTGCACATACTAGGTTTCTTCAAATACATAGTTAAAATTTTACAATACTGGACAATCATATGGGATTTCTGGAACATCTATTTTCATTAGAAGAGGAAGCACTTCATTTGTACTCCCCACAGCCCAAAGCATCCTACCTCAACATAGCTGAAGGCTGTAGAAAAGTCACCTGAATACTTCAGAGGAACCTACTGCAACAGCATAAAATTCATCAAAAATACCTCTTTGCCTCCACTGAAGTATCAATCCTACAAATCTCATGTGAGCTGAAAAAATGGCCTGCCACTCTCCTACACGACTAGCTTCAAGAACTTCTTCAAGAAAGGTGCCAACATCACTTTGTCAGAAACCCCCTCCTGAACTGTACAGAAGTATTCACTATTCTGGGGAATTTGCCAGCATGACAGTATTTACTGTATGACTAATATGCATTAATGAAGCACAAATGGACAACTATTTACTTGTGCTAATAACTAAAGCGCCTTATTAGAGCTAGGGCCTCTAGCACGAAGGATTGCCAGGCTCCTCCACTTGCCAAAATTATGTCAAAAAATGGAGCCAATGTGTAAGACATCAAGAGCTACAGCCAGCGTGTAGTAGAGTCTTAGGTCATTGTATAACATTCAGCTTGCAAAGGACCAGCATGCTCCAAAACCACTGGCTGTTTCCGAGGGCTTGTCTTTTCATTGTAGAGGCCAGAATTTCAAATATGCACACTGGTTGTACCAGCACGCAGGCCAAAGCTATCTTAAAATAGCAGTAAAGCCTGAGAGCTTTGCTGGGCATTTGTGTTCTACCTTTGAGTGCTCACTGTTCTTTCAAAACCAGAAATAAAAACACTGTATCTTAATGCCTTGGATTAAAATATCAATACTATCTAGAATAAAAGGCCATTAATACCAATAATCTGGCCCCTTGTTCATGAAGGATTCCTGAAAGCTGATCAATTTGGTCAAATTCCATCCTGAAAAAGCAAAGGCAGTCATACAAGTCCTTGCTCTGTGCAGCACTTTCCATCCCACCTCTCCACAAAGGGAACATACCTACAACACTAGAAATGAAAGATACACCTCAAAAAGTGGCAGGGTTTTGTGGGAACCTACAAATAACTTTTTAAAAAGACCACTTCAGATTACATTATATTAGGAAAGGAACATAAAGTTCTTAGTGGATGCAAAAAGAGCAGTCATAGCTAGTACTAGGTTGACCTGATATATTTATCCCTAGCTTTACAGAGTAAATGGCACCTGCACCACACCAAGGCCACAGTGAGTTCAGGCTCTCCATTCTTTGAATTAGCAGCTTCATTTTGGAGTAGAAAGTCTGCAAGTGTAGAAACAAGGAGGTTTCTGCCATGAGGCATCACATGAACAATAAAGTCTGGAAACTGCACCTACAGTTTCTTTCTAGAAACAGGAAAATTCTCTTCTCAGATTTGATCACACAAACAGCTTCATTCAATACCACAGGATTTGGGGTGGTAGTTTGGAGGAGTTTTTTCCTCCCTTCTTTTTTAACATTAAAAAATATATATAAATAAGTGCTTATGAAATATTGTCCTTCCTTTGATCAAACAGATTCTCTTCAGACTATGTAAGACAAGAAAATGTACTGGGCATAACTTTATGCAAGGTCTGTATCTAGATATATTTCTTGGAAATACTTAAATATAAGGCAACATTATATCACTGGTCTTTTCCAAGGATAGAAAAGATCTGAGCCAACTGGCATGGACAACAACACTAAGAACTCTCTGAGCCACAGTGCTTTCTAGAAAAGTGACAGCTCCAAGTACACAGCAATATTATCTTCCACTTAAAAAACAAAATAATCTTCTCCACTGGTTACTGTTTACTCATATTTAGAACATAGAACATCTGTATGAGGAAGGTTCATTAAAAGCACATCCCCCCCAAAATATCACTTAATGTAATTCCAGTTGGCTATTACCAATGCAGTTTTTTTTAAAAAAAATGTTTCCATTCCTTTGTATTTCATGTTTCTATCTTTTTATATTTATGCAGGCATTTCAAGAGTGAAGCTGTCTTAGGACTGGTACCTCAAGTCTCTTCTGTTAAATTAGAGCTGTTATTCACATGAAAAAACTCATACTGGTACTTCTCCAAAATAACCAGTCAGTAAACAGCGTGTTAAATATTTACTTATTTGGAAAAGACCCAATGCATGAAAAAATATGCAGGATTTTGTTTGGTGCTGTAGTCTACTAAACTGATTGTTACCATTGCTTCAGAATGTTCTCATCAAGTTTTGTGAGAGAACAGCAGAAAATAGCCTGTTCTTATCAATGTGGGTATGTTTTCAGTCTTGAAGTATCCTCTTGAAAGTTGCATAGAAGTCAGAACCTAATGAGAAACCAATGCTTTTGATTTTCACGCTATCACTGAATGACTGGGGTTGGAAGAGACCTCTGGGTGTCACCTGGTCCAATCCCCTGCTCAGGCAGGGCCACCTACAGCCAGTTGCCTGAGATCATGTTTGGGTGGCTTTGGATGATCTCCAAGGATAGAGATTCCACCACCCCTGCCAGTGCTCAGTCACTCTCACAGTGAAAGAGCATTGCCCAATATCGAGGGGGAGCCTCCTGTGTTTCAGATCATGCCCACTGGCTCTGGTCACCAGGGAAAGAAGCCTGGCTCCATTCTCTTTACAACATTTCAGGTATTTGTATCCATTCCTAAGATCCCCCCTCAACTTTCTTTCAAGTATAAAAGTAGAAAATCCTAGGCTTAAACATGAATGAAAACCAGAGCTAAATCAAGAGACTGCTTGCATTTAATGACAGGGTCAGTCTAGTGTTTAAGCATGAAATCATTAATAGGAAGATGCAAAATTAAACTTCTTTACTTCATTTCCTCACTTGATTTGCAACATCTATGTTGTTTCCTGCCCAATGGTAGTAGTAATGCAAGTAGCAAATGGTATGATTGACCACTAGACTGTTTTGAGCCTTTTTTCTCGATGGGTTGAAAAAATTCATATAATTGGAAAAATGTGGACCGAGCCACTTGAAATTTCTTGCTTGCATTCACCTTCAAAAAAAGACTTCATGTTTTGCCATTCTGTAAATTAGAATACAAAAGCAGCAGTGCAAACAGTAAGGTACATACTAGTGACTGGAAATGTAGAAAGGTAAACTGGTACATCATAAACCAAAAAAAAAAAGATTACTATTTCTCGTCAGAAGGGAAACCGTAATCAATTGCATATAAGTTTAGTGCAAGATACACATTTCTTTGATGTTATTTTGTTTCATTCTGATGATACACCATAATGATGGCAAGTACACTTCCACTCCTCTTTAAGTGAAGCGTGGTAAGCGCCACACTTCTATTTCAATGTTAATGAAAACAACTGGTTTTGGGACAATTTTTAAACAGATTTGTTTCCAAGAAAAATAAAGGCTAGAAATCTAGCTTCAGTTGGTCTTCAATGAAAACTAACAAGCAGAATCAACTCTATCTGGAAAAAACATTTGCAGTCTGCACTCAGGGAGACAGATTTCATAACTTCATATTGGAGGCAACATGTCTTGTAAAAACATTCACTAATGTTCGCGCTGCTTTGTACTTTGTCTGCTCCAGTCCGTCAACCCTCTACACCACATCCATGTAAACTGTTAAAACAAGAGTATCGTCAATAAAAGATCTGTTGACTGACACCATATTTCACAAATCTGATGACTTTCTGCATTGGCAGTAGCAACATTTCAGCTTTTCTTTATGCAATATGTAGAGGAATGATGCAATGTAATAATGCATCTGGTGTTTTTTCCCTCAGCTATGCCCAAGGACTTTGAAAGCCTGCTTGTGCACTCTGGTCCTTCCATATTGTCCTCTTAGGGTGAAAAAACCAAACTCCAGGATTAATTTTATGCAAGCAGAATCCTTGTACATTTAAGCCTAATAAGAGTCAATTAAGCCACCATTTGTTTTGAATCTTGAAAATCATATATTGGCTTTGCAAGAGAAGCCTTTGGTTGTGGGGGGAGGGACCAGGTTGGCTTCTGTGAAGAAAAGAAAATAAAACATCTGCTTAATTGTGTCCTGGTTCTGACCAAGACAGGGTTAATGTTTGCAGTAGCTGGGAGCTGGCATTGCTAGGACATTCTGGCATTGGTAGGACATTCTATACCACCTCACCTCATTGTCCAGGGTCAGAAAAGGGGGATTCTGAGAAGGGGTTCCTTCCTGATGAGCAAGCCTGGCACTGGTCAGGTTCCCTGAGCATCCTGCATGTGAAATTTATTCTCTAATAAACACTTTTGTTGTCAATAGTGTTTGCTGTTACTGTTACCCTGTTGCTGTTACTGTTCCTTTTCTTATCTCAAGGCTGTTCCCAGTAAACTGCTCTCATCTTAACCTGTTCTCTTTGCCTTTTGTGCCTCCAGTTCTCCTCTCTGGCCACCCCCAGGGGTAAGAGTAGGGAGATGACCCAGGAACAGTGTGATTTGGAGAGCCTCACTGGGGAAGCTAAATCAAAGAGTACCATTCCTAAACCACAACAAATTGCAGATAAAGAGAGGAGTGAGAATATGTGAGAGAAACAGCCCGGCAGAAAGCCGGGTCAGTGAAGAAGGAGAGGGAGGAGGTGCTCCAGGAACTGGAGCTGAGATTTCCCTGCAGCCCATGGTGCAGACCATGGTGAAGCAGCTGTGTCCCTGCAGCCCAGAGTCCCACAGGGGGCCAGAGATCCACCCACAGCTCATCCAGGGCTCTGTGCTGGAGCATGTAGATGCACAACTGAGGCTGTGACACTGTGGGAAGCCTATGCTGGAGCAGGCTGCTGGCAAGACCTGTGCACCCATGGAGAGAAGAGCTCACACCAGAGCAGGTTATGCCCTGTGACCCCCCAAGGCACAGCAGCCTGCTCCAGAAGGATTGCACCCCATGGAAGGGACTTATGGTTATGTGGAAAGGACCCACACTGGAGAAGTTCATGGAGATCTGTCTCCCTGGGAAGGGCCCCATACTGGAGCAAGGGAAGAGTGTGAATAGTCCTCCCTCTGAGAAGGAAGGATTGTCAGAAACAACGTGTAATGAAAGGACTGCAAACTCCATTTCCCATCCTGCTGCATCACTGGAGGGGAGAAGAGAGAGAAAATTGGGAGTGAAGCAGAATCTGGGAAGAAGGACAGGATGGGGGGAATGTGTTTTTAAAATTTATTTCTCATTACTCTGATTTGATTGGTAATAAATTAAACTAATTTCCCCCAGTCGAGTCTATTTTGCCTGTGATGGTACCCAGTGAGTAATTTCTCCCTGCCTTTACCTCATCCCATAAACCTTTTATTATGTTTTCTTCCCCCTGCCCAGCTGAGGAAAGGAATGATCAGAACCATTTGGCCTGGTGCCTTTCTTAAAACAACTGGCAAGCGACATCTCCAAAGAATCGATCAACAATTGTCAACAGCCAAGCTAATGAAGATATTCAAACAGTGTCAGGCAGACAATGCAAACTAAAACATAGGTTTCAGCAGCCCTCTCCAAGCCCACTTGGAGACAAAATCTGCAAACAAATGTTTTTCATGCACGTTTTTTTTTTTACAATAAAAGACATTTTATGCACACAAACATGGACTGCAGCATGTATATCTGTACTAACACCAAATAACAGACTGTTCAATACCAAAGTGGCAGAGATGATTGAGTCATTTAGAAGGCACCTGGATGTCACAAGGATGAGGATTATTGCATCCATCAAGGTAATTCTCTAATTAAATTAGATATTTATTCAAATCAAAAAGATTTTCTTCCTCTCCTTTCACTGAAAGAGAAACCCTCTCTTCTCTAACTGCCCAATCTAAGCAAGCCACCCCTGAAAATAAAAAAAGTAAGTTTCCCAAAAAACCACACTCTCTAAGATGAAGCACTCCAGGAAAACAATATGCCATGGACTTTGATCAGATGACCTCCAAAGGTGTCTTCTAACTTACTGTATAGTTTTATTGAAAACAAGGATCAAAGCTGCCATACTAAAACATGGAGAACCTCTGCCTAACTGCTCCTCCAGACAAAGGCAGAGCAATGTGGCTAGTGTAGTTCTAGTATTGGCAGCAAATCACCTCTCCATCCACAAATCTGACATCACTTAAAGAGGCTTTCATTACAGTAGCTAGCCTCTGATTAATTCTCTTATGTATTTAATTCCTACTCTTGAAGTGCACAAAGCTTTTCAAGTATGATGTGCACTATTTCGCACTCTTATCTGATCAAGAGGATTATTAGCAATCCTAAAATCCACAGCTCTGTAGACATAAGAGAAAGCAATTTCCATTTTCTCCCTATTTTGTGACCAAGTGCTTGTAGTCCATTTCATACCAAGTTACAAGTTCTTCCTCAAATAAGAATTCAGCTCAGTAAAGCCAAACTATGTTAATTATTACTGAAGTCATACCTGCACCTTGGTCATGAGAAACAAACAGAAGGCAGAAGGTGGAAGACGAACAGAACATTCCTTATGCCCAAAATTTTATCTTCATAAACTGACAAAAAACCTAGGTTTTTTTGTTATTTATGTCACTGAGACTTGTACAATTAAAGCAAAGGGTTAAAGAACTAAATATTCCCCAAGAGTTCAAGTCACTGCACATAAATACTGTTGTGACTACAGATTGCAAAAGAACGGAAACACAGTAAATCATCCCATTTTTTCTGAGAAATTCTGGGACTATGTTCTGAATTTCCAGGAACAGAAGACAAATACTGCCAATTCTCACTGCTGGATTTTTATTGAAGAGTTCAAGAATTTGGAAAGGACTCATGAAAGCCACTGAAAGATAGTATTGATTTTTTTTTTTTTTTCACAGAGCTAGAGATTGATTCTAGGAGAATGGACTCAGTGTGACTGGTTTATGTGCTAACTCCTGAGAAAGTCAAAAGAAAAAGAAGAAAGAAAAGCTCTTAAACAAGACCTGAAAGGTTCTGAAACCAGCAAACCTTGCAAAGAAAGAGCGCAGTAAGAAAGTCAGAGATCTATACTTTGCCCACCTCTCTAAAAATATTTTAAAAAATAAGAAAAGGAGGATTGGCAGCAAGACAATCTAAAGGATATTCTCTAGGGCATACTCACTTACCCAGGTTCTCATTTTTCTTGCCTTAAATATAATCCCAACCTCCAATGTGTCAATTAATTCTAATACTGAATTTACAGCATTAAGGTCCCAACCTCGGGATCTATGGAGCTGTCCTTCATAGCTTCTCATTCATATTAAGTTGGAAAATGTGCTGAAAAAATAGAACACTTCTTTACACTCTAATCTAGAGCATATTTAATTTAACCTTCTTTCAGCCCTTTACCAACAAAATGCTTTCACTGCAGCCAAATTTGAAAGACAAGTTGATGAAAGCTCCTAAGTCAGATTTAGTAGGGGTGGAAAAACAGATGTTCAGGATTTTTTTTAATGCAAACTTCAGTTCTGACAGAAGGCACAGTAGTTGTGAATGGGCTTCCAGAGCTAGTCTTCCAACTGTTTATGAGCACTTAAGGTAGTTAATGCACAGTAAGCTTTGACCAAAAATAACTGAGTCACTTTCCCACTATCTTAAGTCACCCCACCTTGCTCTGACACTTTCAGTCTGCTGACTGACCCAGACTAAAGCAGATTATCTACAGGGCTTGTCAGAGAAAGGGGAGCACAAACAAAAATTCACATTTTTACTTCCTATGAGCCACTAAAGACACTGTTTTCACAGGAGAGATTGACACTCAGTTAAAGAATTTGCAGCTCAAAAATGACTGCCTAGAATGTCAAGTTTCTCTTACATAGCTCTCCTTTCCCTCAGCTTCACATCATGACTCAGATGATGCTTTAAATGAATTGGAAGCATAATTTCACAGTGCATCAAAATTATGAAGTCCAGGCACATCTATTCACATATTCTTTTAAACTCCAAGTAGAGTAACAGATTTTCAGGACATCCAATTTCTCAAAGTCCAGTCTATTTTTATAGCTGCAAAAGAAGCTATAAAAGAACTGTTATGTTTTTCCTGCTCTTGGGAAAAGCATTCAGGTACATTCAGCTGACAACTCAGCATATACTAAGATTAGACTTTTAACTAATTAGAGGTTTCCTGTTGGGGAAAAAAATTCTAAGTTGACATATTACACAACATGTATGAATCCTAATCTTAAAGAGATTTTTTGGAAATGTTGTTGTTTTTATCTCATTTTTTGCTTTTCTTCCAAATGAGTAGCATGACTGTAGTAATCACTACTAGCAATGTTTCTCTTGGGACAAAAGGAAAAGGTTTTAATGTCACATGACACTGTTTAATTATTTGTGTATCTGCAGGGTCCAAAATCATAACTGAATCCTCAGGGCGGTAATCATATTATGAAAACAGAAGATAAAAAGTGCAAAGAAAAGATCACATCCAAACTAGCAATTTACAGTTTCATAAAAAACACAAAGCAAGCATTATGCCAACTAAAACTGCCCAGGGGAAAAAACAGAACTTTTACATGCATTTTGTCAAGTACCTTTCAATTTAGCTGAGGGTTTTTTAAATATACTCTTTGTAATATGCCATATTGGCTGCTTAGATACAGCACAATGACTCAAAAACATAGGATCTAACCAAGTGTAAAAATCTCTGCCTTTGTTCCTACAAATATAGCATTCTGCAAACTGATACACTTTGATGCAAGGCATTTCACTGGGATTGTAGCTTGCCACCTTTTCTTTGGAAACAAGTGCCTTCTCCCAATTAGGAAATGGCTATTTTAAAGACAAATATCAAATCCTTATATATTAACGATCCAGTCTTTTCAGCAGCAGAACTTGAATACAGGATGGTTAAGAGAGGCTCTGTTTCCAAAATGTTAGCAAAACCCAGAGAATTGCCAGACAGCTATTAGCAGTTTGATGAAAAGTTTGAATGCACAATCAGTCACCGGCACACAGCAATATGATGCTACAAGCTGACACGAACATGCAATTTCACAACTTACTATCCGATAAGGAAGATGTAAAAAGGAGTCTGGGCAGCCAGCTAAAGCCATTTGTTCCTTCAAATTTTCTTCAAATTACATCTACTGCTTCCCAGGACCTGCAGAGTACAAACAAACTGTCAGAAACCATACTGAAGACATTTCATCAACTTATTATTGAAAACAGTTGGAGGAGAGAGACCGAGAAGATCAAGATGAGGTGATGAGGATTTGCATCAACTTGAAGAAGAAAACGTGCACATTTGCTGCCTGTAGCCTAGCAAACACATTCAATTTGATATTTCATTTAAAAACACAACATAACTTCTCAGGCTGTGTGGCTCCTGCTTTATTTCCACTGTTTAGACAAAAATGAAGGCCTCCCTTCACAGCAAAACCCTTTAAAACGCCATTTGAAAACTGGCTCTCACCACCTGAGGCTATGTTTTCAATTGTGGAAAGAAAACTGAAATCTCTGAGTTAATTAAGATGACAGTCACTTATCACAGAATCATTTAAGTTGAAAAAAACCCAGAAGATCACCTACATCATTATGCAGCATCAGCCTTCAAAGCCTGGCTACACAGCTTCTAACCTTTACCCGTTCCTGCCTGCTTTTTTCCCCCCCGTGGTTTTATTCTCACACAATATATCAAACAGACTGTCACATACAAATTCATTCAGGTCTTGCACTTGTTCTTCTGGGTGATTATTAGCAGCAACTTTGCAAGGTGAGTCGTGTAGCCTTTAAAGCACCACTTTGTGATCAAATAGAGCTTGAAAAGAAATCTGCAAACATTTAGAGGTACATATGGCTAAAGAACTAAAATAAGAAGGTGAGACAATGTAAAGAAAGTTATTATAACTGCCTCATAAAAAGGACGCAAAAATAAATCTAAATAAGTAAGTAAATAAATAGAGCATTATTTGCTGCTCCAGCATTTCTTTCTACCTGCAGGGGTGGACACACCCCTGCAGTGTAAGACAAGTGATGCCACCTCCAAGCAGATGAAAAAGGTATGACTGGGGAAGGGAAAGCAGGCTGAAAAGCACAGTCAGAACTTTCACTTCTACCACAAGCAAGCTCCTGTCTGGTTCGCTGTTAATTATCAATTATGCGTTCAAAACAAAAGCCCAAGTTTTAAACAGGCTACCCACTGCTCTCTGGAAAGCATGACCTGTCACCAAACCAAAGCTGCAAAATTTATGGGACAGTTAAGTGAGGGACAAGGGTAAAAAAACATCTTGGACAAACTGTTCCTGGATGACTTCCTGCCTATGGTCCACCAACCATTCACTCATCAAGGAAGCTTTATTTTGCCTAGGTCCAGGATGAGTTTGGCTGAGGTATGGTAGCCTTCTCCTCTATCAGTAAGGCAGGCAAATTCCTGGGAACTTCCTTCCAGGAAGTAGTTACTGGGTTTCTGCAGTGATCAATTCATACAGCCAAGTACCCCGGGAGGAAACTGGTTTTGGCAATAGCAAGTCTGAAAACCCATTTAACCAAATATGCACAAATCCAGTTATTTATTCTAGGTAAGCAAATACTATGGAAAAAAAAAATTTAACCCAAAATCTTACAGGATTCAAAGTGGGGGGTGGGGGGGGGGGGGAGGTCACATCAAGCATCTAACTCTGTAAATACACTGCTAGTCTTTAAACATATAAAGAGTGGTCTATAGCCTTCTAACTACTTCTCCACACCTAGAAGTTTGCAGTCAGTTTTACAGATTGATCTGAAGATTTCACTTTAATCACCCAGTCTGTTCAGGGAGAATTATGCACGGATTTAACAAAAGCTCTTAAAAGTCTTTTCACTTAGGGGAGTACCATTTTTTTTTTTTTCTTTCTCATAAGTACATCTACAGAGAAATTAAACAAGCCACTGAAATAGCTGTTACGAAGTTGGTAAAATGCATCAATAAAGAGATCTGTATTATTAGCCTCTAAACCCACCAAGACTAAAAAAAAAGGTAACATAAAGGGGCAAGGGAAAATAATTGAGCTCTCTACACAGCAACAGTTCTATGTTTATTATCACTTCAGTATTTAGACATCAGGAAAAGGCACAACTTCTGCAAATTTAATGGTAGGTTATTAGGGACTAAATATCAAAATACTGGTCCTTTGACATTTCAGCAAAAGGCTCCAATTCACTTACAGCAAGATAGATTAAATATGTTCCGAAACAATACCAGACCAATTTGTCTACTCCAGGGTGTGCTGCAGTTTATGCCACAGCTCCATTACACCAGTGGAAGATCATAAATTACCTCAAACAATAGCTGGAGTCAAGACCGCATAATTTATCAAGAACCATTTGCTTCGCTGATACATTCTTGAGTATTCATTTGTTAACAGGCAGAAAGAGAGGAAAGCAATAATCTCTAGATGGTATCATTCCTGGTCAGTCACACATTAACACTGATTTAAGATCTCATCTCTTTTGATCTAAAAAGAGATGAGATCTCTGTCTAGAAACAGTTTATCAACCTAGTCCTATCCCAGGAATATAAAAAGCCTTTGCTCACCTTTAAGGTCCTTTATACCACATCAACAAGTAATAAATTTCATAGGGACAGAACTCTGCACCAATTCATCTGTTCATGACCGTAAAAAGAGAAACAGATCAATTTTTCCTATGCTGTTGTCTTTAAATATGGTATTTAGCATGTCAGTTCTCATCAGAGACTGTAGCTGCACACAGACATACGTGTTCTTTCCACACAATTTACACAGCACAAATCACAAAGAGGTATTCAAGTGCCAAGTTACTGCCCTTTTCCTAAAATGCCTTAGATGAAGAAGGGAAATTTCAAAGGATTCTAAATAGGAAACAAGAAATGTAGTCAATCACTGTTACAAAACTCAGGACATTCAGTGGTGAGAACAACTGCCATGCAGGATTGAGCGAGACAGCCTGTGCACACTCAGAACCAGGAGATTTCATGCACTTTTATTGGCTTCAGAGCTCTGCCTTGGACAGAGGACCTGAAAGGAGGACAGTCATGACAAACCACGTTTAAAAGGTCATGAGACTAATTTTTGGTATCACATTTTCCAGAATAAAGAACAGACCGTTGTGAGGCACAGCTTTGATGTCTCAGCCTCCCAAAAGTGTTAAACAAACTCACACGATCTAAAAGATTGATATTAATCCTGCATGGAAAACACTGCAGGTATGCACCCTGGAGATTGTCACTGCTCTAAATGGGTTGTTTAAGTCACAATCAAATTACTCAGCTACCCAGCAGATTAAGTTGTCTATTAACTGCAAATTAAGCCCATCACCAGGTATGTTTTTCTGATTTATCACTTGTTATCTGCACATTCCCAGCAGAGGAAACGGTATCTCGCCCAGCACTCTGGAAGCAGACACAGCCTACGCACCTACGGATACTGTGGTAGGAAAATGGCAGGGGTATGGTCACTCTGCCAATTCAGGAAGTTTTCCAGGTTCTACATGTGCCATCTGTCAAAGTCTTTAAAATCAAGAGAAAAATAATTTTTAAAATGCAATTGCTTGCAGATTAGTTCGGAACAGGAGGAGGAGGGAAAAAAAAGAAAAGGATTTTAACCTGGCAGAGTTGCAAGACAAGCTCCAGAGCTATTGAAAACTGGATTTATGCTCTTTTATAAAAGGTAACTTAACAAATTTGTTGAATGTTATACCCTTTTAGGTATTTCATCATTTTTCTTCTATAATGTTCTGCTTTCTGTAGCTGAACTGTCGTGAAAGAGGGAAGGGGAAAAACTTCAGCACAGCCTTAATTTTGACTTGAAGTCCTTTATCTAAGATCTCAGGTTTTACATACAAGTTTAAAACCTTTCCCTCTGTTTAATGTGTATCTTTTATTCTCTCAGACACTAAGTATCACTATTCATTTCTCCCCACAATACCGAATTAAGTTTTGAAGACCAGGATTTTCCTAAGAAACTAGAACAAGGTCTTAGAAATATTCTCCCTAACTTACCTTCAGAACTGTCTGAGTTGAGTCTACTGGACTAGATTTAATATCTTGAAGACCCAGGGAGAAAAAGATCCTCTCTTCTCAGTCTACACAGGGAGCAATCTCCAAGACTTCATCTGGCTGTTCTCCTGGCTGTAGGCTCTCCACTACTTCATACCATCTAGGAAAGTCTTCTGGTTTTTATTGCAGACATGTGTGTACATATAAATATAACTATAAATATATATATATATATATATATACACACATACGCATACCCTCACATGCACAGGTGTTTATCTGCATCACCTAAACAGGTTTACAAGATGAAGTGAGGCAGTTCTATAGAAACACCAAGCAACACTCTGCAACACAGGCATGAGTACCCAGACTCTGACACTTTCTTACCAGTCTACTCCTATTGCCATAGTTACAATGGAAATAAAGTTGGATACAAGCAGCATGAGGCATGCCAGTGAATTTTCCCTTGTGGAAAGACCTGACAGCTAGCAATGTCCCCAGCTGCACTGATACTCCAAGACCCAGATGTGCTTTTGCATGCAAGATCCAGACAATTTCTCACAAAAATGAAGCCTGAATAACTATGTGGGCTGAAAAGAAAGTGCCATCAGATTCCTGAGCTGGCTGGACCAAGGAGACTAAAACACCCTGGGCAGCACACAAGTTTGCCACCAGATTTCATCACAGCTTCAAGCAATCAGTACACATAATGATTTCTAAAGCATCTTCCCCTCTTTTAGTGATAGCTTCAGGTGGAGACTGTGTCAGTTTACATCACTGAGAATATTCCTCACTCTCCCTAAGGGATCACTTGGTCACCAGGACTGAATTCATCCCCTCAAACATTTTACTGACCACTTTCTCAAGTGGTCAAGTTTCTCACTCACTCAGTTCAAACACACACTTCCTTCCCTCCCCAGCTCTGAATGTTCCTCCTCACACCCAAAGTCTCCAGTCTGCCCATGCTGAAAAATAATACCTGGCTAGTTTCCCTTCAAAAAAGTTTTTTTTTTTCCTCCAAAACACATCCCCAAACACTCCAGAATGGAATCACTCTCCAGCCGAAAAAGACATAATGACATGATCGTCAACACCCTGATGGCCTACTGAGATTAGCAGCAGGTAATATTTAAGAACACCTGCAGATTTCCCAGTTTCTCCCCATTTTCCTTGCAGGAACTGGTATCTTCACACCCATTTTGTTACATATATGTACCCAAAAGGCATTTGAAAGTCTATGATATGGAGCAACTGCCTAACTAGAGGAATACTTTGAACATCTTTAAAAACAAAGCATTGTTCTAGCTAAAATTTCAGGCGAGTGTTGCGCACTAAAATGAAAAGCACTGTTCAAAATATAAATCATCAATCAAAAGCACTTCAGTTACGTCCAAACACTCCCACGAAACCATACTAAAAAATCTGGTCTTATAAAAAAAGGGAATATAATTCTCTTTTGCCATTCTTAATTGCAAAGCTGTTAGTCTAAATATTACACCTTGTAAAGGAAGCCATTTGCCATTGTACTTTTGCCAGAAAGTGAAGAATCTTGGCAACGGCAATTCAGGCTTTTGAAAGCCAAAACAGATACATACTTCAGAAGAAGCACAGAAGAGCTGATGCCATCCCACTTTGAGCCTTGCCAAATAAAATTAAGTAACATACATGCAGTTCAGCATTTTTTGGTTTTCTGAATCTGCCTAAAATTTTGAAAGGGCTCAAGACTCATAGCCCATGAATTCATGTTCACCTCCTGGATAGAACATCTTCACTAACAGCAAAGATAAGGTCCTGAGGAAAAAAACAGTATTTAACCCAACAACATTGGACAATACCACCAAAAAAACCAACCAAGGGAAAAAAAAATCATGAAAAATAACAAAAAAATAAAAAAAAACAACAGAACAAACAAAACCAAAAAACAAAACAAATCCCAAACCTATAATGAACTTCGGAAATATTGACAAAACTCTGCAGTTTCACTGTTTTCCTTGATCACTGAAAATCCTCTTCTGTCTCCTAATAGCTTCAAATCCATAGCTTTGAAGCAGGAACTTTGGCAACTAAACAGAGACTTGTCCCAAAGTCTAAATGAAATGTTAATTAGACAGAAACTGAAATAAAAACCCATGCAGTATTCAGCAGACAACCCCACCAGCAAGCCATATGCAGAGGTAGTGAAGGTGCAAGTATGCATGACTGGGACATGAGAGGTACACAAGTGAGGCAGCCCAAGGTGAACTTCATCTGACAATGCCATGACTAGCAGTCTCCAATTTTGCATATAGGGTTTCTCACAATGTCCTCTGCCTCCAGAGAACCAAAAAAATGCTGTCTCCATTCTCTCTGTGTTGTCATTGTCTTGCCTTCCTTGCCCACCCCAATCTAGTCACAATTCTCGTAAAACAGAATCCAAAATTTTATAATTTTGGGAAGCAGTCTAAATAATTATTTCCTTGTGTTATTTTAAGCTTCTATTATCCAACCTGAAGACTTAGAGTGAAGTTATACAACAGTCAACATGATTTAATAGCTTGTTACTGCCAAAAACAGGACAGACATCCCACTCTCTTCATCAGCCCTTGCTCTGCTTTCTTCCTCCACTTCCTCCCAGCAGCTTCACAGCACTCCCTCCTTCTCTCTCTTTTGTGTCATGTATGGTCCTTAATGAGTTCAGCTTGTGTTAATTAACGCATTTGTTTTGCTGGGTTAGTGTTCTGCTAAGGAAGCAAACGCAATAAACTTAGATCTGACAGGCAGTTCAGCTGGCACAATGTCAACGGCAGGAGACCATGAGCAAGAGGGGAAGGGAACAGCATCACCCCCTCTCCAGTGGCAGCTAACTATTACATTGGCCGAGGCAACCTGTGAACTTTCATTTTCTTTGTTTACTGCTATTAGGAGCTGGCAACCCTTTCCTACTGCACATCCGTGAGAATTAATGCTTTCCAGGCAACTCACAGAAGTCAAACATTCGGACAGATCTCCGAATAAAATACGAAGTTTTTCTCAAAGGCACTCAACTTTCACCTTCTGGTACCCACTCAACTAAAGTCTGCTTTTGTTGCATACTCACCAAAACATTGCTTTTTGCATTTCACACACTACTGAGCCTTGATGCTTCCAACAGGCAACTGGTGTGAATGGTCCTTCCTTCTGCTCTGCAGCAGGATTCGAAAGCCAAGGGCTCTAGACCCCCCCCAGCCCAGAGACTAAACTACACACAAGACATTTTTATAAACAAATTAAGTTCATGAGCCTCTGCACACTGCTGCTTTCTGTTTGTTTTTTTTCTTTTAAGAAAGTCAGATCATTACAGATTCTGTTTGAAACCATATCTTAATCTACATGCCTATCCATAAACATCCATTGGACAGTCTGACCAGACTCAACTTGCCTTTACTAAGGTGACAAGATGGTAGCATGCACTCCTCAGCTGTTACTTTTACAGCCTCCAGACAGAAGTTAGCAGGCTGTAAAAGTAACAGCTGAGGAGTGCATAATAATAGTTGAAATATATATACAAATGTTTGATAGAGAGACTTTTCAACTCCTAGAGTAGCAATCTACAGCAAGGATGCCCTGCTCCCAACTTCTCCTCTCATATTTCTCTACAACACTCCTTCATTTTGGAGGAGAATCTTCCAAAGCATGCAGAAATCTTTTTTCCCCTCCTGGCTGATGCCAAAGACAAAGATTAAAAAAAAACAAAAAGAGAAACAACAAAAGGCAATCTCCTGTCACATGACATACTGATCAGTTTTCCAAGCATTTTAAGCCTGTTTCATCCAAATGATGCATTCATCAATCACCATAATTATTCACAGCCTATTTTTCTTTCCTTGGATCTTTATGCAGGGGGCACCAAAGCTTCCCAAAGAACTTGCCAGGTTTTTGTTACACCGTGCTAGCTGAGGGCTGACAATAGGCTGACTTCAAAACCAACACTCACGCTTGCGCACAGAAAGCGACAGGCAGGTACCTATCAATACCATTCACATCCCTCCTTAGGGTCTCTCCTGCTCCCCAGCGTTGTCATGTGGGTTAAAATACTTTTCCTGGATTTAAAGCTTCATTATTGTGGACCAATGACATCAGACATTAGGGGTTTTACTTTGACAATGTATAGGTTTTAATGCTGATAGTTAACACAGTAATTGTACGTGTATCACTCGCTGTTCTCTTGGTACAAGTTTTTCTGGGAAGAGTTATTAACTAGGATTATCAGAAGCTCTTATATAGACATCAAGCTTTGTGTTTTTGAAGAAAATCAATTGAAGAGGCTTTTACAGTTATCTGTGATTTATGCTCATGAACAAGCACTGGTTTATTTACATAGTCCCATGCCATACAAATGGTTGAGGCTAGAAGGCAAGTTTAGACATTTCAATTCAAACTGAAAGCTACTCACTAAGATGGTATCTCTTTGAGATACCATAAAAGGTACACTTAAGTGAGAAGGTTACTCTCAGTATACCTCATTTATATGGTTAGAGCGCTCAAAAGACTTTCTGCTTACCCTCTGAAAAAAAAAAAAAAAATCACATTCTGTGAGCAGAGATGCATTCCCCAGCATCAATTGTACCTCCAAGCAGTTTTATGGCAACTACTCCCAAACATTACTTATTCCAAAGAATTCAGCTCTTGAAACAATTCTGATGAGGACACCATAGCAAGTAACAGCAGCAAGTAGCAAAAATAAACAAGCAAACCCTTTTACCTCTCACGTACAGGAGGGTAAGAGTTACCACAGAAGGGCTTCTAAGTGATAATGCAACAGAGCCAGGAGAGCTCTGGACTGCATCAACCCCCAAGCAACAACCAACTCTGCTTCTAGTTGTAAAGTGTGCAAGCAACTCCAACAAATACTGTGCTGCTCTTGAGATGAACAGAAAATCCTGTCCGTTCAAGAGGGCTATAATAAAGAAGTGCAAGAAGTGCAAGGGACCACACACAGAAATTAAAGTAATATGTACACCCTTGATTGACTGGAACATAAAAAAAAACTACCCAATTTGGAGACTGCACCCATTCACTCCTTTGCAATGAAGCACCAGCAGTGCCAGAGATCGCTCAACTGCAAAAAAACTGCTTGTAGTTTTAAGATACTGATGTCACAGATACCCCATGTGTACTTTAACACTGCCTCACTAACAAATCACAGCAATCTCTTCTTAGAGCAAAGAGACCATTTTGTAATCTCAAATGCATTTGCTGGTGTTATGCAACACACAAGCTTCAAATCCACGGGTAGCTTATGGTTAGCAGCAAGGCAATCAGTGACGACTTTCAGAACACATCTAAAATGTTCCTGGTGCTCTATTCTTGAATACAGGCTAAGAATTTCTATAAATAAATAAATAAATAAATAAAGGATATCAGCAATGCAAAAGTCTTTCTTACCCTCTTACGTTTTTTAGCCCTTGAAAAACAATTTCAAGCTGACATCTCAAAAGCAAGTATGCTGACCTACTTGCAATTATAATACCACCCTGGGACAAACAGGGCATAGCTTTTTCAAGTAAGTGTAAACAAAACAGAAAATAAACTTACAGAATAGGTTAATATTTTGTACAAGAGCTAATGTTCAACAAAAAGCTGAAATCTGGCCAGCTGATCACATGTTTCATGTGCATTAGTGAGACTTATTTACTGCTATTAACTTGTACCTGCAGAGAGGAAGAAAGAAGATATTCTTCCTTTGATTCTGAAGGTCATAAGGTGACCAAAATCCCAGCTTAATGAAGACTGTGGTGAGGTTGCAAGTGTCACAGCTTCCACCAACCCTTTCAAAATGCAGCGTTGGAAAGCAGAGGGAAGAAAACTAAAGTAATGCCACCCAGGCTTCATAGACTATGTCAGCTTAATTAGAATGGTATTTTGGCAGTACCGAAAGATTACATATCGAAGGCTGAGTAGCAGGCCAAATAACTTGACTAGAATATTTTGCCAAGCCACCTACATTAACAGCTTCTTTCCTACTGTACTTTAAGGGTGGCATAAAGGAAATCAGGCCTTGTTTCAGGCCTTATGAGGCTGTTTAACAGAGGTATGAAATGTTGAATATCCCCAACACTGAAGTTTTACCAGATATGCATTAAACAAGGAACATCCCTAGTTAACCTTCAGACTCCAGAGCTGCCGGAGAGGAACATTTTTTCTCCAAGGGTGTAGGCTCCAGATGCAGCCCAAGTGCCTTCCCTGTATACCAACGTACTTCAACCCACAAAACACCTGTACTCCAAGCCTGGCACCCACACGTAGGTCCCAACTGCGTTCGCCCACCTCCAAGGCTGTCCAACTGGTACCGGCAGCAGTGGAAAGGAGGGAGAAGACGGCGAGTAAGTATCCCCCACACACAACATCATTTCAAAGGCCTGTAGTACACTGCCCACAGAAGCAAATCAACATCCAGGCTGCACATGGAGCTGACCACAACCCTATTACAGGATATGAAGGCAGTCACATACCCTAGGTGGTGGTGGTGGTATGCGTACAGGAGAAAGGTACACGCCTGCACTGCCACATCAGTCAGGGAGGAGAAACTGGCTCTCCTTATGTACAGTCCATCTCATGTCACAGCAGCTATCTGGACGTCACAGAAAGCTGGGGTTGCATGAGATGAGCTCAAGAAGCCACTTACAACTCACACAATTCAATGAAGCACACCACTGGAGCACCTGGTTCTTCCCATTGACAACAACATGAATTAAAAAAACTGGTCCAGATGTAGCCATCCATGATCTGGAGACAAAAAACAGCCAAAGGAATCCCTCCCCAGTGTACAGCCCTGAAACTTCAAATTCTCAGCACCACTGGACAAGGCCAGTCATGCACTATCTCCAGACTTTTGGTCTCTGTACTGCAGAAGTAAATCCTGACAAAGCTTCAGTTTCTCCCATCATTGTTTAGGGTCTAATTTCACTCAGTGTGTCTATATGTATAATACATATTTTATACACACATTACACACATGCACTTACATGTGCCTGTAAACTCTATGAACTCTAGGTGAAGAGATCCTTTAACAGCAGCACAGAATGCAAGATGGCATGGCAGAACTCAGTCGACCTCATGAAAAATAAAAACATCTCAGTTCCCTTCCCTGAGTTTCTTTCACTGTTTGATGCAGAGATTTTGTTCACACTTCGCTCTTCCAAAAAGTTCCCCCTCTCCCAAAATACACTGCAGTATAATAAAACAAAATGTTTATCAAAGGAGCAGATAAGCTCTCTTGCAAAAGCCTCTGTGAATATCACAAATTTGAATTTCTAATTGCCACTGTTAATTGATAAAATAACAATTCCAAGTTTTTTTTGCTACTTTGTATTTTGATCTATAAAAGCATTCACGCATCCTTAATACAATCAATTTGACAGATTCATCAGAAAAGTCTCAATTTTCATTTCAGCCTCGCTAATTAGCGGTTCTATTTTATTAAAAACCAGCTCTGCATGAAGAGATGGCTTCACACAACTGCCTGTTTTACACAAATACCTCCCACAGGCTTTCATGCTACTTTCTGTCACTGGAAGAGGGAGAATATTCCCTTTACCTAATGCTCTGATGCTTACAGATCTCAGCAATCACTAGCTTGTAATAGTCCCCATCTCCTTCAAATTGACAGCAGTACCACAGAATTTGCTCCCAATGCCCAATATTCTCTCCTCTTTATTGCATAACTGGTCTTAGATAAATTGTACTATGCCTTGGAAACTATCACATTTTTTTCCTCCAACATCTTTGCCTATGCATCTTTTCTAGTCCAGGAACTTATATAAGTCACCAGCCTAAAATGAGCAGCACAATTTTCATGAGGACGATCCCATTTAACTAAATGACAACCTCCTCATTATACAGACCCAAAATGTTTCTCTCCAAAACACAAGACAGAAGAAGAAGTTTATTGAAGGTGGATGCCTCTCAGGAGTCAGATTTGAGAAGGCTGCTCCATCAAGAAGTGCTCTCCTTTCTGTGGCAGGTGATGATAGCCACTGTTCCCAGAGAAGTTTCCAGCTGCAGAATTCCCTGTCTTGCCAGAGCTGCAGGCATACCCTCATACTTTGCTCCTGCAGAAATGCAACAACACATTGCCTAACCCAGCACTCCAGTCAGTCTCAGTGGGACAAGCAAGCAGCAGGAATGACACAGATATAATTCTTCCCATGACAGCAAGTAGCAGCACTTGGTCGGAAAAGACTTTGCAGCTCAAGTTAAGAAATGCAGGATTATAGAAAATCACTACCAATGCATGGGGAGGGAGAAGAAATATTGAGCACACCACGAAACAAGCATCTGAGTCGCCCCCAGGGCCTAAGGGATAGAAAGACATGGCTGATTTCCTACCAGACTTTGATAATAGATCCCTATGTCTTAACACAGATCCGTCTTAGGCAGGTTAAACCTTTTAAAGTTTAAATGCCTAATAAAATCCACTTTAAAAAACACCAAAAAAGACAACTGGAAAGCGCAGAATGACTCTGCTTTTGAGCCAAGTCGGAATACAAACAACTCCTTCTGTGGAGGCCACATGTGCCAAGAAGGACTAGGCTCCAGCTCCTGGCACTCGAGCAGCACTGAAGTTTTCATTCTCTGGATGGAAAGTACAACACTGCTGACCATTTGCACTGCAGACAAGTTAAGAAATCACCCCATATAGTCAGACAAAATGAAGCAAATGTGTCATTCATTACCAGAAACCATCTCCCTGATATCCAGCAACAGGATGTGTGGGAATGGTCCACAGCTGAGTCAGGGGAGAGTCAGACTAGATACACACAAACATTTCCTTTACCAAGAAGGAAATGTTTGTCCTTTTCCAAACACTGGAACTGGCTTCCTAGAGGAATGGTCAATGTCCCAAGCCTGAGAGTATTTAAGAGGAACTTGGACAATGCCCTTAACAACATGCTTTGACCTTTGGTCAGTCCTGAAGTGGTCAGACAGTTGGACTGAATGATCACTATAGGTACCTTCTAAATTGAATGTTCTACTTCATTCATCAGACAGTCAATGTTCCATTCAAGGAACATTCTTTTATACCAAAATTGCCTTACCTGAGTGAATGGTCTTAACTGAAGTTAAGGACATTCTCTTTAACTTGTATTTTTTTTTTTTCTGATGCAAGTCAGGCATTGAGGCAGCACTGGAAATAACTATTTCTAAAAATGTCCATCTCAGACCACTCAGGCGCCCTCTTGCCATCAAATTTGAGCTTATGAAAAAAAGACAGTCAATTGAGAAAAAGTAATTTTCCCATCAACAACCCTGTTCTATCTCAAAGTAAGAGTAAAAACAGTCAGTCAGAGTCAAGAGCAGTTTAGGAAAAACGATTTTATTTGACATTGAAATGGACTGGGAAGTTCAGAGGATGAACTGCTATGTCCAAGGTAAGGGGCTGACAACATCCCACACCCAACTCAGGAACCACATGACTCCCACTGCAACACTCCCTCACTTTACACACAGTTCCCACTTCTCATCCAACACCCTCACTTTCAGCATGCAGCTCTGGGGAAAAGCGTGGAAGCTTGCACTGACTGCTGACCAGTGATGGTGGCCAGCAAGGGACCAGTTAACAATACAAATTTCACAAGCCCACAATTACAAAACAGATACGAGCAAGTACTCTGTTGGCAATTAGAGCTTCAGCTTTATTTTATTTATTCTAGTATAAGAACAGATGTTGCAGTTATTCAAAGGTTTTCACAACCTTAATTGCTGACCTTAATTGTTGTTAATCTTTCCCATGAAGTGAAGACAGACAGACGCCATCCGTATTTTGTGAAAGAGATAGTGAGCTGCAGGGTATGAATAATAAAAGACAGTATTGTCTGCCTTCTCCCTCCTGCGTGAAATACAAGGGTATTGGGACTGGCCAGCAGCATGGAAGCAAAAGAATGAACAAGTGACTCAGCTGTTTTATTTATTTTTTTAAGGATGCATCTGCTACAGGGTTGACCCTTGAGATGGGACATTTCTTGCCCCTCCCCAGGAATGGGTGAAGCCTCCAAGTGCCAGCGAAGGAAGTGCTGTATTCAGCCTCCACGACGCCTGCAACAGCCAATACACAAAGCACCCTGTCCACCTCATCCAGTATCACTAAAGCTGTAGTATTAAGAAGCAAAGTGTTGAGTTTCACAGGGCCATATTAGGTTTCATAAACAAGTTCTCAGACTGGACAAGAAAGCATCATTTAATAATGTGCTAGAAACATTGCAAAATATACATGAGAGCTTCCCAAGTCTTTTCTTTTGCTGGTGGGAAGCCTGCCTGACTTCTAACTCAGGTACGGAAATTTTCTATCCATCTTTTTGCTGCAAAACTTGATGATTTACGTTTTCTAACCAAGACGTACATTCCTCTGACTTTGTCCTGCCAAGCGTACTCAAAGATGTTAACTTGCTGTCCCAGTAATCTGAGACCAGGCAGTGCAGAGGAGGGACCCAAATTCAGAAATTAAACCCAGGATGTACTGATGCAGGCATGCCCTATAATCTAAGGCAGGAGCCCCAGAAGTCAAGATAGTGAAGATCAATTTCATGTTTATGGTGCCTTCAAGCAAATGCCCAGAGTGAACTTGGGGCACAAGACTTAACTCAAAGACCAGACTAGAATGGCATCAGCTACCAGCTCTGCTGCTAAATACAGGAAATCAAGTCTTTCCCCCACCTTTCATATCAAAACTCAACCGCAAACGTCTCCAAGGATTCTTGACAGAAAGAAAAAGTAAGGACTGGTTTGGTTTTAGTTCCTTAAGAGATGTTACGTTTGTTCATTAAAACAAGTCAAAATAGATAAGCCAACCAGGCAAAGTGTATACTAAATAACTGCTCACACATTACATCTTAAGAGCAGTATTAAAAGATTGTTTTGAACTGCACAATGGAAATAATTCAGCCAAGGTGTCTAAAAGGAAAACATCAAACTACCAAGCTGTTAATTGCTGCATATACCCTGTCACACCTAAAGGGATCTGGACATAGCACAAAAGATGCTAAACTACATGCTTTTAGAAATGAGTTCAAGGTAAATTCAGGGAACTTGAAAATCGGGAAGAAACTTCTTTTCTGAAAGACCTACTAAAACTGGATAACACAGACACGAATAATCAATAAGATGGCATGGGCAAATGTCACTACAGCTTTTGCAGAAGTTATGACTCAAATCCACCCAAAGTTTATGACACTGCATGAATGAGACAAAAGTGGGCATTATCCCTAGGGACTCTCAAAAGGACCTGAGCTGCTGTAGCTTGCAGGAGTGCTTCCCCCCTTAGCACCCAGCCTAAGGATAACAGCTAAAGGTAGGAAAACACAGAGACTTTCTTCCATACAAGGAGTCTTCAGAATTACCATAGCAGCCATTCTTTTCAACATATCCTTCAGGACTCTGAAATGTTACAACCAGGGAGGTGACACAAAGTTTGTCAGCAGTATAATGTGTTCAGTCAGACCTGGAGCTTCATGCAAAGCACAGCAGAAGGATCTCATGATCACAGGCAAATGGGTAGCCAAAAGGGCAACTCTGATTTAATTTCCACAAACTCAAGCCAATGTGCTAGAAGAATAACCCTGCCTGCGTGTACCACTGAATTAAGTGTCAGGAGTCTGAAGTCTTGCTTGAAGTATCATCTTAGAGGAAAGAGGGAGGGAAGGGGAAAAAAAAGCAGAAAATATCTCACAAGGAAATGCAGTATTAAGAATCAACGAACTGCCACAAGCAAAGCAGAATCATGACAAGTCATTAAACCCAGGGCACACCCACTCCTTGAAAACTGTGGGCTGTTATGACATTGAAAGGGTAAAACAGAATTAGAAAGAGTACAGAGAAGAGGAATTCCTAAAGCAGAAACGAACAGTCCTGGATCATTTGGCACAAAAAAGAGACAGCTGAAGGAAAAGAAGGCAGACATCAAGTCAGTTATAGAGAACATGGAAAAAGTGCACAGAGAATAAGCACTCCCTCTCAAAAGGAAAATTCAGATTATCTGAAATCGATAGGAAACCTGAAAATCTTTCCCATAGGGTGACTGGATGTAGGAATGTGTTAAAATAATAATAATAGTTTAGGCAAGCGCTGGGGAAAGCTCATAAGGAATGGCAATGATAGTAATAGATGTGCACACTCCAGATAACTGCACAGCTCACCAGGAAGCAGAAGGATCTAGAAGCAGAGAAAAACTCCCAGCAGGCTTTCTACCTAAGCAACTGCAATTCAAATTAACATTTTTCTTTTTTAAATTAATATTCCTGGCTGAGAATTGTGGGTGCTAGACATTAACCTAATGGGGACGGTGGTGAAGAAGAGCTGGAGGCACAGCCACATCCCTGTGGTGCCAAAGCACCACCTCAGCACTGCCACACTGCATCCTCCAGAAAACACTGCACCCATCTAACAGATCTGCACCTTTAACAATTAGGCACAGACCTAAAAACTACAGTTGCTAGGCATCCTCCACGTAACATTTACTTTTACCAGCAAGTCCTGCAGGCTGCTGCAGCATGCAGAAGGAAGAACACAAGTAGCCCACAAGCTGACAAGCACACACCAAAATGCTGGCTCTCCACAGCACACAACATGATCCACTCGGCCAAAGCGCCCGTCCCATTGTTTCCCCGGAAGTTTACAACATCCATGATGCAATACATTTTAGCAATGAATACATAACTGGCTTCTAGGAGGACACCTCCTTTGCATTTCAGGTCAGACAAGAGCAAATTGAAATCTAAGGTTTTAAAGAACACGATTCCTGCATAATTAAGGAAACATGATTAAGTCCTCCCAAAAATCACAACTTAAGGCTAACACCATACTGAAAGCTGCTAAGAGACCATAGCTGAACAAAGCCTTGAACACCTCTCATCAGCTTTTTGTTTTGAAAAAAAAAAGTAGAGCTACTTTCAAAACAGCATGAGAGTCATAACACCAGAAAGATTCTGGCTTTTTCATGTTCTCAAAATAGTATGCTAGAAAGATGTCTACAAAAATAGAAATTTTAGGTGCATTTTGCTTTCATCTCAAGCATCAGCTCAAGTCTATCCGACACAGCATTTGCATTAGGCTCCATAAAGCATTCCCTCATACACAACCCCACTCTGATCAGTGGCAGAAAATTGTGATCAGATGCAGCCAATCACTTGAAAGCACTCCAGGACCAGAGGATTCGGATGCTGGAGCATGCTTGTCCCTTCCCCATCACACCACACACACTGTGCACTGAGAAATGCAGATTCCTCTGATTTGTTTCACTGAAATCCAAGCGATCTAATAGAAGGTGGCAGCCAGCAGCATCACCAAAAATAAAACCATCAGAGAGAAACCAGTGAAGTGTAAACTAATGCTTTGTTTCAGGAGGTTAAATGTGCAAGTTATTTTCACTGTACTTCTTGACACAGAAAAGCAACAACAGCAGCAGCAACAAATTTCAGGAACCATACTCCCCTTCTCCTCCATGCCCAGGAGGCAAACCAAGGAAAAAACAATTGTTTTCAAACAGCCCCTCTGCTCCTTGACTGCCCAAATTCACCCTTGCTGCCCCTTCTGTGTGGCAGAGTGAAGCTCAATCAGTGTGTCAGGGAGAGAGAGCATTGCTCCTCACCTCCTGCTCCCTGCCTTCTAGGAATTTCCCAAGCCAGCACTGGAGGATTAGGAGCTGTAATGCTATTAAACACTGCAATATCAAAATGTGAACTAAAGCACATAAAGCCTGCCTTTAGAAGTGGAGCATTTTGGGGTGGGTTTTTCTCGGTTTTTTTTTTTTGTTTTTTTTTTTTAATTTAACCTCTGGAAAAGCATCTAACAAAACCAGTGAGGAAGCAGTGTCAAAACTGGCAGCTCCACAAGCAAAACAGCCGAGTTTACATGCTCATTGCAGCCTGCCTGCTACTTCAGATTACTTATTGCAGAGCAACAAGTCATTCTCTCCCTAATTGGGTCCCAGTCTAAAATAGTCCTGTTATTTTTAGTACAGTACTTAAGTATCTGAACTGTGCCCTGTACTGCCAAAGCTGGCATGCATCCCTGGCCATACCAGAAATTCCGATGTTAAACAAGAACACACATGCCACATACCCAGGCCAACGTTTGTTCTTCTGCCTTGTCTTTGGTGGGCGACTTTAAAGACTTTAAACATTAACAGCCAGCCAAAAATGGCACAGGCTTATATGCTAATTCTGCATTTACAGCCTCTCTCCCAGCTACTGTGCAACAAGAGAAGCAACCCGACAAGGAAAGACTGAGGGCTGCAATACCACTGATTAGTTAGAGACAGTCACTTTGTCTTTAGGGCACAGATAGAAGATAAGAACGGGATTGTTTTATCTCCATTTTGCTTGGTTTGCATCCACACAAGTTCTGGGACACTGAAGGAGAGGATAAATCTAAAATGCACTCTAACTCACCCTTGCTCTGTCCCCTTCCACACTGCACACACACTATGGATTAAATTTAAACTAGTCAAGAAACAAAAGGCCTGTGTTAAATATGTTTACACACACCACAGAAGGAGGATTATGTAAGCTCTGTCTCACAAACAATATGCTTCTTCTGCAGAAGAAATGAGATGATCAAAGCAAGACTTGTGCATATTTCCAAGTCAGTCTTCCCACCTTCCATCACAGGGGTGACAACCGTCCTGCAGCATGCTAATTCTGGAGTGCAGGGAGCAGAATAAAATCCAAAATATCCATAGGCTGCTCCAACAAAGCCTTACCTGTCACCGTGACTGTCCCTCACCTTGTGCTTCCACTGTAATCTCGTTTTTGTTAAATCAGGAAGAACAAGGTCCCAGGAGGAATTTACTCTGTCCTTTCACCAAGTACTTTGCAGCAAGGAAGTCAACTCTATGAAAGAGCTTTAAAGACAAAATTCTAACCTGAAAGACGGCTGCCAGCCAACAAAAATTTGTTAGTCTCTATTACCACTAGACCATCTGTTCTTGAAACTGTACGTTCCTTTTCAGAAGGGTTTTATTTTGTGAACAGCATCAGCATTGTTCACTCTCTCCACTCTGTCAACATCCCCTTATCCAACACATTCTAGATCTGGTGGCGACACAAGACTAAGCCTTTAGTTTATCCTATCATTATCTAGGCATTTTGGGTTCATCAGTATATTTCAGTACTTTCTATTTTCAATTATTCTAACCTCAGACAGTAGCAGAAGCAATACATGGAAAACCTTTCCTGGCTTCTGAATTATGGCTGAGCTGATCAGGGGCACCAACTAGATGTTGCTCTCAATCTCAAGTCTGACAAAAGAGCTGAGGCAAAAAATTCAGCCTTTTAGCTGAATGCCTTTTAGCATTTGCCCTTTAACCATTTCAGTATATTGATTCTGGATGAAAGAACTTGCTCTGTGTTTGAAGAGAGGCTTCTGCCACTGACTGTTCGTTCTCTCTCATCTTCAGTTTTTAGTTAATCCTCAGACCCAAGATATTTAAGCTTTGCTGCTGCCCACACATGACAAAAAGCAAGCAATAGTTTGTCTGTCTGTCTTGCTAGGTAAAGAGGTCAAGCAAAGGCTGCACGCCTCTAAAAGAGCAACAGCCTGCAGACAATTATTGCAATAGCAAAGTAAGTGAAAGTGAAACAAGACACATCAAAAACTGATTCTGTAATTCCACAGCAATAAAATAATGATTAAGGGAAAGGTCTGTCAACTCATCACTTTCTCAAAAAAGCTACAAGGTAACAAAACGAAACAATCAAAAAACCCTCAAAACCACAAACAACAACAACAACAAAAAAACCCAAAACAAAACAAAAAAAAACCCAAACAAATAAACCCAAACTACTGCTAGTGATGATCGGAGAAAGGAGATTTAAAAGAAAAGGATCAACTTGTCTTTTTTTTTTTTTTTAAAGCTTCAAATCACAAGCAGTTATTCTTGAAACTCCATAGTGGATTGACAAGGTAGCAGAGGCTGGAGAATGGCAAACAGCAATTTCCTACAGAAGTGAGAGGGGAAAAGAGTGGAAAGAAAAACATTAGGAATGATACTTGTTGCTTAATTCACACATTTGCCATTAAAGCCATCTGCTAGCACCAAGAAGAAAATAAAAGATTGAACTCAACAAAAACTGGTTGTTCATGTATAAGCTAAGTGAAACCAACTCAACATGCTACTATGTCAGAATAATGTATTTTAGGAACACAGAAGCAATAGACACTGAATGTGAATCCTGACATTAGCAAAACCACATCAAAAGATTCAAATTGCATTCTCACAAAAAGATAAGAAAGCTTTGTCTTACTGTTATCAATGCAAACAGTCATCTTATGGCAGATTTGAAAGTGACTGAGCAACTGCACTGACTTAGATTTGCTTGGAACGTCAGAAAAAATTGAAACACTCACATAATAGCCTGACATTCTGAATAACCTCTGCAGAGATCTGCCCTGGTCCCACACTATTCTAACACTAATGATCTAGATAATGAAAGAAAAAATGATACTTATTAAACTTGGGGAAGCTGCTAACTTAAAGTTTTCAGCTTGCTGGAAGACTTAATTCAAAGCAAGTTTTAGAAACTGGAAAATTCTTTGTTGAGAAAGAGGCAAATGCCATAGAGGAACGTACAGAGGAACATATGTGAGAATCATGAAGCACCAGTTCTGCTCTACTTGTGGCTGATAAAGCTTCCAGCATGAAGCTGTACCCAATCTTCACTAAATTTCAGAAAAGATCAACTGGAAAGAATCCAAGCAAAAGCAATAGGAACATCACAGAATTAGAAAAACATGACATCTGGGAGGAAAAAAGAAAAAACAAAATTAACTGGAGCTCAGCCAAAAGAAGCAAAAGTAAGGGTCATGATGAAATCTTTCAAATCTATGAAAGCCTGCTGCAAAGAAAGAGGGAATAGTATCTTCTCCATGCCCACAAATTTCAGAAGAAACACGTTTAAAAAGCAAAGATTTAGGAAAACATTACTGTACTGGGTGGAGTGAGGGCATAGGGAAAAGATAAAAGAGAAGCACCAAGTTAAAATTGCTCAAGGGGGAAAAAAAACAGTGAGTCAATACCCAAGACTGAACAATAAGCAGTTTTCCCCAACCACTGCCACCAAGCTGCCATCAGAAACACAGCTACACTCCAGCTTTTCATTGACTAGTTTACCTGCATCAAGTCTCCTCTCCAGATCTAGCACTGTGCTACAAGAAAAATGAGCATTGTCTCAGATGCATTGTCTCCTCTCTTTTCTCAAAGCACAGTACCCAAATAAGAATACCAACATGCTGCATATCTACTCTACTCTTCAGGGCTGAAAGGACTTGGTCCTAAAAAAAACTAGAAAACCCCCAACCAACTAAAAACTTTAGGTGTCAAAATACCTTTCCAAGAAGCGTAACACCGACACTTGCCCCTCTGTTGATACACGGATCTGGC
The DNA here is from genome assembly GCF_022539315.1 of Serinus canaria. Classification (NCBI taxonomy): domain Eukaryota; kingdom Metazoa; phylum Chordata; class Aves; order Passeriformes; family Fringillidae; genus Serinus; species Serinus canaria. Next base: position 82,840,782 of record NC_066315.1, read on the forward strand.
TATATCCTAACCCCACAAACAAACCAGAACCTGACAACAGACAGACACATGGGCCATCCCCTCAGCCCTATGAATTTTGTTCTTCAGTCTCATTCTGGAGAACAAATAGCAGAAACATCACTTTGACTACAGTGTCATGTGTATTTTTTAATGCTTAGCCTCAGTCTACAAGCTGTAGATCAAAATCTCATGGTTCCGCTGCCTGTCAGGTGTTTGAAGGATACAAGGAATAGAGAAATTTCTTCTTGCAGAAGAGGGTGGAAGATAACCAGCACAACTAACTGGTGCAATCCTATCATTCTGAAGGTACTGCAAGGTGCAATCCTATCATTCTGAAGCTTGGCACTACACTTACTCAGTAGCAAGCATCTCTGGAAGCTGGGCAGGGGTGGGTGGGGGCAGGGGTAAGCAACAAAACCTCAATCTCTTCAATTTTTTTTAGCTCATGGACTGTGAGCACCAGTGTATTCCAAACTGCATTTGCATTTGTTCTCACTATGCAAAACCTCTGGGAATATCTACAGGAAATGAACTCTGATTAGACATAGCTGCAATCACTATCATCTTATTCAGACAAGTTTCTCTCTTCAGCCCCCCCCTCCCCACACACCAGTTTGACCACCACCACATTCATCAATGGAAGTAGCTGGAGATACGCATTTCACAAATCTCACAAATCCAGGGTACAAGAATTATTTCTGCCTTTAACTGTGCGACTGCAAGATATTTAAGCATGCCACAGAAGCTTAAGGGAGGCTTTGAAATTGCATTTGCTTTATATTGTGTATGTCAAAAAGACAGTCATTTGTCATCTTTTCTCGAGTATCCCTGAGTAAGATGCTGATGCAAAGATAAATATTCATAAGGCTAGCTCATGCAGCTTTCCTCAAATCTGACTAGAGCCAACTCCCTCTTGTTTAAAGAAGTAGGAATTATATGTAAATATCACAGCAAAGGAAGGAGATGTAGATGTTAAGATGCAGGAGTTAAGATCAGGTTTCTGTGCATGGGAGGGACCCACAGTGGATTTACAGGATTAGTGGCAGTGCCCATCCCTCTCTATCAGGAATGACCCTCTGCTCTCCACTTTGCAGATCTACAACAGCAGATACTGGGATCTTGGACCATGAGGCTTACAGTCCCCAAAGGCAAAGCACTAGTCACTCCTAAATAGTAACAGGGCTGGAAAATAGAAGAAGGAAAAATAGAATGGTTTTAAAATATAAAACCCATAGGTGTAGACACTTGAAGTCAAGAAAGGTAAGCACACATTGCCATTTCATGGAGTTCAACTGTGCCATTGTTTGCACTCAGCAGAAGCATTTTGCTCAGGTGGTTATCTCTGGAATCCCTGACCGTCCAAATGGCCACCAGGCCACAGGACACGGCACATAAACATTCACTCCAAAGTAACACTTGAGGTTTAGACCAGGACCAAACCCAGGTGAAGCTTTAGACACAACTTAGCTACCTGTATCACAAGTGGGATGTTTACTATGCACTGTGGTATAAATACTCCTTCTCTCCCCATTTTTTTCATAACACTTCCTCCTTTGGAGAAGCCATCATCTCTGAGAAAATTTAACTTCCATGAGCTGGGACGTGGGAGCTGACACAGAGTAATAAAACCATCACACAGGCAAAACATCCACCAAAAACTGCAGGCTTTTCTCATACAGATGCCTCACAGCAGCTCCAAGAAAGTGTTAGCATTACTCCAAAGGGATTATCATATCAGTAATGATTTTCAGAGCCATGATTTAGCCATGCTGTGAGTTAAGACATTCCCCCACCCATCACAGCATCTTCACCAGAGAAGGGTGGGGGCACAGCCTACTTTGCCTTTTCTCTACATCACACTAGAAAGCCACACATGATGATGGAAGTCAATTTAATTCCTTCTCGTCCTACACTGCTGAGAAATGGGTGCACTATGAGAAGGGAAAAAAACCTCCAAAAGATCAAGGGGATGAAAAAGTTGAGCTGTATCAATATCGCCTTCTCTTCTAGTTTCTCAGCATGGCCCCTTTAAAGCAGCTTCCTCTCTCCCCTCCCAATGTTACAAAACACACATATGAGCAGAGAGGTCACTTAGAAACTGCTAATCTAATGACCAAAAACAGACTGATATAGCTTCTGATATTTCTTTTTCAGTATGTATCACAGTAAAAAATAAAAATCCAACCATTTTTAGTTGGCCTTCATTTATACTCTTAGATAAATTTTAGATCTTTTGCCTGTATTCATTTTTTCCTCCCTAATAATGGGATGGCTCAATTCTTACATGATGCAAAAGAACAGACTTGGTGGTGTTTCCCAGTGGCAGAGGATACGAAAATTCAAAGCTTTATAGGTCAGGTCAGTTTTAGGATACAGCTACTTCAGATTGCTCTGCTTTGCTTTATACAAATCCCATTAGTTCTTCACTGACCAGGCAAACCTTTAGGAAGATTACTGCCATGCTACGAAATCATCTCCATTGACAAAACAAAACACTTGTAATCCAGGCTGTACTTAAACCAACAAAGTTTGTAAATAGAGTCTTCTTATAAAAGTGGCAGAAATTCATTAAAATTCACTTAAGCTACCTAGAATATTTGGTTAATTTTAAACTGCTAATGGATTTCAGAGACAGCACATCTCAGGTGAAAATCACTTTTAGTAAAGCCTTTCAGTCCCTTGATTTTCTCCAGACCTCACTTGACATGGCTAAGGTGTCAGGCATCCTGTGTCACCCCATTACAGCGCTGCATTTAAAAGGATCCCAGAGGACTCTAGGAAGACTTAACCTGAAGGTCCCTCCCCCAAGCCTCTCAGCCCCACCCCTACAAAGCTCCCACACTACCACTAAGCCCAGCAGCCCCCCAGCCCCATCCAGAACTGCAACACAAACCAGCCCTGCATACACCACATAGCTGAAAGACTTCATCCTAAGGTCCCAGGGATTCCAAAGAAGTGTTGGAATCAGCATGCATCGAACTGCAGAGCTGATATACCTCCCTCAGACACCATAAAAGGGCTCTATAATATAGTAATATATCCAGTGTACATATCCATTCCACTTTGGAAACCTCCAGGTTTTCAAGACACTAAGTCAGGATTTAAAGAGTTCTCGAGCTCCTCACAAAAAGCACACACTTCCTCGCTTGGCTTCACAGTCACAACTGCAGAATTAGAGGATACTGGCAAGAAGAGGTAAATAAGACCAAGTACTGGATGAAAGCATCATTATCCACACAATGCAACAATTTATGGTTCTAACATAGGTTTAGGCAAAAAATTCACTCTGACCACACCACTTGGTCTGTAGTCAAACATTGACTTTAGACAAGCCACAGTTGCACACAGGAAGAAAGCTTCAGTCCCCACACACTTTAGAAAAATAAATAAAACAATTAATTTTTAAAAGTACTTGTCCCATGAATGTTTCTCTGGCTGGATGAACCTTCTCTGAACCACTGCCAAAGTCAGTACAGATATGACATGGCTGAAAGCAAGCATACAAGTTGGCCAGCTATCCCAAAAAGAGGAAGAAACTTGCTATTTGTACACAACCACATTAGTGTGCCCATGAAATTACTGCTCATTCATTACTTCCTTCACCTCAAGAGCCCCAAAACCTGACACAGCTATGCCAAGCAACTGAAGCATCATAAGTAGTATCTGCTATAAAACCTGAACTTCAGTCAACAGCTGAAGAGTGCTCAAAGTAAAACACAGGGTATGGGGAGAACATTTAATACACATTTTGTCACTCTCCAAATGACCTTGCAAAAGACAGAAACTGTTTCTAGATGGAGGCAAGTCCCTGCAACAAAAGCTGAGAAAAGATCTCTTCTTCCATCCATCCAAAAGTCCACACACAATGGAAGTGGTATCCAGCCAGAAGGACTGAGCTAGTCAAAACTCAATCATTTCTGTGCCAAAGGTATGGGAAAAATTATCCAAAAATGCTTATGAAGAGAAATCCTGGTCACTGCTGTGCAATCCTGAACCCAAGAACCTGAACTCCAAGTCTTCCCAAAGTCTGTTAGGTAAAATGAAGAAAATCCATGACACGTCACCTTGCCCCGACAATCATTCCAAATATACCACAGACAAGAATAATAACTGAAATTACAGAAGAACTCAGTTTTCCGTCTGCGGAGTTGTTGTTTGGTTGGGATTTTTTCAGGCTAAAGCAGACAAGCTTTAGCATGGCTGAGAAACTGCAGCTCCAAGGCAGCCCCTCAAGAGTCCCAGGTGTTCAAGGGCAACATCTGCCCCACAGCCATCAAGGCCATTTCCCAGCAGATACCAGAGCAGTCACCTCAAATGCCTTCATTTGACTTTGGCTACAGAAACCCTTCCTGATCAGAGCAGAACCAGCTCACAGGCAGTTCTGGGATTCTAAGACTGGGAACAGATGAGACATTCCAGGGGAAAAAAAAAAAAAAAAACATTTCAGCTGGTAACTGGTCTGAAACAAATATGTTTTACCACTACATTTCAGAGCAAGTCAACCAAATCTCTGGTGTTTGAACAGCTTGCATGCTTACTATTTTTCATAATATGAATAATGATGGATTTATTACCAGTTACTTCCTCAGTTGCTGTGTTTCATGACGATCATATTATAAGATACAGCTACACATACCTTACATAATCTCCTGAAACTGTGAAGGTGCTATTTTTATCTTCTTTAAATGTACAAGAGCAAGAGTAACATTTTTGTTACGGCTGAGTTGCCCAATAAAAACCCCACCTAGCACTGACACATTTCATATTCAGTTTAAGAAAACAACCCAGCACCACAGGTCCATTTGATTAGAAAAAGAAGTAAAATTAAAAAGACATGAATAAACACAACATCTATTTGATCCACATTCCAGGGCAGCAAAGAGATCAAACACAAGGTTAACCCCACATATTGTAGAAAACTCCCTTCAACAGGTAAACCTTGCAAATACTGGCAGGCTCTGGAGACCCTCTACAAAGCCAGGTTTAGTCTTTAGCTTGTTTGCTTGTGTAGTTCCATAAGATTTATGGAAATTCACAAAGAAAAAAAAAACCAAAAAAGTTGATGGGTTGCCAAGCTGGCCCAGCAGTTTACTGCCACTGAAAAGAGACAGGATCTACTCTCCTCTTTCTCATTTCTCTTCCTTTCCCTGGAAGATCACCTCACCTCGGCTGCCCCATCACATGCTTTCAAGAACTGATCCCATCCTTTAACCCAGAAGAAAGTCAATCCCAGAAAAAACAAGTACACAGGATAGCATTCCTATCCAGTCAGACAGTCAGCCATGCACATACATAGTGAACCACCAAGCTGGCCCACGGGAAGACACCCAAACACTCCAACAAAACATTGTCAGCTTTTGGTAGCAGTCAGCTCTTAGCATAGCCCACGTCCTCTGAGAAATGAAAATGTGCCTCTCTTCCCAGCAAAAGGTTTTTTTCACCTCTTCAAATTGTAGAGCTTTCACACACACAAAAAAAATTATTATTTAAATACTAAAAGAGATAAAACTGACCTGCCTCTCTGACAGCTGCACATGTGCTGTCGTCCTGAAACTCTTCCAAGCACTGTCAAATTGACCTGAAAGGCAACTTCACGTCATCCACAGATATGTCACCTTAGCTCATGTGAATTTTAAATGAGACCCCCTGGGGAATAAATCTTGCTAAGGAAGAGCTGGACTGTTGGACATGAAGGACCCAAGAAGTTCTCAGAGACGAATACAAGCAAAACAAAGTCAGGCTGTTACAGCACAGGACTCTTTCACTGAATTTTTCAAATCATCCATTTTCCAAACACCATTGAGAACTTCTCCTGCTCCTGGGAAGAGAAGTGGAATCATTTCCAAGTAAATGAAGATCAATTACACATTTACCAAAATTACCTAAGGTTTAGACTAGCAAGACAGCTTGCAATGCCATTCTCCTACAGAAGGCTGTATCAAAACTGCTTTTCAAAGCACAATGGGGAAGAAAATTATACAACAACTCAACCGGGCATTACAAGTGTTACCACACACCTAAACTGCATCAGCTGCAACAGCCTTTGCTCCTCTGACTTTCCATGTGTTAAGAGTGTAATCCACCTTTGCTAGCAAGGAACTCCACAGAGATTTTTCCTGACTTTTATTAGCATCATGTCTAGAACAAAAAAATGCAAGCCGAATGTGAAATGAGTCTGAGTACACATTAGAGATGTCAGCAACTCGAACAGCATTTGCTCTCCACTCCTACAGCTCATCTCATAGTCTTGCTGCTCAATTCTCTTGAAGCCTTTTGGAAAATAATCACAATGCCTCTTCAAAAACTTTTCAACTGCTAAATGCGATGACTACATGCAATGTTATAATAGCCTACCAGTAAAGTATATCAAAATAATCAGTTCACGAAAATCGCACATGGACTGTGACATTCCAGTCTACTCATTTCTAGAGCATCATAAAGGGCTATTTCAATTTCTTTCCCCTCACAGGGCTGTCCTGGTTTCAGCTGGGGTAGGATTATTTTCTTTCTAGAAGCTGGTACAGAGCTGTGTTTCAGATTTAGGATGAGAATAATACGGATAACACACTGATGTTGTAGTCATTGTTGAGTAGTGTTCACACCAAGTCAAGAGCTCTTCATTTTCTCACCCCACCAGTGAGGAGGCTTGGGGTGAACAATATGGGAAGGGATACAGCCAGGACAGCTGACCAACTGGCCAAAGGAATATTCCCATACTTCATGGCATCATGCTGAAAAAAAAACTGGGGAGAGGCAGTGGCCTACTGCTTGGAGACTGGGTGGGCATCAACCAGCAGGTGGTAAGCAATTACAATAATCATCACTTGTTTGTATACCCTTCTTCGGTCGTTACTATTTTACCTTCCTTTTCAGGTCCCATACACTGTCTTTATCTCAACCCAGGAGTTTTGCCTTCTTTCCAGTTCTCCTCCCCATCCCACTGATGTGGGGGTAAAGTGAGTGAACAACTGGATGGTGTTTAGCTGCATGACAGGTTAAACCACAAGGGCCTTCATTATAATAATTTAAAACCTAAAGCTAGGTGCCCAACACCCAGGGAGGGGAAAAAGGCAAAACAAAAAGCAACAAACCAGCTGAAAGAACAGGGAGGGGAAAAAAACCTCTACCACCAAACCCACCCTCTTTTGGACTCAACTTTTTGACTTCAGTTCAGAATTCCTGGAATAACAAACACAATACAACAAACAACAGAACAAAGCAAAAGAAAACAATGTTACAATTGGTGAGCTTTTTCATAAAGCGTTAAAAATGCATGCATTGTGCATCTAGATGATGGCAAATCTGCCTCTAGCATAAGATGCAGAGGCAAGAAGTACTTTGTCCTCACAATCATACTGCACAGATAAGCCTCTCTTGGAAATTGTTTACTACATCTCTTGCTGTGACCATGTACAGCAACTGGAACATCACAGTCAGAGATGGACAGGATAAACAAAAGCAACCTGACCCACCAAGGAAGCATCTGCCAGCACTTGAGCCATTGTTCTGCACAATATCAAGGCCTGAATTCTGACATAATCCCCTGACATCTCGGGTGATGTCAGCACGAGCAGCTATTAGAATGAAGAATGATCCCCCACAAGACATTAATTCAAAAATAATCGATGGTCTTGCAATACATATTTCTCCCTTAACATTCTCCTAAATGGACTTTAATACATTTGAGCCAGAAGGGAAAGCAGGCCTTTTAAGAAAGCTTGTGATATTTTTGTCTTGTGCCAAAGCCTTCTGAATTTTTAGCTTTTCCAACTCCTTGAAGTTTAATTCCACACTTGTGCTTTGATATAATAAAAGCTCCTCATTCCTTTCCAAGGATGCTCAGAGCTTTAACAGTACACTAAGCAAGACCAACCTACAGATTTTACCTTCCCCCAGTCCTTCTCACCCCCTCTCTCAATTCCCATTTAAGGAGAGAGAACGTTCTCCTATGTGAATCCGTACCTAGTAGTTTGGCAGACATGAACATGACGGAAAAGAAGGAAAGAAGAAAGCAGGGAGGGGAAAAAAAAAAAATCACCACCCCATTTTTATTTCAGCCTTGAAAACTTCTGCTCCAATCCTTTCTAATATACAACTTTCTAGTCCTACCATGCTCCAATAAAGTCAGTATCTGGGAAATTTTTTCTAGCAGTTTTTTCTCTAGTAAAGGACTCACATCCTTGTTGCCAGTTAGTTTTGACATCTACAAATATATGAACCATGAACAGACACAAAGCTCAGTTGCAACTCCCTCACCAAAAATATCTTTAAGTGTCAAATCAGAATCACAGAACCACAGAGAGTTCACTAACGGCAACATCAGCAGTGAGAGAGATCTGGATGACATTTCCTCCCAGTTTCAAAATTTAAATTAATACCTGAAAATGAGCTGGAAATAAAGTTAAGTAAAGTATAAAAGTAACTTCTGAAAACTTAGTCTATGTTTCAAACCAACAACATGAGTTTGGACAGAGCTTCAGCCACTGGATCAAGTCATCAAAAGGGAGAATTTAGATGCTGGGCACTGAAAGAAATCTCTAAGTGTTCATCAAGTGCTAATCTCCACCATGAAAAGACTCCAGAGACTTACAGATTCTCCCTGCTTATTGATTTTCTCACCAGGGATGCATAATGGAAGAATGATACTGGTCTCGTGGAGTATTATCCACCCTTACTTAGCTGCCTTCAGCAACCACAGGCTCAGCTTGGATGCACTCAGTTTCTCAGATTTCTCTGCTGACACAAATTTTGCAGCAAGAGCGGGAAGGGAGTGGAAGGACCACGCTCTAATGTTTACTGTGTGAACAAATGCAGAAGTCCCCACTGCTGCTCAGCAGGAGAGCTCCTTCCCACTGGGCTATAGGTTTATTCCAACAGGATGGTATGGTATTTCCTCTATGGCTTGTCTGCCAGGAAAGTCATTTCCTATTTTTGTCCTGTTATGAGCTAGTAGAAGCTGGCATTGATGGAGGCTGGGAAGAATGAGAGGTTGGTTTGCCAGTGGTTTAACCAAACATGTGTTTACAATTACCCCATTCATCCCTGTCTGTGCAAAACAGTCTTTTTTGGAACGTCCCCATGGTCCTTGGATTTGGCCTCCAAAATGCTGAAACAGACTTGCTAAGAAATAAATTGAATATTACAGCTAGAGCAACAAAACTGTCCAATGGTTAATATTGCAACCATTAACACAATTGTTGGGCATTAAGATCAACATAGCTGCCTAACTTGTTGCTGTTGGCCTAAGGATGACAGCTCAACAGCAGGAGGGTAAGATAATGGGAAAAGCTCTTGTAGTCTTCCCCTGGAGTCCAACAAAAGAATACAACAGAAACAGGGCACTGTTTCTTTCTTTCTCAGATATTCTACAGCATCTGCCCACAAGAAGAGAATGCAGAGATGGCTGTGGTGCTCCCAGGGCACTCATCACCTCTGCAAAGGACCGTGACTATCAACCATTGTCCCAAAGCTCTTTTCAGAAATACACAGCATAATATAATCAAGACTTTCAACCCCCCTCATCCTCTCCCCAGTTCTCACTTTAGGAAAGAATAAACAGAGTCTTTTCCATCATCATGCAGTAAAGGGGGAATTTCTCACTGCTGATCCTTTCTCCAAGAAGAGGTCAAACCATTCTAGCAAATATGCCTTTATCCCATCGTACCTGAAACAGCATAATCCCAAAGACAGTAGTCTTGAAAGCTGCAGAATTCCAGAAGAGACACATTTCACCTCTCTCAGTATTAATGAGGTAGACTTTCATGCCATGTGCCTAGATTATTCCAAATCTAGTCTGGCAATCTACAAGCTTGATATAAGCTGTAATTTTACTTCATATGTCAGAGAACTACACATTTTCCTCTACCATTTTACTCACTCCAAAGTTATCATTTGATACCCACGGATATAATGACTTACCAACTGTTTCTGAAAGGATTCAGGAAGAAGGTCCCTCCCACTAATTTACAGTAGTTTTATGTTGTATTATCCATGATATGGAAGAAGGTGTCCTACTCTGCTAAAAAGACCATCCACTTTAAAACAACTGATCTTCGAGACGGCTTTTACTGCAACCATTCAGGAGTGGCAATCTGCATTCCCTATGGGTTAACTAATTAGGATGCAATTAGCAGGATTCATTAAAAGCTCTCTTGACTTGTAAATGAGCATTAGTGCTGGGCTTTGAAGAAACCATCGTTCTTCATCCTGACTATATTTTGTTCAATCCACACCTGAGTCTCTGGTCAGTACCACTACAGGTTGCTTGCCTGTAAAAACCCAAGCAGCAGCCATAAAGCTGCTGCCACCTTCTAAGGGAAAGTGACTCACCCAGTGCTCATAATCTCATATTTTTGTGAGTGACTCCTCACCATTAAACACAAGTCCCTGGTCTTTTCTGTTACAGAGACCAGGAAAGATGGAACTGTTCACAAGGGCACTACTCTAAAGCAGAGGATGAACTTGCAATGCCTTCAGTCCTGAGAGTCATGCCCTCTGTATGAACTGATCTATCTATGACTTATGGAAGATCCTAGGAAGGCAAAGAGGGAGGGAAGTTTTCAGTCAGTGGTTGCACATTAGTGTGAATATGAACATCTCTTTATTACAAAGTTTCAGGATACCCTGGCACTGATATTCAGTGCTCGTATGGACATTTGAAGTCCAAAAGCTGCTGGAAACCATAACCACCATTTTCAGATGAATGTACAAAAAACAGAGTATGTCTGTCTCTTTACACACAAACCTTCTGAAAAGATGGTATCCAGGGGAATAAAGCATATAAGTAAAGGGAATGTCAAATATATCCAACCAAATCTTATAAAGCCAGGCTATTCTAGTTGTTTCATCACTGAAAATGTTAAGAGACTGTCTGTAGACAGGATGCCTTGCACTGATGAACAGTTTTCTTTAATGATGCTCTCATAGTGGAATCTGGCTCTCTGGGATAGTGCTCTCCACATTCCCGATGCGACAGAGGAGCCATATTGAGCAAAAGGGAGAACTGCTATCCAATTCAACAGATGGCATGAGAATAGCAAAGACCTGGCACGGGACTAGTTCAGAAGTGCACAGTTCAACATGTATAAAGAAAGAGAAGTCAGTGAAGTGGCATCTGTTTACTTCATAATAATATGTTTCAAAACAACCGCTGGTTTGGGAGAAAAAGCAATGGGAATCAAGACTATTTTGTCACATCCAAGTTTAGATTGCAACATGCTCTCCTGACCAGCAGGCAATGTAAAGATAGCAAACCTGTAAATAAAGCTCAATGCTAATAAAGGGATTCCTTGGCAACCTCATCCTTTTTAATTTTCCTAAAAATGACTGTGGGGTTTCAACTTTTTGGTAAAGGATCTCCATTCCTAGATTTCCCTGGGTAAAGAGTTGCAACTGGTGTATTTTGGACATAGCCAGGAGCAGGTCCAGTTTCCAAGAAAAACAATCCTAACTTCTTAGCCTGCTTTCCTACAGAAGGAGGCTTATGCAATCACACTGTAGCCAAGCCAGTTGGCAAGCTGCATGCAAGCCTGACAGAGGCAGAGGTCTCAAGAGTTATCTTCCTTGTTTATGAAAACACTGGGCCAGGTGGGCACACTTAAGAAACACTGCACTGTGAACTGGCACCAACACTCTCCTAGCTGAGATAAATCCAAAGAAAAGCAGGCTTCCTTAGTCTTAGTTTGGACAGAAATGTTAGCACAAAGTGAAGAGAAGCTTTTCTCCTGACCACAATAATAAAGACCACTCAGAGATTTGGAATAAAAAGGCCAGCAGAAAATAGTAAGGGGGTTCACCACAGTGTTTTCTGCAACCAGTGAAAATTTTAATTGAGCCAATACTTAAATGCATCCTAAAAATGCATACAAATGCACTGGACATCAAAAGGCACCCCTCCACCTATTTCTCCACCCCACATTTCAGTGGTCTGAAGAAGCACCTGAATGCATTTCACACACAAATGTATACACACACTTCTTAAGACAGAACTGAGCTGGTCTAGGCAGAAGTTATACCTAGAAATTTGACCTCATTTAGCACCATCACCTCCACAACCGCATGCAGAGAGGCACAGCAAAAGGGAGAAACAGTAGGGTCCCACCCAGAGTGACACCACCCAGGAGACCCTCAGTTTGGCTGCTGCCACTGCTACCTGCACCACAGGAAGCTGATGGTGGCTCATAGTCTAGAGGGACATCTGCTCTTTTGGGGCTGTCAGAAAACAAATTCCCAGCGCAACACTCTGGAGCTGCTGGCAGAAGCAGTGCATGACCCAGCTATGCCTCTCCTCTGCCAGCTGGGAACTCCCTGCCTTGGAAGGATACCTTTGCCAGAAAGGTCCAGATACTTTTTGCCCATTTACATCCCAAGCACAGATGAGAACATGACCAAAGATTTCTAAAAAACCTTCCTAACGATTCTTGTAGAGTCATTTAAGCACTTGCAAGATAGAGGGCTGCAAACACTTGTTTTATTCACAGAGCGCACACTACACACTCCAGCAGAACTGAAATGCAGAAATCCATTTTGCATTTAGGCAGAGCTTTTGGACTATGCATTAAAAAACACAGGAACACACTTCTGAAACCCAGGTGTGGCTGTATGTGAGGATAAAAGCCAACTCACACAGCGCTAAGAGAAGGGATAGTTTGATTAACAAAACCAAGGAAAACCATGGAAGTACCACAAGATCTTTAATATGTAGCCAGGGCAAACAAGACCTACTTAAGAACAAATAACGTCCAAGTGAAGAAAATAAATCAGACCAGAACATGGTATAATGAGCACCAGAGGCAAGTGTCAGGGTCTGCTGCTCTGCTGGATTACTGCTTGCAGGAAGGCTACCAAAGAGTACTCTTCAGGCTCTGCTGTTTACCCTACGCTGCACTGAATCTTAAAAAAGAGTGCGGTGTTAGAGAAAGAAAACCCAAGCAGCTCTGATATTAACATATACCTGTACAAAGGTAGCCAGAGGAATACAGCTCTGGAACAGCTCTCCTTCTTACGCTGCTCCGAGAGGTCAAGCCTGGAGGAAGACTAACAGCATGGGAAGAGCATCCTGCTCCTGCACCCTGCTTCAGCCCCAAAAGCATCATGAAGCACAGCCAGAGCTCACATCTAAAGTTTCAAGCATATTACCCCTTTTCCAAGCACGTTTTCTAATCTCCATGTTTGTGGTGATTTTTTTTAACCTGTCCTCAGAACTCACTCCTTTTAATCCTAGGATTAGCCTTGTTGCCCTTCTCTGTACCCTTTCGAGAGCTGTAAGTACAACTACTAGCCTCAGAACTCAGGAATAGATGGAGCTAGAGTGTTAATGCATCCTTGCTACACATCCCACAACATCTCCGCTAAAACACATAAGAACCTTTAAGAGGCAAAACAATTTCAGCTGCCCCTTCGAAGCATTAACTGAAGGGGGCAGATGCCCACATCCCTTGTATCCTGCCCCCTCCTCCTTTGCCCGAACGCCAAATTCATTCTGCCTTGGTGAAGAGAAAAGCAAAGCACATTCTTTGGGTCTGTTTTAGAAAACCTGATCAATGCTGCTTTGACATACCAGCAACACATGTTCTCATTTCAACAAATGGGAGCATTTCAGGCAGACCACCACTTCAGATGGAGTGGGGCTCCTGGCTGCTGAATCAGCACTTTCCATCCTGCTGGCAATACAGAGTTATGCGACGCTTCAAAGAAAAGCGGGGAAAAGGGGGAAAGGGGTGGGAGGGGGCGCTGGCACTCGAGCAACAGAAGCGGGCAAGAGGATTGTGCAGGAGTTCATCTGCCAAACCAATTAACAGCAAACTGTTCTTATAAAGATGCCACAGTTTCAGCCCCGGCTTGCAGTACCAGGGTTATACAATGAGAGCCATGCGTGCCCGCCTCTCCCCGGCGGGGAGCTGGGGCAGGAGAAGCTCCGCACCGCCCCCGGGGAGGGTCTCCCGGGCTAGCGAGGGGCTGTGGGCACGGCCGGGGGCTCGGCAGGGCCGCTCTCCGGCGGGCACACATCGCCCGGCTGCCGCCGCACATCCCCGCCGTGGACGAGCAGGAAGGTGGCATCACCCCGGGGTGGCATTTCTGCGAACTGCCCATCCGCCAGCCCTCCCGCAAACCCTAAACGGAGCGGGGGGAATACCGGGGAGTTTCGGCGGCAGCAGCACCACCAGCAGTTGGCGGGGCAGGTCTTCGCTCTCCTCCAGCGCGGGGCGACGGGAAAGCCCGGCTCCCGGCACCGCCGGGGCGAGGCGCGCAGCAGGCGAGCAAACAAAACGCGGCAAGGAAGCCCCGAGACGGGAAAAAGGGCCGATCTCCCGAGCCCCGCGGCCGCCGGCCGAACCCCGTCCGACCCCGGGGGCTCCGCGCCGGCGAGGGGCGCTCCCCGCGGGCACTGTGGGGAGGGAGGGAGGGGGGGCTCGCCGGCGGCCCCAGGAAAAGGAAGTTTGCTTTCCTCCTCCTCCTCCCACCGGCCTCCGCTACAGAGAAGCCGGCGAGCCCTCACCCACCCCGGCCCGGCCTCACCCCGCTGCGGCTCCCCAGGGGCGGCAGCCACCGCCCCCCTGCGCGCCCCGCGCCGCCCCCCGGCCCCTTACCTGCTGGGCGGGCAGGCGGCCGCACCGTCCCCGCCGGGCGCCGCACACCCGCCAAGTTCGGGGCGGGCGCAGGGGGTCGGGGGAAGGGTCGTGCGCGGCGGTGGCGGGGACAGGAGCGCGGGCGGGGAGGGGGATCCTCCGGGCGGCGCGGTGGAGTGAGGCGCGGGCGGGGGAGAGCGAGCTCTCCGAACCACGCGCCTCAAAACCAACAATAACAAAAGAAAAAATTAAAACTGAAAAAAAAATTAAAAAACATACAGTTTTTTAAAAAAAGGTAATAAAGTCAAAAAAAAAAAAAAAGGAAAAAAAAAAAAGGAGCAAAACACACCCAACGCAAACAGGGACGTTCGCGCCTCCGCAAGGCGTCCCCGGGCTGCGGGAGGGATCTGCGGAGAAAACTTCTGCCTGCCTGTCCGCGCTGCTGCCGCCGCCGGCTCCGGTGCTAACGGCGCCCGCCGCCGCCGCGTTCTCCCCTCGCGCCCAGCTGACTCCCGGCGGGCCCCGCCCCGCTCCCGCCCCGCTCCCGCCCCCGCCGCACGCAGCCGCAGCCCCGGCCCGCGCCCCGCCGAGGGCAGGGGGCGACCGGGAGCCCCCGCGGTCGCGGGCGGTGTGGCGGCGGCGCCCCTGCCCGCCCTCCCCCGTCCCGGGGCGAGCGGCGCTGGGGGCGGCACATCGTGGGGCTGTGGCGGGTCTCCTGCCCTCTAACAAAAGCTCACCCGCAGGTAGCACCGGCGCGTGCTTTTCTTGGGAAGGGCTGTTTTGTCTTTAAAATAAAACCAACAGAGCATCTGCACACGCTAGGTATTTGTGGTTGGACTTTTTCTTTAACCTCGTCGGTCCTGTCCTGTACTCACATTTTTCCCCGCAAAACTGCTCCGGGCAAGTGCCCCAGCTCCCCTTCCTGCGCTCCAGACAGCACGGAGCAGGCTCCCGGCGTGTGCCAGCAGTACGGTGGGCTCTTCAGGGCTCCTCCGTGCTGCAAAGCGCCCTGCCCTCCCGGCATCCTCAGGCTGCCACTAGCACTCCTACAGACTGCTGCTGCGAACTTCTGTGCACTGGGACCTTTGCTAATTCACCACGGTAGTTCCGAACCATCCGATTTGCAAGTAGCTTGCAAATAACCCGGACTGTGGAAAAGTTCTTTTAAGGGAAGCAAATCTGCACGCTTCCCTAAGAGCTACTGGTTTAAAACGTATTGACTTCCAACAAGAGCCGTCACTCTCTGTGAGGAGAGGAATATTTACTTCACCAGACGCAAAAACACCTCTCATAAGAAAGTGGTCAGCCCTATAAAAGGCAATTGAGTCCAAGGAGAAGTGGGAAAAATCTCAGGGCTTTTCTTCCTAGGCAGATGCATGTACACTAATGGGAGTATTGTGGCTGAGCGCCCGAGCTGAATATATTTTCAAATGTAACACGATATCTTCTTTGCTCTTGCTCTTTCTTCCTCCGTGGCTCGTCTTTACTGTGTTTAAAGGAATGCTTTTCTTATCAGCCCGTCCTCCGGTCCCCGTGTTTCCAGCCATGCTCTGGTCTCCCTCTGTTCTCGCTGTGTTCTCACCACTCACTCTCCCTGTTCAAGTCCTCAAATAATCTCTCCAGTTTCCTTTAGCGTGTCACCTCAGCCTCTTGGACACACGTGCCGCTCTGCTGCCTGCTCGCTGCTCACCCTGCTCTTGCCACCAGCTCCTGGCCTCTCCTCGGCACCGCGCTCCCCTCGGCCATCTCTGCTTGATGCAGTGATGAGCATTGCTCTTCAGTCTGTCAGCACCACTGCTGCCCGTTCTGTCCTGTCCTGCCCTGTCCTGTCCTCACCCAGTCCATCAGGACCTTGGCCATCACTTCCCAGCCCCATTCAGCCCTCTCTTCCCACCACCGGGCTGGTTTGTCCTGCCTTCCCGTGAGCCAGTATTCACCCTGATCTTGCATTTTGTGGGTCCAGCCTCAGAGTGCTGGTGCCTCACCAAAGGAGAAGCTGTCTCCTGCCCAGGTTACTATTTAGTGAAAATGTGAATGCAGGTGGTATCAGATTCTGCCTGACATTACTCCAGAGGAAAGAAGGCACCCACCCACAGTAGGCTGGCATCACAGTCCCACATGTTTACATCATAAACTTTCTGCACACATAGATCCAGCCCAGTTTGGAAAGGAACTCCAAAGATCACCTAGTGCAACTTTTTATGGAAAGGGATGAGATTGTCACCCTGTCCAATCTCATCTTGAAAGCCTCCAGTTGTGGGGACTCCACCCCGCCCCTGAGGATGATTTCCTGCGGATGATTGTTCTAGCTGTAAAAATTCCTTTTTTATTTTAGTGAATCAAATTCAAGGTGAAACCTCTCCTCGTGCAACTTGTACCTGCTGCTCTGTCTGCTCCCTGTGCCTCCCAGTGAAGAGAAAATCTCCATCTTTTTTGCAGCCATGCATGTACCTGTATGGTTTGACCAGGGTTTGTGCAATAGGTGTCCAGTTGTTGCTGCTTTCGCAGAACCCGCTGCTGTGGGCATGGCCAAGGACTTCAGCACATGCCTCTTCCACACTCTGTTTAATGCTATTTGCCCCTGGCACATTCCTTAGCCGTGCAATGCAACAGTTATACTTTGTCATCTGTAGTATTTCCACCCCAGAATATCAATTTACAGCCCTGCGTTACAGCGTGTCCTCAAAAAGCGAGAAGTGAAATGAGAGAAGTTATATAACTGGTCTGGTGCTGCAGAGCCAGCCAACCACCAGCAGGATTGCATTGCAGGGATTCCCACCTTCTAAAACATCCCCTTCTTCCCCAAAAGTCCAGCTGCCTCAACCTCTAAGGCAATTTGCACGCTCCATCTCGAAACCAGACCACCTTTATGACCATGATGCTCTGCATCTGACACTGAAGGGAAACTGGAGGGATAAAACTCAGGTATTTTTGAAGCATCACGCAGGCAGCCACCTGGCTGCCTTCCAGTATGCTCTTCCTTTGAGTGTGCTCACTGTTTCTCATATATGAGACTGCTGATCCATCAGTTAATCATATTAAGTACCTAAAATTAACTTTTAAATTATTAATGCATGAGAACATATCCGTTTGCCATGTACATTATTTTAAAGGATTACAGTGTGTACACTGAGTGCCATTACCATTACATTTTGAAGACAGTAAATTGACTTGTATGGAAATCAGAAGAGTTGATGGATTCCTCTAAAGATGCCTTTGACAATGATAAAATGTTCAATTGAATTATTATTATTAGGCATGTGTATGTATTTAAATTTCTTTCTGATACATACAAAAATAAGCAACTGCTCAAATCTTATTAGTATAACATTTTTAATCTTGTGGTATGTTAAAAAAAACAGATACACATGAATATTGAAAATACTCATCTGAAAAATAAAAACACTAGGAAAGATATGTTTAGTTTCCTAGACTACAGCTGTGTCGTTCAAGACAAAACTGTACTGTCATAAGATTGTTTATCCAAAATAGCACCACTAAAATGGTTAAGTGGAGAAGTAGCAATGCATCTTTTCAGTAGCAGTGAAGGACATGCTTATCTTTTGTCTTAAATAGTGAATCTCTGGCAACACCCTACACAATGCTGGATCATGAAAATAACAGCCTAAAATGATGATATTTTCTCTAAGAGGAAAAGATTATCATTTTCTGCAAGAAAAAGCACACAAGAAATAATGTTGGCAATAATGTACTCCGAATATGTAAACATTATTCCTGCTCAAGGACAGTCTAAAAAGTAAAGGCAAACAGCTTTGGCAAAAGCCTTGATGCCTTCAGGACTTTGTACCCAGGAGAAGTTTGTCCCAGCTCCCTGTTTTCTTCTTCTTTCTGCAGTGGTTGAGGTTTGGGTTAGAGAAGACAGATTCCTCTGACCCATGATGGAAGAAAATGAAAGAACTAATGAGAGTCCCTAGCTGTGCCCAAGGGAATCCAGGCCACTGGAGGAGAAGAAGATGGGGCATGCAGTTCCCTCCTAGCTGGAGAGGGTCTTGCTGCCCTGCAGCTTCCAAGCTCAGAGTCTGTGGTGCAATTGGGCTTCTGATATCAGTTTTATTCTCTTTGTTCTCTACCTCAAGATACCCAGAAAGCCCAGGAAAAGCTCTTTTTTACCATTTATGCTTCTCAGGAACTTGCATTAATGCCAGTTTCTCATGTGTTCAAAACCAGATCCAAAATATAAGCAGAATAGAGGCACTCTCTCTCTATTTAGAACTACATTTAAGACTCAATACCTGATAATAAATGGCTGTTGGAGTTCAAGTACTGTGGACTTGGTTTGCTTTCCACAAAGACTTGAACTCTGCAGGGTGACTTTTCATTTTGGAACTTAGCCAAAGGACACTAAGCTCACAATTCAGTTAGTTCCAACAGAGAAAAAGGTCATTTTCATGTTTTATTAAATAGACTAATGAAAACTGTCTAGTAGATATGAAGTTTTCTTTAGAAACATTATTATATTTCATATATATACTGAGAACAGGCGTAATTTTCTTTTCTATTACATTGATTTAGGAAATGAAAATCCAGGAGCAAAAGATCTGAAGAGGAGAGATCAGAATCTGGTCACTGCTTTCCCTCTCAAAGGAACTTTCATGAAAGCATTATATGAAAGTCGGCATTAAGCATGATCTTGAACTAGTAGAATGCACTGATAAAAGAATCCAGCTACCTAAAAGGGGTCAACTTGGTCATTATTGCCTGGTAGGTATATAGGCAGAAGTGCTGACCAGCCTTTGAAATGATAATAAGTTTCTTTTGTCATGGACAAAGCTTTTCACCTTAAATAGACAGGAAGTCTTCTAACACAGTAGAATTTTAATGAAGCTTAATCTGGAACAAACCCAACTCAAAATTATTTCTGTTGCTTTTACTATAAATGAAGCAAATACTTAAAATATTTTTAAAAGCAGGAAAAAAATAAGCCTTTTTAACATCAAGATGGAAGCAGGGGGAACACTCTCCTTTCTTTCTGTCTACACCCTTCATTTTCATTGTACTTTTTTTTAATCACTCAATATATGGTGGAGATTGTAAACTGAAAGGGGAAGTGAAAGCACTAAGAAAAAAAACTAAACAAGTTTGCAAAAACAATCATTAAATATAACTGTATGAGTTAAAGAATACAAATGGAATTTCACCAAAAGACTGAAAAGACTGAGATTTTCAAAACTTTACATGTTTTTCTACCAAATATTCGCTCAGTTCTGGTTTTTAACTGATTCAGCCAGAACTTCATCAAATACATTAGTTTTAGAAGTTTAGAGACTTCATCTTCTGCCCAGTTGTTATCAAGAGGATTTCTCAATATCAAATACCTATATTTCTTAATAGAAATAGAGTTTTTCTGTAGTCTATGTCTAAAGACTAGCGACAGAAAAAGAAAAGCTATGGCATGACCATAACTGAATAAACTCACTGTGTTCATAGACCACATTGTGAAGATCTATTCTTTGTTGCTAGGTAAGTTATATCTCTATTTACAGCTTTTTCAAAAGGCTGAATAGTCAGGGACATTTTGTAATTTGAGATGGAGTCCTAAGCTCTAGTGAGAGAGATGTGATCTTCCTGAATTGCACAAAATAGAGCAGTTACACAAGGTGGTATAGAGGAGAGGGGAATTTTAGGCAATACTGATCATTCAAACAGAAGCTACATTAAAAAGACAGATACATTCAGCCCACCCTTCTACAAAAACACATCTGTTCCCACTGCTAGCTCCACAATTAACACATAGACTCATTCAACACTAGGAATTATAAATTGCTGTATTCTCTCAGTTCCAACAAAGTGATGAAGAAAATGGGCACTTTTGGACATCAAAGGTGTTAAGCAAAATGACACCTTAAAAGTGTTTACTTTCCCCAAATCAAAGTCAGCTGCTTTCCTAATGCATAATAAGTTTTCAACTAGGATGCCAAATAACACTAGAAGAAAAATTCAAAATTATACTGCAAGAGGAGGAGATTCAGTTCAAACTATACTTTATATTCTCATTTATGACATGAGAAATCAGGATTTATTTAAAATGTAGTGCTCATTCACAGATAAGGAGAGAAGGCAACAAAAATTGTGATTCAGAATGAAATCCAGCCACACTGCAGTCAGTGGCAAAACTCTTAGAGATCTTAGTGTGACTGTGATTTTGTCTCAAGTATTTTCTTGGTTCCTGAGGAAGGGGCAATTAAAATAATAATAAAGACAAAGAGAAAATCATCAATGCCACAACTTGCCTGCAGGCTGTAGCTTTTAGAGCATATTTTTACAACAGCTGAAGCAGGATCATTGGGCTAGTGCCATCTGAAAACCAGAAACATTTAAATGGTGTAAACAAAAAATAGATTACATAGAAGTAGGTATTACTAAGCTGAGAGAGGAGGCAGAGAGATCCAGCTGTGTTGGACTCAAAACAGTTCTTCCCTCAGTGTGCTGAGCTGTGTGCAGGCCCCAGCACCCTCTGAATTAAAATGCACCTCTGTACAGCACAGCCTTGCAGGGAGCCAGTGTGCCTTTTGCTGGCTTGCAGGGTATGGGTGCAGAGCTGAGGTGGGTTTCAGACTGGTTTTCCCCACATGCTGTAGACACCTTTACTCTCCATAACAGCCAAGTCATGTCTCAATCCATTCTCCAGAGCAGTTGATGTGGAGTTTTGAGACCATTCCCATCCTGTGACTTTACATGAACAAAATGCAGGCGTCTAATACTCAATTCAAGTCTGAAATAGACTTTTTGTATTTAAACTGCTATTTGCAAAGGAAGTCGTATTTTGCTTTCCTGGTACAAGAATTACCCCAAAAATCACCAAACCAAAACCAATGTACACTGCATTGTCATCTAAATTAATCCCTTGTAATACAGTTATAGTCTCTCATTAATTCTTGTTAGCCAATTAAGTCAAAAATTTCCCAGAAATTGGCTGGCAGGAAAAGATTCCCTTGCTCTATCCATAGCAAGCAGTGGGCTAGCTCCTTAAACAGAGCATTTAGAACTTGTGATAAAATAGAAATTGTGTCTGCAGTGATTTAAAAGATTCTTTTCCACAAGTCTTGTCTATTTATTCAACTCCACTAAAGGAGTAAGAAGTCATTCTCTGGTTTAAATTATTTCCTTCTGTTTGGAAAGATAGTCATCCAAGGAGACTGATGGGACTTGCACTTCATTGTCTGGCCAGAAGTAGGCATTTAGTGTGTCTTTATTGTAGAGAAATCTTGGAGGATGAATTATATGATATACAAAAAGAGATTTACATCCTTTGATAAGAGAGCAGTCTTTCAACAGAAAGGACTGCCCTGCAGTTGCTATCCTGACAAAATGAGGATTTCTTGTGGGGTCATTCCAACCTTGATGATGCTGTGATTCCTCTCCTCTCAAAACTTTGATGGCTGTTCCTTATCAAAGAACCTCTTTTCCATGGTTGTCAGTTGTATACTAATAGTCTGTGTATATTCTTAGTGCAATCTGAAACTTTCTTGAGAAGTAAATTTTTGAGGATTCTTCATTTCACTATCAAAAAAATGTAATTAAAGTTACGAAGGTCAAACTGCCCCTGAGTGTTTTCTTCTGATGCTTCAGCAGACAGGAAATAAAAAAATAAAGTTGTGTTACAACACAGTAGCTCAGACATTCATCTTCAGCAGCACTCTACATCCACAGGCTCAGGGAGCCTCGCAGTAGCTACTACAGCAGCTGAGAGGAAATCCACTGGCACTCCTCAGGAAGCTCTCACCACCTCTAGCTGGAAGTTTGGGACAGGGAAGCTTGTCACTGATTGCCTAAGATTTAGCTATGTTTTATTCTAAATTTTTTCTAAACTTAGTCATGTAAAGGTGCGCATCTGTCTAATCTCATATGCTAATTGGACCTCAAAATGTTCAGTGAAAGGGAACAGAGAATATCTTTGCAGAAAAGACTTTCAGAACAGTTACATCCACCTGGCAAGGTCCGTTCTTTCTCCTTGACCAAGAGCCTTTTGAACACACACCAAGTACTCTGTGAAGATAAAGACAGGCTGCTGCATGGTGAAAAGACTGGGGCTCCAGCAGTGAGGCTCCCTTGAAGCAGCAATGTGGCTCCTCTGTGATCATGTGCCCACCTCAAGGGGGTGGGTTCTGTTCCAAACAGCCCTTGTTTTAAGATGACAGATGATATTTCTGGTCTTACATTGATTGCTTTGTAGGTTCTCCCTTCTGCCCCCAAAGATTTGGTGATCCTCTTATCCTAATATTGTTTGGCAAGCATTTGAACAGACCTTTATTTCAGCCATGCCTCAGGGATGAGATAATGTAGAAAATGTCATATTAAGAAACAACCAAACAAACTTCATTCTGTGAACCACAATGGACTGATGACAGAGCTAGGATATTTACAGCAAATCAATGAGTCTGTCTAATTACTATGCTCTAATTTAGATAATTTGCTTCTACAGTGGGAGGCAGACGACTGGTGGATTGTTCGTCCCTCTTTAAGACCTAGAGCTACATATGTCATATTGTGAAAATGAAATTGCCTTTATATTACTCACTAGGAAGAAACTGGAGTCAGGCCAGGAGCAGATGGCAGCTCAAAAGGCAATCCTCTTCCTCCTTGAGAAGTACTATTACTTTGTACTTCAGCAGCAGTATTGATCTAAGAAACTTGATGCCTTTTCCAAACAATAATGAGCATAATTTTATAGTGCCCTGGTAGCAGAGTTAGTGGGATTTCTCTGCTTTAGCACACAGGGAAACTGATGCATGTCAGGTTTACAGCATTCCCATGCCCACAGTTTTCCAAGAGATTCTGTTCTCCATCTGAAGGAAAATCAGCATCTCTAAACTCCTTGCATTCTGCCACAAGCATGGCACTCAAACATCGTGCACATGAAATTAAGGGATGCTAGTTAGAGGCAGAGACAAAGCCATTGTCAAAAGAGAGAATTTCCCAAGCCCCACAAGAAAGTGAGTAGCTGGACCAGGACCCAGAGCAGCTCAGTTCTGGGCTGTGCTTTGTAGGCTCTGCCTGTGAGCCCATGGCAAGTATCCAGCTACTCTGGGAACAACTTGCCCACAAAAAGCACCTCTTGGACAAGTTAAGCACTTGTGCAAAGCGGAACTGGATTTCTGAATGTGAATACCTGCTAGGTGTTATCCCTTGCAGCACAAGGTACACATGGATCCAGGGAACCTGCTGAGATGGTGAAACTCTCCATAAATAGGCATCAGTATGTTTCCCTGGTCAGGCCTGAGCAAACCTGAGTAATGAAAAAGGCATTTTTAAAATGGAAGAAGCAGAAAAAAATTCCTACTTCTTACATTGATCTAGTAACCAATACAGTCATGATATTGAAATGGGAAGAATTTCAGCCCAAATGTTGGAGTACAACATAAATAAGGTAATGTGAGAGTAGGAGAAATCTTGCATATTTCTCAGACCTTATTCCAATGTGCAGTGAGGTCAAAAACAAAACTCTCAAGCATGAGCAACTTTGGGCACACAGCAAAAAACTTTGCTGTAAATTAAAGTGCATAACCCCAACAGCAGATCTTTACTGGGTCTAAAATCTCTATAGTAGCGAAGCTAGGAAGACATAAGGGTGATTTCTCATGGGTTTTCAAAAGTGGACTCTTTCATAGCAGAAATACTTTTAAATGATCTTCACAGTGTAAGTTAGAAAAGGAGAAAAAGAAAGCAGAGCCAGTGGCAAACTACATAGGAGTCAAAAAATACAAGTTTCTGAAGAGTGAACTTCCATTTTTCTACTAGCAGTTCAGAAAATTAGTTTTGCAAAGAGAAAGCTACTCTTATAAAAATATATTTTGCTTTATATATTTTAATAAATGTATTACTCTGTGTAATACATTTATTAAAATGTATTACACAGGGTAATAAATTTTAATACTGAAATACAATCTGTATTTCAGTGCTGACACTCACACCCTGTCAGGCTACTTTTTGAGAAAACAGGCTGCATTATAAACTAGGGTCCAGTTCTGGTCCCAGTGAGGTCAAGGTGCAAGTTGGAGTCAGGCTTGATTTCTTCATCTCTAAACTCTGCAGCACATGCTGTATAGTTAAAAGTAATTTTTTCTTTTGATTGTTAACACACTAATATTTTAATTTTTCTTTATTTCCAGAAAACTGAAATTAGGTATGTGGAGGTCTTTTTTTTTTTTTTTGTCATCTCACCTTTCCATACATTGAGGCAATGAGGTAGGACACCTTTCTATTATCATGTGTAGACAGACTAAGTGTTAAGAAACAGCAAGAAATGGAAGTATTTCTCTAGGACAGTGAAGCAATTCCTGATGGTAAGTTTTCAGAAAGGAAGCAGTAACAGACCCTAAGGTTTGGGTTGGACATTAGGAGGAATTTTTCTATAGAAAGGGTGACTAGACATTGGAAGGAGCTGCTCTGGGAGGTGGTGGAGTCACTGTCTCTGGAGGCATTTGGTGCCATGGTCTAGTTGACCTGGTAATGTTAGGTCATAGGTTGGACTTGATGATCTTAGAGGTCTTTTCCAACTTGACTGATTCTGTGATTCTGTAAAATACCAGTACTGGGTCTTGTGGTCAGACAGTCCTTGTATCTGCAGTGGAAAGCACCTCAGGTCATTCAGGTGCACTGGGGAACGTGGCCCTCACTATAGCAAGATGCAGGTGCCCAGTATCACACGAGAATTATACGTTGCTATATAATTTCATCATCATGTCATGTGAATTCCTGCTGCCTAACTGAGCATGAATATCTCTGGGAAACACTAGTGCCTGCGTCATATGATAGGACAGAGACCAAAGGGCATGCAGGAAAGGGAACAAGAGAGAGAAGACTGTACCCTGGATACAAAAGGTAAAAATACTTGATGTGGGCAATGTGCTATGGAATGTGTATCCATGCTCTAGAGATTGATTAAAAGAAAAATATTTTTAAGTCATAATGTGTCACAGCAAAGCAAGGATCACATTTAAAGACAATTCTGCTGGTACAGAACAGAGCTGATGTGGAACTGATGTGGAACTGGCACAGTTAAATCCATGCTGTGACAGACATGGGACTCTTCATTTAGCAGATAGCATTCATATGCAGACATCCTGCCAGCCTGTGTAAGACACTGCATTAGCATATTCAGCATTATTTACATCAAGAAAATAAGTAAATTATCTTCTATGAAGAGCAAAAATCCCACTCTCCCTTTCTCCTTGAGAAATAAAGAGGCCAGTAAAGGCAAGCCAACATCGTAAATCCCATTATTTGTATTACCAGAGTTCCCAGGAACTCTGGTTCTATGACAGAAAGTCATTGCACTGGTCTAACACTGGAAAACATTAAATTAGCTTATAGAGCTATTAGTTGATCTCCATTTTACTATGTGCACCCCATCACAGAATACCCCATTACTGAACTTGCCCTTGAATACAATCATAGGAAGTCAAGGTGTTCTCAGTTTCTCTGGCAGGAGGGTTTTGCAACAGCCACAGCAACACAGCTTCACACACTCACAGTGAGAACACCAGAGTCTGCATTGCACAGAACCTTGACTCTATGACGACACTGGCATTGCTGTATCTGTCCAATCTGTCCCTGCTGTGTATGAGTCCTAAGGACTACTGATAAGAACAGGACTGGCTGGGACAACTTGGGTAAGCAAGCCACTAATTGTAGGTAGACATGGCAGACAGAGACTCTGAATCCTTGAGGATTTCTATCATCAAATTCAGTCTTAAGAAATTCCCCTTGGTGTACAATCCCTTTCATTGGCTTGTGAAGCTAAATGATAAAGCAATTTAAGTTACTTCTCTTAGCTCAGTTCCTCCCAATTAGAAAACTATATCAAAATTGCATTCCTCAGGTAGTCTGCAGCCATCTTCTAATTTCCAGCCTAAATATATTCACAGCCAATCTTATTTCCTTCCTGACACCATTTGTCTGTCTGGTCTATTTGTGACTCAGTCCTTATTTATGACTCACTGGTGTGAAAGATAAGATTTGTGGCTTAGTGAGTGGCCTAATTGCCCAAGCAATGATTATATTAGAAATACTCTAAGGGAACATGTAAGTGCCCTTCTTAAAGTCCAGTTAGTGAAATATATTTGCATCTAAACAGCCATAAATAAAAATTTTAAAATTTATTTGATCTGTAATTTTCTGGATAAACGTTTATGCTGTGTTTGCTAATCACCACAGCAATTTTCATCCTGATCCTCTTGTTCAACACGTGTACAAAGAAAAAGGCAAGGTGGTGTGGGTTGTATGATGATGCTACCTTTCTCTGTTTCATTAGCCTCCAGCTGTGGGAGTGACCAGCTTTCATGATGTCTGTGCTAGGCTGTGGTTCATGTGAGCTTGGTGGAGCCAATGGTACGTGGCAGACTTGGCAGAACAGCTGGAACAAATGGCAAAAGTTATCTTGGTCACCCATCTGAGGGAGCATATTCTGGCTTTGGTTCATCAGCTCTGCCCCATGAAGATGTGGCTGGAATTTCAGCAGCTTATGGATGTTGGGATAACAGCAGTGGACAGCCACAGTTTTCAAAATGTGCTTGTATCTCAGTTCTGCAACACACTAATCATGGTTGGATTAAAGGTTTTGCAAGAGCAGAATTAAAAGTTCATATAGGCTGCTTGGAGAAGGCTCAGGAGCAGTTATCCATTCCTGGTAATTGTTCATTTTATTATTCTTGCAGTACAGTCTAGAGACTTCAGCAACAGACAATCTTCATTCTCCTCAGCTCTGTAGAAAGCCAGAACAAATGGCTAATTTTTTCCACACTTGGAGGAGAATTGGCCAACATTTTCTTGGAAGATGTTATTCTTTTCTGATGGTAGTCTATCAAATCCCAGCTCTACTATCGACCGTCTATTCCATGAGTGTTACTATGGACTCCATCCTCAGGTAGCACAGATCAAACACAGTGCTGTGTCAGTCACCCAAACTGTGCTGATTTATGCTGGCTGTGTCACTTCAGCGAGGACAATGACATTACACCAACTGACACCAGCTCAGGATCTGGCCCTTGGATGCTGTCAATGCCATTTAGTACCACTCTTCTCTTTCCAGTTCTTCCTCAGTGCAGGGAGATTATTCTGCCTGACTGCAACCAGGAGCCAGGCACAACTCAGCTCCCTTCCTGCACCCAGCCTCTCCAGCTCATTAGATCCCAGAGGAACAGGGGGTGTGGGAGGGGAGAAGATCCGGCCCTTTAGAGTTGGTTCCATTTATAAATATTGACTTTAATGCTAATTTCATGTAGTTGCTTGTAAAAGTCTTTTAGGCTGAAGCAGAAGGCACACTGCAGATGGCAAGGATATTTTTCACAGTTTTTATGGTGGATAACAATATACTTGACATTTTGCTCATTAAATGTGAGCCCTGGTATGTGAGTAAACATGCTAGGCATCTGTGCTCTAAAATTACCAGTGTGAAAAGCAACAACTCAAATGTTTCAGTCAATAAATGTGCAGCACAGAAGCAACATTCAGCAACTTTCTGAATGCTGTATGCAAGGCGAGGACTGAGTTTGCAGTATTACATGGAACACTCTAGAACCAACAAGGAGGAAATAACATATTGCTTTACAGTCCATATTTTTGAGGGAGAGGATTACATCCAAAAATCTCTAAAGTCAGTGTAAACACGTGCTAGACCATACTCATCAATTTGTGTTTCTAGGGGAAATAACATGTGCCTTGTCAAGCCGCAAAACTACATCGGAAAGAAAGGAATGGAGCCAGAGCAAGCTGAAAAGGTGGAAGAGATGGTCTGGGGAGGAAAAGGCAGCTTGGCATTGAGAGGAACAGTAGACTGGGACAAGAAGGGGCAGAAGGACAGATGTGTGGTGCAGCGTGAGCGGTTGTGATGAGTGACGGACCGCGAGGAGATCAAAGACAAGAGGTGCCACAAAACCACCCCAGGCACTTTTCTGCTGCCCATTTTTTGTTGTTCATTATTAAAGAAATGAACAAGAGAAAGGATGAAAACTCAGGTGGAAAGAAAAGCTCAAAGGGTAAGATAGGTGTAGGATACTAATCTAGTATACATGCTTTTTGCTTGTCTTTTCAGCATTTTGGAGAAGCTATTTTGAGACAGCTGCAATTCTGAGTGAATCAAAACACACCTGAGGAAACCAAATTTAGCTTACGATGTCTTGTGATGTTCACAACTCTAGGCTCTTCCTGAAATCAATACCATGCAGGCAACTACAGCAAAGTTAAAATTTAAAAAATAAAGGATAGATAGATTGAAGTAAGCAGAAGACTGGTGTCTTGTAGTTTTACTAATGGATTTAGCATGTGTTTTGGCATATTGCTTTTTGAGAAGGCAAACAATTTGTTACTTAAATCTGTATGATGGAAATGGGTATAAAGAAAGTGAGACTTGCCATATGAAATGATGATTTATTTAAAAAAAGACCAGGAAGATTAAGATAATGCTGACTTCTTCATTATTCTCCATCTCTCACAGCAGTGTTGGCCTATAAACCTGTTTTTTATTTCACAATATAAACAGATATCATCTCCCTTTTCTCACTCCTTCGCCTTCCCTCATGTCTCCCAATTAAATCTACCTTCATCCCCATGATAAATTCCTATTTTCTTTGACAGCTACTGTTCAATTCATGTCTCATTTCTCCCTCCAAATAAAACTCCTTGAAACTTTTGTTACCTGCAGGGAGTCAGCTCTTTGGTATATCACATCATGATGCAAGAGACACTATCAAAAAGAAAAGATCTTAAAATCAACTTGAAATGGGAACTCTGATATGAACTTGGCTACACTGCAGAAGGGTTTCTGACAACTGAAGCAGTAGATAAAACTCCTATTAATGTAAATGGAAATGAGGTTAGATCTGTAATTGACTGAACTAAAAGAGATCAGATGGATTTTACTCAGAAAAGAACATAAGTATTCAAAACATTTCACCTTTAGACCCATCTAGCCACCCAGTCTGAGAATCCTCATGCTGAAAGCACATTCCTGCCCTTCTTTTTCCAATAGCTACAGGCAATCAAAACTTGAATGGAAACAAAAAGAAACAACAAATTTCTGAATTTGTAACAGAAGAGCTTAAGTGGAAGTCTCACACATTATACTTAGCAAAATCAGAAGAATTACCGAAATCCCAGAATGGGGTAATTTGCATAACAAAGTGTACATTAGGACATCTTCCTGATATTTGAGAGTTTATCCCTAAAACATCTTCATCTCTCTTCTTAAGTACTTAATTCTCAGAGGTAGGCCCCAATTCTTTCATATACAACATCAACTCTAAGAGGGTTAACTGTAGTTACAAGGTGCGCAGAAATTACTGTGACATCTAGGTACCTAATTTATAGAGGAGAAATTAAATGTGCAGGAAGATCCATCTGGTCAGATTATTTCTGAAGGTTTAATATCAGACCTGTTTGAGCAATGGCCACCATACCAGATTAGAAAGCTGTATAGGTGTCTACATCAAGGAGTAGTGAAGTTCTAGAACCTGATATCACCTTCTTGAAAGGGGTGTGCGACAAACAGTAATAAACAGGAAAAAAAAAAGATGAAGGGAGCAAATATGTAAAACTGAGATGTTAAATTAAACATCCCTCAACACTGAACTGAGACCGACTAATTAAACACATTAATTCAGGCATACATTTTTCTTAGGAGAAATTATGGTAATTTCTGATGTTTCTTCATGAAGTGGCGTGAATTTGCAAGTAGTGGGAAGTGAATCTCTGAATATCCTACCAAAATCAATCACATTGAAGGAAAATAGTTTTCCTTCTTTGTCCTCATTTGCTTCAGGACCAATCAGCTAGGTCCCTCAGAAATCCTAAATCCTATCTCTAGTAGTTCAGTTATCACACGATTTTGAACTGGGACGAGCATGTCTTCTGTTTTGTGTAACATATCCAGTTCAGGCAGCTGAAGCCAGAGAATTTGGGGTATAGAAGAAACCCATAAGTGGTCCCCTATTTGTAATTACACTACTGCTGTTTCACTGAGGAATCCCTGCTCTTGGAATAGCTCTGGAAGGCAGGAGGTGTTTGACAAGGTAGGATTTGATGTGAGGAAGGGTGACAGAATCTAGAATTTGCATATGCTGTTATATATTCCTAGAAATGCTTATAATCAGTTTGGGGTGATGATTGATCTGTTCCACTGCTAAATGCTCTCAGGCCAAAAGTCCTTGATCAGCAGGGAATTAGTAAAATCCCATGCTCAATATTAATACACTCATTAGCTGACACCAGGGCACTCAGAGCATAAGATGTTTATTCTAGACAAATAGCAGTGAGATGTTTCCTATAATTTCAGACAACAAAACTTGACATCATGGTATAGATTTTATAATTTAGAAGAAACTGTGATTGGTTGGCTGTGGCATCTGCTCTGTGTTTCTTAAAAGGAGATATTATATAATTGGCATTACTGTGAAGTTTTTTCCAGCGATCAAAAAATGGACATGCTACTAACCTGGCTTTCAGGTTAGTAGCATCATACATAATAAATCATAAATCATTTCATAAATTATAAATATTACTCACATGCCTAAGATCCTGAGATGCCTTAGCAGCAAACTGTTGTGGTGTGGTGTGCTGTGACATAACAGCTTATCCAAATAAGGATCTCTTTGGTGATAAAGCATTTCTGTCTGAGGTCACATATGATACACCACCAAATCTCAGCTCATATATGACTGCCACTTACCAGCTTGCAACAAACTCCTAGTATTGCAGATGCCCCACAAGACAGCAGGCACAGGTTCTGGGTCAGGATTTCTGGTGTTAGTTGCAATAATGTTGAAGGAAAGATAATGTGGCATCAGATGTAAACAGGGCAGTCATTCAGGGGTTGGCATCCATTCCTGCATGTGGCATATCTGTGTTCTCGGTCCACACCAGTATCACCCTTCTGTATTGCTAAGGGGAAAAGGTTGTCTCTCTCTTTGGAGTTGTGCCACACAAAATACATTCAGTGCCGGTTTTAAAAAATGCCTTCTTTTTCTCACCACAGATGCTTTTCCATGGCTGCAGTCAGGTGAGGAATATCAGCACATGGTGATCCTTTGGGAAGCCCAGAGGATGCAAAGAAAGAATGGCTGGTGTATATCTCTGGGACTGGTGGGTATCCATTTTACCACAGACTCAGGCAGCTATAAAGACTAGATATGCATCAGCTAGATGAATTTTATAGGTAAGTGCAGTCAGTATTTATCATGGGCATTCATTTTCCTCTACATGGAAGGAAAATGTCTTCAGAACTCCTGGACAGCATATCTGGAATTACAATTCCTTGGTAGTATTCGGTCTTGATAGAAAGTTGACCAAGCAAATGATTTTCTAAGTTCTCAAAGAGAGCAGGGCTGCAGGTCTGGTGGCACTCAGCACCTGACTAACTGGGCCTGTGAACATAACAGAGGTGGCACTGGGTCAGACCAAGGCCAGCAGCACGGTGCCCTACCTGGAGGGATGGCCAATAAGTAGATGCTCCTGGGAGAGTGTAGCAGCAGATCAAACTCAAAGTGGTATTTCCTTCAGTAGTTCCCTGTGCTTGATGTTTTGTACCTCAGGGATTCCCTGCATGAGAGTTATCTCCTTATAATTTAATGTATTTGCCAATCAGGTTTTTCACCCATACAATTTTTAAGTCTTCACTCATGCTGTGATTAAACTGAGGAGATGCTTATTATAAGTTGCATAATGTGGTATCTCTGACTATTTTAAACCTGTTGCCTGCTGTTCTTTTTTGATATCTTCTGATCACTACATCATAAAAGAAATCAGGTAATATTCCCTGTCCACCTGTCCTCTGTTTTGTTACTCATCTCTTGGAAAGAAGGTGGCCTTCATGGGATGGATGTGAGCTTTGTTATACCTCAGCCTCATTCAGGCATTCCCATGCTTCTTGAAACATTTTGCACCAGGCTGCCTGTGATGAGAGGAACCTCTTATCTATCTGCAATTTTCCTCACAGCTACTTCTTAATTTTACATGCTGTGAGAAGATAATCTTCCGAACAAGATGGAGCCAGAGCAAGCATCCTGGGAAAAGAGAAAAGGATAGGAAGGAAGAAGAGGGCAAATTTCAGAAATTATGCCAGAAATGGGTAAATCTTAACAACAATTCCTCTTAGGGCCTTTCTATATGGAAAAGGGAAGATGGAGGAAATGCAGCAGCTCCTTTTCCCTGAGATTCACAGCTGTAGAAAGAGGCATCAGAGTTTATCAGGTCCTGACACAGACTCTGATAGCTGCTGTACTAAAGAGGCAGTCTGGAATAGGTATCCAGGGAAAACACCACAAGATCTGTGCCATGCAGAGAAACAGAGGACGTCCAGGGATGCAAACAAGGGCAAGAGCATCCACACAGATTAACCTTGAGGTCTGCACTGTGCAAGGACTTACACATTAAAGAAGGATGTGGGTTAAGGCATATCTCTGGATGAATTTGCTGTCTTTATGGAAGTCACCATCACTCAGAACAGAAAGGAGCCTTTCACTGCAGGATCTGCTGGGTCTACACTAACCCACCTCCATGCCAAAGCAAACATTATTCCTGCAGGCCCCTCCGTGCTACGTGAGGAGTACAGTTTCAAACCTTCCCTGCTCCAGCCACTTTGGGCACTAAATGTGAAACTGTGGACCAGCTTCTCAGCTGGTTCAGACTGGCTCAGCTCCTTCAAAATCAGAGGAGTTCTACTGCCACCATCTAATTGGGGTTTTGGCCCAGTATTCAGCCTTCAGTTCTTTAAGAAGGCAAGTTATGAATGTTTTTTGACCCATTGCAGATGTTCCTCTCATTTGCCCTTCTTTTCTCCCCTCTTTCCCTTTCCCTGCTGCAGCCATCTCCCCCTGACTCCTCAGCTACCAGAGCTCACATAGAGGGCATTGTTAGTTACATTTACAGGGGGTGGAAAGCATTAAATCATGGGTTAGGAAAATAAAGTTCTTACCCTGCAGCAATCAGAGGCAAGCAATACTTCACCACAAAACACGGCATGTGCAATGGTGCATTTTAACTGGATTCCAGGGCACAGAAATGTTTGCAGCTCTCGATCCTAAATTATACTCACATCCAATATCTCGGCTTTTCATATTACTCAAACATAAAACTGTCACCATGTACATTTGGGACTTAAATTATGTAGAGATGATATTTTATTGCATAGAATTTGTTTGCATCTCTGTGGAAACCTGGCAGCTATCCCACTGCTGAAGTCCAAAGGGGCAGTGACAATTTAGGAAAAAGCTGAGAAACAATCCAAAAAAACAAGCTACATATGCTTCGTTATCTAATTGCTTTTTTTTTTATTTTAATATTGGAGGGAAAAATTGTGGAAGAAAGCATGATTAAATAAAACCTGACCTTGAGTAATTTGAACGATAGACCTAGCAGCAGATAGTATATTTTCACAGGAATTGACCTTCACCCTGTTTAGGTTCCTGTTTGGGGTACAGTTAATTCATCTACAGGATTGCATAAGCTACCTGTAAGTGGTAGAACTTTAGTCTGGGGAAAAAAACACTAGTTTTCACTCCTGTGCAGCCATGGATCAGGTAAAGACAGGTAAAGTGTGATGCCCTGGGATTTTGGTTTGCAGGAAAAGGGCTGCAGAAGCTTAGGACTTGACTTCTCCTCCTATTCACTGTGGAAGTGTGTTTTCCTGCATGTGCAGTCACAATATGTCCTTAGCCCACTTGGTTTGGAAGGACTGGTGCTGACACTAAGAGATAAGGTGAAAGTTGGAGGGAACAGGCCCTTTCTGACAACTCCAGGTGGCACAGCAGCAACCAAAAGAAGATGTGAGCCCAAACACCTTTCCCTTGGAATAAAGGACAGGTAGAGAATAATGAATTGCAACCCCCAAATGTGACCTCACCTCCATGAGCAGCAGAGCTATTTTCTTGCACATGGCAGAATCGAATTGGTGAGGATGTCCTCCAGCCATCCAGGGGGCAAGCCTGCTGCCTGTGCCTGGAAGATGTGTGCTGGCACCACGTGCTGTATTCTATCTGGGCTGGCATGTCATGCCTGGTATGAAACTTGGTGGGAAATGACTCTGCATGAAGGGTCTTGTGTTTCGCTTGTTGTGGTGTGTCTGTGTGTGTCTTAAACTCTGGGAGGGGGAAAAAGAATTAAATTATGCTTAAAAAAAACCAGAAAAAAAAAGGAAAATAGTCAGGTATCTCATTATGACAGGACTTTGATAAAGTAAAAAAAAAAAAAAAAAAGCAAATGAGAAAAATAATGTATTAACAGCTCTCCACAACATTTCCTCCAGAGCAATAGAAAATTTTGTTAGCTGATGTTAATTTTCATGCTTCTGTGGGAGAAGTGAAAAAGGCATGCTGAAAGTGATATTTTTGAGATACCACTAATGAAAATGCAGCATAAAAGTAGCACCTTAATTCTGTGTTCCTGCTGGAGAACACACTTTTCAGCTCAGGTTTTTCCAGTCTCTGCACTCTGTGTGCATAATTATGACCAAATTTGTACTCTAAATGCTGATGTCAGCATGGCCAGCCTTTATCAAGACCAGTTCACTTCCCAAACTACACTTCATGCAACCAAGTTATTCTAGCAGGTATCCAGTTTCTTTTTCTTGCCCTCACTTTTAGTTTTGGGTGGACCACAGAAAAGGAACTGCCCTGCTGGCATCCTCATGGGTCAAAAATGGAAAGGGTATCAGGCAGAGCAGGTGTTGCAACCTACTGGAAATTCTGTATGTGCTAATCTGGGACACTCTGACTGGGGCACCCAGTAGTCTTCCCTGGGAGAGGCTGTGTGGAATGGAAGTCCATCCCAGGCAACTCTTCTCCTATCCTCCCTCCTGCTCATTTGGGACAAGCCATTAAGACAGGGCTCTGCCTGGCAGCAGTTGTCCATGTCTTGTGTGGTGCTTATCTCAGTCAGTTCCTATTTCTGCACAAGCTGTGTCTGGAAAAGGGTGGGCAAGGAAGCACATCCTGGGCAGCTCGAGTGAAGAACAAGGAAGGTAGCCTGTGCTAATGAATGTCTCCAAAATGCAGGTGGAACATTTTAAGCATGTGCTTACAGAGCCTCCTTCATATGCTCGGTAGTTTTCTCCCAGTGCAACTGCAGGTATTTCTCCTCTTATGGGCCATAATTTGCCATAGTCTCCCCAGATGCCACCATTCCAAAGAACTCTTCCTCCTCCAACTGACTTCCCATCAACTTCCCACCCTTACGTGCATTCATGCTTAGAGTGCCCTTGCTCCCCACAATTTCTATTTTGAGGATGGAAGGCTCCCTGCTCACCCTGCCCCACCCCCATCTTCAAGTTGAGGTTTTGAGGGGACAGGAGGGAACCTGAGCTTCCCTCCCTCTCTGCTGCAGCCTGAAAGACCAACACTGGGTACAGCAAATCCACCTGCCCCTGGTACTAAGCCGCACCTTCTCCCTGGTGGAAAACCCTACTCTCATTGAAGAATAAGAGCGTTTCCATGTCTGCTGCTCTGCACTTCCCTTGCTTCTCCCCAGAACTCATGTAACTGTGGGGGAGGGAGGCACAGAAAAAGCACTCCCTTCTACGCAGAGGATTTGCAGGCACTTTTGTTACATAAAATTTTACGAGTGGATTTGCAAATATTGAGCACAGATATCATAGGTGGAGAGACTCAAGAAGAAGAGCCCTAGGCCAGGCATATATCAGTGTAAGAGAGGAAGGGGAAAGGAACATATGTAAATCTACTAAGCAACCTATGTTATCTTCCATTGATATTTGTATGTAGAGCACATATATTTGTGAAGAGTAAAACCCCTGTAAAGAAATGGTCTCAGAAAGATGTCTCTCCAGATGCATATTTATTTTTCTAAAGAGAGTACATAGCTATAAAACACTCCAGCCAATTTTTTATTATTATTTTGTTAGACTGCCTGAGCATTCCTTTGCAGAATGAGCTAATAAAGCTAGGAAAACTGATGACACTGGTGCTTGGACAGCTATCAGAGGAAAAGAATAAAGTATTAGAGTAGGGAGAGAACTGAAACATTTCCAGAACTCCATTAACAGAATGAGAAGTGTTTTCAGAGAAGATGAGCTTCTATATTAGGAAAGCTTTACTTATTTCCTCTGAGATTCTGCCAGTCCCATGGGAGAAAGAAAAGGCAGTAGTGGGGGCATGAAGAGAAGAGCAGCAAATAGACAGGAATTGAGAGGATTATGTGGAGAAAAATACTTTGGCACGTTTTATGCGGGATAAAAAGGGTATCCTGTCTGAGCATGAGAAGAGCTTTCTTTAAGTAGCACCTGCCATACAGTTTTCCTGCAGCTTTCCAGGGCTGGGGCCAGATGGGAGAAAACAGTTTTCATCCTTGGAATCAGTGGTACACACTGAGCACGGAGGGATTACACCACCAACCTCCCCACACCGACCCTGCAGTGTGAGCATGGCAGCAGAAAAAGTGAAGCTGCAAAGAAAGTGCACCCACATCCACCCCCCCTAGATGCACACACAGAGAGGGGCAGGATATCAGAGCAAAAAGAGGTTAGAGGAGAAGTGTCCTTTAGTTCAACTGAGCTGAAGGAGCAAGAACTGCTAGAAGCTAAAGTGACAGCAGCAATTAAAGACAAGAACAACCAACATCTGTTGATAAGATGTGCTGCTGCAAGTGAGATGTGTTTACAATAGCTGAAAGAGATTAGAAGAAAATTTCTACTCCTCCCCACTTACTCAATACGCTTGACAGCTCTCTTGATATTTTAAGTTTTAGTGTCTTTACTCTTTAGCTAGTCAGTTCTCCTTGTTTGTCCAAGTCCTGCATGACAGTATGTAAAATAAAAAAAAATTTAGAAAGACAGCAAAATCTGATGGTAACCCCTTTTCCCCAAAAAATGGATGGGTAGACTATCTCTTCTCTTTGAAGAGAAAAGGGATTTTAATTTCTAGTGGATGGCTTATACATGAGAAAGTGGACCCATGGCAAAGAAAAACCTCTAAAAAAATAAAAGAACCATGGTGGGAGAGGTGGAAACTATTTGCTATAGTAATACAGAAATCATAATTTGCTGCACAAAGCCTGACGTCCTAAGTGACTTCTTTCCAACACTGGTCCCTCTAAGCTCCTTCACCATTTTCTTCTGTTTTGGTTACCCAGGCTCATCAATGTGTTGATCAGACAAGACTAAATGCATGACAGCCCTGGGAGTTTACACCTCATTTACATGGATGCAAGCCACCAGGAAAGCTAAGATGGCAGTGTTGGAATCACCACTTCAGTGAATGGGGCAGGGGCAGGAAAAAAGTGATGCAGTCAAAATACAATATGAAGGGTAACAGCTTGGCATTCAAAAAGCATTCCCTTATGCTGCAAAACAACGCAGGCTCCTGCAAACCCACAAGAGAGAATTACTCTGCGGTCAACTGTGAGGGACCAGACATCCAGTAGGGAATTCCTACACTGGATGCAGCAGCAGGACCTGAGGATTAAACCATTCTTGCCCAAAAACTCTAAAGTCCCAGACTTCTGATGAAGTGGCCACCCAGTTCCTACAATACTTCAGCTAATTATTTGTAATGTCCCTGCTTTTCATCTACACATTCCTACCTCCTATTAATTAATAAGAGTATTAATTAATTAGCATTCCTGCCTCCCTAGGAAAGGCAACAAAGAAAAATGAGGAAGGAATACAAATGCAACAGTAAAAGAATTAGCAGAAGGAAAGCGGAATTTAATATGTGGATTTAAATCTGTCCGTGTTAAAGATAACAAGGAGAAATGTATGCTATGGAAGTGTAAAGAAGCCTGTCAGAGTAAAGGCAGAACTTCACATCAGACAGAGCTGTAGAAGGGAAATTCTGACTGAGCTTTTGCTTGAGTTGATACTTGAATACAATGCACATTTTTCAGTCCTGCTTCAGTACAGATGGACTTAATTTAACATCTTCTGGAAAGAATCCATGTTTCTTCCTCAATTACGCAACTCCTGGGTGACTATGAAGCAGAGTCTGATGTGGCCTCTGTGTTGCTCATCACTATATATCCTCATAATTTCTGAAATACTTTACAGATGTCAACAACTCTAATGTCTTCCAGCCATCAATGAATTGCCCCACAATGAAAAGCTTCATTCTACACCCAAATCCAAAGTTGGACACCATGACTTTAAATATGAGAGATGGGAAGAGTCCCACAAGAGTCCCACATTTCCCAGACTTATTCACAGTTCAGTGGCAGATGACCCATAAAATCTAAACAGGGAAAACAAAAAAGTGTTTCTTCCTTGTATGATGATTAGTTCTCAGACCTTGCAGTCTTTATATATTTGTGTTGTGGCTAAGTCCTCAAACAACCTCAGTAGTTAGTCATCTAGATTCTGTTGCAATTTTTAGGAACTTCCTACTAGAGGCCTTTAAGGTGGAAGGGCTTTCCCTCAAAAGCCTCTTCCATTTGTATCTGCTGGAGAACTCTCCCTAACCTCCCCTATTAATTTTATGTAAAAGAACAGATTTTGTTCCTTCTTATCTTTACAGGAATTAGAAAGAGGAGCAAATTACAGGGTGTTTTTCACATGTTTCATAGGAGAGAGCAGGTCCTGGATATTCTGGTTCCAAAGAGACATATTTGGTAGAGGCTTTCTTTCGATAGCTATTTATTTTTATCCCTTGCTCACGATTAGCTAAAATGAGTTCATGTGCAAACTGACAGTACAGCAGAGACACCAGTCAGATCTAGGAGAATTTCCTCCCCTACTAAGTGGCAGTTCAAATCTACTTGAGCAGCAAAGCAAATGTTCACAATTTGAGATTCAAGATCATACTATGAGCAGAAATCCTTACCAATCCCTCTATACAATTAAAGAAAAGTATTTTATTTTATTCTTGATAACTTACAGTTGTATCTGAGAATGTGTCTCCACTGGGTCATGATCTCAGCAGTAGGATAGTCAAAGATAAATGAGAGGCAGTGGAAGGATAGATAGTTCAGGCAAAACCAAACAGGTGAGTACTTTAGTTCTTCATTTTCCAGTACATAACTAAACACTACACAGACTTAAAAGGAAGTTGATTATTCAGCCCAAATAGCAAGTCCCTTTGCTTTGTGTGTCCTTGTCCTTTGTAAAGCTGCTGACCCTACCTTGCTGAAAGTGTAGAAGGAATTTTCCTCCACTTTCCCTGTGAGGAAGGCCAAACCCTCTGCAATTTAAGGAAACAAAGATCTCGGCTCCCTTGTGTTCAAGCAGTGTTTCTGAGCAGATAGCTGACCTCATTTCCCTAGGCAGCTTTCTGACAGATAGGGAGCAAGGTACCCATGTGTTCCTCAAGCTTCTTTTTGCTTTTGTGTCTAGCAGGTTAATATTACACGGTGCTGTGGGTTCACTGGAACAAAAGTGCAACCAACACATAGGTGATCTCTGTCCTATCATGTCAGACAGGTTGCAATGAATCACACTTTTATGACCTAGTAAAACCTTCCCACTGTCTATTTTAAAGCTCAGGTTTGAGGCATGTATGCTTTGCATTGTCCTTTAGGAAGAGTAAAAATTGATTGCTCTTTTTATTGCCCTTGCAAAGCTGCTGTGGCACCAGTTCCTGGACAGGGACAGGCTGAGCAGCACTCAGCACAGATGGGAGGCAGCGGTACAGGAACAGTTTCAAAGACAATTTTCCTTCCATCTTGGGTCCATTTCACTGAGGTTTAAGGATAATGCTGGAGTGACCTACACCAGCAGTTATCAGGTCCAGTGAATGGTGTGTTTCAGAGTTATGAGTATGGTCAGGACATAGCCAAACTTTCTGGTGCCCCAGACACACAGCAAGCTGAATCATCCCCATGTAGTTATCTCATTGCCATTTGGTCTTCTTGTAAGAAGTCAACTAGGCTTCACTTTTGATCAAGGTGCAGTACATGCATCTGTTACTACTCATGCAAACGTGCATATGAAGTTGTCTGAAAGGACTGACAAGACAAAATATCCTACTGATTTGTAATGGAAGCCTTTTCATGCAGATGAATAGAGATGTGGGAGAGAAGAGGTGCAATGATGGAGAGACAGGCCAAAGGAGAAATAAATCATCTCATGGCATGTGATCTGAAAGACTGAAACTTCTTTTATTTCAGGAAAATAAAATAGTCAAAAGCAGACTTCTTTGGTTACTCAAACCACAAGGCATTGTATTAAATATTGAATTAAATATACTTACAGCTTCTTTAGTTTAATTTCTTCGTTGTTTTTCTTGAAGGTTGTTTTGAATTTCAGGAGAGAAAACCAATTTTTCAAAAATGGGCAGTAAAATACCCAGGACAAATGAGGAAGTTTTAGAAAAATTCCCTTGGGAAGGAAGGCATACAGCTCACAGAGGTGAGGAGAATATGAGTACCAAATAATCTCCATTGAGTTCAACTGAATTAGACATCCTGCTGGCTGTATTTCTGTGCTTAAGACATTTACAGATTTGGGCTGTTGCCTAGGGAATTGGCCTCATTAGGAAGCTGTATTGTATATAACTGTGACTATGAAGTAATTTATACAAACAATGACTGGCTATTCTTTCTACATCACAGAACAGGAGAAATCCCACTTTTGCCAATTCTGATTTAACTTGGGTGTTAGAACATGGATGGACACCAGAGAAAGGATATGTCATACTAGTTACAACCATATTGATGATAAGGAGTTGTGAAACATTCTGTATCTCACAGAGGAAAGCACTTCAGTCTAGAAATACTAGGACTATATGAGTGTCTCAGATAGCACTTCATTTTATTCAGTGAAAGTGTCTCTAAGCAGATAAAGACTCCTAATAAAAGCATTAGCTATGTCAACAGAAGTAAAATATGTCTATATATATGTGTGTATATAAACATATATAAATATATATACACAAATATAGTAATTTTTAAAAACCCATTAATTTAAAATGCCTAGAGACATTTTCATTTATTAAAAAAACCAAAAAACCAAAAAAACCCAACAAAGCAGAGAGCTTCATCTGAGTCCAAGACTGGAAATTGTACAACAATCCAATTTCTGTCCGAGTCAGGACCTGGATGGTGTTGGTTTCTGTAGAGCTTTTATTCTATCACCCAATCTCTGCATCCAATGTTTTATATAAACACATGTTTTTCAAAAGAATTTATTTAAATGATGGTAAACTAAATCACTTATAAACCAAATGACATTTTTTTAAATCAATGTAAGAACAACTTCATTGTGTAGGCAAGCCCTTAAGAGGTGCCAAATGTGGGAAGCAGAGATTGTAGATGAATTTATCTGATAGTGTTAGCAGAGAGGTCTTCAACACTGCTATTAGTTTAGAGCAGTAATTTGTCAGCACGTCTAACTTTTGGAAGGGATAATTCTCTACTCAACGTTAGCAATCCTCTGACTTGCCACCAGGCATTATGTATTTTTAAACTTCTTAAGGTTCCCTTGGCCTAGTATGCCTGCATAGAAAAACAGGCATAACTACCACCTGCCTACCTTACTACCTGGCCTTTACATCCACCAAAACTGTGTTTACCTGTTGCCTCAAAGAGCTCAACAGTATCCCTTAAATCTGCCATTGCCGGGTGCCAGCCTCACTGCCAGCTGCCGGGTGGGAAAGCCGGTTAGTGAAAGCAGTACCAATACATAAATATTATGTAAATGCATCTGCAATATAAATGCCACAATACTGACAGCAGGCTGGAAAATGAACATGGAGAGATTCCTCTGTCAACATTGTAAAACAGGATCACTGAATGAAAGACCGCCGTGTGTGTGCCTTGTTTTGCCAGCTGTGCTGCAGCATGTGCATCTGGGGTTGGATGGCTCATGTACAATATTATTGGGTTTTGGGGAAGTGGCTAACCTGTAGCCTGGTCTATCCCAGTTCCTGGGCAGGAATTACTGTGGAGGAAACAGGCAGCAATGTAATTGAGATTCTTCCTGTGGTTATTCAGTGCTGAGCTGTCAGAGGAGGTTTTGACACAGTAGGTGATGAGATAAAAGACTTTCTCTTGTAGGACATCTGCTCAATGGGATTGCCAGTCAGTGCCTTTTCCTCCTCCATGCACAGTCATATTGTGGTCAATCAAGGGATGGCCTTCTGGTGCTTACTCTCTGCAGGGTCTTAAACCCTGCAGTGCTACTCTCTGTGATTCTTAGCATGCCCTGACTTCCTCTGGATGCCTGTGATAGAAGTATTTGCCCCTCCCCAGGTAGGAGCTTCCAAATTAGATTTCTCTTTCACATGTTGTTTCATTAGCTGTGTTCTGCTGAAGGAAGGCCAGGCACAATACCAAAGCCCTCGTTTTGGGTCAAAGATGTTTTAGGAAGCAGCACTTGGAAATCCTGCACATCAGGAGCAAGTTGCAATGGAGGTCTAATATTCCTGGAGAAACAAAACTGCCAGTGAGAATATTTAAATTCCACCCATTAAAAAAGGAGAAAGTTCATGAAAAGTGGACTAAACAGATTAAAGGTCTAGGGAGCTTTGCAGGAGGGGTAAGGTGATGAGCAGTAGCTTTTTAAAGAAGGAATCTAAAGTGAAGAAAGATCAAAATGTGGTGGCACTAGTAAAAAGTATAGTTTTTTTTTTAAGGGTCAAATGACCTGTGGAGAGCTGATCTTAAAAAACACCTTATTTTTTGACTTTAGGCCTAATTCATAGCATTAACATTCATTGTATAAATAATTTCCTAAATTATACAGCTGTTTATTTTTAATAAGATTATAATGGTGAATTTTTATTATGACATGAATAAAACTAGTCTGGCTAATTACAATGTCAGCACTTCCACCATCTTGTTTAATTGTGTTTAACACAAAAAGGAGAAAGAAGCCCTTGAGCCCCTGGTTAGTTTTTTGTGCACATCCTAACCATCTCTTAGATGCATCTTATGCATACTGACTGCCCTGCTCTTCTCTGCCTATTTCCATGTAATTGTCACCTGTAAAGGGCCCTCTTGGAAGAAAAACAAAAAGAAGAAAAAAAAAACAACCCAGAAGCACAGTTCTTGGACTGCCCTCTTGCTTTTTTTCCACCTTTCCAGTCAGATATGATTTTTACAGGTTCTATCTTGAGAAGTACTAAATCCAGAAACCAGTATTTTATGCCATCTGGAAGCTTGATATCCTTGTTTTTCAAATGGCTTCCAATATATATATCTAATTCTAAATACTCACAAATTATGGGTGGCTAAAATCCAATTCAGAGCAGAATAAAAGCTAATTGAAGAAGGTAAACACAGAAGCTAATGTATCACAATGCACCAGGTGACTGGGAGAATCAACACAAAAGAGAGATGTCTGAGACCTGCTAATGGACTGGAGGAGAGAAGATGTTTTCCAGGCAGAAGCACAAAATGAAAATGTAGAAATGCTTGTACAGCAGCTGGAAAGAGTAAGGAGAGCTTTGCAGGGTGTAAGACTTGGGGCAGGCAGGGAGAGTGTTTTGCAGCAGTACTCAGGAGCAGACAGGGGTGCCCATCAGAGTGGGGCAGTGGCAAAAAGGCTTAAGCTGGAAGATGGCAGCATTTTTAATGCAAAAATGCTGAGGTAGTATAAATAGGAGAAGTGAGCCATGGAGGCTGAAAAGAGAGGCTTGGTAATAGTACCAGAGGATGAAAAGCAGACAGATGAAGCAGGCTTTTGGCTACCCTCCTCTCCACCCCTGAGAGAAGCAAGTACAGAAGCTACAAGGATGCTGCTGCTCTGCAGACAAGGGTAGAGTCCTTTGCCTTGGGTTCTAGGAAAGACTCCAATGCAAAAACCAGCTTCTCCAGCTTGGCATTCAGTGAATATTTATCTTTTGTGTGTATGTAAATAAACCTGTAGGTATATATATACATATACACACTTTTTGTTTTCTTTCTTTTCAAAGTTGCAGTAAAAATAATCAACAGCACTGCCAGGTAGCCTTGAGCTTACTGCCTTCTCAAAGATATGAACTGCTGGTTCCACAGCATATCCCCAACAACTACAGAGGGTGAAAGAAAGGTGAAAGAAAGGCAA
Organism: Serinus canaria; assembly: GCF_022539315.1. Classification (NCBI taxonomy): domain Eukaryota; kingdom Metazoa; phylum Chordata; class Aves; order Passeriformes; family Fringillidae; genus Serinus; species Serinus canaria. The sequence goes on from NC_066315.1 coordinate 82,885,284, forward strand.
AAGAATATGCACAGTAAAAATAAATACAAACAAAATCCAAATAAAGGAAGGACTCATCTTCTCTACCTGGTAATTCTTGGGTGTAATATGAAATCAAACTTCTGTTCCTGAATAAAAATATTCGCCATACAACTTCTGAAGAATAAATTAAAAAGGGGGCTATTAATGGTTACATAATAGGCAAGAAAAACCCAAACAACTCTGGCTGTGACTGTGAGGAGTCTTTGAAACTTGTTGAGAGAAGGGAATTTTCCACTATCTGAAACCTTAGAGAGTCATTGTGGAAGTGTAGGAGAACTGTGTTCAGAACATCTCTTGGTACTGCAACCAATTATGACTTCTAGTTTACATAATCCAAAGACAGTGGTATGCAGCCCTTTGGCAAAGTTTGACTCTGCTATACTAATTAAGCATTTTCAAAGAGATATGTTAGACACGTTCAGACTGGGGGAAAGGACCCTGGCTTCTATGAATAGGCCAATCTTGTGCCCTGTGAAGGAAAGGGATTTTTCCCACTGCTTCGTCAGGAAGGAGAAATCTTCACTCTTACAGTGGCACCGGGTTTTCCAAACCTAAACAAATATTTTTTTAAAAAATGAATCACTGATCCTTAAATGCATCCCCAGATGTTCATATTGAATTTGCAGTATTTATCATGCTGAGCTTAATTGTCCATTCAAATCACCCTAACTGAGGAGTGCTCTGCTTAAGGGAGTCACCATATGCCAATATAAAACCTGTGTTAAGAGACTGGAGAATCAAGCCTACGCTGTTTTACTTTACATCACTATGCATTGCTCTAATCTGAGGGAGAAATAATTGCAAATGTTTTAACTGTGAAAGAATAGGGAGTCATCAAACCTTCAATCATATTTTAATATGCAGTCACACTCCACTTTCATAAATAGGAATTGGAATAATTATAAAGACATCATTTTTAATTGTCACTCATCATTTATCCGGCTCCTTAAGTAGAACACACATTTAATTAATGCCTTAGGTTTCAGCGTCAATTACCACATTAGATGTTCTCCCATATTCATTCCATCTGCTACAAGTAAATACTTCACCACTGCACAGTTATACACCCATATAAGATCACGATCACAAATTTTCCTGCCTCCTCACGACCTATTGTACAGAAAGTGAAAAATTTTGCAAAACACAGACACAAAAAATAAGTTTTGGCTTGAAATTAGAGATGTTTTCTTACAAGCATAAGGAATTTGCTCAACTCGCAGGTACTAGTTTAGCTAAGAATGATGTGTTGCTCATAATGAAGATGCAGAGCATGTTTGGGCTCTGAGATACCAATATGAACATCTTTGGATTACCCACCACTCAGGGCATGGGACAGCATTTTGTTGGTTTGTGGTTTCAGGTATTTCTTTCAGCTGTCTTGCATTTTTTCATAGCTAGTTTGGTTTAAAGTCTTCAGGTGATTTGGATTTGACCACGTTCTTCAGGAAATTGTGCTAACAATTGCTTACGTTCACTCTTGTTAGATCAGCATCCTTATGTCATTTACTATAAGGCAAAGCCTTCCCAGCCTTTCTTGTTGCCCTTTTTGACCTTTTCCAGTAAGTGCCCTTTTTTTAGTGTGTCTTCCAGCTGCAGTCTTTGTGTTGTCTCAGGAATCTCCCTTCTCAGTGCTCCTCAGCTTGTTCATCTCTTTAAGGACTCTCACATCCCTTTTCCACACTTGAAGACCCAGTCAGGTCAGCTGTGTGCCACTACTCCTGGGTTTCACTCAGGTCACCATGCTCTGGAACACTGCCTCCATGCCATCTGCCTGCTTTATTCCCATGATCTACAGGAGTAATCCCTCAGCAGTGGGGGCAGACACTGCTCTCTGGGCTGCCTTACCCAGTGAGGAGCCTGATGCGGGGTCAAGGCTAAAGCTAAGGCAGCCCCCAGTGTGTTCCCCTGCATAAATGCACCTTGCACTCACCCTATCGGGGATGGTCATCGTGCTGCTGCCAGGAAAACCTTAGGGCAGCTCAAATGGGCTGAAAAAATAAGCCAAAGGAAGGAAGGGAGAACACACAGGTGCCCCTAATTCTGGCTGGTCCAAGACAGAAGGAGAAGAGTGAAATGTCCCAGGTGGTAGAAGATGGTCTGAACATGCTGATACTTGTCAATAGGGTATGCTGACCTCTCTTGCACTGGAGCCCTACTTCATGAGAAAGATCAGTTTTACCACCCAGTCTCTCCATGGCAGAACTTGGAGGCCTTTCCCTTCCAGTTCCTCCTTTCTCACACCCTGCGAGAGCCCCATGCTGACCTTTGAGAATGGCCAGCACAGACGGGGGGTACCAAAAGAATTCACCTCCTGGGAATGTGCCTGAAGCTGGCTTGCCAAACTGCTTGCAAGCATTTTCTGGGCCATTTACTGCTGCTCTGAAGTTTTTCAAGCATCCACATGCTTCAGATGCAACTGCTGGTACATCCTGGGAACATTTCTTCAGAGAACAGGTAATGATGGTCTTTACCCCAGTGATCACAGGGTGTTAGGAGGGAAAGGAATGTGAGCCTGGATGGCTCCCCAAAGGTGCCAGAGGCACACTGGCAATTATCTTCACAAACACAACACAAAATACTTGTGTTCATTGTAGTTAGTTTTTCCTCTCAAAAGAAGTTATTTCCTCGAGCAGAGTCCAGACAAGTGAAAATCCCACACTAACCCATGGTCCTCTGTTGAAGTGGCATCCCCAAACTGGTAATCTCTATTATGACTTCCCCAGCATCTGTCCATTGGGTGGAATGACCTGAAAATCAGGAAGAACAATGAATCCCAGGATTCCAGTCAGCACTGGCACTCCTAATTGCTGCCCTGCACAATGGGTTGCTGTGTTACCCCTGCTAGGGGCTTCCCTGGGAACACTGTCATCTTTTGAGGAGTCATTTCGGTCTTTTAAAGTCACCTTAAATAGCTAACTAGTATGACCTTAGCATTTGCTCATCACCCAGCAATTTCCTACTCTGAGACAGACAGTATGTGCTGTAGAGAGGTCTACCTCTTTAGAACAGAGCTGTAGCTTATGTAATTTGCCATATAATTTTAAAACAATAGCACAGATTTGGATGTTCATTTAGAAAGTGGATATGCTAAACATTAAAAATAAATATCCAGCAAGGTTACATTTTTTAGAAATGATGCATTTATAAATTTTTTTAGAGTTGAAAGAATGTTTCAGGCTTGACATGATGGTCCTATAAATGAATATTCTTTGTGGTATAAGTACTTCATGAGAGAATGTTGAAACAGGCCATAAACTGTGGGAATAAGCAACATACTGACTTGATGAACTTTGTAACAATTGATTAAGTATTAATAAGCCTCCATGAACAACAAGTTCAGCCTTATTTGAAAAGGCAATTCTACTTAAAAGATTTTTATGAGCAACTGAGTACCGCAGACCACAATGTAAGATGAACAGTTATGAAAATGAATGTCTGTTCAGGAATTTTGAAAGACCAGTCCTCCTGAATATTTAGTTTCATCATTTTATGTTGGCTTGTTCGAATGCCAAAAGCCAGTCACTGAGGTTCAATACATTGCCTCCCAAACTGCTGTATTTCTAATAGCCACAAACCTCAGATTTTTGGAGGCAATTTGATCACATTTCACATTCAGTCCAAGTAAGGCCTTTGAACTAACCTGCCTCGGGAATGTTACCCTTTTCTGTTAAGTATTAGTGAAAAATATTAATTTCTTTCAGATTTTTCCATATCCTTCATCACAAATCTAAGCAACCCCATGACCCCTAAACCTCAAGAATTTATAATACAGTTCATTTGCAGAGATCCCAATTCTGGCCACCCATAACTTACCAGATGAAATTATACTTATGTTTTGTTGTTCCTATCTCATCAGTTCTTTCAGTTACTGAATGAACGAGATCTTATGTTCTTAGTATATACAAATAACAAACATAAAGAACTTGTGAGAAATAGGAGACAGAAGTGAAATAAGTAGGAAGCATCCACTGAGTATTATGCCCAGCTACTGACTGCTCTTTGAGGGAGTAAGAGTTGGTGAACACTGAGGAGAGCTGATCCTTAGAGCTAATGCTGTCACTGACCACACCCACACCCATTCCCTATTGGGACACACTGGCACCAAATGTGTCTTCATTTAAATGTTTCTAACTTGATAAAAACAGAGCAAAAGCCTCAAGCAGATAGCCTGAAGTGCAGGTACTGAGGTACAGTACCACACAGCACAGTGCAAAGGTGATATTTCCCTATTTGCACTTGTGTGAGTTTGAAAGAGGATTTGTTCTGATGTTCACTTTTCCCTTTCCCACATCCATCACTGCCTTTTTTTCCCCAAATGACGGCTGCATTGTGACCAAGCTCTGTGTGCTCATCTAACTCCTTCCAGCAATTCTTGTAATGGGCTGAGCAGAAATGGCACAGGGACAAAAGATGGAGTCAAAAAGCAGGAGATACTACCCAAAAGCCAGGAGTTGGGCATTTCTCTACTGTTTCAGAGACTCATTATTCTTTCTGTCCACTGCATTTATTGCCATGGTGTTTAGGAATTTCTGCCCTGGATTCCCATAATGAGCTATTTCTATTAAGTGCTGTATAGAGGCAGAACAAAGAGATGGTACTTCCTTTAAGATCACACCGTGGACAACAGCAGATGGTGATGAGCAGACAGAGGGGGAGTACAGGAAAACAACAAGACAACTGTGAAACTAATTAGGATTGTAAAACTCTGGACAAGTCTGGTCACAATAGAAATATTAGTGGGTTTGGAGGGTACATTATTTCAGCTTCACAATCAAAGAAGCAGCAACCAGAATAAATCTACAGGCAATATTTTTTATATGTCCTTGTTTCTGAGAGGGGAAAATCTTGTAGAAAACACCTCGAGTCAGTATGGATGCATGCAAAATATGTAACGTCTGTATGAAATGAACATTTTTATTTTCCTCTTTTTGTTACCCTTGGATTATTGCAGACAAGCCAAAGTACAACCCTGTTTTATTCTACACTTCAGGACATTTAACTGTCCTTTTAATGAATTCAGATATTCTGCAGGAGACAAATGAATGCCCCATTTTTTCCTTCTTTCCTATGTGACAATTGTGCATTTTTGTTGGGATGCTGATCACATTTAACACCAATTTTTACCATACCTGGGAGAGTATGTACTTCTTAAAATCCACGATGTCCCTATGATAATGATAATTTTTAAAAAAGGAAACAGACTCTACTGGTTTTCAGTTTAGAAATTAAAAGCACTCCTTCCCTTCCTAGCACCATTTTATTTCTCCCTGAGACATCCACGTACTGTCATTGTCTCCATATTAGTCATGTCTCAGAGACGGCAGAATCAGCTGAGAATTTATAAACTGCCTTTATATCTTTGACTGTTTGGGCTTCAGATTCCTCCCTGGTTCTCCTATGCTGCATATTTGGCTGGTGCTATCTGTCACTCATGCTCCTTGCTGTTATCTTTGACAGAGAGCTGTTCATCAGAAACATCCCTTCCTACAGCTTTCTTCGCATTCCTGACTTGCTCCAAGTTATTAGTCTGTATAAAGCAATGCAGTGCTTTTCTGTGATTTGTCTCAGCAGACCTTGGAACCGCGCTAATCGCCAAGTTATGGCTGTCTGTGTATCGGGCAGAGGAATGTGTGGGTAGCGTTTGTCTCTGCGAGGAGGAAGTCCAAGAGCCAGCCATTAGGATATTATTAACTTTGTGTCTGAGGTTCAAATATTAACATATCTCTTCAGAGCACTGAAAGACACTCCTGAGGATTTTGCCTAGTAGTCCAGGCTCCAGCAGCAAAAATACCCCACAACCCAAGCCCCAGCTTGATTCTACAGCCCCCAAGACATGCCAAAGCACCGTGATGTGGAAGTGTTTCTGAGGTAAACTATTCACAGAGTACATCATGACAGGCATGTTTACTCCCAGATGCTCTTTCCGTTTGAGTTGATGTCCCAGCCGTGGTGAGCAGAAGTCTGTAACAGATGTAAAAGACAAAGTGCCACCTTCCCCACACTGGGGAGTGGTAGATGGTGCCTGCCCTGCCTGGGAAACATGGTTAACATCTGTGCAGCCCTTTGTAAAGCCAGTTAGCACTAGTTAACCTTTATCTTATGTATTCTTTTAATTCTAGTTACCAGGTAGCTTCTGTTAATCAAAAGAAGAGTCAGGAAAAAAAAATGGAACACCATTAAATGTGTGTTACAAGTTTTGCCAGGTATATTGCAGTACTGGGCTACAGGGAAAATGGTTGTTATGAGGATTTCAGTAAATTCTGAAATGTGTGCATAAGATTTATATAATACAAATTAGTTAATACATATATTATATGAAAAAAATATATACATACATGTATATTTTCCAGCTTTGGCCATCCGAAAGTTAGATGTCTGATTCACAATTATTGCCTGAATTGCCTCTACAGTCGATGAGCATGGGTGACTTCCCCAACGGACTAGACAGAACTAGATTCCTTACTTTTAGACAGCATGGTCAATGTTCAAGCAGTACCATCTGATAAGCTCAAACAAGATGTATGAAATAGAAGATTCCAGAGGAATTCATATGTTAATATACCTTTTCACATAGAGCTCTAAAATTTTTGTACAGATCTTTTCAGATCAGCTGCACTGATCCTTTTTGCACCTCAGCAAAATTAATGATACTTGTAAATGGAATAAGGTGCTCCCTGGCAGTGGTCCACAGTGTTGGCACAGAGTAAGGTCCCATACTGAGGGTTTGAATACATGCTGTAACTTATGTAATATATGTTGTGATCTGGCATCCTTCAGTTCTGTTGAATACTTTTGTGCACAAGCAGGTTACTGGTCAGCATGAGAGTCTGGCAGCACACTCTCCAGATGTCATGATTACAGCAAAGACTGAAAGAGCTTTCTTAGGTAAAGGAACATGTGAGAAACACTCTGTGTTATCATCTGTTGTGAAAAGTTGTAAAAAGAGAAGATGCTCAGGGCAGAGCCAGAGGCCTTTCACTGGGCCTGGATATCATCCCTTCATTGGAATGAGTCAGATGGCTGCTCATGAATACTCAGTTTTACCATCTCTGGGCTCTTCAGAAGCCAGTCTGCATTTCTACCAAAAAAGAGCAAACCCATATTAGACAACAGTGCAAAACTGCACCAGGGGCTGCTCAGTCTGGACATCAGGAAACATTCCTTTGCTGAGAAAGTGGTCATACACTGGAACGGGCTTCCTAGAGAGGTGGTTAGTGCCCAAAGCCTGTCAGTGTTTTAGAATCATTTGGATAGTGTCCTTAACAAAGAGATTTAACTTGGTCAGCCCTGACTGGATGGGCGATGTAAATCCCTTCCAAAGAGTCTGTTCAATTCCATTCTAAACAGTAAAATCTCAACTTAAGAGGGATTCCATTCACCCTGCCATCTTCTCCAGCATTCTCTGTTTCCTGAAGAATGAGTCAGCCTGTTCAGTACTTCTGAAAATATGCCTCTTGCTTGAGCTTTGGTTGGGAAGGAAATATTTTTATCATGAATGAGCACATACTAGTGGCTTTTCCCCCATCCACCTGTAGAAATGTATTGTTTTATAGTCAAAGACCTGAACAAAAGTTATATGCAAAGGAACTTGCGGGAAACTATTGGGAATTTACTCTTGTAATATCTTTGAAACTACCTTTGGATACACCAGGAGGGCTAGGAAATACAGCACGGTGTGCAACTGCCTTCCTTTTACACGGATATTTTTCTTGTATATTTGTAATGGTCAGTTGCAAATTTTCAATAAACAGAAATGAGTATTGCTGTGGATTACTTCCTGAATATTTTGGTAAAGGATTTTCTGTCCTTGAAGAACCTGAAGGGGAAATGTTTTTAGTGATGTCTAAAAGGAAGTACTGTGCTCCCGTTTTTTATTTTTTCCCGGGGAGGGGGATTTTCCCCACTCTTTTTACAAGAAACTCTTTTTATGGATAATTACTTGCCTTAGTGCTGCATATAACACTACTGTGCACAAAGCATTGCTGTCTGACCTCCTCGTTAATTATGCTAAGCAGTACAGCTGCTTTCCACCAACTGATGAAATACAACAAAATAGCTTGCCTGCCTGAGGACACTGGCTTTCTGAGTCAAGAAAAAGGCAGAAGCAAAGTTTAACCTTTAATCTAAAGTTTAGGTACGTGCTGAGGGTTAGTGGAGACAGGGCTTCCACATATGCCCTGACATTGCTGACTCCAGCATCAGGTGGCTGCACAGCATGTCAGGAGCCAGGGCTGGAGGTGAAGTCCTCGTTTCTCCTTCACCAAAATGGAGAGTGCATGTGATGTAAGTAAGTGAAAATATGGTTTGGGCATTGGCAACAGCTCCTGACAAGGTTGATAAGCTGCTTTATTCTGGATGCTGTTTCTCAGGCACTTGAGGAATTTGCAGAGGGAACATAAATTTATAGGTGATACCCTATGGAAAAAAACCCTCAACTCATCACAGCCTGAAATAAGCATTTTTGAAGAATGGCTAAGTAAAGCTAAAAAAGGCAACTCCTTTGATGCCATCTGGTGCTGCCCATTAATCAGACAACTATTCTCTTTTAATTAGGGACTAGCCCTGGTAGGCCTTGTTATATCCGTATCCCCACAGACACAGATACAGAGAGCTCTCTATGTTCTTAATTTCCACTTTGTCCTCTACTACACAATAATTTTAAAGACAACTAATTTTCTACTAAGGGTGTTAAGTGATTTCAAACTTTTGCTGTTGTTATCTTTATTCCAGGTAGACTTCAGTAAAATAAAGTGCTTCTCTGTAGCAGTAAGCTCAACACTGGACATTATAGCTACAAGGACACATTACAAATCAGTGTGCAGATTTACTTTCCATGTTTACATGTGATGGACCTGAGGCACAGAGGAATTGTGATCCCTAAAGTCACAATGACTGGAAAATGTGTGCCTCAAGTTCTGCTTTTTCTTCTCTTAAAATGTGTTGTTGGACAACATCCCCGCCTCTGGTGGGAAATGGGGACAAGTCTTCCTTTCACTCATAACTTAAAAAATAAAAAAATCCAACCAGAATCAAAATCCTTGTTGTCATGATGATTACCTGGGAGTGTTCCATCACCTAGAAACAATGGCTATGTTATTTTGTGGGCTTTTCTTTGTCATTGTGGTGTCAGAGAACTTCCAGCAGACCCAGGGAAAGACCCTTTCTGGGTCCATTTTCCAGATGCCTCTCAGATGAAGAGGATGATTTTCCTTCTTGGCCCTTTGCCACTCTGTTAGCTGGGCTGCAGTGAGCCATGTTTATAGTTCACATGGCTGAAGATAATCCCAACAATACACACAGTATGAGGAGAGTACAGCTGGACTGATGGGAAAATAAAACATCGGAGGATGAAAAAGCAGAGGAGGTGGGGGTTTTGGGAGCTCCAAGCTTTTTCCCCTTCAGCCAGGGTAATCAACCCAGTCATAAATTAAAAATTTATTCCAAGACAACACATAAGTTACTCAGAAGTCATCATCATCACAGGGCTCTTGTTCACAGAGTCCACATAGATTTGGAAGGGAAAAAGCGAGTCTGCAAAGGGAATTGTTATTTTTATCAGTAGTTAGTCATTATTTGTGGTCTTTCCAGATAAGAAAGCAGAACATATTACAGTACTTATCACCAACATTATCTGCCATTAGACACAACTGAACTGTATTATTGCTTCTATTTTTTATTTGTTTACATTTTTCAGTCTCAGAGCCGTTACACAGAACTCAGCTCCATAGCCTCCCTTCTTTTGTCTTTATACCTATGCATAAATAATTTTCTAATCAATAGCATTTTCAGAAATCAAAGTTCAGTTTTGACAAGTGTGTGAGGTCTACACGGCATTAAATGTAACACTGGTCTTGTGTGGCAAGAAAATCCTTTAAAATTTGTCTATTCAAGTGTAAAATGACATTGATACATGCTCCTCATTAATCCAGAATTGACCTTTATGATCTAAAACACTGCTGTATCCATTCATACTATTTTTCAGTGACAGAATATAAATTCTATAAGGTAAAGAATGTACTTGATGGGTTCTTGTTCTACTTTAGGGCCAAGCTCAATAAATAGTGTATAAATAATATATATTGGAAGAAAATATCATTGAAGATCATTGAAGCCAGCATTGCATGAATTTCTGTAACATTCTGGTTTTTTTCACTGGATTGCTCACCAGTCATGAAATCTTTCCTACTTTTGACTGTAAATATCATTTGTTGAAAACATTTGCTGGTTGGTTTGGGTAAGTGGAATGCCTACCTGTAGTTACTCTACAAGTTGTTTGCTCTGGTATTTTATCAGGCTGTGCTATACTGCATAGTTGTAACACCTGGACTAGATGGCTGAAAATGTTTAACAGGATAACGTTGAAGAGCAATTAGGAGAGAGAAAAAAAAGGAAACAAAAGCCAGTAAACCAACCACCTCTTACAATTTCAGATCAGGTAAATATTTTAAGGGGACAAATACTGTGATGCTACAAACAGCTCAAATAACAAAAGCTGCTGCCCTACAAGCAGCTATAAGATCATTTATTCACACATACATTTGTAAATCTTCTTCTCGTCAGCTGACTCCTGAGATAATCCAAGACAATGTTTGTCTCTAATTGTAAAAATCCTTGAGAGTTTGTCCTGGAACTGAGCCAAACAAACCCGAGCAGCTTCAAACATCAAGTTTTGTTAACTTCCCCATCCAAATCTCTACAAAACCTATTTTTCCAATAGTGGAAGTCCCTGTTTCCCTTCTATTCCCACAAACTACTTAGTCTGGGGCTGTACCCAGGTATAAACTCTATCAAGGCAAAGATTAGAGACTAGACAGGTGCATATTCTTTCTCATATTCTTTCCCTTTGGGGATTGTTAGAAGGTATGAAAAACCTACTGCAGCTTTTTTCTACCCACCACAATTTTTCTTTGTCCCTAAAGGTGTGTATGGTAGATGCACAGTATGAAAAAAGTCTGAATTTATCACAGACTGGAGGAAATGGACAAAGAGAATGAGAGGAAAAGAGACATGGGAAGGAGGGCTGAAAGCAGCACACCGGCTGAGGTGGAGGGAGGGCGGGGTGGAGGATGGGAGGGCGGTGCGGGAGGGCGGGAGGAGGGAGGGAGGGACGGGAGGGATGGCGGCGGGAGGAGGGAGGCGGAGGAGCGGAGGAGGGACGGAGGGCGGGAGGAGGGAGGGAGGGAGGGCGGAAGGGAGGCGAAGGAAGGAAGGACGGCAGGGAAGGAAGGAAGGAAGGGGAAGGAAGGACGGCAGGAAGACAGGAGGAAGGAAGGAAGGAAGGACGGAAGGAGAGGCCGGACGGAAGGAAGGAGACGGAAGGAAGGGAGGAAGGCGAGGAAGGAAGGAAGGAGAAGGGACGGCAGGAAGGACGGCGGAAGGAAGGCAGGAAGGACAGGAAGGAAGGCAGGACGAAGGAAGGAAGGGCAGGAGGAAGGACGGAAGGAAGGGACAGGCAGGACGGAAGGCGAAGGAAGGCAGGCAGGAAGTGCAGGCATGACGCTGCCGGGCCGTCCGGAATGTCCGGACGGCACGTGACGGCAGGACGGTAGTCCTTCCTTCGCTTCACTCGTCCTTCCTTCCTGCCTTCCTTCCTTCCTTCCTTCCTTCATTCCTCCTTCCTCTCCTTCCTTCCTTCCTTCCTTCCTTTCTGAAATAACCCACAGAGAATGTATGTAGGTACTGTATAGCTAAGATTCTATTGCTAATTATTGGACCTATTTGTAATTATTTTCTGGCTTATGACCTTACAAATTTTCAATTCAGTCTCATTTCAGTCTTTCCCAGCTCAGTCTTTACTGTGTTTCAGGCCACACCATTTGGATACCAGTGGTGAGAACAGAGCACATTAAGAATGGTTTGATCTGAAAATCTTTGCATTTGCGAATTTTGAAAAACACAAAGAAACAGCAAAACTGAGTCTTCACTGGTTTTCTCTCTTTCATATCTACAGCATTAGTTACCAATCTGAGTCCACAAAAGTAGGATAAACCATTTATTTGCTTGAGTGTTTTATATAAATTGCTGTACAAAGGACTAAAGCTGGGTGAAAGGCAGTGGTTGGCTTTTGAGCATAAAGTGGCTGAGTCTCAGAGAGAGCCCACAAGCTAGAAATACACAGGAGTTGTGATGGGAATCAAATTTGACCTTTTTATTAATTCCAGGAAAATCTTATTCATCTGCAACACTGAAAACATTCCCTGTGCTGCTTTTGTTTCAGCAAGGCTGGGAAACAGGAATACAGCAGGGGCAGGACAAAAGCTATTCTTGCAGATTTCCCAGCTCAGCTAAACCCGGGACGAGCTGGAAAGCCCTGAGAAAGCCTGGAGACTCCCAGCCGAATCCGGAGGTTTCAGGAGACTTGTCCACAGGGAACAGGAACGGGAAGGTCAGGCTGGGGAAGCAGCAGGAACAGCCTTTGGTGTGGTATTTCTGTTCTGGCGCTTCCTGCCTGGGCTGAAGCAGGGAAGAGTGAAGTACGTGACTGTTTTAAGCAAGGTTCTCAGAGCAGGTTCAGTGTGCTCTGCCCCCAAAGGTCAGGAGCCAGGCAGCAGAGCTAAGGAGATTGTGTGGGATATAAGTCTCTGGTGGACATGGCAGACTGTCCCTTATATAGCAAGTGCCGCTAAGTGGATAAGAGAGGGTGCCCTGCAGTGGCGGCAGGGTGCTGGCCCTGTTTCTGCAGTGCTTTTCTTGCAGCTCAGGCACCTGGCTTCAGGTGGTTGTACCTGGCTTTCAGACTCTGCTACAAGCACCCTGCAAAGGCCCTTTGCAGTCCTGAGCAAAGGCTTTGCTATCTACTGATAACAAAGATACTTCAGGAGCGATGAGCGTTACCAGTTCTATAGTGCAGCACTGAAGGATGAGGAAGTACTTGTTACCTGTGCAAAAAGGATGCTGTGGTGTCAAAACCACATCAGTCTGCAATTTTTCATGTTTTTCATGTTTTCCTGCTTTATTTCTGTTTGTTGACATCCACGGTACACTTTAATAAGATTTACCCAGAATCTTACTATAATAAACACTACTACAGCTCATTTCTATGGTGCTGCTGTTAATATTTAATGGAAAATGAGACAGGCGCCCCATTTTATGAGGCAATAGTATGTTTCCTGACTGGATAAACTATGCCTGCTGAAGGACTGAATAGTTTTGCCCTACATGGGATGGAGATAATTGCTAAGGGAAATATGATGTCTACTGTATTCTCCTATTCTCCAGTGTTGTCTCAGTTTAAGAAAGGACAACAACATCCCCCAGGCTGCCTGCCAATCCAGTTTGTTGTGACCACCTACCATCTCCCATGTCTCAGAAACCATCCTATGGGACTTCAGCTGCTTAGCAAATAAGCAAAAAGTGACTATCAGACCTAGAGCAAGAACGAAATAGTGTTCTTTACTCTTTCCCACATCAAAATTTATCTTTCCTGAAACTACAGCAAGGAGAACAAAAAAATTTACTTGCAGTTTTGTTCGGTGTGAAGGAGGCTGATGCACTGCAGGGTCAGAGCATCATCTGCATCTGACACAAGTCAGTAGAGCTCTAGTGCTGGGATACGTTGGGTAAGAGTTTGCTTAATTGCATGGTGCACTCAAAGCCTCCTGAAATTAAGCCAAAATGAGCATCTGTGCTAGAAATTCAACCCCATGATCAGGGTCTTCTTTGTTCTGCCTCTTGCAGAATATGAGCTTTCATTTTAGGTTTTAACCCAAAGGCTTTTGCATTAGTTCTAGGATTTTGCAGATGGTCTAACAGAAAAGGAATAATCTTTGGACATTTTGGAGCTGAATACCTACAACGTACAAACGCAGAGAAACTCTATGACCCTTGTTGTCCTGAGTACTCATATCTATATCTGTCAGACCTATAAAAAAACAAAGCCATCATATTTTATGGTGATATAATCCCATGTCACATGTGAACATAAGACTCAGAGCACGCCCTCCTGCTGAGTGCATTTCAGCCCAGACAGTACGTCATGCTCGTGCGATGGGACCCGCTGGTTTCTCTCTCCAGGTCAGACCGAGCTGCTCAGCCTCACTTGTTTCCCTCAGGTGCTAAGATGTTTCAGTGAATGAGTCCCTCATGGAGGAATGTCATTTCAAGGCCTCTTTGTCAGGTCAGCAGGAACCAGGAGATACTGTGCATGCTCCAAGCAAATCCAGGGGTGCAAGGGGCCAGCCTTTTTTTGTGGTCAGCTTTTCTTTCACCGAGTTGGTTCCTATCTTCCTGTTATGATGATGGTTGTGACAAGTCCAAGACCCTTAACATCTAACAAAAATCCCAATGAATAGCCAGACTTCAGCAAATTCACCTGGTTCTATCTGAAATAGGGCCTGAAGAAAGACAAACTAGGAATGTGGAGACTGACTAAGTCACACTGGTAGGGGCAACATGGCTGAGCACCAAACAGTCCCTTTATCAGGGCATAGTAAAATGGCAATGGCTCTGCCAGAATTTTCCTTCTCAGGGTTATTTTCTTATGATTTTGAGGAATCCTTAAAGGTGGTTGCATCGGTGGAGAAGGCAGGCAGGTCTCAGCACCTGCTGCTGTTATTTTGAATAGGTCCATTTTTCCCTGATCTAAATTTGATTTCCAAATGCATAAGTAAATCTGAGCATCACATCCTAAGTGACACAGTGACACAGCCCTTTGGTACATAGAATACTAGGATGTGTGGCTTCCCACTTGAAAATATTTTAAACTTTATTTCTGCATTTAAAAATCATGTTTTAAACTGACTATGGGATCAAATACATGCAGTGAAATTAAATTCTTCTCTCAGGATCCTCAGTTATGCTTGATTGTTTTCATACCATTTGAAAATGAAGTTTTGGGTTATCCTCTCAGAAAGTTTTTACTGATTGTCCATTATTCAGGCTGGTTGTGGGGGGAAAAAAACAACCACACACTATATGTGGTTAGATAATGGGCCTGGGAGAAGCCAGTCAAAAGGACCTGTGAAAGGGGACACATCATCAGACACTGCCTTCAGATTTCAGGCAGCTCATAATCTGACAAATTACCTCATCAGTGTTCTCTATTCAACACATTTTGACTACGTCTTTTTTTTATGAGCAGCAAGTTACTGCCTGTGTCAGCATTTTGAAGTCTGTCCTGTCATTTTCTTTACTTTATAGAGAGATGGAGGTTCCTGTGGTCTTGTCTGTGTAACTCTCCCAGCTCTGAAAGGTGAATTCTGGGTGTTGTGGAGTTATTACTTAATTATTTCATGACTGATAGGAAGAGTTGCCGTGTGATGTCTTCTCTTAAATTTCCTGGCCTCATTTCTTTCCTGCTTCCTCTCAAAACAGAGCTGTCTTCCATCCAAAATGAAAATTAGAAAGAATAACCACGAACTGCAGCTCCAAAAATCACAGTAGCAATGATAGAAGAATGTATTCTGAGCAGCATCAGTTTATAATTAAACCATTTGTCTTTCACAAAAGGTGTCTATACTAGTAGGATATAATATTTTTATAAGCTTTTTTTTCCCCCCAGATTTCTTTTCTGTTGGAGAACTGAGTATTTAAACACAGTCAGTAGCAGCAAATAATATCCTTCTAATACCACTTTTAGCTGATGCATTTGGGACCTTGGCAGACTGCAGTGTTCTTTCAGCTAATGGTTAAAATCATCACTGCATGCAAATGTTCTTCATAAATAGCTCCAGGATCTGCCTCTGCAAGGTGATGAGCAGCCTCAGCCCTTATCAGTATAAAGTGGGAGTCTGGCAATCATCTCATCTCTTGGGATCAAAGGACAGGAAAGGCTGAATACTGAGCTTTGGGCATGATTTCTTTTTCCTGCAGTTGAAGTATTCATCAAGTTAGGAAGCAGTTCATAGTTTGAGTGGTGTCAATGTGAAATTGCTATTCATCTGTTCTTAGGTTTTCCTAAGATCCAGTGATTCAGCAATCAAAGTCCCCCATATTAGAGGTGATGGGACCCTCCAGTGGGCATTTTACATTATCTGGCACTTTGCCTGGCTTCAGCAGGTTGCCACTCTCCCATTCCTCTCTTGGCTCTCATAAAGAATAAGAAATTATCACACAAAAATTCTCAGTCCATCTGTCAAAGCCACCCAGAGAAGACATGGGCAATGGCTTGGGGAGAAATCAGCGCATCAGTGCTTTCTGCCCTCCAAAACCACTTCATTCTGTCCACCTCAGACTTTGCCCTGTCTTAGCCTTTCATCTATTGTCTCTCTGGGTTCTCATAAGTCATGAAAAGTGTTTTGTTGTGTTCTCTTCCCTTCTATAGCCAGCATTTCCTAAGCATCCGAGTGCCTTGCATTTTCCACAGCTGGCCTCTAAGACAGTTGCAGCCTCGGGCGCAGGGTTGGGTATATCAGCTATGGTCATGATTTATTTTTGGGATGCAGGACTATGCCCACATCTCAGCAGCTGTGAATGTTGGCATGTGCTGGGGACAGGAAAGGTTTACATTGCCTGGATTCCAGGGGACTGATTTAGAGCTACTCATTTTTGAGTCAGTTGGCCAGATAAAACCCATGCTGACTCCCCCTGGAAAGCTACCACCTAAAAACAATATGGTCTCATCTTCAGCTCTAGGGCTGTGCCCTCAAGAAAACCAGCCTTCCCTTTGGTTCCTCTTTCTGCTGCAACTCCAGCTCCTGGTGGGCAGAGGACAATGGGCATTTGCTGGGATTGTGTGTTTATGTTCTGTGTATGTCTGTTATGTGTCTGTCTTTGCTTAGGAATGCCGAGGTGCCAAGCCTACCTCTCCTACCGGCACAAGGGGGATCAGAGCTGCACTGCTCAGCAGCCACATGTGTTGATGGAGAGGTGATCTGGGGCTTTTTTCTCTTTGAGTCAGCATCCCCAGACCACAATGAGACAGCGGGTGATTAATTTCTGTCACTTTTTGGCACTGTGACCTGCCTGTAAAACATTTTGCCTCAACACAAACAAGATATGATGCAACGATTAGGAGAACAATTACAACTCTTAACTTCCATTTAATGACCATAGTAATGACAGTAATGGCAGGACAGTTCACCCTCTCCGAGCATGGCTTTCTTAGTGACATAACACATTCCAGGCTTTAAAGCACCTTTGTGGTTGTGATAAATGAAATGGTTCAACAAATTAAACATTTTGGAGAGAGAGAGAGAGCTGCTGAGTGCTGGCTGATACCTGGTTCATGTAAAAATAAAGCAGCAGCAGTCCTGGAGATTTGCTTCGTGCAAAGCTCTTCTTGTGGTTAGGCTTGCTGGCGGTGCAGCATGAGGTGCTGTAACCTGTCTAAGCTGCCTTGCCAGAGTCAGCCCTGCCTCATCTGGCCCTGATTCTCTGCATGACAAATGCTATCTCCCCTGCACGGCTGGGAACAGAGCCATGTCCTCAGAGCGCAGCTCATGAAAAATCTGGGTGGGACAGCTTATATTTTAGAAATGCCTGATGCAAGTAAATTGCTAAAGCAGCCCCTTTTTATGTGATGGTTTAATTAACAACCATCATGTTAATGCATTTAATATGATTCACAGCGCTTAACAGAAGATTTCTTTTCCGAGGCAGGGACCATCCCTTCCCTTTACGATTTAACAGGTTTTCCCTCACTGCTGTGAGGAGCAGAGAAAGTCCCTTGTCCTGTTCCTGAGCCAGCAAACTCCAGCACTCCAATGTGTGAGCACTGGAGACAAGGCAAATCACCACCAAAATCACTTTTGTCCAGATCTGGGCCCATCAGCAACAGGCTGAGGGTGCCTGAAGATTCCAGACAGAGTGGTAGGTAACCCCATGTACACTGCCAACCACAGCAGAGAGCACTTTGAGCAAAAGGTGCACAGTCAGCTTGCTAGTGTTGAGAGAAATTTCTGGAAACTACTGTGATCCTTAACATTTTAAAAGGATGTTTGTGTCCCAAACATTTGAACTGTGAAGGAACTGGACCATGCCTCTCTCTCTCTCTAGACTGTAAATAATTTGCAGTGAGAGCTGTTTTTATCACTGTACTTCAAACAACACTCAGCATATTGCTGGAACCAATTATATAAATAAATTATATAATATGTCTTTGGGTAACTTAAATACCATGCTGAGCAGTCAGTAGTTGAAAACTGAAAGATGCCCAAGCCAAACCTGAAAATAAGGAGATAAAACGTTAGATAACTCAGTCATATTTAGTATAGGTTTTATTATCTGTAGCAGCCTGGTAATATAGACAGATATTTGCATTAAAATACCATTGTTGCTCCAAACAAATATTTTTGTGTTACTTTGTTTATTGTGCTTAATAATATATTATGAGACACGCTGTAGTCATAACACACTGCTAAAAATTTTCTGTAGATACAACATTTACTTTTGATTAAACAAATGTGCTGGGAGTTTAGGATATCCCAGCACAATTTAATGTTATTACTCTGCTATTTTGGTGCAGTTAATTGAATTGCAGAATGGGCTACTTCAAGAAAATATGAATAATACCTTTCTTTGTTTCTAAAACTTAAGGTAAACAAATTTACTCCTACATGGTTTAGTGATGAATATCTCATTCTATTGAAGTTCAAAATAAGTCATATTTCCCTGCTTAAGCATAGTTTCTTGATAATGCAAAATGCTAGTTCTCAAAATACAGATTACAAAGCAAAGACCTAGATGAGCAAAATCAGCAGATAGCAGATATGTTTTGCTGGACACACCATGAGTATAAACAGATTAAAATCCATGGAGCTAGAGAAATGGAAGGCCAAACTTTTTAATCCTTTCTTAGTCAAGGATTCTCTACTGAAAATAAAAGGGAGGTAAGTTTCTCTCGACTAAAAGACTGTGTGTACAAGAGAAATACAAAAGAAAACCCAAAAACAAATAAACAAACAAACAAAAACAAAACAAAAAACCAAAAAAAACCACAGAAAAAAACCCCCAAAAATTAAATAAGGAGGGTAACAGCAAGATCAACTGCTTTCAAAGAAAATTAAGTCAGTGAAGGATGAAAGTGGGAGAGCAGTGAATATGAAATTATCATGGGAAAAGAAGGGAAGGCTCTCATGACAAAAGGCCATCAGTGGTTGGAAAGGCACCACTTCCTTCTCATCTTTGATTTTCACACACGTTGATGCCTCTGTATGGAAGAGATTACAGAGGTTAGTCTCTGCTACATTTTTCAGGACACTGACTTTTTATGCACATTCTCTATACTTTGAATCTTGACACCCAGAAGGCATTTGACTGATACAGGGGTGGGTGATGACCAAGACTGTGCTGCAGGAGGTGAAGAAAAAATAAAAATCCCTGAGCAAAACACTGCTTTAGTACTATTAGTCACCACCACATAAGCAGAGCCCTCTGCATCTGCCCACAGTGAAAGGGAAGCTGTCTCTGCTCAGGTTAGCAGGTCAAGGTGTCCTTGGTGTAGATAACTTGATCATTAGCTTCTTAGCACAAAGTTTGAGCTTTAATATGTATCACTTAGCTGCATATCATATAACCTCAGCGAGTCTGTTGCACACTATCCTTATCTAAATGATTAACATTCGATCATAAGTGGTGGCTAAAAAAAGGTGCAGGAAAGATCAAAACAGTGCCCTAATTAAGCAGCATCCCCTTGAACACATTCACAGTCTCAAGGTGACTCCTCAGTCTGTGCTCCTCAGCCCAGCGACAGGATTGTTTGCCAAAGTTTAGAGGAGAGCAATTGAAAGACAGCAATCTGCTCAGGGCCTGATTCCTGGAACAGGGAAGAGAGGAAATTCTCACTTGCAATAACTGGCATGCAGAGGAGCTCAGCCCAAAGGGTAACCAGGGCTCAGTTCAGCAGCTGAGTTATGCACCCCTAAAGCATGAATTTAATTTCAGACGGAAGTCCCAGAGCATGTAAAGGGCATTCTGCTCTGCTGTTGCGAGGGTATAGCCTGCAGACTGGAGCAAGGAGACATTAGTTCATTACACCAAGAAAGAAGTGAAGGGCCCTGACTACTTCTTGGAAAGGGTGCCCTTAGGGAGCTGGGAGAGGTCTCAGGAGAGGCGAGATAGGCGACAGCTGGGGTCAGGGAAATGTGAACTGCATCTACAGCTCGTTCGAGGAACATGAGGTCACATTTACAGTATTTGCTGATGAATGGCAGGATTTCACTGTACATCCTAGACAGTCTATCCTGCCCTGTTAGAAATCATAAAGCAATTCAATATGTGATAAGGGCGTTGCTTGGTACTCATCAAATCTGAAATCTCCATTTCTGCAAAGAGTCACGCCCTTCTGCTTCGATGAACTGTTGAATAATAAAAGCCTTTGGACTTGGCATTCAATGAAATGTGAAATCGAGGTTAAATGCCAGTTTTTCAGTCCAAGCACTTCGGGCTGGTTGAGGTGAGGCAATCAGTCACTGCAAGGACATAGGGATGCCTCACAGAGCCAACTATTTCTTCCTTATTTTTTGAACCAACTTCAAGGATTTTAGGCAAACTGAAAGTTAAAAACTCCTACTTGGGTAGGAACTTCTCTCCCCTATTTTGTCTACCCCATTAAAAAAACCTTGAATTGCACTTTTAAATAGTGGACAATGTGTAATCTTAGGAAATCACATTCCCAGTGTTCGAACATATTTTGGGACTTTGCTAATATGATATTAAAGTGTATGAGACACACTGGCTACCATTTGGTCTGAAGGAAACAACAGATGCCAGGTAAAATAAGAATCCAGTGCTGCCAGTTGCAGGGCCTGGAGGAAATACCAGAGATGTCGATGGAGGAGAGGATGGTGATAATTCTAGGCTATGTCTACACAGCTTGTCAAGCACAAATAGGGAAACTCTGGTGCACCCCCTGACCCCATGCTCTGCATTCGTGCCACCAACTCTACACTATTTCTCAGTCAGCCTGTTGGTATGAACATTGCATAAGAAACTCTGAGCTATAAATTGGGTTTGCTTCTAGGTGAAGCAACCTCAGGAGCCATGTAAGAAGGATTGCTTAGATGCAATTTTTGTCAGATGGGATATATGGTAGTTGCCAAGGCTGTAAGATGCCATCTATCCTGTCTGCACAACAAAACATCTGTCTCACATCTGAATTTACCCACATGCCTGCATGTCCCTCCATTCTTACTTTGAGTCTCACCTGAACAAAAATGTCAGAGGGTTGTTTGTGAATGGGGACTACACTGTGCCCCTGGACCACTCTAGACAGATGATATTTGTTCTCAAGAGTACTCTTTCCTGTGAGACTTTGTATGGAGAAATTGAGTCTCTTTATCCCCTGGCCCTGGTAGCAAGTAAGTTCCAGGGATGCCTTCCATCAGCAGAGGAGAACACTCGAGAAAACTGTGCATGTTTTCTCCACCTCTGGGATGCATTTTAGTTTTTTGGCCTTTCCACTTTAGTTTCCTGCTAGTTAATTCTTTCAGAGGAGGATTTTTATCTCTCATTCTCCAAGCTTTCCTCACTGTGCCTTTTGTAAATTCTTAAATTCTTCAAAGGCGTTCTTCAAAGACCTTTTTTCCCCTCCTGTACCTAAGTGAAGCTTAATTGTCTTCAGATAAAGGTCCTTACTGCTTCACAGGAGGAGAATGATACAGAAGCTTCTGTGATCTTAAATGCAAGACACACATGAATACAAAAACTATGGATGAACTGTTTCAGATGCTAGAACAGGAAGGCTGTTCAGAACTCTGGCTTTATGGAAAAAAATAGCCAGAACTGGGGTAGCTATAGCAACATGCATATAGCCACGTTTGAGGGAAATCTAGCCCTCATAATGGGTAATGCAATGAAGCAAACAAAGCAGATACCTAAGTAAATCTAATAAAACTATTAAAATTAATTTAAGATTAATATAACAGTACAAAAATCCTTTGCCCAGCATGTGACAATTTTAACTCTTCAGCTTCAGCAAGCAGTCAGTCTTACCGCATCCCCAAACTGTGTTAGAAACAAACTGTTTCTTGGAAACCAACTTCAGCTGTCAGCCTGGTGCTTTATGCACACACACGCACCCACATTCCATGGGCATTCCATCACACCTGCTACCTGCGTGCACGGCGCTTGTGCGTGTGCACACATCCTGTCATGCTGCCGAAAAGCCGCGCTGCTCTTCCTGGATCTCCCTGATAACATCAGCAGTGGAATCCTTGCAGGCCATGCTGGTGCAGGATTGGTGCCCTTCTCCTCAGGAGGGAAAGGCCCTTGGCCTGGCTCTGGAGCCTATCCTTGGCCTGTCAGCAGCACGGAGCCTCGGGCACAGCCGGAGCCCAGCAATGACAAGGCAGCACATGCTGGGCTTGGAGCTGCTTCTTTACGCTACCCATCGCTTTCCCATCCAACTCACAACCTCCCCTTCTCCCAGAGCCAGAGACAAGCCTCTCAGGGAGAGGAGGGTAAGCAGTTCCCTTTGTCTGAAAAGTAGTGAACAATTCCTTAAAGCACAAATTTACATTTTATGATTTTGGCCCTTTTTCTGCAGTTTCTCACTCTTGGAACTCTTTCCCTCGTTTATGATCCAAGCAGCCGCCCATTTTCATTTAAATCATTCCTTGAAACACTTTCTCTGCAAAGCCTCTGGCTACAGATAACTGGATATGGCAGAAACAGCGTTTGAATTCAGAACAAGGGTTTTGTTTGAGCAAATTGTTTGGGGGATAGCCACTTTTTTTACCACACCTGATATTCCGCAGAGTATTAGCATGCAAACAAAGATCTATTATTCACTAGTCATTATTTCACTATTCTTCTGTTGAAGAGATCTACTCATCTAATCACAGCACCAAGGGAATAGAAACGTATCAGAGTCGTTTAGTGTATCAATTACAGGCCTTAAATGAGGATGAGCCTATAGTCATGGTGAGCAGTTTGCCCTTTTACCTGTTCTCTAGGGTGAAGAATGAGGTTCTGTCTGCAAGCAAACAAACAAGTGAGCATTTTTGGGTAATTGTTTGCAATCAATAGCTGAAGCAAGTAGTTTTTCCAGCAGAACTCTGTCATGAAGAACAACTGATTTTAAAACAGGGTGAAAAGGGGAACTTAATTGTATTATTTTGGATCATCTCCTTTACTTGACTTGTGGAGGGTCTTTTGTATCTATATATTCTCTAACTTAGTTTGCAGAGCGGTAGAGGAAGGGCTCCTCTTCACAGTACTGTCAATGCTAATATTCCTAATAACTTTCAGCCAACAGTGTAGAAGCAGATTTCCTTGAGCTGCAGTGAAATGCAGTGGCAGAGGAGGGAAGAGTCTCCAGGAAGCATTTGGGACAGAACCTCTCCATGCACTGCCTCTCCCATGTGCCCGTGCACACCGGCACACGCCTGTGCCCACACTGTGGTGCCAAGTGCTTTGCCAATGCCACCAAAAGCTGAGCACCTCAGAGGAGGAGGAGCAGGCCAGGAAAATGACCACCACAAGCCCTTTTGGTCCTGTGTGTTTTGGTCCTGGGATTCCTTGCATAGAATGCCTGCAGCAGATTTATGTGTGACACAGATAATACAGCCGTGGGAGGAATGCCCAGTTGTCTATGTGGGTGCAGAGTCTCATCTCTGAGTACCATAAATTCCTTCTAAGATCAGCCAAAATTGTGTCAATTCAATCCAAGACATCATTAACCTCAATAATTGTCTTGTCCCTTTGGTCTTAAGGCTCTGTGATTTTTCATCTACTTTCTCTCAGTCTGGAGGCCCAGAAAATAGTCTGGGCCATGCTGACTGAACTGCTCCATCAAGGACTCAGTGAATGGGAACAGCCGTCCTTCCCTGAGAAGAACCCAGCTGAATAAAGTTAGCAGAACCATTTGACACTAAATAATCAGGTAAATGATGATAAGTTCCCTGTGGTGAGACAGAAACATGACGCAAAACAAACCAAAGGCTCTTGCTAAACATTTGTGTTCACAGGTAAATATTGTGTGGCCACAGGCTGTCCATTCATAAGGTGGCACCAGGAGTTCACTGTGCTGAGCGTGGCCATTCCCCTCGGTGTCCCCTTCCCAGTGAGACCACAGGGGCCAGCTGCTGACCTTGGCCAGGGCTGTGCTAGAGGAGTACCATCCCACGCTGGCCTGAACCACAAAAAGGTGTTAAAGAATTGTGACTTTCCCATTTTTCCAAACAGTAAATATGTCTGTGTATGTTTGTGTATGTAAAATAGGGCAAAAATTATGGAAAATTCTATGGAAAACCTGAAAATCATGTCCTCAGTACAGAGTTAAGATGTGGGCTGTCTTTTGTGCAAATACATATTTTCTAGTTTCTTTGCCCTCTGTGTCTAAACCCAGCAGGTTTCCCCCTGAGGAGATGAATGTGGCCACCACGTTTGCTTGTGCAGCATGGGTGATGCCTGTGCTCCGTGGAGCATTGCCTTATTAGCACATCCTGCAAAGTGATAACCGGTGGTGTAAAGTCCTTGCCTAACATTTATAAACACTTCCTCAGCAGAAACGCCAGGCACTCCAGTGCATTTAATTTTAGGGAAGCAGCTGGTCCAGAACAGTGGAGACTGTATTATTAGTCTCTCTCTCTCTGGGGCAGGACTGATCATGCTTTCCCATGGAGAGAGGGGGCAGACGTGGGTTAGGAGCAGCTTTGGTGTCATCCAGGAGTCTGGTTTTACTCTACCAACAATGTGACTGCCCAGAGAGGAGGAGATGACCAAACTTGGTTTCAGCCAGCTGTTATCCTGCTGTGGTGGCAAACTGAGCTTGAGAAAGAGGTTAGGGATGCTCAGAAGGGTGAGGTGCTGCATTTCAGGGGGTGCTGTGGTGAGGGGAAACAGAAAAGTAATGCAATTGCCTTTTCTTCAAAAATGAAGGCAATTCAATTTTCCTGAATTGTCAGAGAAAAAACCCTGTTATTATAAAGAACTGTGCCTGTTGAAAGCCCACAGAGATGCCCAGCAGAGCTGAGTGGTACCAGAATAATCACTGGTCTGTACAAACAGACATAAGCTACAAACCTCTTACCCAAGCACATGTTCCTCATCCCAAGGGCAGAGAGGTGGTGCTGCCCGAGCCCTGCTTAATTACTGAGTAAGGAGAAAACATATGGAAAACTTCAGGATGGGGAAGCACCACAAAATGTCTTTGTAGAGCGCCTGTGCCAGTAACACTGCCCTGCATCCTGCTAGGAAACAAGCCAGGGAGCATTGCCTCAGTGAGAGGAGCACTGAAAGCCTTGATTCAATTTGTATCCCGCTCAGCTCCAAGACTGTCTCTTAGCTGCTTCAAATTACTTTCTTTTTGGCAGCCCAGAAATTAAATGTTAACTCAGAGAACTATATTAATCTCTATTAGGAAGGAGCTGGAGTCTAAATAGCTGGAACCTAGGTTTTCTGGTGTGTCAACTGAAGCAACATGCATTTATCCAATCTATAAATCAGTTTGTCTGGCAGACCAGCTAAAAGTAGGTGCCACAAAAACACAATAGTCTAAGCAAAATGTTTATCTTGAATTTTTTTATGACCTCTGTGAAAAAGCCCCAAACAAATAAGACAAGAAAACCATGACAAAAGCTAAGAACTAGTCAGAGAAAGCTAAAAATGCTAAAATAATTTTATTTATTTTAATCTCTTTTCCTAACACTGCAGAATACAATGGCATATTGCAGGTTTTCTGCTGCTATTGTGCTGTTTATATAAGGGAAATTCCCTTTTAAGTAATTCTTATTTAAGAGAAGAAGCTGAAATTCTTCACTGTAATACACTAGGCAGAGAAAATGTCTGCTCACCATCAAGACACATTTCTCTTGTTGAGGCAGTGGCCAGCACTGCACGTTCAGGGGGAAGAAAAGGGCAAGAAGTGCTAAAATGAGCAATTACCAAGGAACCTGCCCCTAGCAAAAGTTGCCTTCTAATCACTGGGCAATTTATTATTATTTAAGATCTAAAGCATGGTGATTTATATCCCTTGTAATTTGTTATTCTACTGAGTGCAACGCTTGGTGTTTTTTATTATTCATGGGCCTCTTTAAATCTTATTTATTTGCTGACCTCAATAATAGCAGCTGGGGCAGTAAGTTTCAGAAGTTAATTATTGGTTGTGTATATAAAGGCCCTTCCTTAAAAGAATTGTATTTTACTTACATTTGCCTCTTAATTTGCTTGATCCTCTCCTGTTCCTGCACTCTGACTATGAAAACTTCCTCTGTAAGGTTCATTATTCTACTTTAAATACATCCTCAAAAATCATTGCTTATTTGTCTTCTTTGTCAGGTCCAAGCCTGTGCATCCCTTTCTGTGCAGACAGAACCTTTGTGGGACCATTTGTACCATGAAGACTTCCTCCATCAGCTGTCCTCTGGCAGTTCTTATCAAATACCTCCAGGCTGCAGAAGTGCTTTGCCCTAGCAAGGTGACCACCAGGATGTTGGTAAACAACAGCAAAAATTCAGGAACTCTTCCCAAATTCTCTTCCTAATTAGGAAGCGAGCCCCTGAGCAGAGCTTTGGACCAGCAATGCTTGCACCGTCTGCCAGAGCTGTCACAACGGGGAAATGTATTGTCCCTGAACAAATCCTGCCTGACAGTATGGACTGAAAATAGGGCTTTGCTGGGCTTTGCCTCCTTCCACGGCCCTTGCTGGGGTGTCTCTCCTCCCACTGCCTCCTCTGGCTGTCCCACAGCTGCCTTGGGCCAGGGCTCCTGTCTGCTTCCCCCTAAGGCACAACTGCTGGGGCCAGAGGGCTGGTGTCACAGAGATCCAGTGCCAAAACTGCCAATCCATTTCCTCCCCTCTCCTTGCGTTTCCCCAGGGGAGAAAGTGGGGGATCACTCAGGGCTGAGGCACAAGCAATGACTTCCCAGTCCTGTCCAATCCCAGAATCACTCTGCTCTCCCTCATCTCTCATGGGAGTTTTAATTCCTCACTTAGGAGGTCTTAGGAGGTGGAAAACCTTCTTCCTATTTCCTTTAACCCCCATGCCTGACCCCAAGCTCTCTCACACACTGCATGCCCAGCCCCTGCCCGTGCCTCCAACCTCCTCCTGATGCAGAAATGCCTCACCTACCCCAGAGCATCTCCCTTCTTCTGTGGTCTTGAAGAAGGGGCAGTAGAGCAGAGCTGGGATGCCACAGAGCGCAGTGTTTCTGGAGTGGTGGCTTTTTCCATTGCTGCTTTTAAACCTTATGGTCCTGCCACGAGGAGTAGGCTGGGCAGATGCTCCATGTAACTATTTCTTGTCCCAATGCACAGGCACAACACCAAGATGGATCCAAACTGCTTTAGCTGTCAAACATGGCTATCTGGTCACCAAAGACTCGAGAAGTTCCAGTGAACAAGATTTCCTGACTGGCATTACGCTCCCGGTTGTTTCTCTCTTGGAAGTCCTCAAAGGGAGGGAGTTCCCAAGCCCATCCCCTTCCCCAGCACTACAGTATCCCTGCCTGCAGTTGCTACTGTCTCTACCTTGCTTCAGAAGCAGGGATTGAATGACCCGTGAGTATATATTTGTGGGGACATGCAGTAAATCAAATATCCATTTGGGCAAGTCATGTCTGGTCCTCTAATTATCCAGAAGTATTTGATGTTGACAGCTCGGGATCACATCACAAGTTTTGCATTATGTTGGTTTTCTTCTTTTTTTTTTCTGTTCTCAGCCTGGTGCCTGGATGTAGTGATATCATTTGAAGGCTGATAGTAATTTTTGACATAGTAGTTCTGGATCTTCCCAATTGCACTGAAAGGACTCTAAAAGCAGAAAAGAAACAGACAACCTGAAGAATATATTTTACAGGGGTTTAAATTAACCTTATTAATTTGGTAGAAAAAATCCAAATGTGCTTTTTACTTACGTGGGCTGGTGAGATGATGTCTACATCTCAATCTCGTTTCAGAAGCTCAGGTATTTTCCTGATGTGACTGAATCATGCAAGAAATATGAGTATTCATCCAACATTGCTGGAATGTTGGATTGCTTTCCCCCTGTTCCAGCAGTCCTGGAGAAAGTGAGATAGTAGGAGTCAGGGGACATGGGAGAGGTGAGAGGTGACCCAGCCACCAGGGCAGCCACAGGCAGGAGATGGGGTGGGCTCAAGGGCAGACCCTGCAATGGGCCCCAGAACTCCCACGGAGAGAGAAGGACAGTGAGCAGAGGGTGGCTGGGCAGGGGCATGAGATGTGTGTTTGGGTGCTCCTGTGCATGTGTGTGTGGCAGGAGCTGTGGCCTTGCAAGGGAACATGCCCCTGAGTGCAGGAGGAAACACAGGGGGAAGCACTTTTCCTTGAGTGTGGGGGGAAGGAAAAATGGAAGAAGCCCCTTATATGGCAGCTAACTGCCAGAGACTCCAGGAAAAAAGCCAGGAGGTTTTGATATGCTTCTCTAAACAGGGAGGTTTTATTACTGCATGGGGCAGGCATCCTGTTGTTTTGGCTGGCAGGAGAGGACCGATGCAGGTTTTACAGAACATCAGACACAGTTGCTGAGGTGGAAGGATGGGAGAGTGGGGGACACTGTCTGAAGGAAGTGGTAGAAGGAGTCAATATACCCTAGGCAGAAGAGTGACATGACTGTAAGAAGGGATGTGGCATCTGAGGGCAGTTTGGAATGATGAGACACAGAGCCATGCAGCTCTTCCCTGGCTGGGCCACATCTCCTAAGCTGAAAATTTGAGTTGTGTTGGGCAAATACCTGTTTGGACTGTGTGATCTCCCCAGAGCCATGGGACTGGTAGGTCATGCCGTGGTGGTGCTGGCTCAGGCAGGAAAGGGCACAGCAAACCATGGCAGTCCTGACAGCCCTGCCCAGCTCAGCTCTGTCAGCAGCATCTGCTGGCCTTCAGACATCTGATAGCTCCCTTGAACAAACACCTGACAGCCTCTTAGGGTGCATCTAAGCTACTGTGGAGATGGGCACTGGAGCACACGGCTCTAGTCTCTGCCTCTTCCTCAAGCTCTCTTGAGAAACAGCCTCTCTCTCCACCTTTCTAAACCACAGCTAGCTGTGCTGCCACCAACATATCCAGCAAGGCAGCTATGGACACTGGGGCTTTGCAGGAGGCTGAGCTCTTTTTCAGAGCTGCTTCATGGAGCAATGGGCAGTGCTGCACCCCATGGACCAGCTGGGTGAGAGAGAGAGCTACCAGGGATTTGCTGGGGTGACCCAAGAGCTTGTGGATAAAACCCATCCTGCTCCAAGAAGTCCTTTCCCGTAATCAGCACGGCCGTGGATGGGGGCCACGCTGAATATATGTTAAAAGGCCTGTCTTGGAGATGTGAGTTATAAAGCAGTGTAAAGGATACCCAGGGAAAGTCCAGGAAAGCTCTGGTCCTGTAGTGCTGCAGGGAAACAGCGAGTTTGGGGATGTCACAGTTTTCCTTCTCCTGATACAATTCCTTGTTCGGTGTTGGAAGGAAAGGACCCTGCCACTCTCTCCACCTAGAAGGAGCTCCTACTTTAGCTTAGCTGGTGTCACACGTATAATTGAGGAGTATATCAGAAGGAGAAGCTCAGGCCATTGCATTCAGCCTCAGGAGAGGAGAGCTACGAGTGCTGACTCTGCAGGAGCTGCCTTTACTCTAGAAGGAGAGGATTTGTCCACAACTAGCAATTAAGATGTCATCTCTATTTGATACAGAAATCACTCTTGCAAATGCTCTACAGAGTAATATTTCCCTACTAAAGCACCTCAGTTCTATTAATGAAATTGTGAGACGTTTTTGCAATATTCAGGGCAAGACAGGACCTGTATAGCACGGAGGGTGACAGCACCCAGCCTTTTCCCATCTAAGAAAATACCCACAAATGCTGTACAATGACAGCAAGCTTGACCTTTTTCCAGATAGCAGCATCAAATTATCAAGCCAAAAAAAAAAAAAAAAGAAAAAAAGAAGAAGCTGTCCTTCTAAGAAGGAAAGTGAGCTCTGGAAACCGAGTAATTTAATGTCCTTTAATGTCTCCAGCCAAGCTGCATATTACTTGGAGTAGTAAGGAAAAAAAAAAAAGAAGTGGCAAAAAAACCAAACCACCTTTCATTCCCATGAGGAGGTCACAGAGTTTATCATGTCCAAAGGCTTACAGCCTAGCCCAGGGGCTACAAAAACCAGCAGGAAGCATTCCCTCAGAAAATGATACATCTTTTCCCCTTCTGTCAGGATTTTGCTTCTCTAATCA
The DNA here is from genome assembly GCF_022539315.1 of Serinus canaria. Taxonomy (NCBI): domain Eukaryota; kingdom Metazoa; phylum Chordata; class Aves; order Passeriformes; family Fringillidae; genus Serinus; species Serinus canaria. The sequence continues at coordinate 82,915,358 of NC_066315.1, forward strand.
GATAAAACCACATATTATATTCAGTATCTTTAGAAAAGAAAGATATGAAATGGTGCCTTTTATTCAACTCCTTTAAGGCCTTAAAGAGAACCATAACAAAAACTCCAGTCTACCTGCCTGACCGCTTCTCTCATCTCATAAAAGATAGGAAAGCTGTTTATGTATTTTCTTTAAACTTTGGCTCAGAATTTCAGGTTCTCTCTCTCTCTCTCTCTCTCTCTCTCTTTTTCTTCTTCCAGCTCAGACTTTCAGGTGTGCCTCTTGCTGTCATACTTGATGTGAGCCTGAGGACTTGGAGAAAGCTATCCACCTGTGCTTTGTACCAGGAGAGCCTGTGGAGTACCACTACTGCTAGCAAAGCAACCATACCCAAATATGGACCAGGTGAACCCAAATGTGCTCAGCTCTTTGCTTCTACTCACTGAAGTCCCAGCAGTAGAGAGAGACAGTTTCTCAAAAATCATATAACCTTGTCTTTTCAGCAAATGGTAGAGAAATTGCACAATCCACTTCATTAGTCCTCACGATGGGCAGGCTATCAGAAAACTACCTTGCAGACCAAAAATATTAAACAAACACTTTAGGACTTCTTCCTGCAGTTTTAGATTTAGATTTTTTTTTAGTTTTAACGGAGAAAAAAAAAACTTTTCTTGAACGGAAGTTCCTATCACAGAGACATCAAAGCTTTTAAGCTTGGGCTATTGTAATACAAGATGATCCTAAAAATTGCCCCAAAACAACAGCTTGTTAAGCAGGCAGGTACTCACCTGTAAGGCTGAGCAGGCTACAGAGCCCATTTCTACCACAATAGCTGCCAGCTATTCTGCTGTGCAAATACACTCTTCAGCTACATGGCTGCAAACAAGCTCATATCTCTGCAGAAGGCAGAAAACACCCTTTTGGTCCCTCTAGAGCAGCTGCCTGACATGGGGATGTGGTTTGAACTCGCAGAGGAAAGGTAGGGCCATACCTAAGAGCTCACTGTGGTTGAACATGAGGCCACTGAAAGTCAACGTTTAACCCCTTTTTTCAACTCACAAGTTTTACAGCATTTCTCCAACATTTCCAGGGGTAGAAGGACATAAACTTCCCAGGAACACATGTTGACTAGGCTTAAATAAGGGACAGAAGGACTGCAACTGCCCTTCAGCTGCTATTAAGGCTTCAAACACTAGAGCTGGAAAAGTGATGATCTGTAAGGGGGATAAGTGTGGCTTGCAGCAGCAGAGCAAAAAGACCACTTCCAGCTCTATGTCCCCATGGAAATTTTACTTTAGGAAGTTCAAAAGCTAATGACAATCACATAGACAAGACCTGGCAAAAGGGAGTGACAGCTCATAAACCATCCATAGAGTTGGAGAAAAATTTGAGGAGTGCCACTGACAAACTTTTGTTCATGATCTGGGGGCAAGCTTTGCACTCTTGGGGGAGCAGATCTGTGAGACAAACCAGTCGTGGTGGAGTTTTAACTCAATAGCCTGTGGTGGGGCAGGAAAAGGGAGGCCCCCAAGACATGGAGAGCACTTACAGTCATTCCTTCACTAATGCCCATCTGCTGGAACTGTGCTCAAGTGAAACCAAGGAGGAACAGGTTCTTGCTGTGCACCTTTGACTGCCTTCAGCCAAAGGACCCCATAGGACCATAATTACTCCAGAAACTGGGGCAGATCCCATGTCTAGGACTGCATGTGCAAAAAGGGCTTAAAGCAATCACCAGTGAATTTATTTACTGAGGCCCTGCCACACTCTGGGAGGCACACTGCACCAGGCTGCTTTTGGAAGGTGGCTCCCTGCCCTCTTTGTGACTTCTTCTTCCCTCCCTAAGATTTGCTTGTGCCTCAGAAAAATCCCCCTGGGTAGCCTGAGCCATCTCAGCAGCTGGAAAGGCCTGTGCCCTCTGGGAGGAAGGAAACCAGGGTCATTCAGCTGTTTTTTTGGAGGAGCCAGGGTTACGCTAGCAGTTGAGCTGGTTGCTTGCCAGGAGGAGCAAGGGAAGCTAGGAAGGGCGTTTCTAAGGAGAACCTCAATCTTTGGCTTAAAATGTGTGGCACAGGACCCAGGGATGAAGTTGGGCTGTGAGTCAGGACCTGAAGGCAAAATAATTATTGATGCTTGGGCAGCATTTGCAGAGGAGAGAGGGGAGCTGTGAACTCTTACCAGCGATGCCTGGAAGTGATGAGGCACAGAGATGCAACACTCCATGTTTTTTCATGTTTCTGGATGAGCCTGGGGGCTGTGGGCACAGCAGGCTCTGGGGACAGCGGGTTTTCAGTCAACGTGAAAGGGCTGGATGCATGTTCTGGAGATTTTCAAATGAAGCTGTAATAGGTCTGTCATGCTTATCAGCATCTCTAAGAGCTCTGGGTTTAGATAAGCACTGCAGAGGATTCATATTTAAACAAACATAGGGAGGACTCTTATTCATCCATCCATCACTTTTCAGGTTTCCTTTTTAACCTCCTCAGGAGGTAAGACACCTGCTGGTGTGTGTATGTGTGCATATGTGTGTGTGTAAAATCTTTCACATTCCATCTGGGTTGTGATTAATTTTAGTACAAGGCAGTCAATATAACTCATTGCATATATATCAATTCCTAGATACATGTCCATGTCATGTACAAAGGGCTGTTCAGGAACATGCCTATCAGCCCATCTTCTTTCAGTACCTTAGAGGAGAGAGGAAAATCATTAGGAAAGAATATGTGTTTTGAATAGTCCGAATTCTTAATCTTCTCCTGTATGGACATTTTCTTTCTTAAGCATGCTAGTTTATCCTGAACCCTTGGACATGAAAAGAAACCCCATATAATTAAAGGATTTTTTTCTTTTTCTTTCAGCAGTAAAAAGATAATTGAAGGGGGAAACAATCTAGTCCTCTCATGAATAATCTTCAGCTTGGGTTTATGACTGCTCTGTGGTCAGCGGTTTGTTGACCACCATGGTCTGGCTGTGCTGGCTGTGAGGAGACTCTGGATTCTGAAAACCTCTGACCTCTTTGCCAAGGAGTGATGCCATGAGCTCCATACCAGCTGCCAAGGTCTGCTCTTGCCCCCAGCACCACAGCTGGAAATTAGGCCTGGAGGATGGTGGGAGCAAAGCTTGCTATGACAGCTGGACTGGTGGGAGAAGCAACCTGCCACAAGAGTACAATTAGCCCAAACTGGATGGTGACTGAATGAGATTACTTGTGTTAAAGTTGTCATGTGGTTGCACTTGCTGGACCACCCCCACAGCTCAGTTAATTATCTGTAGAGGTCTTTTGTGATCTCCTCCTCACTTCTCACTGAAAAGTCCTGTAAGGAGCATCACAGAAGAGGGAGAATACCTTTGAGTATCACAGAAGACTTAATTAGCTGGACAAAATTTATGATGGGTATAACTAGGGGGCAAGACATGACACTTCTGCAAGTGTTACCCATTCAACACTCTACATTTAATCATGCACTCCTGTAGCTATTTTGTGCCCAAATTGTCGCTGCCGAGAGAGGTCCTGGTATTGCCCAGGTTATTGTGGTCCAGGCTGCTACACAAAATAACATGGGGCATGTAGGCTGTGGAAACCTTTTTTATAAATTAGCTTTGGAGTTCAATTGTCTGTCTCTATCTGGATTTATAGGCAACCCTTTTTTAGTAAATTGTTATTTAAAGAGGCCATGAGAATATAGTGTACTTTTCCTGCCAAATTTTTCTGTCACTCTTTCTTGGATTGCGTTGAGGTCCTGCTTCTGCTTGTGCTAGGACTAATAAGAGCTGCAACATTTATTTTGATACTTCTGTGCCCAATGCATTCATATGAGCACTTTCTGGGACCTGACAGTAAAGACAACTTAGCACCTTTAACCTAAGCAGTGCCTCCCAAACATTACCCACAGCACCTTTCTGAGGGGGCCACATCCCATAAATTCCTGCAGTTCAACATCCAGGGAAGCTGGATGGGTTAAGTAATCACATTATTATGATAGACCCATGTTAGGGGGACCACAACTTCTGCCTAAGTTTTGGACCTCCCCAGTGCTTAACAAATGCTCAACAATTCAGCCCCCTCTTCATCCTCTGGCAGATTTTCTTTGGAGCAGACAAGACAGGGGAGGCCAGCTGAGAGGATATCCTGTATGAATACAGGTCTGGAAACTGGGACGAGCAAGAATGGGGTGATTTGCCCAGGGTCATGGAGGAAGTCTGTGGGGAGGCAAAAATGTAACCCAGGCTTACTGGGTCTCAGGACCATCCTCTGTTCCAAACAGGCAATCATGGCCAGAAACTGCACAGAAACCAGGAAGTTTTAGCTCCTGGACCCATATTGATATAGGGAATTTCTGGGTTTTTTTTTTGCGTGTTCCAGTTTCCCTAAAATTGCCACAAGTATTTTGGAAGCTGAACTGCTATCCTTTCAGCAAAACACATCCAGGCCTGGGAAAGGGCCAGCAGAGGAGCTGAGGGTTCACTATGGCAGGACACTGTACCACAGGGAAGGTGCATCTCACTGTAGTCTCAAAGCAGTGATTTACAGCTCACTTGCAAATCCCCAGCAAGCCTTTACCCTCTATGAGTCCCCTGTTTTCTCTTCACTCTGAATCAGTTTTTTGTTCTGCTGATAAAGTCATTATCTTTCTTTCTTTCTTTGACCACATTGGGCACCCTGACCTTGCAAAAATGAGACAAAATACCACACAGGGACCTAATGATTTAAATATGAGACTGTACATTTCATCTTGAAATTCAGATGATCTTATTAAAGTGTGGAGGGAAAACAGACAGAAGTACAGCCTTTTGTGTTTGGTTGGGTACATGTATTATTTATGATGTAGAATGAATGACTGATTACCTTGAATCTTGATATGTGAGGCAAATGAAGAAATGTTACCTCTTTATATGCAATGCTACAGGAAAGTGGTTTCTTCATCCTCTGATGTGGGAAAAGCTGGATTATGGCACATTTCATATGTTTGATCTGCAGCTGAAAGGTAAACAGGCAGAGTTGATTTAACAACAAGGACCTACAGTCATCTGTGGGGCAAATTCCATTGTATTTAACAGTGTGGTACCCGAGCTGTATCTGCCCAGTATTTGCTGATTAAAACTCCATGTAATGGCAATGTGATTAGTGGCTGAGCAGTGACTTTCACCCTTGCAACTCTGCTTCAAGGGCCACAGAGCTCTGCAGCTGAATAATAGTCTCATGTCTGCAGAAGACTTCAAGGCACTTCCCTGACTTAGTGATTTTCTCATAATGGCCATCAGGATAGCAGGTGAATTAATCCATGTTCCACACTGCCAAAACGACCTCTAAATTATTCCAGACAAAGAGAGGAAGACTGTGAATTCACATTTAGTGGGAAAAGACTTGGATCACCAACCTGCATACTCCATCTATAATGCAGTAAGTAATCACACTGTCAGCAGGTATTTAAAAATCATTTCCCAGCCCATTCTTTAAGTTACTTTTCTGATCACCTAAAAGGAGAGGCTGACTCCATTTCGGAGCACAACTAGATGCATCAAGAAACAAAGTCTTGCCTTTCCCTTCCCTTCTTCCCTCCCCTCCCACAGGAGACCCAACAGCAGAAGCTTGACCATTTCCTAACCACTGCTGTGCACAGCTCAAGCATTTTCCTGTTACACACACTGACCTGTGAGCGTTGCCTGTCTTCCTGGTATGTTTACATAGAGCACTAAAGAAAGGACAGAGCACCCACACAGATAGACAATAGATACTCCAGCGAGATGAGTTTAAATATAACTAGAGTTTGCAAGGCATTCTAAGGTGAAAAGCTTCACATGGTTGCTGACTACCCTTAACTGTTGTATTTCTTCTTTTTTTTGCTCAACATAAACTGTCTGTAAGCGATGACAACTGAAGAAGCTATTATCTCACAGGATAATGGCTTTCTGCTTCTGTATCGTGCTGGGTTAAATTGGAGATACCCAGGTGTGAGCAAAGGAAGGATGTTCATTTCCAAAGCAGAGAGACTCACAGTGACAGGCTTCTGCTACCAGAGCTTTATTCCTCTTGTGTAAAATGAACTTATGAAGACATTGTAAAAGTAACTCTTCCTGTTGCAATGTGTTACAAAAAGTTGACTCTCATATCTGTTGTCCGCTGCCTCTAGATATCAGCAAAACCATGCCAGATACATGGACTATTTTAGCAGACAACTAAAGTACAATGAAAGCACTCCTCCCTCTCCAGCAGATTTTGATAGCCTCATCCAGTGAGATAACTAATATCTGAATAATCTCATTGACTTTCTGCAGCTTTTTGGCACAGTGAGGCACAGGCAGCCATGAGGGCTTTCTACACGGAAGGGGTACTACTGCAAAGGCTTGGCTACACACAAAATTGTAACTCCACAAGCATAGTAAAAATGGTTTAATTTCCCTAGGGTAGAAACAGTTATACCAGTATAAAGAAGCTTATTTATGCTTGAATTTCTATTTCCATACAAGCAGGCGAATAAGCTGCACTAGTATAAAGCACCATTGTGCCAGAACAAGTGTTCCCAACTAGTGGTTCCTATTGGTTTATCTATTTCAGTAAAAAATATCACACCTTGAATAGAAATAGCTGTACCAGTGCAAAACCTGAGTCCAACAGGCCTAAGCAAAAACATTCAAGACAGTCTTCCTCCCCACCAATATTCTAACAACTCTCTTACAAGTAATCTGGCCAGACATTTTTTGAGCACTGGCTTGAACTACCTGGCTCACTGGCAAATGTGTGTCAAACATTCAGTAGCCTGATAGCATGAATGACAGTGCTTGCAGGGAATATTGCACTTTCATCCCTCTTCTCATTCTTCTCCTTTTTAGGCAGCAATTAATGTCCTGTGTAGAGACACTGGTGTGGACAGGGGCTGAGTGAGAAGCCGTGCTCACTGTGCTGACTCAACATCCCTTCTCCTGGAACTGCTCATTGCCTTTGGGGCCACTTTGGGTTTCCCTGCCTGACCCTGCAGCACAGCTGGGGGGACAAAGTAGGAGAGGATGGTGCTGACAGCTCTACCCACACCCCACAGACAGACAAAGGAGTTTTAGAAATCGGGCAGACCAAACCACATGGCAGAACCTGTTCCCTTAAAAACAGAAAAATGCAACCCTCATCATACTGGATTCTGGTCTCATGATTTTGTGGGTCTGACTCATCATTCCTCATCTCTGAAAATTCTGCCTCACACACTGAAAAATAAAATCTGCTCCTAGGCACAGGTCAGGTAGACCTGGGATGTGTTTTTTATAAAACCAGGTTTACATCTTCCATTTGGTATTTCACTGGCAGACTTCAGTGCTGGACTGGTTTGCTGCTGTGGAGAATAATGTTACCTGCTCTTGGGAGAAATCTCCCTTGGCATGTTAAGCCTGTTTTTTCTAATGCCACCTTTGATTATTGGTGACAATTTACTGTCCTATGAGCCAAAAGGGCATATTTGCCATTGTTGTTAACAGTGAAAATCTTTCTTCTGGTTAAAGGTATACAAAGGGAACAGGTTGAAATTAGTTTTGAAATCTCATTCATATTGCATCCTTAGACAAGTAACATGAGACCTGCATTCCGAGGAAAACAAGAAATCCTCTCCTTTTGTTCACAATTTTGGGAACATGCAGCAAGTTATTGCTCTGGGTTGGGCTCTATGCTGTCTGTTAGCACCAGGAAAAACCCTCTGGAAATGAGGTACTGCATCTTGCCATAGACCACAAAAGCCTAAGAGCAGCTCTTCTGAACGAAGGCAAAAAAAAGAGAGGGAGATAAAGAGAAGTACAGGTTGTCCCCAAACCCTTTATTTTTGTCTGTGCAATTACTGTAATCACCATGTTTTAACTTGTTTTTGAATTGGGATTAAAATCTTCATCTTTCCACTGCGAGAAAAAGGGCAAGTTGTGAGCCTGTGCTGGTGTAAGGCTTTTCCTTGAGAACAGGACTTCTCCTGTGTTGGGTCATTTGTTGTGAATTTTATTAGCTGGAAATAGTCTCCACTGCCTCCCAAGTGCAGCGTGCAACACAAGATCCACTCTTCACAGCTCGTGCCCGGTGATTTAGAACGTGCAAATGATTTAAAATGATCCGTGCTCCCTCCACCTGGTGTTGTCTGCCAGGGCTGCCATCCTGTGTTTACACAGGGGCTAATAGAAAGATCCTTGTTCAGGCACTCAGGCACTGCTGAAGCAGCAGGATCAGGAACCTTTTCCTCTTGGATCTTCCCTTGGGGAGAGCAGGCAGTACAGCTACAGGTGGGCAGGAAGCTGTGATGGACATATTGGCTATTTAACTATCAGGGAGTTTCTACCACACAGAAAATCTGTTTTAAATTTAGCAGCTGGATTCCAAATCTCTCTTGTATTATGTGTTTGTTGGAAATGTATGTCATTATAGACACAAGTACCTTGGAGCATTATCTAATATTTATTCATATTTAATGCATTTGAGAGAACAGATAAAAACACAAGGGCATGTTCAGTTACTAAAAGAGGTTGATACCAAGAGAGGTTGAGTTAGTTTCTTATATGATCCATACTTACTGCATTTATTATATAGGCCAGGAAACTGTATGACTTGGAAAACAGAACCAAAGAATGGCACAGGAATCCCAGGCTCCAGTTCTGCTTCTGCCACTAACAACTTGGGTGACCTCAGGCAAGTCACACGACTGTTTTGCTCCCATCCTCCTCTTCTGACTTTTCTAGTTTGTAAAGGTCTTTGGGGCAGGGACAGTCACTTATGTGGTGATTGCACAGTACCAAACACAGCAGGACTCAGGAGCTCAATTAAGGCTTGTATTTACAAATATAAGTAAATAGTAATATAAATAGAAGGCATTCTGCCTGCTCAGCACACTGCTGCTGGAGAGGATTAACCCATTCCAGAAGTCCAATGTCTTCTTGACCGCTTTGATGCCAGGACAAGATGAATAAAACATGCTACTCATTACTTTTAAAAAGCATTTGCATAAAATATATTGCTATATTTTACTACATTTTCCTGTTATGCAAGCCCACCTTTATGTGGTAAGATTTATTGCATGCTAAGATTTATTGACTTATTTCAGCATGGAAATGACTATTAAGATTGACCTGTCAGCAGTTTTTAATTTAATTGCTCTTTGATCCTTCAGCCTTGAACATATTTGCATTTGCAACTAAGCATCTCTTGGCAACACTTGTAGAATACGGCAGAAGCAGTCGCTCAGATGCAGAGTCCTAAGGAAGCCTGTGAGTTTCTCCATTTCTGGATGTGGACCATATTGAGTTACTGAAGTTTTTCAATCTCACTTTACTCTTACAAGCATGCTTTTGGGTGGCAATAATACTCCTTTATTTCCCTAATCTTTTAGCCCTGCTCTGAGGATAGAATAGGTGGAATCTCAAAGAAAAAACTTCCAATCTGAAACCAAAACCAGATATATGTACATCTGCCCATGTTCTGTGTTCCCTGCCCACATTAGGTTCATGAAAATATCTCTTAGGTTGCTCTGTAGTATAAATCAAAGGTCTGGAGGATTGATGATTTCCATGGCATTTTAATGGAAATGTATTACATAGCCTCCTGCTCTGTGGGAAAACCAGCACTACTGCACAACCTAGTGCAAAACTGACCACTTGGAAATAGGTAGAGTGATCAGGACTATAAAGGAGAATGAGGATGTGGAACTTCCCACTCCTGGAATGAAAGACCTGCTCTGCTTCCCAGTTTGAACCTGGAAAAATTATCTCTAATGACAGATGCATAGGATAAAACTAGCAAGCTTTAACTTGTACAACTGGGCTTAGAACACTTTGTACGAACATTGGCCCCAGTAGCAGTAAAGCAGTAATTTTACATAACACAGAATTGTTGCTAAATTATTCATCAACACATAAAAATATAACTCTGTGCAGTTCTGCAGCACTGGCTGCCTGCAAATTGCCTCTGACAGTTCCTTCCAGAAGTTGGGAAGTTTGGAACATTAGCAGCGAGGCTAATGAATGAGGAAGCATGCACTGTGCAGGCAGCCAAACCACTGCTCTACGTTTGGTGCTGCTGGTTGGGAACCTGCCAGGTACACCCACCTCCTGAGCTGACTGAAGGACTGAGGGCTGGATTTTATCAGCAAAGGGTCTATACTGGGGAGAGTTTTAGACTGGTCTTGAGCATGCTAACTCACCAGGTAGCTGTGTCAGCAGAGATATGTGCAGTTTCAGGATCTTGTCAGTAAAATTCAGACTTACCAGTAGTTTTGATGGACCTGCTGCTTACTGAGTCACCTCCTGCATGTCCTTTGCACTGTTAGATATTGCTGGGACAGGGAGGGCTGCAGCTCTTTGAATTACATGTGGCTTATTCCTCAGTTCTGTCAGAAGGCAGATGCATCCATTTCCCTCTCCCTTCACCATTATCATTACCTCTGGCTTAAGAAGATGAGATTGCACTGGCTACTGGCATCTGGGTGCTGTACTTGGCACACAATGGCTCATGGATCACTCTCCATCTCAACAGTGGTCCACGTGTGGAGCCTTTGCTCATTGCTGCAGCACAGGTACTCGGTTTGCAGTCTCGAGTACTGGCTAAATCAAACCACATTTTGGCTTATCACAAGGCAAAAAAAGCCCAAACCAGTGGCACAACCCAACAGTGGTGCCACCAAAATCAGTACTCTCGAGTTGTGACCCACTCACCCGTGCCAAGCACTACTGGGGACAGATGCCAGTGCTTCTGACAGAAACCCTCTGTTAAATGCATGGAACAAGACAAAGGACGCCCACGCCTATTTGCACTATGTTTGCTTTGTTCCTGTTACAGTAAACACAGGTTCTGATGTAGAAGACAATAATGTTCCAGTCTTGTTCTTTCAATAAGGTTTCCTTTTCAAGCTCCTGACTTGCAAGCTGGCCAGTGATGTTTGTGTATGAATAAATGTCCTCTTTCAGTCTGGTGTTCAACTGCAACACCCCTATGCTTTGTTCAAGGGACATCCTTTTAGGGCTTCAAGCACAGTAATGACCTCAGAAGAGACGTGGCACTTACATGCTTTTATCAGCTAACAGACAAGAAAGGAAAGAAGAAAAAAAAACCCGAAGGAAAAGAAATTGGCTGAAGATAGCACTATATGGAGCTGGATTTGACATTGCTTCCAGCAGTGACAGTGTATCACTGCTGTGACTGCGCCAAAACACAGTCCCTGACTTTCTGGAAGTTCCTATTTTACAGGACAAAAAAAGCTACTGTTAAAAATGGAAAAGGATCCCGTGGTAAAGATGCTTTTTTAACTATTCCTGACCTTCTGAAATGACGAAGGAGACTCTGTGCGCGTGTGCTCCTGTACATATGGAATGAGTGATGGGAGGGAACAGACTATGGAAGGGAGCTTGTTCCTAAACTCCTAAAGTGTGAAAAACACAATATTCCTGTTAAGTAGTTCTATTTTCTCTCTCTTTTTGAAGTCTTCAATACTGCAATAAATCAGAAACGGTTTAAACAAGAACAAAAAGTTGGTAGACAAACAGTGGATAGTGGGCAGCATCATGTAACCTGCTAGTATTTAGGCAAATTATATTTATTTAACAAATAATTATATTTGGTGACAATAACCAAAAAAGCTACCTTTTTGCCCTTGGAAAGGGTCATCCATCTTACCATACTTTGATGAACAGCCCTGAGAATGCAACTACAGGGAAACTTTTTCCAGCAAAGGAAGCCATCAGCTATGAACCAAACTCCACACCATACTCAGCAACAAAAAAGTAAAGCAAATCAAAACAGTCATGCACAAAATCCAGGTGAACATTACTGAAAAATCAGGAATTTGTTTCATCTTTTGTTTAACAAAGAACTTTGTCATTGCAAAGGTCATTTTCTGCAAGTGGGGAAATGCAACCATTATGGCAGCTAAAGCTATATAGCAGGGGCATGGAGTATTTTATTGTGTGTGCTCAGCAACAACAAACGGAGAAACAATGGGAATAGTCTAATAAATTTTAACAGACGTCTCACAGGCAAAGCACGTTGGTGCACATAACGCATATGTAACCCAACAGGGGATTAGAGATGAGAAACAATACACACAAATAAATACTTTACATATGTAAAAGTTGCTAATTAACGGCTGCAGAAGACAACTATTTTTCATATTGCACCAACAAAGAACCGATTTATAAACATTCCTTCCAGACAAACTGATTCAAATCAAGATTTGTGCAAATCTTTGGATTCAAATTAAACCTTGTGCTTAATGCTAAGCAGCACTCAACAATAGAACTGCTCCTTTCTTTTCTGGAGAAGTTAGAGGGAAAACCATCTCAGGGTGTAGCTTTCCATTGTTTCATAAATGCATCTCTTGTTCTCTTTCCTTCTCCTACACACTGATGAAGTGTTAATTTTTGGCTGTGGCAAATGTAGCATAAATAGTGCAAATCACTTGCATGAGCTGGGGAAGTAGAACCCTGCCATGTTTGAAAATCTGTAGATTGATGTGCATGTCAAGAGGTCCTTTGGTCCAATACTTTGCATGACTAATATTAACAGGCTGTCTTTAAAAAACAAAGAATGTGTATTGAACTCCTCTAAATCAAATGGCTTGTGCAGACAACCAGTATTATTTAAATTAAATATCTAACCAGAGAGATCTAATGATGTCTGACTTAATGGTTGATGAGTACTCTAAACTCAAGTTTAAAAAAAAATAATAAAAACATGTAAAAAAAGGGAAGGAAGAAGTAGAAATTTTTATTTGAGTAATGAGATTGGATTTCTTTAAGCCCTGAACATTAAATTATACCTGTGCAATAAATAAAGATCTCAAACCCAAGTTCTCCATTCAGTTTCCGTGGTGATACCATTTTTTCACTTAATTTCAAACTCTTACTAAAAAAAATAAATATAAAGGACTGGATAAATCAGGCATATATCTGAGCCTTTCCTTTGGTTGAATTGAGGCAAGAGAATGTGGGGAAAATCTAGGCGGAGAGACAAGAGACACCAAAGAAAAGGGGATCTCCCTGTCCTTCTTGCAGTCCTTCAAAATAGAAAGGAGCTTGCAGACTGTGCCATGACAGGACATGTCAGGGTGTAACCTGGGCAACGTGTGCATCTCTAGACACAGGCTGTGCTGCACTAGCAAACAGCGTGGGAGAGTAAGAGCAGCCATATAGATGAAAATATTTGTTGCTGAGAAGGCCATGTCTTTACCAGACACATTTCAGGGTTTTTCTTTTAATTCAGGATGAGCTAACCATTATTACTACTGAAAGCATGAACAGGAATTTACTATATGGAAGGATCATACCGGTAACTAAACTTCATTATAACTGGGTTTACAGTAAAATCTACTAATTTCTAATCTAAATTCACCTGGGGTTAAATTGAGCTCCTACCAAGAGTTCAACAGCACCTGGATGACAGTTTAAGAGCAGACACAAGTCCCATTAACATGAGAAGGGAATGAATACCAGCCTAGGCTTCCTACTGAAGGTAACTGAACTCCCCCTCCATTTTTAGTCTGAGTTGTGACTGAGCCATCAGGGTCTCTGTAATTTTTTTTTTCTGAAAAGTGAAGGACATCTTATCTTGTGGCTGTTTTTATAGCTTTTACTCAGAAGTTTAGCTATGAATAAAACTTAGAAACTTCAGTTCTATATAGTGCCAGCACCCAGAACTAAAACTTTTGCATTGTGAAACCCAGAGGATGTTACTGTCCAAAAATCCAGTTTTGAATCCCTTACATTGTACAGTAAGTACTCATATACCTTACTACACTAAAAGGCTGTTAGGAAGAAGGGCTATGCACGCAGGGCCTTCAGGCAACACTAAGAACAAGCAGAAGGAGAGATGCACTGAAATTTGCCTTGCAGCAGCCAGGCAAAGAAGGAGTATTTGCTGCTCTGGGGAATATCTACAGCATCAAGCTTATGAGTGACTGAATCTTTTCCTGTGATAACATTTTCAACATGGTAGTGCCTCTGATCTCTAGCACACTGAGAAAACTTTAAAGGCGAAAGAAGGATAATCACAATCAAAAGAGGTGGTCCTATTTTTCACAGAGGGCAACTGAGCACCTTAATTCTGAATTTATAAGCTTCCCTAATGAGAAAAGGGAACATTACCAGTACTCCATCATTGTTGAAATGTTATGTAACTCACATATTGATCCTAGCTGGTGATTTCTACTGCACTTACAAACTGTTAGCTGTGAGCACTTTCCTGGCTTGAGATACTTTACGTTGGACTTGAGATACTACGCACAGCATACTGGTTTGCTAAAGTCCATTTCTAGTTCTAATTTCTTTCAGAAGATGAAAAATATGAATATGAAAAACAAAAAAAAATGAATATGAAAAACAAAAAAAAGAGCCTTTAAAATCATGTCAGGTTTTGATTTTGTTTTTATTCGTGGCACTAACAGACATCAATATTTTATAATACATAATATATACCCACATTAAATGCAGATGGCTAAATATTCTCGTGCTTTCAACAGTCCATAGCTATACATTTTAAATTCCAGCTTAAAGAAAAAATCTGCCACTGCTGTAGTCTGTAATTATAAAAATGTAAATGTACAAACTTCCTCTTCTTCAGTTTCATTACAATATAGGAAATGTGAAAAAGCATTTTCATTTGTCCTTTTTAAGTTAATCAATTTAACGAAATATTTTCAAAATATGTACAACAACAACTACCAAGTAGTTAACATTTGAAAAAGATGCTGCTATAAATACTTGTGAGACAACATACAACAGCCATACACATTAGAAACCAAGGGCCAACTTATGCATGACCTGAACAATAGGCCACAAAAGTCCTGGTTACTGACATAAACCAGCTCTGCTTCATTTCACAGTGCAGAATGAATTCTACATCTTCGGCCACTATACTCTGAATCATATTTATAACCTTCACAGTCTGTTGCAAATAGAGATCCTTTAAGGTGGGTCAGTATTTTTGAAGTTCCATGTTTGTTACCAGGGTTCAGCATATCTCTGCACATTAGCATTCTATACGTCATACCCCGTAAGTAACTTTTCTATAGACACTGTCTCACATTCATTATTGATTGCCTGCTTTCTCAGCGCTCCAGCAGAGATACAAAGTTAATTTAATTTTTAAAACCAGTGACCCCAGCAGATGACAATTTAGGTATCATAACTTTTTTCTTGTGATTGTTTTTTATAGATCTTTACTCTGGTTTTCACCCTAATCGCATACAGCCCTTCTTGAAATCAAAAAAGAAGCAAGTGAATAGTTTGAAATAGTTATATACTTTTAACAGCTGGAAATGAGTATTACTTTTCAGATAACTAGCAAAGTTTTTAGTTTTGCCCATAAACACAATTAAGTATTAACGCAGGACTGCACAGTGTTTATATTCTTATTAACCTGCCAACAAGAATAGTTTATTGGCAACCTTAAATATTCAGAGGCAAAACACAATTCCTTGGCACAGAAGCTTTACAGCAGAGCAACATATTTTCCCCTTAGAACCATTATGCAGGAACACACAGAAAATTAACTACAACTTATTTTGGCTTGGAGTCAAGAGAATAAACTAAACTTCTTGATGTTTTTTTGCCACTTCAGACTTTGAATGATGATTATGGGTGCATACGGGGTTAGATTTTCCAGTTACCTATTCTTTTTACATGATTCAAACGAGCAGAGGGACCTGTAACAAAGAAAAGCACATGATCATTCAAGATATTTTTAAACCTCCAACTGTTGACATTGTTAACCAAACATTCTCCCAGGGGGCTGTTTTCAAGCTTGGTTTCTTCGTCTGCTCCTTGAGACTACTTAAGCTCATGTGCCTTTTTCCCTAGCTATGTCACTTGGTTCAATGAAAAGTGCTTTCCTTCCTTAAAAAACCCACACCTCATACATCCTTAGGTATTATGTTTGTAATTGTGTTATTTCTGGAGCATAGGTGATGCATTTTTCTGTGAAATTCTTTCATTTTGTGGAACGAGCAGAAGCTCAGGCTGCAAGTATGCAACATCTTTCAGTGAAAATCTGTTCTGTATTGGTTAGCTGTCACTGGCCATAAAAATGAATTGATGAGTACTTTGCTTTCTGATTGAATGAAGGAAACTCCCAGTGGCTTTGATTCAGGAAAACATACACATGCTAATCTTCCTTCCCAGTCCTCGGGTCATCTAAGCATATGCTTTATTTTAAATACATATGCTAAGGTGCTCTTCCAAATTCAAAGTTACTGAGCTTTGATTCTATCAGAGAGGTATACATTAAGGTCACCACAAAAGCTGAACAGGAGTAATGCATTTGATCAAGTCTAAGTTTTCCATTTTGACCCTTATTCTTGAGGAAAAAAATAGGTCATGGTATAAATTATTAGCAAGGTGAAGAGTTCAAATGATGTTTTATCTTCCAATTAAAACAGAGTAACAGCATGCAAATGCCTGCCTCTCACTGTGCATGGGAACTAGAATCACTTTATAAGCTTATTTGACTACTTGTATATCAAGCTTGGTCAACCTTATCGTTGGGCCTCCTGCCTCATTTCCAGCACGCCAATGCATACATCAGCTGTGGCTTTGAGCCTGTAATTTCTTTCATTGCACCCACAGATACTGATAATAAGAAACAGTATTTGTTAATTCACAATTATACTTCTCTGCTTATGTGAGAAGAATAGTCCACTGCTTGACATAAAGGCATGGAACTAGGCCATGCTTCCTAGAAGACACTCAACATGACATAATTTCGATCGACGCGTTACTTGTTGACAACCAACTCCAAATTATCCCAGAGAACACAGGGACTCCTTGCAATTGATGCAGTAATTATCTTACCTGGCTCCTTTGATTGCCAACAGAATGATACACTGCACGTATCAAGAGCTGACGTGACCTAATGCTGATGCCAAACATCACCATGAATGCTTGTGGGAACTGTGATGGAGCCAAATTAATTTTTAAAATCTCAGTGAACAAACAGAAAAGGCTACTTTGGTGCAACTCCAATCTTTATTGGAAAATACATGGAATCTACAGAATCTCCCTTGCACATACCATTAAAGAGTGGTCTGAAGCAATCACTTTACCAAGAGCTACAGCCTGATCTTCAGAGATATAACTTGCTTTCCCCACCACGTGCAGACAAATTCCCCTGCAATATTTCTACCAAATCCCTGAGTACAACTCTACTTAAAATGAGTGTATGGCATATAAGCTAAAGCAACTTTTATGGTTTCCCTTTGTTGAGTAAGATTTTTAATCCTGCATGGACTTGTGCTGCAACTATACCTACAGCTAGACATCTAATGGGTTATTTGCATGTGTAGTTATGGGTTTTTTTCCACAAATAGTCATGGTAAATCCCAAGGCAAGTTACATAAGCACAAAAATACACATCCATTGATACAGAGAATTTCAGACATCTAGCTACATTATTTTGCATTTTATGAGATGGAAAATAGGAAGTTTAAAACTGCACATAGAGATCTAACTATATGATACTGTTTGACACAATTTAAGGAAAACACTGGTTCACTTTTAAAATCAGAATGTTGAATGGTACAGCTCTAAGACCTGAGTTCTGTCCACCAGAATTAGCCAAAACTTGGTCTCAGATGAGTTATTTACTTCCTAGATCAACTGATTCTCCTTTGCTCGTGCAGCAGACCCCATGGCTGGGACAGCCTCTTTGCTAGAGAGACATGTTCATTTCTCATAAGAAACCACCAAAGGCCCATCATGGCTGGTGGCTTTCCTTGATGCCACCTCCCTGTCTTGCTGTTATACTTTGGATGTGTTGAACACCCATCAGGTTCCTCGACAGATCATTTCAAAAACTGAAGAAAAGGGTTACTTCCTTGCACACTGTCAGGTCTTCTCCAGGTTGGTAAATCCATCCCAGTCCTGTAACACATCCGTGTCTCCCTTTCTTTTGGGTAGGATCTGTAGTGTAACCACTTTCTGGCACTAGCCCTGCAGTAGGGATGAAACACTTGACTGAGCAGGCTCAAATGGGCTTGGCAACTGCAAGAATTTTCCTTCAGGAGTCTGTGGACAGCAACAGTGCAATTGAAAGCCATTTCTTCAAAACAAAGAGTGATTTATTTGCCCAAACAGACACAGTACTCCAGAAAAGGGATTAAGGAAGAGAGAGGAGAGCTATGCAAATACTATCTTACCTATACTTGGCATTTCCCTCAAGCATCTATTTCTGCTCTGGTTTCTTTTGGCTGACCCAATTAGAGACTGTGCTGTGCAGACCCTGACTCTCAGCTAAGCAAGGTCAGCCTGCAGCAACTTCTCTCCTCATTTCCTGCACAGTGAATTTTTTAACCTTAAAGTTCATGACTTTAGCAAACAGCTGTGTAATCAGGGGAGGAGTGGAGGAGCTGCCTTTTCACAGATAATACTTGAGCTCAAATGTTTGTTGGGATGCTCCTTATCTAGGTAATTGGTTGCTTTTTACATTTGCTTCCCATGACAGCTATGTTTGATCTACTTCCATTGCAACTAACCCCACATAAATAAGCACCGAGTCACGCATAATTATGCAACACAGAGTCTTCCCAGCTCTCTACAATATTAGCTAAATAAACGACTTTGCTGTCAGCAACACAGATTTTTCCCAGTTCTCCACAATATTAGCTAAACAAATGACTTTGCTGTCAGAAGTCTTTGTCCCAGAAGATTTTGAGAAGACAATGGAAGAGAAACAGATGCCATTACTGAACTGAACTACCTACTCTCCTGCTTAGTTGCTGCAACCAAAATCTTCTAGGAAGCAAAGCCAAAAACAGTGCTGTGTTCACATCTCTAAATCACAACAACACAGAACTTTGACAGAGGAGGCAAAACAATGAAAAAATTTCCTTTGGCCCTGGCACAAATCAACCTGTCAGCCACTGCCTACAAAAAACTCACGTGTTCCTTAGACACGGGTAAAGGAAGAAAACCTCAATATTCAGTTATTATGTGTTCACTCTCCTCTATGGATTCAACTTTTGCTCTCACCAAGTTGTCCAATTGCAGGGAAGGATCAGAATTTGGCTCTCAATATAATGCATAAAACTGGAAGAGATATTAAAACACAGTGGATAGAAAGCCTTTTCAGAAATCTGACAACATTTTTACTTTAATCAGTTATCAAGAACATGAGATCTCAGACGTCAAAGTGTCATGATGACTTTGGCATACATAAGACTAGCTTGCATATCCAGTATCTGGAAGGACAGCACAGTAATAAGAAAATCATACTCTGTCTTGGACAAAACACTGTTCTCTTTTATTTTCATAAGAGACCTATATAATGAAATGTACTCTTCTGTTGTTTCAATGTCAAAAGTAGCAAAAATTATTCTGTCTTGGAAATGAGACAAGACGGGCATAGTATTTATCTGCCTATCTGGTGTACTTTCATGACCTGCACTGGTTATCCAAGTGTTTTGAAATAAATCCCCAAAGATATGATAAAGACTTGTTTTCATGAGTAGAGCTATGGATTCCCTCAGAGACTTCTGCAAGAGCGATGCAATTGGAAGAACAAGAAACTTGGAAGTATCTAGAAAACAACTGCATGAAGTACCCTTCCATGTCCAAATCCCATTTTTTTCTGTCAATTGGTCAAGTGGGGAAATAAAAAGCCTGACTTCTTCATAATTTGTAGTTTTAGAATCATAGAATTTCTCAAATTGGAAGGGACCCATAAGGATCACTGAGTCCAACTCCCTGCTCCTCCCAAGAATGCCTAAAACTAAACCATATGACTAAGAGCATCATCCAGCTGCTCCTTGAACTCTGTCAGGCTGGTGCTGTGATCACTTCCATGGGGAGCCTGTTCCAGTGCCCAAACACCCTCTGGGGGAAGAACCTTCTCCTACCGTCGTATGGACTTCCCCTGACACAGCTGCATTCCATTCCCTTGGGATCTATTGCTGGCCACCACAGAGAGGAGACTGTGCCTGCCCCTCAGCTGCCCTCCTCAAGGAAAGCACTGACTGCAATGAAGTTGCTCCTCAGCCTTCTCCAAGTTGAACAAACCAAGTGTGAACTCAGCTGCTCCTCATAATTGTAAGCATAACATAGATGTAATTTTTCACATGAAGAATTAACTGCACATCCAGGCTCCTGATGTAATGAGACCATGCTGATGTAAATTTCCGTGAAACACTGCTTTGTTTGTGCCATTTGTCTGATTCTGTGGAACTTCTGGTTTATCAGAAACCAGATTTTTTTTTTTTGACAACTTCCGATTATTAAAATTTGAGTGCATTTTAAAATTATTTAAATGAGGAAAAGTGAGCAAGATTAATGTCTATTTACACATTTATGGTTGGCATCAGCTAACTCATGGGTTGGGAAAACGATATCTGCTTTTCTACATTCCCTAAAGGCCCTGGATTAATGTCTGCTCTTGGATACTGCAGTGCAATATTGGGATGCCTCCACTCAGAACAATTGATCTGCTTCTCTTTACCAAGAAACACAGTGTAACTTGCGATTGGGAAGAATAAAATTTGATCAAAGAGATAAGGAAAGTTACTCCAAAAATCACACACAGGCAACTGAGCATTTAGTCATCTGGGAGCCGACCAATTCACATCTAACCACAAAAGTGAAACATACATAATTCAATTAATAAAGTTCAGGCAGACATTAAATTGACCTCACAGTTTCACTGACAGCTCTCAGCACATTGTGATCAAGGTTTAAGTGTTGGGAATCAAGGTCTAGGACACACTGCAGAAGGTAGGAAAGAATATTTATTTATAAATTTGCTTCTATTTATTTATAGACTTGCTTTGGGTCTCATATTTGATCTTTCTTAGGCTTACCTTGTCTAAAGGACATCCAGTATTATCCCAGATAATACAGAATGAAAAGGTCATGAAAATGAAATTATAGTCATGCTCTTGATGGTCTCTTTAATAAAACACATTGTCTGTTCACATGGTTGCATATATGCATGGGTGTGTTTCATTAGCTGTTCAAAGGTTTCAAATACATTCCTGATCTTTGATTCAGTTAGAGGAAATAGTGCATGTACCTTCTTCTGATGGAAGAAAGAAATGTCTAGCTAGAACAGCTTAAAAATGGTTCTGAAAACACAGCAAGCATAGGTTGTTTCATCCACAGTAAAATATAAAAGTACTTTTACCTTTCTTAACTTTGCTGCCCCGGCACCAGAGCGAATGGCCTCCAACAGGGCTTGCCTTGCCTCCACTGGATTCCCTGAAGCTGTGGCAGAGGATTTAGGAGCTGCTGCTGACAGCTGAATGGGAGGTGGTGGTGGTGGCTGGGCAGGGGCAGGTGGGACACACAGCTGCTCTTCCTGAAGGTCTTCTGCCTTCTGTGAGGACTGTTCTGCATCCCTAAAACGCTGCAGCTCTTGGGAGGCCAATGAGGAGATCTGCTCATCATGCAGTTGAAAGAAGGGGGTTAATATCAAGCATGGCTGAACTGTAATTATTTGACATTAGATTCCCTTTCAGTACCCCAATTTCACTTTTCTTGGATGATGTAAAACCACAGAACTTTTGTTTGCTCATGGGGTTGAACATCTGTTACTACTCACTCACATCACTCAGCTGGGCTGATTACCAGCATTGAGGACTTGGCATTGAATCTGTCTCAGAAACTCAATCTTTATTTACTGTGAGCTTCAGCATCCTGTAACTCTTCTTGGCATGTAAGGTAAGAGAGAAAGTTGGACTTGGTATTAACTTGGAAACAACCACAAGGGTTTTGGAATCAGGAAGATATATTAAGGCTGCAGTAGCCACCCAGGAATATGATTACTTTTTGCAGTCTGGGCTGCACAGAAATAATCTCAGATGACAGGGAAGCTCTTCCAGATCTGAGCTCTCAGACATAGCTTCACTGAAAAAAAAACCATTAAACCTAAAGTCTCCAGCCATACTTTAAAAAAAAAAAAAAACACCAAAAAACCCCCCCCAAAAAACTAGAGAGAGCTACTTGAAAGCACTGAGGACAAAAATCAATGGATAATTCTTCCAAGTTTGTTTCTATGGAATTTCAGAAACTAAAATTTCTGCACAAATTATCAGCTTGGAAACTCATCCTACTTTAAATGCATGCAGGCAAAGAAGACAGTCTTTCAGACTAAGCCAGCTTTTTCATCAACTGTGTCAAGAGATACTTTTTTCCATTAATACTAGTAACAATCATGATGAATTGTTAGTAATTACAATGATTCAGCAATTATTAAGAAATTCAGTACTATCAGCCAAATAGTTTTCCAAGCAGATCCATTATAATTCATTTCTCAGACAAACTGCAGCACAGCTTCTGTGGTGAAAAATGAAAGGATTCGTCTCCCCTAAAATAATCCACGGAGAGCTCCTGTATTATATTCCTTCCCTATACATATATATATATATACACACACACTATATATATATATATATATATATATATATATATATATATATATATATATGAGCATTATGTCATGTCAGATAGAAGGCAAACATCTGAGACAACATGAAAGGGATACCACATCAGTACAGTGCCCCATACACACACCAACACACTGATTTAACTAGCACAGGTGACATGGTGTGAAAAAGCATATGGTTTCTAGGTGACTTCCTTTAAAATCATGGCAAAAGCTTCTCTGCCAGAGGAAAGTATTCAAAAAAGTCTCTGCGATGACTTCATTGTCAGAGCCTCTTTTAAACAAATTGCTATTTATTCCTAATGAATGCAGAATGCAGTTAAGTACGTGTGAAGATTGCTGCTGCTTAGCACATCCTGCTCACAGGCTCAGAGGAAGCTGTGCCCTACCTGCAGCAAGGGCAGTAGGATATTTGAGGGGTGAAGTAATTCCCTAACACAGGCAAGAGAATTTTTCTAGCTCATGCCAGCTATCTGGATATGTGCTAATGAACTGAGTCATTGCACGAGGGAAATGGGAACCTCCTTGCCAAGGACACATCTTTGGCTGGATTAGTCAACCGAGTGAAAACTAAGGCTAGAACAATGCAGGTTTTGGCTATTAAGAATAAGAGATGCTTTAATGGTTAGATAAATCTTTCAGAGAGAAGCAATCATCCTGCTGTGGTGATTGTTGATGAAACATCAGTATCACTTACTTGCGTACAACTTGCACCATGTTAGCAGATACACAGCATGTATGAAGAAGCCCTACTGTGTTTTCAGGAAGTTTTGCTAGTGTGTTTTGGATATATAAGGTAGGTAATGCAAATATATAAATGAACTGCAAACTCCTAAACTACAGCTTCACTGTGCAGAGAAGCTGTGGATGCCCCATCTCTGTTGGTATTTGAGGGCTGGTTGGATGGGGCCTTCAGCACCCTGGTGTAATGGGAGAAGTCCCTGCCCAAGGCAGAGGGGTTGGAACTAGATAATACTTAACTCCTTTCCAACCAAAACCATTCTAAAAAAAGACCCCACCTAAACGTGAAAAGGCTGAATATTTGATGTCTTCTATGTACACTCCCTATAATTGGTTTCTATATGCTTCTTTCTAAGCTAAAAGCACACTATTTGAAAGACCTTTAAGTTTTATAGCAGAGAATAGGATTAAACCTGCTGTGCTGTCTGCCTAAGTCAGATCTGGTCTTCTGTCATATGGTTGCCCCCTCAATTTCTTTCTTTGCAGCGCAATGTTTAATTTGTGGGATATCTGGGTTTATTCAAAACACTCAGAAGGAATAGAATGCCCTTCAAAGATCACTTACCATCCTGATCCTTACCTTTTTTAGCTTGGAGGTGCCACTGTGGCCTCTAATTGCTGCTAATAGGGCTGAGCGCTCATTCTCTGGCTCAGTGTATGAGGGTTTCCCATGACTGCCATTTAATGCACCATTTGAAACCTAGAATATGAAGGGAATAAACCTCACATTGTTATTAGATATTTACTTAGAGATATCTTGGGAACACTTTTTGGCACTTGTACCAGAATGCAAACTATGAAGACTAATCAGTTTGTCTTTTTTTGGGCCTGCTTGTAAAACCTTATTCACACTGAACAGTAAGGGTATGTGTAGATAGTAATGCTGTACTTGGAGATGCAGTCCATATCCCCTGAGCATGAAGTCAGTGGCATACTATTATACTCAAGTAAAACAAAATGCAATTTTCTCTCACTGCAGATATTTACAAGTTTTCTCCATGCGGTGTGTTTCTGTTTTTACATAAGGGTCTGGAAATGAGGGTTTGGATCTTAGACTAACCTCAATTACCTCTCCTTACTCTGTGTCTATGCACCCTCTGCCTACCCAGCTAGCACAGCAGCCATGATGTTGCATAATATATGGATGTGCAGAATAAGCAGCAGCTTGGTCTGCATTTTGCCATTATAAATTTTTCAAATGCCTTGTGTTCTCTGCCTCACCAGCAACTATACAAGTTACCAAACCTCTGGTGTCTGACAGGGTCAATACAGGGCTCTGCAGTCTGATCAGGTTAAAAAAGGTTTCCACTTTACCTTTCTGAGTTTCTCCTTTCCTCCTCCTGTTTGAATGGCTTCCATTAGGGCACTGTGCAATGATGTGTCTTTTGGAACTGGCTTCTGGATGACAGGTTTGAACTTCTTCTTTGGTCCGAAAATATTGGTCTGCACATTAAAATCCAGTTCACCAACAGTATTAACATCTGGATCATCAGGTTTCTCCTCCTGTTCTGACTCTGCATTTGCTGCTGCACCATTTAGCTCAGGTGAAGCTTTAAGTGAACTGACTTGTACACCATTAGTGGGACGCCATTTAGTGACTCGTAAAGATGAGCTGAAAGAGGATGGGACTCCCTGGAGATCAGGAGACTTGAGGGATGACGCTGAATTAGTATGGGTCAAAGTCTCACACTTCTGGTCAAACACAGTCTTTTTCTCTGCTACACTTTGCTTGCTGTTTAAACCATTATCATCTTCTGCACTGTTGTTATCCTTTGAAGAAGATTTAATAAGTGGGACAGTGGCATTCTTTTTATATAAACTCACAGGAGTTGCTTGATTTGGTGCCCTGATATTAACTACTTTGTTTTCCATGCCAGAATTATCACCAGGTGTAAACCTGTGGGATGCTTTCTGACTGCAAGCAAAAATACTTGAAAGGGTTTCTCTTGTTTCTGCTGATTCTGTTTCCACAGGGCTATATTTGGCCACAATAATACATCTTTTTGGTGAAACTTCCACTTCATTCTTAACCTCTCCTGCCCCTTGCTTGTTTTCATCTTTCTCATTATATTCCATAGTGTCAGATTTAAAGGTAGTTGCATTGATGTGTCTTGCAATGGCAGAGGCAACATACTGACTTGAAGTTCTCCTGTGTGGCTTTATGAACGGGAGTTCCAGCTTGTCCTTGCTAACGGCTGGGGCTGCTAATGGCGTTACCTGGGACTGCGTAACTGAGAGAGCTGGTTTGGTCCTTTCATTCTCAAATTGTCTTTCAGCTACCTGGGTAGTAACAGTTTGTGGTGCTGCGGGTTTTGGAGCTGAAGGACTGACAGGTTTGTGTTCATGTTTTATAGTAAAGGGCTTAGAGTTTGTGGTGACTGCTGACTTTTTAGGAAAATGCTCAGCAGAGTCATCACTTTGCTTTTCCATAGAACTTGACCTCCAGAATGCCTTCACTCTCCCAATATGAATTTCCTCACTTTCATCGGAAGAAAAACCTTGTACATGCTTACTAACACTGGTGTTTGGGCCTATAAGATTGCCCAGTTCATCTATCTTAATGGCACCAGTGGAGACTGAAGCTCCTCTATCAAAATGTCTTACTTCGGGTTTGGGAGGGACAACTTTAAACGTTGTCAAACCCATTTTAGGTTCGTAGCTTGATCCTGAATTCTGGGCACGATGACACCATGCGGGTGTTGATGGGACTTCTACTTCTGGTTTTTTTGCTGGTGGCCATTTGATTTCTAACTCTGATTTACTTTTTTTCAGCGATCTCTCCTTGCTACTACATTCATTAACTGGATTTAGCTTCTCTTTTGCTGTACTGATTTCAGCCATGGCTTTGGCGTGAGATGGACTCAGCTTGGATTTACATTCCTCAGATTTCACACTATGTTTAGGAGAGGGTTCCAGTCTTAAGTTCTTTTCATTTCTTTTTTCAAAGGAGGATGTGAGAGATTCAAACATATCTCTTCTCTGTTCCACAGGCAAGTGAATGAATTCATTTTCAGATGGTTGCTGATATATTAGGTCCTTGTATAAAGCTCCACCATCTGTGTGTCCCTTATCAAAGGAACCTGCATTGTTGTTTTTATTTGTGAAGTTTCTTGCATTAACAGAGTCATTAACATTAGCTGAGATATTCTGTGAAACCTTAATTTCCACCTCTTGATTTTCATAGGAGTTAGAGATGCTAACATCTGGAGCATCATCTATGATTGTTACTGGAACAGAAATGGAAACATCATGGGCAGCCTCAACTTTTCTTACATGAGGGCTCAAGGCTTCACTGGTGTAGTCAGAGTCAGAGTTTGTGACACCATCCTCTGCTGCAAAATACACACACAATGTTACATATGTGCAACAGGCAGTATTTAGGCAATATGACTATAAATTACACAAATAGCCAGTACAAGTTTAAGCAAATCATGTATTTTAGTTCCACATTAAGTAACAGACTTTTTTTTATGCCTGTATTACAAAAAAAGGAGACGTCTGGGTCCTTCTTATTGTTGGGCTGCTGATTAGGATTGGCAAAATATTCCTGCAGCTCTGCTTCAGCCAGTGGGAAACAGACAAATGCAGCTGAAAGCAGAATTTCATCTATTGTTCATACCTTATCTTTGATTAACTTATCTAAGTGATAAACATTTCACCACATGACTCCAAAGAAGAAACATTTCTAAGAAACAGCAAGTAACTCCAAATCACATTTCCCAGACCTGGTTAGTAATAACAGCCCAGCTGAAGGATTTCCTTGAACAAGCAAACAAAAAAAACAGTACTTTTATCTTTTCTCCATTCTTCTCACCCTTTATTACCAGTGACTCCAGAAGCCTTATTGT
Source organism: Serinus canaria (assembly GCF_022539315.1). Lineage (NCBI taxonomy): Eukaryota > Metazoa > Chordata > Aves > Passeriformes > Fringillidae > Serinus > Serinus canaria. The sequence continues at coordinate 82,942,298 of NC_066315.1, forward strand.
GCAAGAGGGCGATATATCCTCTCAAATTTTCTGGTATAAATCAAAGGTTACAACACAAGCTAAGGAATGGCTGTGTCTCAGAACTCACATGAAATCAAATCAGACTCAATTCCATTGCAGAAATATTAAAATGAAGATGGGAAGTTAAAAAAAAAAAAGAAATCAATGTCATTTGTTGACAAACCAATAATAGAGAAGTTGGGGTGTTTTTTTTTAACAGTAGGTAAAAGAGGAGCTCAATATGACATTTTATCTCTTCCCACTGTTTCATGTTTTCCATTTTTAACTTTTAAATGTGCCTGTTAACACAGAGGAGACACTGGGTACAAAAATGTTTCATCCTTTTCCAGTTCATAATGAAAAAATAAAGACAGAGGGATTCTTCATTAATCACAGAGCTAAATTCATAACTGATGTAGCTTCACTGAAGTCAGTGAAATTATACTAAATTTGGCCCATAAAATATGTCCATTGACTGCTGTTCATCTCTTTTTGGTAGAAGACACTGAAATACAACAACAATCTGACATGCAGTTTGCAAAACGTTCAGTGGGAGCCTATAAAGGGTGGCTCCTTAAGCAAAGGAGCCACTTTGGGAGGACCACATTCTACCTCACACTCATGAGTTGTTCCCCGTGATCTCAGTGAGAAACATACAGGGTGTCTCAAGAGCACAGCTTGATTCTGCATCCACTGGCTGTGTCTCTGTCTCTTGCACTTCAGAGGTAACACACACTTTCTTACCTTCTAAATCTTCATCCAGGTCAGCCAAAGTCTGCTGGAACTGTGCTGCAATGAATGTATCTTCATTCTCATGCTTAGCCAAAGCTGTTGCTTCATCTTGCCTGCTAAAGGAAAGAGAAAAAAATAATTGAGTCTCTCCCCTTTCTTTCACTTTGCACTGTTGCTCTGAAACACACTATAATTTCAGCCCCTTTGCTCCCACTGGGGTTCTCAAACTCATTCCCCAAAGCATGAAAAATGTGTGGCCTTACACACAAACCACCGTACTGACACATCCACATCTAGGAAAGATCTCAGTAGGGGCTTGAGCAAACCCAGTGTGCTGGTAATCAAAAGATTACAATTAATAAAGCCTGCAAACAAATGGCCTGGCTTCAGTGTGAAGTACACATTTCAGCTGGACTGCAGAAACACAGCATATGCCAGGACAAAGGTTTTTGCACATCCATACAATTTTAAGGCAGACCACTAACAATCCTGTGCACCCGCTGTAACAATACATGTGCACCTTAATTAAACAAAAATTGCATGGTAATGAAAAATAAGTACACTCAAAGTACTGTTAGACAATCACTCTGCATCTTGAGGTGTGGGAGGGAGTGAAAGCAGTTTCTAATGAAACACCAAGGGACCTGATTTTGCCAGAAAACTGATGAAGCTGTATAATGACCTAAGACAAGTCTGAAATCAAAATGAGTGCCAAGTGTTGATTTGGCTTATTAAAAAAAGAGAAGAAAAAGAAAATGAAACAAAAAGAATCCTAACGCCACCCCCCTAACATTAAAAAAAAAGAAAACAATAACAAACCAAAACAAAAAAAACCCACCTGTATGGCAACCAGGTACACGACAATTCTCCTTTTTATTAGAGGGAAATCTTGATCAGCAGAACATTTTTATCCAAATCATTGAAACTAAAATTTCACATTGGACAATTTATTTCTTTCAGTTACCTCACCCAAATTAAAGATGTTGTGGTCTGTGACACTGTATCTAAGTTTTGCCCTTGTGACTAATCTATTTAAAAAGTCACTTTCCATTCCAGCCACACTTAAAATCTAGCTGGGTGAAGCAGATTTGCCCTTTTCAAGATCATACCCTTAATTGCACAGATACAGTAACACATGACAGATTTTTTTGTTAGTTTACCAAACACTACCTGAAAAACGCTATTTTTTGTCTTTCCTTTAAGGTAGGAATCTGAATAAAAATGCAGGTGTGTTTCCTGACATTGATTTAAATTTCATCCAACAATGTAGCATCACTTTTTGCTACTTTGCTGTTTGATTTTTCCCCTGCTCATACCAGGAGCAACTGAAACAACATGTTGAAGCATCAGGTATTTGATTTTATTTATTTTTTATTTTATTTTTTTACTTCATTATTTATTTAGCATTCACCTCTCCTTTACATCTTTTGTAGTAGTCCTGCAGCCTGATATTTCTACTTTTACCTAAACTGCCTTGCCCTTACAAAGCTGACGTCACGTATGCGGTATCAATGAAAACAACAACATACACCTCCAGGGAAGCCTTCCAAAACTGTCATGCACACATTGTTGTGTGTCTGAATACACAGATGGGATTAATTCAAAATAACAAGGCTTGATATATGACTAAGAGGTTTCCTAAACTGGAATCTAAGATGGAAATCAGTATTGGCTGTTTTAAATACAGACGAGGATACAGGGTGCTCTGCGACTGGAGTAAAATTTCTGCCAACATCTGCCACTGACCTGAGTTTTGACAGGCCCTGAACATCCCCACAAGCCAGTGTGATCTTATGATGCCCAGGCTTAACATCCACACTGAAAGATTTATGGTGAACTGATGTTTCCCCCTGATGGATTATGAGGATGATGGAGCAAATCAGTTAAAGTCTCCAGAGCAGGTACCTGGTGTTGTAGGACTGCAGTTCCTCTGTACCCTAAGGCACACACACACACACACACACACACACAAACACACATTCATCCATAAATCAATGAGATTACTCATCTGAGCCATCTGACAAGATGATTTACACTTATTACAGCATCTGAATTGGGAGAGAAGACTGGCAAACATAACTCTCAATGTGAAGATGGCAGAAAGAAGGAACTAACTGAATTTCATATTGTTCTTGCAGTGGAAAGTTTAATAAAATTAATAAAAAAATACTCTACTCTGAGTGCACTTCAAAGCAATTTATTTGCAAACTCAGAGCATTTACAATGGGAGAACCATTCAAACTGTGCACCAGCTAAGCAACAAGTCTATCCGTCAAGGAAAGCAAATACCACTTTACTCTTTACAAAGCTGGTCTTGCAGAATAGTTGCACACAACTGGAGGCAAGTGACACACTGAGACTCATTCTTAGACCTACTGCAGAGAAGTTGTTTCCAAAGCCTTGGAAGAAAAATCTGTAAACTCACGAGACCTAATTTCATGAAGACTATGTCAGCTCACCACCCTCTTGCTACCTGTTTATATTTTCCTGTCTATTGCCCGACTCTTTTACAATGCAGCCAAAATCTGTATTACTAAGGTTGTCCATGCTGGAATCTCTACAGGAAAAAATAGGCTTGAGAATTTTAGGGGAAATTTGTCTAGAAAAACATATTTGGGAAGGGAACAAGCATTCCTGGCCTTCAAATATGGAACATAGGTCCATTGCACTGCACCGACCAGCTCTTTTCTCATGTCTATCAGTGGGAATCTTTCAATTTTCACAGCAAAATGATGCTCTCCTTGCTGGGCACAACAGCCAGCAGTGGTCTCTTTCATAATCCTCTGAGCACTTATGCAGTGACTATACATAATCTCTTTACTTAGACAACTGGGATAATATTATCCAATTCACAGCCTTTTTCTGAAGGAAAGAGAACAATGCATTCAAAATGAATTGATTCTTATTTGCTGCTACAGAGGGAGCTCCAGAAAAAGATATTTTCTTTTGCATTTCTAAATCTCTAGAAGAGCTACTGTTCAATGCATCTCCAAACTCACCTACAAAGCAAGCCAGAAGCTATAGATTAATCGCAAGGGCTTTTCAGAAAATTCTTACCACTGGGAATCTAGAATGGGCTATGTGTTTTGTGAGGTGAAGGTCTGGTAGTTTCCAGGAGCTCACATGACTTACAAATATGCCTAAGAAGACTTTTTCTCACAGGAAAAGGAAAACAAAAGGGCTTCAAAAATTTTTTTTCCATAGCCTTCTTCCCTTCTACACTTTTCTTTTGTTGACAGCTGTTCTGGCCAGAAGCCAAGAAAAATATTACTTATTTCGATATCATGTTTTACATTCTGGATAAACATTACCAGTGGTATTTTCTCATACATCCTTTTTTTTTTTTTTTTTGACTTAGGGAAGAACTTGATAACCTTTACGCTGCCTTCCTGGTTAAAATATGAGGTGCTAAAAATACAGCACTGGTGAGCATTTAGCCCAAGCTCGAAATGGCAAATGTGCACGGTTCCTGGAAGCCTGCGCACACATTACTTATGCAGATTAGCAGAGATTTGTGCAAGAGCACAGAACGAAGCAAAGTGACTACTAAACTACAGCATTTAATGTTCCACTGAGCTCAGGCTACAACGCCTAATTACTCCTTGGCAGTCATTTGCGCAGTTGGAGACAAAATGAAACTTACAGCAGCATTTTACCAAATTAGTGCCATGAGAGACATACATTTATGAGGAGGTTAACATTCTAAGAAGGAGAGAAATTTCTCTGATAAAACTAGGTGGAAATGCTGCTTAAAAATAAACCCAGGCTGGTGGTAAGACAAGGGATTTGCAATGAGAAAAGCTGCCATTTTGTTATAGTCAAAGCAGGTCTACCTGTGGGTCTGCAAATGATAAATCTGACCCAAGTTTCTCTGAGCACTTCTTGGGAGGTCTGGTGAGCCTCACCTATGGCACCAGAGGTAGAGACCACACCTCCCACCACAGCTGCTTAAAGACAACACAGACCTATGTAAACTGCAGAGAAGGGAGGGAGGAAGACATGCAATTATCCAAATGCAGATACTTGGTGCCATTTAAATGCTGTAGGATATTCAAGACATCTGTCTGGGGCTCTTAGACTTAATGTGGAAGACAGGGAAATTTGCATGCTACCTGAATGGCAGCAGGTAAGAAGAAGCCTAGTAGCAGACATATCTCAGGTTAAGTGAATGTGACTTGCAATCTCACTCATTTTGCACAGTATTTGCTATACTGAAAGACTTGAGAACATGGCTCCCATGAACCTGTTACTAGGTGGGGTGGGAGGACAGAGCCATTGCAAAGAAGTCAAATTCATACAGGCACACTGGGCAGTAGGACATGCAGGGATGTAGTGACAATTGTGAGGTACATTGAGAGCATTCAGCTTCTCACATGAGCCTTGGGCAGCTAAGAGGGACTGACCTACATGGAAAACTGACATGGTTACTCCAGTTCCAAAGATTGGGCTTTGGAACATTCAGGCTCCCTTCCCAGCTCGGACAACCGTCCCAGTCTGGTACTGGGGAATTACATTAACTCATCTTTATGTATCCAAATTTGTCCTCTTTAAAATGAATCCATGATATTCACCTCTTACACAAATGCTGCAAAGGGAAATGCTTCTACCTTCTGTATATATAGAAGTGGGTGTTAAAGAAAAGACTGATGCTGAAGGATTTCAAGTTGTAGGAAGTATGGCTGAAGCTTTTAGAAAACAATTTGCTATTTAATCAGGCCAGAAAGACAGCATTAAGTAAACTCAGGGTTTTTATATATTCATTTTTGTGAGTGATGTGGCAAAGTACTCTTCAAAAGTGAAGGTAACTGTTTTCTGGATAAACCAATGGTTTCCACAATTTTAGAGACCATTTCTCCATTCTTTGTATTTCTTAGGCTAGGTAAATTTATTTCATTTCTATTCAAGGATGTAATATAACTGCAGCAGGAGAGCAGCTAGAATAAGTGCTGGACATTCTAGTCACCTAACATGACTCTAGTAATGACCTGACCAGTGATATTTTCTGTTTCTACTGGCTCCGGTGAACTTGAGAATGAATTTTTAACCAAAGACTGTTAAACTTCAAAAGTTGTAGACTGAACAATTCAGGACTGGTTAGATAGCAAAGTCCTCACTTGTGTTTGATGCAAGATTTCTGAAATTGGCAGGAAACTAGGAAAGGGAAAAATAACATGGTCATATTCTGTTGAATACCAGATAACCTTCTTTTTTAAGTTCTTAGATAGGCAATAAAAAAAAAAAAAGCTGCATATATTTTTGAGAGCAAGGTACAGGTATCACTTCCTTTCCATTTTTAGTTTGTGTTCTGTTTCTAGTTCTGTGGGACTAGATCAAACACAGGTCTTTCACTGCATTTATATCTGTGCTGAATAAAAGTCATCAAAGATTGAATTTAACTATTTTTCAGTCCTGTAATACACAGGTCCAGTAGCATCTTCAGATATGCTGCCAGCCATTTAACAATAAGAATTTGAAAATAGAGGCGAGGAGCACAATGAAGCAATTTTTCAAAGGCAGCTGGGTTTATGGTCCTTTTACAATTTTCCTCCACAGTTACTGGTCAAGAATCTAAACAGAAAGCAAACGAGTATGCTTTTCATGGTATCATTTTGTGTTCTAATGCTATCAATCTCTAATGAGGTACATACCAGGGTGATTTAAGCTTCCAGAGTACCCGACATATGTCAGTTCCAGGCCCTGCTGCATAAGCAGCAGCTTGTAGTTGCTCTAATGCGGATGCACCCCCACTCCCCCTCCTCTGGCAGCAGCTTCTCCACAGGAAAGCCAGTCGGCAGACAGAATGCCAGAAATAGTCAGGAAAGGGGACTAGCATGATTTAGATCTTTATACAATCACATCACCTGTATAACGTAATATTGCAAGTTAAAAGATGGTACAGTCAAATAACTTCTCTTGATTTACACAGAAAAATAAAAACAGAAAAGGACCAGAGTCTTCCTTTCCTGTAAGCCAACACCAGGCCTTTAGCAACCCAAGCTGCTTTATAGTATTTAAAATATTCTACAGCTCCAAAGCATACAGTATTTTTCCAGTGGACGAGTTTAACTGAAAGGCTAATCAGTATTCTTGCCCTAGAATGACTGTGAGTATCTATTACTTAACCATAATATCCATCATATCTTTCTTCCACGAAGATCTGCCAGCAAAAAAAGTGCACAAAAGTTTCCAAATTTGAAGAGTTTTCTGGAACAAGGGGAAAGGGAAAGCCAGAGATAAGGAAGGAAAACTATGTAAGAAGCAGAGGCTTGCAAATCTGTCAGACATCTGGGTCTTAATTAAATAATTTTTCTTCCCTGAGGTTCTCCCTGTCACTTTAACTCTTTCTCTACTTTCCTACCCATTGAAACTATTTTCAAAAAAGTAACACAGGCCTACCCAGTTAAAATAAAACCTATCCTAGAGAGAAATAACAGAACTAAACTTTCTCCTGTTTCTCAGAGACAGTTACAAGTAATTATACAGAATGTGTTTGCTCACAGAGGTATATATAATACATAAATGCACTGCTATTTTTCACCGCAGTTTTTCTCTTCCCTTCCTGCCTTCTGCCACTCACTATTTTTATTTCTTCTGACCAGCTTCCACGCTGAATTCTCTCCAGCTACTGACTTCTCCTTCTGTCCTGTCCTTCCCAAGTGGAACACAAAACCCTGCAACATTTGAATGTGAATGGACTGAAAATTAAGCAGAACAGGTTCACCCACCCCTATCATTTCAAGCTTTTGTTTTAAACTAACTCACCAAAACTCAAACAGTTTAGTAGCAAACAGCAAGTACTTCTCAGGTTGGTAACTAAGAGGACTGTCCTCCCAGCAGCTTCAGCTACCCTGACCAGAGCCAAAGGTAACAAATTCTTCCAAGAGAAAGGGAGGAAATGGGATTATCTCTGTCCAGACCCACAGCAGGAACTGATCTCTGGAGGGTTCCCCCACCCCCACCCTATGTCCTCTACTAGCTGTACGTGAAAAAATATTCCTCTCTCATGGCTACTGAAGCAGACATTCAAGGGAGGGGAAAATCCCTTTCAGACTTTTAGAAAGTATTTTGTCTTTTTGCCACACACAAGCCTGTATTTATTTATATCTTTATAACTCCGAAGTTTCCTTCACATATTAAAATACTTTTTTTAAACATTTCAATACTTTTAAAATATTTTCAGAATAAAAAAAAGTCTGGTATTTTAAAGTGTTTTTCCTTCTCTGAGACAGGACAGCAGAACCACTCTTAGGAGTGACCCCCTTTAAAACACTGATTTCAGTTGCTTTTAAAGTTGAGAAACTACATACCTCTGTGAGGAAGGTATGAGGATATGACAGATAGAGGATATGACAACTTATATCCTGCCCATAATTATCTTATTTCAACCAAAACATTTAAATGTCTTCCAAGAACATAGCTTGCAGGAAAAGGGGAGCCACATTCTGATACATGCAATTCTATTTAATACTCAGCCCTGTGAAAAAAACAGTGGTCCTGGCATGGTCTATCTGTTCACTACTCTGCCTTGACTCTCTGCCCATCAGCTTTCCTTCCCTAAAACAGGAAAATGCCACCTCCTCATATCACATGAGCACTGTGCAGAGAAATGAATTAAAGTCTGCATAGCATGTGAATACCAGTGCAATGAGTAACATAAAGAGAGCCAAAGGAAATTGAGCAGTAATTAATTAATTCCAGAAGAGAATTTGAACTGAGTGAACAGCGGTATATCTGTCTTTTTAATTGAGTGCTGAAACTTAGAAAGAAAATAAAATCGAGTCCCATCCCTGTAACCAGAGACATTATCACACTGTACAAAAGGGGGGGAATTGACGTTAAAAGAGGAGAATCCAAGATTACACACAGAGCCTCAATATTGAAGTTACCTAACTTTGAACGCATGACCTAGCATTCCTAATATTATTATTTTAACATAATTTTTAACGTGTAATTATTTATAAAGCTCCAGACAGTAGGTGTGTACGATGCTTTATAGGCGTGCAAAATTGTCTGATCCCTGCCCCTAGGAGCTTGCGTGATGACACCACACATGGGATGGGAAAAGAGGGGGTATGGGAGGACAGGGTTGCAACACTGTGAGATCATGAGATGTACTTACTGCTACATAAGCAACATTTCAGCTTCCCTGTGGTTTTCTTGTTACTCATTTAACACTATATATTAAAATTTGGTGAACAGATACATAACACAAAGACATCAACCGTAAGAAAGGGTATGAATAAAGAGAACTATGTAGTACAATGTTCAGACTCAGCAGTTAATATTAAAACATTCACAGGCAAACATTGCATGTAGTCAATTATTTATATGGGTTTAGCCCGTGGCACCTCCAGCTGAGGTCTGGATTCTGCTGCACCAGGCACTGTACCAATGTATCGTGAGATATGATGGCTGTGTTATGGTTTTTGCTGTAAAAAACCAGTCAGTGTCAGAAGGGGATCTCACAGGCAGAGAGACTAAGATGGTTTAAGAGGTTAGAGGCAGAGCTAACAGTAGGACTAGACTGTTTTGACATTTGTTTTGATATTCTAATTGCTAATTAGTATGTATATTCGGATTATGATTGCTTGAACAAGAATCCCCAAACCTAACCAAACAAAAAAGAGTGCATTTTCAAGTTGCTACCATGAACAGAAAATTAAAACCATAGAGGAAAGACCCCAGCTTGGAAACCCCGGAATCCATGTACTTTCTTTTAGAGATTTCTGTTTCTGTGCTCTGGGAACTGAAGCAGATTAGAGCTCTGCTGTGCTGTTATATTTGTTTTTGCAAAGCCCGTGGTTGGTGTAATTTCTGACCTGGCCACAATCTTACCCTGCTATGTGCAAACAAACATATCCCATGTCAGAGACTGTACCCTTAAATGCTCACAACTTTCCTCGACTTCAGCAGCAGATGAAAACCCTGTTGTGATGTTCTAATGCTATCAGATATTACAGCCACACAGAGACCACCTAGAACATCCAGTGAAAAACTCCAGAAACCCTAAGAAAAATTAATTTAAAGTAAAACATACAACTAATTGGAGGAAGCAACATAGCAAAATATTCTTGATCTCCTGGAGCAAACCAATATGAGAACTGTGGACTTGATTCTGCTCTTCATTTCAGTACTTCACAATGGATGGGCAAAATACTACCTGGACATTTTTTACAGCCCTTCACACTCTAAATATAATTTGCTTCCACTTTAAGGGTCCTTTTCACCATGTACCAGAGTACAAAACTATTTTAGCACATAGCACTATTAACACTTCAGAATTTATTTCACTGACTGAAAAGCCCAATTTTTAGTCAGGTTTGCAATATAAAATGGCAACTAAATGTTTCCATTATTCTTATTAACCTTTTTGTTTCCCAAGCCTTAGCCAAATTAGTCACTAAATAAAATTTTTGGCTTCAGCAGAGCTCAGACTCAAGGAGAACTCAGTCTCACTACTGCTAACCCCTACCATGTTACAGTAGCAACACATTGTTCCAATTTCTTAGTTCTTATCTTCCTTTTAGTATTAAGTTTAGATCACCATTTTACAAAGTAGAAGATAAAAAGGAATGAGGAAACTCTGTGTAAAATTTTCCTTTTTATTTTGTAGCTTATGAAAGGTACTTGAAACTCTGTATAGCTTGGTATCGGCTGTTCACATGAAGTGCATTTTGACTCATCTGGGGATTCATGAGGCTGGTTTGGTCCTGAAAGTAGCCCATTCATCAAGAGCTATGTAGAATTTCTGAGTTCCCAACACATTTCACTAGTGGGGTGGCAGTTCTGACAGTGAAAAGGGAAACTGATGTTCTCCAAATTTGTCTGTACTCAAAATTGTACTAAGAAAAGATTTATATCTGATTAAAACAAGAATTTCATGCAAATAGTTCTAAAAAAAAATACCTTTTTCCCTTTCGTCTACACTTAGGAAGTGGCTTTTAAAAACTTAGCAGCTTGACCTCAAAAGGATTTAGAGGAGCACAATTTTCAAAGCTGCTTTGTTTACAAAGATATGTTATGAGTGGAATTGGTTTTACCTTCAAATATTACTGGCACATTCCAAGCATAATATTTTAAAGGATATTACTCTCAGCATCACTGTTGTGTCAATCTAAGTGGTTGCGGGCACAAGATTAAAACACATCACAAATGTTAAGTTTTTGCTATATTGCTAAGCTGATCTGGAGCAACTTTGGGGTCTCAGGACCAAAAAAATAAATAGTATTTATGAAAAATAACTGCATGCCCCAAACAACAACAACCTATTTCAGTCCCAAACCTCTGTTTTTAAATTACAGATACATTAGATAAATACAGAATATTTAGCATTATAAAATCACAGGGAAAAAAAAAACAAACAAGAAAGTTGGAAGCCTAGCCTAATCTCCAGCTCCAAGCAGGGCTAACTTCAAAGCCAGAACAGGCTGCCCAAGGCTTCACCTGGCTGATTTCTGAGAGTCTCCAGACATGGACATTCCTCAGCTTCTCTGGGGAACCTCTTCCACTGCTTAACCATTCCCATTTTGAGGAATTCCCTCATATTTAATTTCTATTTCTTTTAGAGAAGCTGGTGACAGCTGCTTCTTGTCCTTTCATACTGCACGCCTGAGAACCCTGATAGTCTTCCTTTTGTTAGGGAAAGACTGCAACCAGGTCCCTCCTTACCAGCATTGCTTTCCCACTGTGAGCAACCATTCCCCTCACACCTCGAGTGCTCCAGTGCCCCAGCCCCCTCAGAGGCTCTCCACTGGACCCTCTGAAGGTTTCCAGTCTCTCTCTTGAACTGGGAGCCCAAGACACTGCAGCACCGGCCTCTCAGCACCTTCCTGACTGCAATGGGCAGTGCATCACACTTCCAGTTTCCACTCTTTGGCTCAGCAAGACCCCTGGACCCAAGTCCTGATGGACAGCTTCTCTGTGCACTCTTTCCAAATTGTAAAAATTATGTGGGCTTGTGGGGCAAGGGCAATTCTAAATGTCATGGACAGAATATGTATCTTTAGCTGAGGTGAAAGATGGAGGGAATACTGACTTTCAAGAGGGAGTGTGTCACAATGACCTGTGGTTAATCCTTAATTTGATTAAAAAACAGAAAAAGTTCCCCCCAAATTGTAGCTGATTAGTATTGTTATCACAGGGCTTTGCTTTGATGTCTTTGGTCAACAAAATGCTGACTTCCTTCTCCTCCACGGAACATGCACGTGTGTTTTTCAAACCACTTTAGATCCTGCATTTTGAAGAAAGTTGGGATAGCCTATTTACCTCAAAAGGACCAATCTAAGACTACTGAAATTATTGGGTTGCTTTTTTGGATCAGGTCTGGAATGTTAATTGCAGTTACTATACCAGCCTATCTAATCCTTCCAATAGAAACTGCATCAGGACCAAAGACAATGCAGAAGGAAAAATCACAAGGATAATACATTCTGGAACAAGTATCTAACTGAGGCTTGACCTTGTCCCCATTGATACTGATGGATAAATAAAAACCCCAAGATCATTCTAGTAGGTTAAATACTGACTTTGGGCTAATTTATCCCTAAGTTATCACCCACTGCACGATCCAAGATGAAGTTCTCACTCAGAAATGTGTGGATGGAAATAACTAGGTCATGATACATGCTTTTATGAAGAGGGTACAGATTAGCAGCTGAATGGAGAGAGACCAGAAAGCACAGACTTTGTGTCAACTGAGAATTCAGAGGAATTTCTGGCCCCTGTCCCATGACTCTGCAGCATCACACAGAGCGGATCCCTGTCAGTATTACCAGGCCACCCTCCTTGCCGGAGACACAGCTTCCTATTTGGCCAGCTTGTATTTGCAAAGTCCTATAAATTTTGGGTTCCCTTTGCAGCTCTGCCACCAACTATGTGAGTTTTGGCAAACAAACAGTGTCAGAGTCATTTGTGCTTGAAGGCAGTTTCTAGTTAAACTCCAGGTTCTTGTATTTTCTTGCAAAAACTGCAGAAAAATGTTTGTTTATGGTAAAATAAAAAAAAAAAAAAAGGGAAAAGAAAAGGAAATATGTTGAAAAGACCCCCACCCCAAGGTATAACACTAGTGGAGGTTAGCATTAGGTGAACAGATATATATATGCATATAAATATATATATAAAAATATATATGTGTGTATATATAAAAATATATATGTGTGTATATATAAAAATATATATGTATGCAAACATTTCCAAACCAATCTCCAAAGTTCACTGCACACAGTCCTTTTTCACCTGGCACTCAGTGGCTTGAATTTTCCATTATATGACCTGCATGTAATTTTTCTGGATCAATATATGGTAACATTTTTTAAAAACTTCAGGCGCTATAAGAAGTACAGAATAAAACAAACTGTAACAGAATTATTTCATATTCCTTGAAGAAATCAACTCTGGAGGGCAGCGGTCTTTTGCAAGAAATGTAACTGCAAGTTCAAACAGAGAAGTGACCTTTGCCTGTTGCTACAAGTATGTTGCTCGAGGGGATTTGGCAGTGAGCTTTTCACTGGGAGGAGTCACTTGGCATTGGTACTGGTTTATGAAAGAGCAGAAGAAAGTATAAGTTGGTTTTCTTAAACGAGTCCCTACCAGGAGGACAAGCGCTGGTGGCAAGTAGCTGTTTACCTCAGTGCAGCGCGGTCGGGTCCCAGGCTGTCGCAGTGAGCGTTCTGCACGGGGCCCGTCTCTGTGCCGCACACTGCATCGGCCTCAGCCGGGTCCGTGTAGCCATTGACCAGCTTGATGTCTCTCAGCTTCATACTGTCATTTTGTGACTCCAGAGACACAATGTCAGACGGGGAGCTCACAACGCCCGAGTCCTCCGTGGTGTCCTCTGATGCAAAGCAGCTGCTTTCTGACGCCGTTTCTTCCACCTCCGATAGCTCCAGAACCGTGTCATCCACTACAGAAACATTATCATGTGCAGACAGCGGGCTCTCTAAATGAAATACAGCAAGGAAAGTTAGCTGGAAGTCATCAGTACGTAAATCAGAGAGCTGTCCCTTTGTAATTGGAAAAACCCACATGAAACGCATTAGAAATGTGAGGGAGGGTGCTCAGTGTTTGTATGTAAGATAAAGATGATTTGAAAAGTGACAAAAATTATGCCCTTTGCTTTTAGAGATGTGGTTTGCTATGCTGGTCCTCTGGGGTTTGGGACTTATAACTTCCAAAGCAAATCAGTTTCCTTAATTCCCTGAAGAAACAAGTTTCCAGGGACAGTTTCTTGAGGAATTAGACTGAGGTTTAAGTAACATGGTTCAAGAAATCTCTCCTGTTACTCTTTATGGCAACATATTCTCATTATTTCTCTTCTATGCCAAACAGATAACATTTCCAATAAGAAGTCTGTGTACAGGTAAAAATGGGCAGCATTTCCCAGTCAGGACATTTAAGTGGTAAACTAGACCTACTGCTGGCCCAGTGGGTGTCATTGATTTTATCACCCTTCAATTTTTCTATTTTTCAAAGCACACAAAATCTCCTAATAAATGTACAGAAAAGTAGACAAATAAAATATGTAAAGTAAAATATAAACTTTTCCAATGTTTAGTTATTTATACAGGAGGTCAAGGGATATGCCCTTTGCATGTTTAAAAGGGCATATTTTAAAATATTTAAAAGCTGCATATTTTGAGAGGAGATTCAGTACAGTAAAATTTCTTGTACCCTGTTTTAGTTTGCTTTCTATGAGCTACCCCTTTTTGTGTTTTTTGATAAAAAACACAATTCCAATTTCTATTAGGAATAATGCTCAATTTCATCCTGCAATTATGCCACTAAAGGAGAGCTCCCAACCAGGTCAATAATTTCAGTGACTGAAATTACTGAGTGACGAAACAGAATCAAGCCCAAACACACTTCTCCTGATCAAAAGGAATCAATAAAGACTAATCTAAATGTTTAATTTGGAATTATAAGTGTGCTCCATTCTCTTCTTGAACCTCAGTAAGCAACAGGAAGATTAAACAACAGTTTATGGTCTGATCTTCCAGACACTTGTGGTGGATGTTAATTACACGAGAAGTCCAAGGTCTGCAAGTGTGACCAAGATTAAACATACACTTCACTGTATTTTAGGCTTGGAATTAACAACTTTTTGGAGAATACGTGAAGCTATAGCTCAACAAAAATTATCAACAGAGAGAAATACTTCTGAAATCTGTTGTATACACAAAAGTATTTTTTTCAAGTCAGAGAACTGAAAACAACTTTATCACAGAATGTCACAGAAATAATTTTGTCAGGGTATAGCTTAGCAGTGAAGCTTCAAGTAAAAGCAGAATAAAAATCAAGACAACATTCTCCTTGACTGAGGTTACAAGATGCCATTAAGTACTGAAATTGATTTCCGACAGTAGAAGCAATAAAATTCAGAGGGTTACAAATCATGATTAAAGTTTTAAGTGCTGTCAAGAATTTATATTAATGATGGAAGATGATCCAAAGAATCTATTGCAACTTTGGAAGCAATGTTACTTGATTTCTTTGACCTTATTTTCTGTAACATTAGTTCTAGATTCTGGATATAGTCTCAGAGATTATTCCATTTTAAAATGGTAATTACAAGAACAAAGAATGTGCCACTGAATGGATTTGAGTATGCTAGCCATAGAACTACAGTTAGCAGAAAACCAACATGAAGGATAAATATGAACAGTTTGACATTGAACATCAAATAATAAAACCCCACAAAAACTCACTGTGAACGGACAGGTATGAGTATATGGCTTCTTGGCTTTTAGATAAACAAAAAAAAAAAGCCCAGTAACAAACATTAGTAAAAGTTACAATATGTTAAAACCAGGACAAAGTAGCATAACAGAGAAATCAATTTATAGAGTGGAAGTTGAAGAGTGAAAGCACACAGGAAGATTTTGAAGTAATGCACAATGCAGTATATATACCTTGATGCAAAGAGACCTCTCTGAAATACATGACAAATCTATTGTCACACGGATGCCATAAATGACCTCCACCCTACAGCTAGCATAGCAATTTATAGCCAAGTACCTACTCCCAGATCCTGACATGAAGGGGGCAGCCTTTTCCTCACTCGCTGTCTCTTGCATTTCCTCATCCTCTTCTTGCCTGCCTGCAACTATTTCCTGCATCTTTCTGCTCAAGGATTTAGATCCTTTTGGTCACAGAGCCCTACTTGCCTACTCCAGTAATAACAACACTCAAGTGTCTCCCTGCTCTGCTGCAGGATCCCCAGCTCCAGCCCACTGTCCTCACATGTTGACAAACAGAAGGAAAACCAATCTCTTGTTATCAGAGTTCACGGGTGAACTGATCCCTGTTATGTCTGGATCTTGGCAGCTGAATCACCCAGGCCAGAATAAGACCCCCTCATTCAACAGCAGTTTTATCCTGAAGCATGGAAATACAAATAGACATCTTTCTACTCAATGATTAAATTCCCAAAGCTCAAGCAAAACCAAAATGTTCCCCTTTCTTCAAACCTATCAGTTTGACAAAGTGCTTCCCAATTTTTATCTTCACCAAGAAGATTCATAAATTTTTAACACAGTTAACACATGGCACTGAATAGAGATATTGGCTGAGACAAACCATTTTGATTGCCACTACTACTTGTCTGAACATGAAAGCACACACATAAAACACGACTGTGATGGTTCTGTGTCATGTTAACAACCTTGTTTCAGCTAAGAGCAGCACTAAAACACCCCTGTTTCAAATCTGAGCCATTCTTGGATGGATTAAGTAAGAACTATTCTTCCTCCTACATGCTTGATTAAGTCTTCACTAGTGCAAACTGAAGATGGGATGGGCATTATTGGGTAATGACACATGACATGAAAAAAGCCTACCTCAACATTACTGAGTGGTCTTGTCTTCAGGAGACCGAAAAAACATTATAAAGCCTTCTAATTTTACAAGGAGAACAGGATAACATTTAGTAGTAGATGTGATTCTCTCTTGCAATTTTTGCATTTTTTTTCTCCACCCCGCACTAACACAGTGTGACCACAATGATGGCATTACTGAGGTTATTTGTTGGTCAAATAAAGAAATAAAATCTCAACATTTTCCTCTCTTTCCTCTGTCGTAACACTTACACAAATTCAGGCTCTGATCCCAAGGACCTCATGCAGACATATCAGGTTAAGTAAGAGCATTCAGCAAGTACTTCAGAATTGAAAGCACAAATTCCGACTGCCACAGATAACATAGTGTTTGAAAGATTTCTGTACAGAAGGCTGAGTTTTCAAATATCTAACAATTTTCAGTAACATAACCCTATTCACTGGCATCAGGTGGGGTGTGGCACTGAAAAGCACACAGAAGTCAGTCCATGGTCTCCAAGCTATTCTAAGATCTCCATGGGACATCTCACCCCCACATCAAACTGGGGAGAGTCCTTCCAAGCCTTGCATTGCTGCTTACCTATATCCTGCTTCAGGCTGCAGACACTGCTAAGCCCACATGAGTGCTGTAGCAGGGATCTCCCCAGATTTGCAGCAGCAGGGCTGTCGCTGCACAATTAGGTCAGCCACAAGTTACAAAGGCTTTCTTGCAGAGGGGGACGGACTGGGACGTCTGTTTGCAAAAATGCTGCCCGTGATCACCAAGAGGGAAAGAGGAGAGTAGCTCATGAGTAAGGAATGTGAGCTTCTTGTTTAACACAAAAGAGATCTTGTTGCTTTAATCTCAATAGCCTGTAAGCAATTAGGAAAACACTGAACTCTGAGTTTAGAGGAGTCATATCTGCATTCGTGCAGTTTGATATTGCATATATGTACACATTACTCATCCAGAATGCCAATGATGGGGAGACAGATAAACCTCACCTGGTTAAAATGTGAATCAGCACTTTCAGAAATGAAGATTTAATTCAATATGTGAAGACTTCCATGGGTAAAATACTCACTCTGATTACTATTATGAAAATCACCACTATCAAAATTGAATTAGATCAGAATTGGACATAAGTGTTCAAAAGATGCCTATCCCATCTGGACTTACAAAATCAGTCACCAAAGCCCAAGTCATCCCCCCTTCTGAGTCCAATGGGCACAGAGTGTAAATCCTAACTGTTCAGGAAGTGCTGTGACCTGGTTTTACAGCACTGCTGATGTTTTGTTATTACATTCAATAAGGACAGACATAAGATGTAACAGTGGATTCCACCCTTACATGATGAGTAACCTGAACTTCACAATCATTTTAGAGATGCAGAGTTTCTCTAACTTATCTAACTCTTGCTAACATGTTGGTAATTGTTTTACAATTTCTTTCATCATTTGTTCCACTGCTAAAGAACCCTCTTTTCATGGACTAAAATTTCTTTGCTGTAGTCCAAGTGGTCTATTATAATGAAGTTGCAAAAAATTACCACGAACTTCATGATATTAAAGAATATTAATTCTTATAATGTTTCCCAAATTATAACATAATTCTTTCGCTGACAGAATTTAAAACTTCTATCTGGAGAAAGAAACACTGTCCTAATTATTTGTTCTGGCAGTAAAAAGTTGAGACCATCAAAAAAGAGCAGTATTAAAATACTGTGCATTTTTTTTCATATGCTTGGAAGAAGGCTGATGGAAGAAACAGGAAAAGATAACATTTGTTATGGCAATTATTTATAGAGATTATGAAAATTAAGAACACCATTAAGGATTAGCTTAAGGGTTTTCACACAGGTACAGTGTGTTCTTGTTACATTTTACTAATTTTTCTCATAGATCAAAAACCTGTATATAGAGATAGGTGTTAAAGATCACTCAATGGGCAGATAAAGCAGTACACAGACTGGGTGGTCTTCTCTCTATCATAATTAAAATTTTAATTTTAGCCTATTTGAACATGCATGCATAATTTCTTTTTTTTTAAAAAAAAATCAGAGAAACAAAGAGAAAATAAATGACCACTGTTATACAATATCATTAAGGGAGTGGGGGAATGGATCAATTCCAAAGCACTCCTCTCCGAACTTCTGGAACTGCCTTGCAGAAAATCAAAAAGAGGCCAGGAAATACTGAGCTGAGGTACCATGCTCTGCAGCTCTAGTCCTCCTCCAAAATGAGGATGTAGAGCAGCTTAATGTTGGCTTAGTTTATTTAGGTCACAGAATCACAGAACAGTTTCATTTGGAAAGAACCTCTGGAGGTCACCTAGTTCAATGTCCTCCTCAAAGCAAGGCTATCTTCCAGCTTTGACAAAGTAGCTCAGGGCCTTGAACAGCTTAGCTTTGAAAATCTCCAAGCATGAAGACCCAACAGCCTCTCTGGAAAAAATTATGAATCATTCACTGGGCAGCATCTAATGCTTCTCCCACTTAAGAACATTATTTTAATGTCAACCTAAAAAAATTCTAGCTGCAACTTGTCACTGTTGCAGTCTTATTATCTTTTTGCAGCAAATCTCAGAGGAGAATCTGTCTCAGTCTTTCCTCCTCCATTAGATGCAAGACAGCATTCAAACTGTCCTTACCCTTCCCTTCTGCAGGGGAGAGCTGAAGATGGCCTGTTGCCTCAGCAACTTAATGCACATCCTTGATGCTTCGTGCCAGACTCTGTTGCCTCTGCTCTGGTGTGTCAATATCTTGTTACACAGAACTCAAACTGGACTCACTTTTGGACAGTGGAGTCACATGTGGCTTCACGGTAGCCAAGTAAAGGGGAATAATCATTTCCTGTGATCTGCTGGCTGTGCTCTTGCCAGTGCAACCCAGCCTGTGGTTAGTGCTTCATCACTGCAAGGGCACGCTGCTGACTCACACAGCCCTGCATGCGACTTCCAGTCTCACATAATGAGATATTTTCAGTCTGCTTCCTAGTCTTATGCCCCATCCTCATGTTTTCCAATATGCTCTTTAATTGAAGTCATTCTCACTGCAATCCCTGCAAACAAAAGTAAATCCATTCCTTTACATGCTAGCCAATAACAAAAATTAAAAGACTCACAAAGACTCTCACCAGACACATCATCAGAAAGGTACAAATGGAGTGTCATTAGTCACACCCTGTGAATCTTCAGCATTTCCACAGTCAGTCCCAAACTAATGACAGTTAACTCAGCTACCTAGGTCTGTTCTCCTATGGTTGAAAAATAAAAGCAATGTGGACTTATTTAACCTGCCTTATGAATTTGAGGTAGTTAAGCACTTCCCTTGGGGTTAAAATTGTCTGTTGTTAGTTGATAACACAACAGAAAAGTATTGTAACTTTCACAAAAGCTTTTTTGGCAGTGGAGTTTCCTACACCAAAGGCAATACAAGATAGGATCAAGCCAGGGAACGAGAAGTGAAGAGTGTTCCAGTCCCTCCATTGTTTTTTTCATGTACAAGCAGCTGTAAAGATCTGTGCACTAATGTTTGCTTTTCCTTTCAAACATATACTGAAAATGATCGTGAAGCCTCTTTCTCAAAACAACACAACCTAAAATGTCTGCTGTCACTTGAAAGTCTCAGAGGAAGCTACCCCTGCAAGTAAATGCCTGCTACACTCTCCCATTTCAGACCCTTATTTTTACCACCTGCCAAACAAGCAAAGAAAAATTTCTGAACTAATGCAGCACAGATTTTCAGACAGGGGAAAATCAACATATTGGACTTTATTATTCCTATTTCTTTCCCACAATCCTTTCTTCAGTGACTGAAAAAGACTCTCTGACCCCTGCAAAGCCCATTTGACCTAGAATGCTGCTGCTATTGCTGAACTGCTTTTCATCCTCTCTGTTTTGGCACCCTCTTGAACCCACTAGCTCCTTGCTTTTATAAAAGCCTTGTTTGGACTCTCTGACAACTCTACATCATAGCCAGTAACTAGCCTTCCTTATTCAAAGGGATCAGATGTCATAAAAGCGACACAAAGAGTAAAATGCTCTTTGACAGAAAAAGGATCATGTGTCAAAGTAGATCTTTCCTTGATTAACAGGAGATACATTGTCACTTGGCTTTGGGAAGGACAGATTTTAGAAAATGAACCAGTAGTGTGAGTTGTTCATTTCCTTTTATACACAATGAAGTATGATGGGGAGAGTTTCACAACAGTTCCTGGTGTACGCTTTCTGAGGTTAAAAGCAAGCTAGAATGATTCACAAGGTGAATTCAGGGCTTTGGATGGTCCCTTACTTCGGGTGAGGAGAGGGGCAGGGTGCCTAATCTGTGCAGTTCAAAAAGACTACAAACAAGCAGACAATGTAGGTTAGAGGAGGAAGATAACAAGAAATAGATTTAAGAGCAATTATAGATAACTTCGAACTTGCACTTTCATAAATCACCATGTGCAACACTGGCGACACGCTGTGTTAAATAACAGGGCTCTTTGGGGGTGTTTGCAGGACAGGAAAATCTAGATCTAAAACCAGAGACTTCCCAGTATAATGAGCCTGGTGAAGAAATAACCAGGAATAACCCACTTTCCCCGTTTTGCAGGGAACTATTAGTCTTAAGTGATAGATTTGGGCAATTCGCATCCTTTTCAGAGGTGGTCGGCTTTCACTCAGGCACACTGCAGCATCTAAACAAATGGACTGTGAAGGTGATTTTCATGAGCCACCTTAGAGACTACACTCTATAAAATTGCTTGAAAAAGCATATGAAGTGTAATGATTAAAACCAGAAATTATAAGTGTACCTATGCAATAAAACAACGTTTTATTAGGTGATTTTTAAGACCACCAAAAAAAGGCTATTTGCCCAACTTTTCTTTTTAAACTTCACTATCTTTTTATCTTTTTCCCCTTGTGCACTCTGCATCAATTAATTAACTTCCTTAGTTTGTTAACAATTCCATAAAATCTCTACTGCAATTTTATATTTATAGCATCATCCACAGGAGAAAAACATAAAACAAGTTTGCATTGTAATTATCCTTTTCTTCCCCATGAACTGGCTGCCAGGAAACTCAGAAAAGAAGAGACACAAAAACCCAGCCCTAAACCAAGCACACATACACATATTTAGGCACATATTCAGGCACCCTCGTGAGATTTAAGAGCTCTTTCCAGAACTCTACTCCCAGTTGTGTATTTATTTCTTAATTAAAAGTGATTAAAAGTTAGGAAGGGGGAAAGAGAATCAGGTCAATCTGTAATAATCTATTACTGAAACCATTAGGTATTACACACATACAAATAAAAAATTTTGAACAGCTGCCTTCTGATTTTGGGGAAAAAGTATACTTGTCTTGGGCACAGAAGCACTTCTACTGGGAACTGCAGCACAACTGAGAAAAAATCTTCCTATCAATGCAGACTTACTGGCAGTAATGGCAACAAGCACTGGTTTTGCTTAATACTAAAAGCTAATAGTGAACTACAGGCTAGAGTGATGATTAACAAAATGGGATTTCATCGCTCTTGCAGAACTCTCCAGTTCCCCCATCAGTGCATCCATCATTTTCCCTTACATTTCTTTCTCTTTTTGTAGGACAGTACCTTAGCATATTCTGAAGTCAGACAGAGCCCTGAGAAAATTTTGTGAACAAACCACCTAACTTACAATTAAAATGGCATCAAATGACTCAATTTAATAGGCCAAAACATATTTCAGCCAAACCACCAACAATGTAAATACCTACACAGATTTTCTACAGCTAGCTCCAAATTTAGATATGAAAACATTTTCATACACCTCCATAGTATAAAGACACAAAACTCTACTCTTACCCCTTTTGATGTACATTAACTGACTCCTCTTGGAACTCCTGATCTGTGGAAAACGTGCTCCTACCTCCAAGAGGCTTTTCAATAAACTTGGCCTGGTTGTTTACTTCAGCAGTTGTATTTCCAGAAATATTTTAACCTAGAAGACCGTGTTTTTTTTCTGCGTTATAGCACATTTTACTGCACATACACACTGAATTACTCTGCTATTGTACTTCTCAGAGCTGTAAGACATCCAATTATGTCAGTAAAAGCATAAAGCTGGTGAGACACTACTATGAGTACGTGAACACTTCTTGTCACTAAAACAGTCTGCCTTCTGAAACTGCCCAGTAAAGAAAAAATTATTCTTGCAGGGAAGAAAACCCAGGGTTGGAGTACACATAGCATCTCCCTGAAGTTCTTGTGTGGTACCCTCTGCAAGGGCATTGTACCACTTTCAAAGGATGTTTCCTAGGCCATTTGAAGACCAGACTCCTGTGCTGGGATGAGGGCAAACCAAGAGAAGTGAGGCCAGGACAGTGCATGCCAATCACACTCTCCACCTAAAACACTGCCAGGCACCCCTGGATCTAAACTAGCAGGAAACAGGCACACACATGCTGCAGAGGACCACCAGGGCAATTGGATCTATGGAATTATAGCAAGAGAGACACTTCTTTTTCAGTGACACAGACATAGCCAAGCAATCACAGCAAAGGACAGGAATCAAAAGCAGGGAGGGTGTCATGAGTCCAGAGGAGGGTTATGAAGATTATCAGAGGGCTGGAGCACCTCTCCAGTGGAGACAGGCTGAAAAAGCTGGTTTGTTCAGCCTGGAGCAGAGAAGGCTCTGGGGAGACCCCATAGCATTCTTCAGATCCTTGAAAAGGGGCCTTCCAAGAGAACTGGAGAGGGATTTTTCACAAGGGCATGCAGTGATAGGACAAGGGGGAATGACTTTAAACTGGAAGAAGGTGGGTTTAGATTAGACATTGCGAAGAAATTCTTTTTTTTGACATTGCAACAGGTTGTCCAGAGAAGTTATGGATGCCCCATCCCTGGAAGCATTCAACATCAGGCTGGATCAGGCTTTGAGCAACCTGGTCTAATGGAATGTATCCCTGTCCATTCAGGGGTGTTAGACTTATAGATAATCTTTAAGATCCCTTCCAATCCAAACCACTTTATGTTTTTTGATACTATGATGCCCACACACTATCCATGAAGTCATCTCTTCCAGCAGTGCACACTGAGGCTCTCCCTGGCAGCCTAGTAAGAAGGGGAATACTGGACAAGTAGAGAACAAAGTGCTCACAGAAGAGCACTGCTGTCATGCCACCACTCCTCTTTGGCAGCAGCAGATGGACTACATCGGATTATTTCAGACATAAGTAGAGATAGAAATACTTAAGTCAGAGCTGAATTTGGCCTGCTCTTCCACAGTCCTCGTGTGAAGTCAATTATCTCATCAATCATGCTTTGCCCTGGGGCTCTCTTTCCCTATTAACTTGAAGAAATGCAAACATGCAAGAGCGGTAACTGGATGTTACGCTTTGTACTGATTTGTGGATAGTAAAACGTTGATGGCAGTGCCATCTCTGGTGAACAATAGCCTGATGCAAGAAGTGGGTCATCATCTGAACACCCACTTGGAAAAAAATTTCCCCTTTCATATTACGTGCTGCTAGTATCAGATCCTGCTTCCACTGCAGCAGTTAGGTTCTGCTCCTGACTTCACCAGCAGCAGGATCAGACCGTTCACTGATTAAAATGCAAAGCTGCAGATATCTCCTGCATGGGATGAATCCCCACAGGGAAAATTTGTCTGCATTTTTATTCATGTGAAGAATTTTAAGGCTTTCATTTACACAGTTCATTCAATAATAATGTGCATGCTGTATAATGGGGTACCTGATTAAGCATGCTTAAGTGCTTTGCTGGAGCAGGGCCATTTCTAGAATTTGAAGGTTTGCTATGATCATATGCTCAAAATAAGCAAGCTAGTTTGGGGAATTTCTCACCTGAGTCAATGGGCTTAAATAGGATCAGCATAAAAGGGGAAATTTGGAAATGCCTTTGAGTTTCTTTCTTTTCAGCATCAGTTCCTCCTCAAATTAGGCTGAGAAGGTCACCCAGTTGTAGTTTTTAAGCTTGTCTATGAAACACTCCAGTAACTTTTAAAGTGGCTACCAGCTTCTCCTGAATGAGTCAGGAAGGATAAGAGCCTGAAGTTCAGTTACAAAAGTTTAATAAAGAGGCAGAAGGACAGAGCACAGAAACTTTCTTCATCTACATGTAAAAGCTTATTTTCTATTATCTACCAGGGATACTGAGAGAAGGATGCTATGAATCATAACCAAAACTTCAACCCCAAGTTTGATGGGGTTTATATATCAGAGAACTCAGTCATTTATACAGAAGTTCAAAAGAAATGCTTACTTGATGTGGTCTGGAGGAAGAAAAGAAGAAAACAAAGAAGAAAAAAAGAAAGGAGACATTCTCAAATCTTTTTGGTTTTGAAAATCAAGAACCTCAAGGTCCTGGGATTTTAATCTCCTTCTATTTTTCCCCTTTTTATTCATTATTATCCTCTCTCTTTCCCATTCTTATCCCTAATTAAAAAAAAAAAATCAAAGAGTATTAAGAAAAAGAAAAGGCACCCTCTCTTTTAATCTCCAAAGAACCAGGTAATTTTTTTTCCTAAAGCCATTACCCAAGAAGTGTGTTTGAAAAAATTTTTAGCAGGTGTGACTGGCCACTGTTGCACTTTGTACAGTACAGTTTGTACAGTAATGCTCCAACATTACCTTAATTCTCTGGTTAGTCATAATTTCAGCATGGTATTATAAAACTTTCCACTCACCTTAGAGCAGCCCCTATCAAACCAGCACAGAATCAAGCTGGTGGTTTGTTACTACTCTTCTTATTGCAGCATGAAAATTTAAAGACTTCTGCCTCAATTACTATCAGCCTGCTAATTTTCTCACAGGCACTAATTTAAGTATGTGGAAAAAACCACAAGGAGTTTCCCCGCACAAGGATTTTTTGTGTTAAAGAAAGCAATCGATACTTTGCCAAAGCCTTATATTATGAACAGTGGCATGTATTTAATGTACTCTGGAAGTGCAGAAAAGACTTTCTAGTACAGTCTGTGTCCTTTGTAAGAGCAGACTGAAGACAAATGATTTTATTTCAGGAACATCTGAATCCCATTGATTAGCATGATGAATACAGAGCAGGAAAGCTGCCAGGTACAGAGGAAGCTGGGCATGTCCAGAAGGGAGTGGAGCAAACAAGCAAATTACAGTATATGCATGCTTTTTTCTTTTTTTTTTTTTTTTTTTTAACCTAAATTTTCATTTGGAAAACTTGGGCACTTAAACCTCAAAGTTTCTTTAACTGACTGGTCAGTTAATCAGCATATTGTTCTAATTCTCTGAAGGCAAGCAGAGAAGGGTTTTAGAAATGAAAAAATACAGTTTTAAACTGTAAGAAATCAATAATATATTCACATACATTTTATTTAATTGAAACAGGATCTCTTCTGGGGGAAAAAAAAGAAAAAAAAGAAAGAAAAAGATGTTTCTTATTTCTGGGGAGAACAGTGGCATTAAAATAATTGTGTCACTCCTAAGCATTGATTTAGTATGTGTGAGACTGGAGCACCCATAAAGACTTTCAGAACAAAACCAATGCATTCACACAGTAGTCCCCAAAGTGTCATCTACTTCCAATAAAACCAGGAAGTTCCAAAGGGTGGCCCTTCTGCAGACCTTGGCAGTCCACTGTGAGGCTTTCTGTAGAACAAGTCTGCAAGAGATGGTTTGCCTTCCAAAATGCTCCATCTCTCACAAGTAAAAGTTAAGTAAACCAGGCTCTTATCTTGAACTGAAAGCCAGTAATTATTTTAACTTACAGTCTTTATAATTCCTATATAATTTTTCATACTTCTTATGTTTTAAGAAGTATATTCATTTAAATCTTGACTGTTTCATCCACAGATACACCTTAAAAATAGATCTCTTGCATATTTCCACATAATTTAGAAAAAAATGTTGAAACTATTTCATCATTAAGTTTCATGCTTTTACAAATAGTATAATTATTTTCCTTTAAGTTTTTACCTTCTTGTCAAGTGAAAAAAATGATAAAAAAACCATGAAAGAGAAAAATGCTTACATATATGTACTAAAAATCAGAAAACAATAATGATTTTTATCAGATGCTTGAAAAGTAGAAAAATTTGTTGCTTTGTTTACTCTAACAATTAAGCAGATAATCCCCTACCAATCTTGAACCGTTTATGGGAGAGCACCATATATTTAGCAACTTTATTTTCACCTTTTAATCACTATAGTCTTAGAAGAAAAAATTGTATTTGTCCATCATAGTCTTTTTTTCTTGGTTTTTCCTCCATCTTCTTTTGTTTTATGTCTTTGTCCTCCATTACACCCAGCCTTTGCTTATGGTAGTAGGTTAGAAAGTAATTATTTTATCCATGCCAGGAACCACAATTATGGAATCCACAAAAGGAGCTGACAAAGGAGAAGCCGTCTCTGCTCTCAGCCTCTGCTCCCTCATGCCCGAAAACCCAGAAGTGAATGTGCGTGGCCAGAATTCTCAATTTCTTAGAAGAAAGTAGACAGGCATTTTAGTCAGTGTTTTCTGACTTAGAAGTGGTAATAGGAAAAGCTGAGTATGAGCATGTTCATTTGGTATTGGAATCATCACCTACTTGGAAAAGAGAAAAAATTTCAACAGTTTGTTCACTGCAGGTCCATGAGCATTACCTGCATTTGAATCAGTAGGAGCTTGCACTACAAAGGCCACTTAAAGCACCAACCTTCCAGTTTTATTTGGCCCATACCTTATGTGTAAACCTGGCAACACTTCAAATTCACACCAAGGACGAAAGTTCTCACACACACATTTGCAGCACATGCATATATTTGGTTGAACACAGAAGTTTAGCCCCACTTGTTGCTGATGAAGTGTAAGTTGTTCTGTGTGTATGGCTGTGACAACTTCCTCACATTCCACCATTCAAGGGCAGCAGAGTATGCCTCAGAGGCCACTCAGTTGTTAAAGGTACAGCTCCTGTAGTTAAAACTGCTCTTCTTTTGATGAAGGAAGAGGATAACAGGGAATTTGGTTTCATTTGGAAGAAATGTTCACAGTTTATCCACAGACCACTTGGATTGCAAAGCCGGTCTGCAAGGGAATTAAGAAAAGAAATGTCTTGACATTTAGTCAGGATGGGAGAAGGGAAGCTCAGGTTGGTGCTTTATTCCACACTACATGAAATAGGTAAGGAGACAGTTAAAAATCTAAATACCAGGAAATGTGTCTAGAAAGACTATTTGATTCACTGGGGTCCAGTCCCATACTAGTGTAACCAGAAAATATTTGGATATTCAAAGTGATTGTGCTTCCTAGATTCAGACTGGTTTCTGGATGAAAGTGTGCAAAACCACAACTCTTATTTCCAATACAGGCAGGCAGCACAATGTCGGGGAGTGTACGAACACTTTCCAACCAGTGTTCGTACCCAGGACTCAGTCTCCTTCCTAAGAACTTTTTCAAGGCATGAGAAAATGAAGGAAATCTGGTGACCCAAATTTACTATTTTCTTATTAGAAGTGAACAGAAAAAATAATTTTTCACGTTCAAGGTACATCCAAGGAATATAAAGGACTCAGTAGTTGATACCTGTTTTGTATGCTGCCAGCTTCTAAAGTCATTCATTCTCTCTTTGTTCTTGATGCTTTCAACAATCATTTACCACTGCAAAATGGGGCCAGATCACTACACGAGAATATGCAATAAAAAGGAATAAAGCAGGGGATTCTTGCAGGGAAATATACAAGATCACCTTTCCCCTTAGCCATCTCAGCAAAAATCAGCATTTATTACAGGCAAGCTCTTCTGGATAAACAAGGAATTAATTATGTCACTTTCTGTTTTGTCAACTTCTTATGAATTTTAACAGTGGACTTCTCTAGCCACAGAGCTGCTATAACAGAAGCTTATGAATAAGAAGTGTAAACAGAGACAGTAATTTTGTTTCACTGTCCTTGAGGGGGGAGTCCATAGTTTTACAATGACATCAGAAAGCAACATGGCTGTAATTTTCAAGGGATGGAATAAGTTCCATTCTGTCTTCTAAAATAACATGTATTTTTGTATGGAACGCTAAATGGTGCCTACTGCATGTACTAAATATATATTGAGAGTCATGGTAGTGACTGGAAGCCAAGCTCAGAAGACAGAACTGCTGTTATCCATACACACAAACAGCCCAGCTTTCAAAAAGAGGCACTTTTATACTGCGACAGAACAACAAGGAGGGCTTAAACTGGCTGTACATATAAATGATGGGCATTTGAGAATCATGACCACAGAGTTTACTTTAAAAAGGCAGAACAAAGGGACAGATGATGGGCATATGATAGATTGGATGGCCATATGTTTAATAAATAAATGCAACATAAATCTTTGCAACTCATCATACAATTGGAACTGGATGAGTTCTCTGCCAATCATTCTCCCTTGGCACTTACTGGATAACTCTAGATACCACAGACAGTTTTAAATAATTCCAGTTCAAAGACAACAAGAAGAGAAGTATTTCCTTTTTCCATTCATATATTTAGAATATTTTTCTCCATGTTTAACCTACCCAGAATAATTTTCAGTGCTGCATCAGTAGCACATATTTTCCGAAGATAAAAATGGAATGAGTTCAAAGGTAGAATTATTCTACAGCCTTGCCACTAGAAAAGGAAAAAAATCCATCTTCCCAGTGAGAAAGACAACATTCATTTTGATCCTCAAAGATTCTAACTGTAAGGAAAAAACCTGAAAGTATTACATGTAGAAAATATATTTAAGGATGTTTTGAAAAGCAGAGATTTTAGTCTCTAAGTGACTGAATTGCTGGTAATGAAGTAATTTGTCTGTGAAAGAAGATGGATACTAAACTGATCTGCTCATGGTTTTAAAATTCTAAGACTCAAGCTGATGAGATCCACCTAGCAGAACACAGTCTATCGGTACTGGCACTAAACCTGACCCACTCTGATGCACTTATGCACGTTTTAAGCACGTATACCAACCAAATGCACTAGTTACCACACTTTGGACACAGCTGCTATAGGTACAGAGGCAATATCTATGCACCAGGCTCTGAGAAAGCTTAAAACAAAAAACTGAGCTTGCATCTGGAAGATGCCGTCACAGTGGCATCACCTAAAAATATAATTTTATCTTCATTTTCTCATTTGTGGGGAAACTGATTTTAAAATACTCTAGAAACAAAATTATTTTATTTATTTTAGTTGCAGAAAAGAAAAAAAACAACTACTCCAAAAACTAAAAAACTTTGCGTAAGTTTGTAATCTATCAGGTTGAAATTCACTTTTATTTTTTCTCTCTCTCTCCTTCTGTGAATCTGGGACAACACCGGCTCCCTCTGGTGGCCAACCAAAAAAAAGATTTCAGTAAAATCTCCTGCGCCACAAAGTTTACTTAATCTGTTTCCAATTCACTGGATTTCGTATGGGTTGAGAACATTCATCGGAATAGGTTTAATCATAAATTATAAATCTGTCTTTATTCCCTAAGACCACTGAATGTGACTGACACTGGAGTTGCGAGACAGGAATTTGTTTTGATTTATAAGTTATCTAGGCATTTATTTATTCTCCAGAAAGGGCTCAATGATATTTTCCATTTTCTTTTTTTTTTGAGTGCTTATTTGATTTTCACCCCAGATATCTTAACGTGAAGGACAGCATTTGAACAAGGCTGTTTGGTAGTGCAGATAAATCCTGAGTATACTAAATGTGTTTCTTACTAAGTCTGGTAACAGCATTTTGGTGAAAAATTTGTTATAGTGGCGAATTTGTTATTAACTTTTCCATTTCATTCTCACTACACTTCCAATGTCTCCAAGGTTAAAATAAAAGGAGCAAAACAAAGACAATGTCCTTTCATATCACTGCTGACCTAAGACTCCATCAAAGAGATCTAAATTGATACTCCTTCCTGTTACTGAAAATGACAGAAAAAAACCATTCTCTTTCAGAAGCCAAGTTGAGGATCTCTTACAAATCCTGAGCTGAAGCTTGGAACAAACAGGAATTGTCCTCAGGGCTGAGCTGGTGCTCATGACCCAAACTTCCAGAGATTTCCCGGTCCTGCAATCATGCTCTGCTTAAACCCCTCCCTGCACACATGCTATTGTGCATGAACAGTTCTGAGACCGAGTATCTGTGCAATTCCACTCAACAGATTTGGATTTCTTGAGCGTCACTGAAAGTTTTTTCTGACACCATGTAGAGTACGGGGGGGTTTCAAACTATGCTAATGTCATAGTGTAATTTCTTGTAACTAGGATGATTTCTTGTAAAGACACAGAAATCTTTCTTCTATATTTTTTGCAAGTTCTGTTTATTATGTATATATATATGTATCTGTAACTTATGAAATCATAACAAACAAATATGACTGAACATAAGCAATGGTCCTTTTTAAATCCTAAAAGGCAGAGCTTGCTAGCTTAAGCTGGTCTTTAAATTATTTAACCTAGGAATTTCACAAAAACTGTCAATTCCCCTGAATATATTTTCGAGGTAAATTCTGCATTTTAGTGAAAGAAAAGGTAAATTAAGTGTAAATAATGAACTTATTGAGATTTCACCTATAGCTTTTAAGAGCTTGAGGAAGCTACCTGAAAAAAGACTGCTATTTGCAGGAAACATGCCAGCTATGTAGAGAGAGGCCATAGCTGTATCTTTTCAAAGCAAGGAGATTTTTTCATTAAAGATTTTGTTGAAAACTTTTGCCACCTTTCAGAGACAATGGTGACAATGGAAAGAACTGCTTTGACAATACTCAGTACTTTGTACTCAATATAAACCACTTTGTTTCACCACTAGTTTGAGCTCCATGGGACATGTAACTGAGGAATTACAAATAGGATGCACATAGAGCAATGAGAATGGGTAAATTAGGTTCCTAATCTTCACATTGTGAACGCCTACTTGTTTTTAGTTTGGTTTTTTTTTTTTTTTTTTTTTGAGAGAGAAGACTTACAATTAAACTATTGTCCTGTCTTAAGAAGGTATTACAAAGTACCTGGCAGCTCAGAGAATTCAAATCCTCTCCACTTTTATTAGAAGACCCTTAGGGTACTAAGTATACTTTCTAAAGAATCATTTAAAGCTTACTAGCTACATGTCATATTTGTATTAAAAACTGTCAAACCCCATTTTAGTCATATTTCATACTATCTGTAGGCATGCTTTGCTTTCTTATTCTCCATTTTGCCTACCTGGAAAGGAGTCAAGATTAACATGATTATTTGCTTGAGGGTAAAACAATAATTTTTCATCATTTAAATTAGAGTTATGTATTGCAAGTCACTCATTTAAATAACATGAATGTCTTAAAGCACAGTACATGTGAGGTCAGAATAGTTCTGGGTGTGTGCACCATTACACTACAACTCATAAAGCCTATGTTTGTAGCTCAGGATTATTAAAAATACATGTCTTATGGGCTGTTCTCATGAAGAACTTCCTTTAGCACAAAGAAGTTTTTGCTAAGTACAAACCTTTAGAAGATGTTTTAATTAGAACTCACTGACAATTCCTAGCACAAGCGCAAGAAGGAGACTTGTAGAACGAGATGTATCTTGAGCAAACAGTGTTTGTGTCTTTTGTTACAGAAATAGAACACACACCTTGATTTCCACAGCATGTCTTCAGCATCAAGATAAAATTACTCATATTAAGCATCAGGATGAAAGCATAAGTAAAGAATATGAATCAGTGCATTTGGTATTGGTTCTTGGTATTCCTTTTAAGCCCCTTATAGATGCAACAGATCTTCCTGTTTCTTTTGTCTTGACAGCTCGATTGATAGCCAAGATACAGAAAGAATCTTGCACTTCAACTTGACTAGGCCATGCCCAGTACTAGTTTTGTTCCAAAGGAACAAAATAGAGGCAATAAAAGGAAAATAGAGCAAATAGAGAATACAAAACTTTATACCTAGAGTAACAGAAAGAAAAAACAAAAAAGAGTTCTTAGAATCTTTTCATTAAAACTTTAAACAACATGGAAAGTAAGACACCCTGTCCCAAGAACACACTCTTCTGCAACACCAAATCAAAGCAAACCATGGCTCAAAATAAAGAGAGTCTTTTGGAAAAGAATGACAGATAATCTTTCTGAGGCTGATATATAGATTTATGTAACACACCATTCAGTTCTGGAACATACATCTCACAAATGAGTATGAATCACAGCCAAAAATAATCAACAGTGATTAAAGAGAATGTGCGAGTTTAAAAAGAAAAAAGCCAAAATCTCAGTCAAAAAAAAAAGGGTTTTTTTCCCAGCAGAGGAGGAAGGAAGGCAACAGAAGAATCAAGATAGCAGAGGCAACAGGAGGTTCAGAAGTATGAAGGTCATAGGAAGAGGCAAGGTCTGTCAGACACGCTTGGAGTATGAAGGGAATGATGCACAACAGTAAACTGTCAGGGGAAAAAAGTAAAAGGATAAAATTATAAGTATTGTGTAGGTCAGATGGCAGGATGGCTAGCATGCTCAGCAACATTAAAGAATCAGATGCCCAAAGGAAGTGTAAGTGCATGGGCATGTTTTAAAATGTGGAATTCCACAGCTGCTCTAACTGCCTGGGTTCATGTATAAGCTATCTCAGTCGTAACAACACAATACTTACTGATACACTTTATGTCAGTGAATTCTGCTTTACTTGGCCTGAATTTTAATTCTCCAGGAGGAGCAAGATAGATGATATTGGAGATTCAGCTTCATTCTTTAGCCTCAGATTGCCTGAATGAGTAAGAGTAGTGATGGCAATAAAAGCCTCCTAAGCCACACCTGCAGGCATACTTGCTTTAAAGACCACCTCTGAGAAAGAAAAGGCTGGGTCACTTGACACATGCCTTATGAAGCAGTGTACCATGACAAGCCAGCAAAACTCCCTGCAGAGCAGCCCTCAGTTCTCAGTTGATGTAGAGCCACATGTAAAAGAGTGAAGCTTCTCTCTGTATTTCTACTCATTTTTGCTTTATCTAACAAAACCAAACTCTTAGAATCTAGCCC
The DNA here is from genome assembly GCF_022539315.1 of Serinus canaria. Classification (NCBI taxonomy): domain Eukaryota; kingdom Metazoa; phylum Chordata; class Aves; order Passeriformes; family Fringillidae; genus Serinus; species Serinus canaria. Next base: position 82,975,783 of record NC_066315.1, read on the forward strand.
TGTGAAAGAGTAGATATATTTCTAAAGTGACTGAAGAAATACAACTGAACTGTTTGTGAAACTGTCATCGCCTTTGTCAGCCAGATTGTATTACCAGTTCATATATCAGTGATATAATGAAAAAAATTAAAAATTAGATATATAGACAAGGCTCCTTCTTGTTCTTGTAGTATCTTAAAACTAACCTGGTTTTATTTATCAACCACTAGCATGCATGTCATCTACAGAAAATAAAATAGTGCACCTACTCCTTAACCCCCTAAAGACCTTCTAACTAAGGAACATTTGACTATTTTGACCTAAAGTTAAAAACAACGACAGGTTCAAATCAGTATTTCATTTCTTCAAAGAAATAGCACTTTCTGAAATTTACAAATCAATCAGTTGTCAAGTCTTTACCCAGTGTGAGCACTGAGTTCACTAGTACTTTATCCAGTGCCAGAGTCAAAAACTTAACTTCAGGATCTCACTCTACAGGAAGGCAGAGTATATTGTATATTCTTTCCCAGAGATCTTTTAATTTCTTACTGCATATCTTAATGATAGTTAATAACTAGCCAAATAGAGGGCTAATGTGGAGTTTCACAGGAATACTGAATTTACTCTCATGAGCTGGCTGACATTTCAAGGCAGCATGTTTCAGTTGCTTGCCTAGGTGCAGCAGTCTTTCATGACGTGCATTCTTTACCTCAGGTAAGTAGCACAGAGCTTACCATCAACTCACACCTTTGGAACTTCACTAGCAATGTGACATAACCAAACACCATGCAACGATCTCCATCTCCAAAGTGCAGTCAGTCAATCTTAGAATCAGGCCGTGAACAATCTGATTAGTATGGTAAGGAAGGGGAAAGGATCCCATAAACACATCAATTTTAAATGTGCACACAACATGCAGCTAAGGTTCTACCAGAGCAAATGTTAGAGAAAAGGCCATGCAATGAGGATAAAAAGATTTAAGAGAAAAACTGTGAGGAACTTCTATACCCTTGTTTGTGGAATAGATTCTTAAATGTATTAAATGGTCTTTAATACAGAAAAGCTTGAGTATCTTACTAAAGGCCGTACTCATGAATTACTTACACTCCACATAAATTTGGAAAACTCAATGAACAGTGATTACTGTGTGTTGGAAGGAGAGGGGGAGGGGGGAGGGAAGGGAAGGGAAGGGCAGGAGGGAAGGGAAGGGAAGGGAAGGGAAGGGAAGGGAAGGGAACGGGAAGGGAAGGGAAGGGAAGGAAGGGAAGGGAAGGGAAGGGAAGGGGAAGGGAAGGGAAGGGAAGGGAAGGGAAGGGAAGGGAAGGGAAGGGAAGGGAAGGGAAGGGAAGGGAGGGAAGGGAGGGAAGGGAAGGGAAGGGAAGGAAGGGAAGGGCAAAGGGAAGGGAGGAAGGGAAGGGAAGGGGAAGGGAAGGGAAGGGAAAGGGAAGGGAGGGAGGGGAGGAAGGAAGGACGGAAGGAAGGAAGGAAGGAAGGACGGAGAAGAAAGGAAGGAGGAAGGAAGGAAAGGCACGGCAGGAAGGAAGGACAGGCAAGGAAGGACTAGGAAGGAAGGAGGAAGGAAGAAGGAAGGAAGGAAGGAAGAACGGTATAGGAAGGCAACGGAACCTAGGAATGGAAGGAAGGAAAGGATAAGGAAGGCCAGGAAAGGAAGTGAAGGCAGGAACGGATAGGAACGGGAAGGAAGGCGAAGCGAAGGTAAGGAAGGAACGGAAGGTGAAGGAAAGGCAAGGAAGGACAGGCCACACAGGACAGGACGAAGGAAGGAATAAGTGGCAGGAAGGAATGGTAGGAAGTGGCGGCGGGAAGGAACGATCATGGCCACAGTAGTGGCGCCGTCAAGGATGGATCATCCGTCAGCCAGGGAGGATGGAGGCGGAAGGAGGCAAACGTGGACGGGGGAAGGACTTTACAGAAGTGGCGGAGGACGGAAGGGGCGGCAAGGAATGGATAATTGGAAGGAATGCACTTTCGCTCCCAGTTAGTGGAGGAAGGAATTGTGGACGGAAGGATAATAGGTGGCGGTGGATCGGAAGGAAGGAGCAGTGCGGAAGGATAGGAGAAGTAGTGGCGGAAGGAAGTGGCGGAAGGGAAGTGGCGAAGGAAGTGGCGGAAGAAGTGGCGGAAGGAAGTGGCGGAAGGAAGTGGCGGAAGGAAGTGGCGGACAGTGGCGGAAGGAAGTGGCGGAAGGAAGTGGCGGAAGGAAGTGGCGAAGGAAGGAAGTGGCGGAAGGAAGGAAGTGGCGGAAGGAAGGAAGTGGCGGAGGAAGGAAGTGGCAGAAGGAAGGAAGTGGCGGAAGGACGGAAGTGGCGGAAGGAAGGAAGTTGGGCAGGAAGGAAGTGGCGGAAGGAAGGGCGAAGGAAGTGGCGGGGAAGGAAGGCAGGAGTGGCGGAAGGAAGGAAGGAAGGATAGGAGGAAGGAGGAAGGAAGGAGGAAGTGGACGAAGGATAAAGTAAGGAAAGGAAGGACGGAAGGAAGGAAGGAAGGAAGGAAGGAAGGAAGGAAGGAAGGAAGGAAGGCAGGAAGGAAGGCGGAAGGGAAGGAAAGGAAGGAGGAAGGAAGGAAGGAAGGAAGGAAGGAGGAAGAGGACGGAAGGAAGGAGGAAGGAAGGAAAGGAAGGACGGAAGGAAGGAAGGAGGAAGGAAGGAAGGAAGGAGGAAGAAGGAAGGAAGGAAGGAGGAAGGAAGGAAGGAATGGAAGGAAGGAGGAAGGAAAGGAAGGAAGGAAGGAAGGAAGGAAGGAAGGAAGGAAGGACCTTCACAGACAGTGGCAGATCAAAAGGAGTGAGAATTTAAACTCCACATGATCAAAGAATTTTAACTTCTAAAAGGGAATTTTTTCTCATGGAACACATACTGCTGTTGACAGTCACCCACCCACAATTGTTATCAGAGAAAGTGGTTTTGAGAGTGATTTCAGAAAAAACATGGCTTCTAACAACACCAGGTATCAGCAGTTTATTCTCCTCCCTACCTCATTCTATGACAAAACACATTTACTGAGGTTAGAGTAAGGAAGATTGAAAATTTTGTTCTTTGAATCTACCGCGCAAATCTTATTTGCACTGCTTGGGGCATTCTCAGGCAATAAAACACATCATTGCAAAACGTTGCTCTTACAGGGCTCAATCACTACGGCATCTGAGCACCTTTCAGAACAGCATTAGGCAATGTAATTAGCATCTGTCCTGCCTGTGCTGCTGTCTCTCATGGGTACATCTGTACACGCTTCTCTTGTGTAAATCTACACACTTATCTTTATCTAGGTAGGACAAAGCATAATTACAGAGCTAAAACTTGTCCCTCTCCAACACTGATGCGTTAAGTCTAAAATAAGTACCCACTAAGCTCTTGCTCTCAGTAAATTGAGGACAATAAAAACTCATGTTATGTTTCTATGTACAAGCTTAATCAAATCCTTTTGGCTGAGACACCGTGTTTGTTTAAGAGCAAATGATCACACTGATTACATCAGGGCTGCATTGATTAAAGGGTACTTGATCAGCAAGGCAGATCAGGAAAGCATTGCAAAATAACAGAGATAGAAACTCAAATGAAGCAGAAATATTAATGCAAAGAAGGCCACAATGGATTTTTAATAAAGAAAATATCGCAGGAAAGCTGATGGTATCTAGAACAAAAAGAAGATTTTAAGTATGATATGATTTCTGTGCATTAGTTGGTAAAGATGTCTTAGGGTTAATACTCAATAAGATTCAGGTTTTCTGTTAGTATGATCTCCTTAATTTCCATTATTAGCTCCAATAAAACTTAGCAAATTTTTTAATTTCCTCAGCATAGATTTGAGAAATAGGGCTTTAGATTTAGCTGGTAATCAACAGCAAACACACCCACATTAATGTATCAGAGTAACTACAAACTGCAGAGTACTTTTGGTAAAAATAAGGTCCTGGAAAGAGACCTTCTGTCAAATTAGTAGCTTATGGAGACATTTCTCTATCCCATGGTTAGGAGACACCCTCCTAGTCTTCAAAGGAAGTGCATCCATGAGGTGTCATAACGTGCAGAGCTTTGCTGCTTTTACCAGCTCTACATGGGTGTGCAGGGCAAGCCCACAGGGAACATAATACATGATCAAAGACTTGGATTGTGTACAAAGATTTAAAGGCAGTCAATGGATAAGCACGAAAAAGCAGCATGAAAACATGCTTTTCACAAGTACACGGGCATGTGAAAAATATTGCACTTCTTTGTCTGATAACTGTTACGCCCCAAGGTGAAGAGCACACAAAGGACTACCCAGAGATGCCAAGAAAATGGATCCATTAGGACAGGAAGGCCTTTAACAATACACAAAGCCTGTAAATGGCCTAATTTTCTTAAGGAAGACACTGTAGTTTTCAACCTAGACTGATAGACCCATTGACTCTGGGGAGACAAAAAATTTGTTAGTACAGAAAAACGAACTTGGGGAATTGATAAAAGACAAAAGATTTTTTTTTTTCAGTTGAACAAAGCAACAAAGCTTGATGGTTACTTTAAAATGCTTCTGTACAATGACCAGGTATCGCGTGCAAAACTCTCTCCAAGCAAGCATTTTGCTCACTTTATATTAATTGGTTACACTGCATTGGGCATTTTGAAAGACAACAGGCTGGAAAAAGGGGGAAAAACAGACACAGATGTCTAAAGAGCAGAGAGGAAAGTCTGGAAAAGCTACCCTGAGAGTAATCATCAAAAGAATGGAAATGCAAATACATATATTTTCAAACATACGTTTAGGTACCAGCTCTGTTGGTGCTGTAACATCTGCTTCTCTGTAACACACTGTTGGATCCACAATGTCACTGCCAGGAGGAGGGTAAGGTGGGGGTGGGGGGATCACTAACTGGGGGGGACCACGAGTGGTGCCCCTAGGAGGCTTTTGTGGCACCTGCCGTCCATCACCTACAGGGGGATCAATTGACTTGTTACTTCATTGCAAGATAATGATCACTCTGTTCATTTTTATTTTTTAAAAACACATTGATTTTCCCTTACCCACATCCAAAGTCTCTCTGGATCTAGTTCTGCTCTTATTTCCATCCAAATAATTAAGGGAGGAGGAAAAGATGTATCTTAAACCAACAGCAGAATTGAGTCCAGCACACAGACATACATTACAACTACCAGTAAAAATCACTGGTTTTGGCAGGCATAAGGATGGAGAAAAATAGTTAAGCTAACTAAAAAAAATTGAAAAAAGCTGTGTAAGAAAATGTGAAAAATGTGTTTTATTTTATCTTCTGAAGTGTCAAACTGCCTGAATTTGTTGACCTCTCAGATACTTTACGTGACTATTTTCCTGCTCTTCCTGAGAGAAAGAGGAAGATGCCTTAGGTCACTATTTTGAAGTAGGTATCTTACAGGCTTTTCTGCTCTTCTTTTTGAGTCAGTTTTCATTATTTTGACATTTTAGAGAAGCAGATGACTAAACTGTTTTTTGCAAAATAGTGTTTGAAGCTATCAGAGGAAATGCCCATAACTTGGTCTGGGGAATTATTTCAACACTATGTGCAATGACTAAAGAAATACATGCACCTTTGCACTGTACTCTCTGAACCACTTCCAATGTAAAAAAGCCGCTGCCAGTTTGTAGTGTGCAGAACTTAGCTACTGTTTTTTGGAAAGTCCTTTGAGGTTGGAAGTGCACTGAGGAATCACAACTACCTGCTTTTTCTGCTTTCATACCCTGCTTTAAGCATGTGCTGTGGTCATTGCTGAAGATGGATGCTGGCAGAGACAGATGTTTGGTCTGATCCATTCCTACACTCTCTGGCTTGTGCTTTGGGCTGCTGAGAAGGGAAGCAGCACCAAGGGGGAAGAAAAAGATTAAAGCATTATGATTTTTCACTTAGCAGTCTTTAGCTTCCAGAGGAGTATCTTCCAGAGACACAATTTAATGCTGGCAAATGTGCAAGCCCTTTTTTACTGCTTTGAGGAAATTTGGCGCAATACTTTGGTGTCATAATAACTGATTCAGTATTGAACACTATGGGGAATTTGCCAGTTTAGAATATTTTTGATAGAATCTTTTGTTTTGATTCACATGGGTAACTTGAGAGGTACACAGGTATCTTTAATACTTTTTTCCATCATGTGGCTGACTATTTCTTGCAGCACGTTTTTTCCCCTCACTAGAGTCTTGCTTTTTCACAGCTTTTCTCTCATGCTTTCAGAGCCATCTGTGCTTTCTCATTGTTTTCCTGCAAGGGCCCTGAAGAGAGGCTGTTTTACCAAGCCTCTCTGCCTGTAACATTTTTTCTTGTTAATGAACACATTCATTCAAGAAAGTAGCAGAAAACAAAAAGCACTGAAGACAGGGCTACTGTGGGACGAGTTCTTTGTCAGTGTAAAATAATAAGGCTCCATTAAAGCAAATGATACTACAGAATCCTACATGAGCAGAGCACTCCAACAAGCACTTATGTACCCAGTACTGAACAGACTAGAAGTAGCTCTGCTCTGCTCTATCTCATCTGTAACATTTGAGCACCAATACAAAAGAAAAAGAACACTTATAAAAAGTTAAAGCAACAAATGTCATCAAAAAAGTGACCAGTAGTAGGGCAAAGCGTGAGAAGTGGTGGTGTGACCTCTGTAGTGATTAAAAATAAGCCAATTTGCTGAAAACTCCTGTGTTACATGGTCCAGCAATAACACTGCCCTTAGAGAGTTTAAATAAGAGATGTCAATGGAGTTGAATATGTCATATGATAATGGACTCCTGCTGCTACATAAATGCTGAGGCATTAAATGTGAAGCATTTACTGAAAATAAATGTTGGAACAAAGCCAAGAGGTTTCTTACTAAACTGTGAGGCATTTGTAATGTAAGCAATTATAAATGACAGAATGTCATATCTGTATGTCTTAGGCATTTTATGAAACATGAGGTCAAAGGCATGAACTGAAGTGCACTGAGTGCGTTATGGCACTTGAAGAATGATTCTCTTAATGTACTGAAAAATGAGTTCCAATATGCGGGGTCATTATCTCATAACTTGACCCAATATAGAATCACTTTGCTTACTAGAAGCATAATCCTGGTGTCCTCACTCAAGCAAAGCTCTTACCAGTCTGAACAAGCTACCAGGCAGATGACAACAGAGGTCTGGGAGAATGTTTTTCAGTTTTCCTGTGTGAGTAAATGTGGTGCCACATGCAGCTGAAGCTACAGTTTCTTTTGTTCAGTCTAAGTACGTACGGCATTCCTTTGACAGCATCAGTTCTTTTCTTCTACTGATTAGCTAAAGAATCATCAGATAGTGATTTATAATAAAAGTGAGGATGAAATTAAAAAAAACACCCCAACTTTTCTTTATATGGGCAGTTGATGTCAAACTGTTGGAGGACTATATGAAAATCAAATGTCTTCAGGCTTTACAAACATGAGGAAACAGTGAACCTGTACCTTGGTCCTAGCAGAACATCAAGGCTTCAGATGCATTCAGTATTGCCTGGCCTATCTCCATTGGTTAGCATTTGCATTTACTATTTCTGCATTTCCATTTACTAGTGAACCAATCATGACCTTCAAGGCCACAATAGGCCCAGGGCTAGTGCTTTTGGATATAAAGTTTGTGCTAAATATTCAAATAATCTGATGAGTGTTATCTACATTTTACTATCCTGTGATACTCTGAATGGTGCCATTGAAAAAAAAAAAAAAAACGAAGAGGTAATATACAAACACTTATTTCCAGACTTTCATTCTGCAGAGAAATGTAGTTTTTTCCCCAAGTTACAAAAGTTTCCAAACTCACAGCATAACAGAATTAAGGCAACTTCAAACAGTGAGCATTGAAAACACATGAATAGGGTTATTCAGGAGAAAAGAACGCTTCTCACCCATTGTGCTCTTCCTCTTGTCTTCCCTGTCTTCTGTCCTGTTTGGTATGGCAGGAGTGGGTGGAGCAGACGCAGCTGGTGGAAGCGGGGCACGCCTCTTCTTTTTCCTTAAATCGTTCAAGGATGCTCCTTGCGATGTCTAACAAAGTTGAAAAATAAGCACAGTAAAGGATATATTTTGTTGAAGTCGTAAATTTTCAATAACCAAAAGAAAAGTGCTTGCCATATGACCTAATTTCTGAGCACAATATCTTTAGAAAGAGCAATTATAGTGACAACCAGAGATTAAAGAATTACAGTAATGTTGCTCTCAGAAAGGGAAAGAGACAAGAACTGCTGATGAGTGTCACAGTAGAAATACCACTCTGGCAGGCATTTGATGGTTTTGGGAAAAGTGAACTAGAGAGCCCAACACTCAGCAAAGCAAAGTATGACATTATGTGTGTTTTTAAGCTTGAGCCATAACAAGATCTTTTCCCATTGGTTTCTTCAAACCTTAAATTATGGCTGAATACTCCAACTGGCATGTATAGTGAATAGGTCTTTCTCATTCTTTTATTTTCCTCTCAAATTCTTGTCTAAGGACTTTTGAGAGAAGAATCAGAATTGACTGTTTGCTTGCATGATGATATGAGATCACACTGTACTCTATTCATGCCTACTGACTTCACAGTCCTGCTTTGAAGATCTGTAACACCTTGGCTTCCAATAATTGCAACATGCTGGTTGCTATGCCAAGACTTCACTACTGTTTATGCTCCTTTTAAAAATACGAAAAATGTTATTACAAATAACTTGGGTTTCATTGGGTTGCATAATATTTTCTGTAGCTTGTTGGAACTTAGCTCTACTTCCTTTTTCTGGTAAAATAATAATAATAAAAGCATGTAGGAAAATCTGTGGAATTTTTATATTTGAAAGGTACTGACAACACCAGTCAGTACCAGGCTTTGCTGAGGTAGAGAGTAATGGTGGCTGCCCACATATAACATGCTCCTGGTATTGTACCAAAGAAGTCTTCAGGTCTTTGATTTAACTTCTCTGTCTATCTCAATACTTCTGTACCTAATATACAGAACTGCAGTACTATTTCAAAGGCCTAACTAATAAAATAAAAAAACCAACAATCATATTCATAATATTTTCTTTAACCCAGAGGATTAATAGACCCTTAAAATACAACTGTTGTGGGAGATTTCATTAAACAAATAATAGCTTCACACTGCTTAAATCTACCACCAGACTTCAGAGGAAAGGCACTCATTTACCGATTTCCTTTCCTATGTTGAGTAAAAAATCTGAGAATAAATGAATTTTATGAAGATTAGGATATGAAAAGAGTGTTCTTCACTTAGCCTTCCTTTTTAAAAGTACTTAGGAAGATCTTACATTTTAAAAAAAGAACTCTTTTGTTCCCACCCTTGAGGATTACACTTTAACCATCATGCTACATGACAACTGGACACTCTTCACTCCTTGGGGTATCTGCATCCTGCATGGGAGGAACTTGGTAGTAACTACTTTGGACATAGAGTACAGCAACCAGGATGAGCTGCAGCTTCACAGGAAACAAGAGTGGGAAAGAAAAGTATCCTGGTCCTAATACTTACTATCATGGATTATGTCAGCATTTTATACTAAATTTCCATCCGGTACAGTACATGACTTAAGCCAATGAGGCCAATCTAGACAAAGTTAGGCATAGTAAATGGGCAATAATGTTAGGGGTAACTAGCAACTTTGAGGACCTAAATTTTGGTCACCAAAATTTCATAGAATTTAAAAAACATTGGACTTACACCCAGAAAAGAGAGCCACACCAAATGCTCAAAATAGATGCAGCAAAATTTTAGAGCTCCATTGAAAAACTTTTGCCCAATGTTATAGTGTTGCTCCATATTAAGATGGGACATTGCCCTGACAAAGAAACTGCCTGTAGTGATTAGGAGCTAACCACAACTAACTGAAGTTGAAACAGAATGCTCAATATTGAGCTGAACATGGGAAACTCCATTCAGTGAAATAGACTCAGCAGGCTTTGGTTTTGAGGGGAATAACACCAAGGACAGCCATCTAATGCTGCATTCTTCTCCATTGAAGAAATTAGCAAATACACACTTTGAAAAAAAAAATCCCATTCTTCTCCCCTGCATTTTAAAAAGCTAACAACATTTAGGCACTTAATACTGCATTTTGATTGTGCAGGATACTATCTTACAGAGAAAAAAGGAGAAAGAAAATTAATAAACTTGTGATTTTGATTGCTACAAAGACTGCAAAATTCAGTAGCTATGGAGAGCTTGAATCATCAGGGAGACAGGCACCATCTGAACTTTCCCAAAACTTCACAAGTACAAGCTTGACTTTTGCAGTTGTTTAATGGCATTTTACAGCTCCCACCTTCACTCCTCCCTCTCCAGACAGAAAAGTAATTTTATCTTAGGACAAAAACTGGTTAGACTGGTGATTTAAATGATAAAGTTAGAAAATCTTGACAATCAGGGCAGAAAGTAAGGAAATGTGTCTTCCCACTTAAAATGCTAGAGATCACTAATCACCCTTCTCCAAGTATGAGATGAGTGAAGGATGTTAGCTTGGTATATTCAAATCCCACAAAGACACATAACTGCTTTCCTATGAAGAAGGGATCCTTGTTAGAAGTCAGATTATCCTTTTCAGCCCTATTTATTCTTACTTAGTCGAATCTTCTGAGGAACATTAGACACATGTATGGATGATCACGCTGCTGCAGTTAAAGAATAGGCTTAGAAACAGCTAGTGCATGACTGCAATAATGAAAGTTTGGTGAAATACACACACAAAAATGATTTTATTATACTGTCAGCTAAGTGCGGTGTTCTTCACAAACACCATAAAGAAGACAAAAAGCTTGTTTAAAGCCAGTCATGCTACAAAGTATATAAGAAGTATCTAGTTCAAGAAGAGGTCATAAAAATTGTTAAAAGTATCTTTTCTTTAATCCCAATTTCGGTAAACCTATGAGGCTAAACATAAATGGAAAAAACACAAAGAACATTCTGTTTCTTTCTTCCAATTGTATATACAAAACCAATAGAACTCGAAAATAATTTGTTATGGCTGGCTGCTTCTTTTATAAAGAGATCAAGCCTTAGCAACACTATTGGGAGTAATTTCCCATTGAAACTTTGTTACAATGAGAAGACCCTCTTTGAGTCTAACAGAATATTTTCTAGTCCTAGCACTTGTGCTTCACCTGTATTTATCAACAAGAAATTATTAGATCAGCTCCTGTTACAACAAATGCTTAATGTGAAAAAATGTTCATTAAATTCTGAGCATAATTAATACCATGAACTGAGCCAAAATAAAAGAGGTCAAAAGGACCCAAATCTGAAAAACAGTGCAATTTCTCTTCCCCTACCGATAAGACAATATAGAATAATTAAAATAAAACAAAACCAAAAAAAACATCACATTCAGGGCTCACACGCTCTTTGAAAAATACTTCCAATATTGCACACAAAATATCTGAGCAACGTGCTGAATTTGTTTTCCTACTGTGAAATTTCAACATACTTAACAAAATTTGAGGGCTCTAGATAAGATTTGAGAATATATTTAGAGCATAACAACAACATCATGGGGAGGTTATTTGTGTAGAAAAGAATCCTACAAGGCCAATCCTTGAAATTTTCAATCAGTGGCATGTCACAGTCACCCTACATGCAAAAAATCTGTGGACACTGTAAGAGTGCATGTGTAAACTGAGTTTAAGTTTCCTTATGTGTAAAAGTCCAGTATTTTCTTCAGGTCATGTTGCAATGAGTATGAAATAATTGAAATTATTAAAGGAGGTCCAAGGAAACAAAAGTCACCACTACTGAAAATTCATCAAGCATTCAAAGACAAGGAGGTTCTCAGATAGAATTCCAGTGTGAGCTTCACCCCTTTGCCTTGCCTGTCCTATACTTACAGGCCAGACACTGGTTTTGTATTTGTCAGCCCTTCCCTTTTAAGCTTTCTAACAGAAATGCTGATTTATAAAAGTACTAAGTCATCTGGTCAATGCCAACTTTCTTTAATCCACAGACCCAACTAGGCCCAAATTCACTGCAGGATTCTGGTTCCTAAAACTGAGCCTCTTTCTGTAAGCCAGAAACTGCACCATTAATTTGAATAGTTTGTGTTTCAAAATCCAAGCCAGTCTTTGCAGTATTTTTTATAGAAATTGCAAGAAACATTTGTTTTATGGCAACAGATTTTTCCTTTTACTATCACTCTTATCATTTTGCCATTGAAAGGGATAAATCTTGAAAACCTAAGAATTTTCCAGTCTCGATATTTAACAAAATTCTCCTTAAAGCAATTTTCTTCCTGCTCAAACAACATAGCTACAGATGATACAGATGAATAGACTCATGTCTGGAATAGAATCATGTCAGCAATAGAATCATGTCTGGAATAAGGATTGCTTTTAAGGGATGTCAGACTATTGTTGAGCACATGCAAATAAATAATTCTATAGCACATGATATAAACAGTGTGAAGAAATTCCTTATACTCTCTTGCTTCTTTCTCCTTTTTATGCAATGTTACACATCAGGACCTTTTATTGATAGAGGAATTGGCTAATTTGTATATGAATTGTTTTATTCATGGAAGCAGTGAATGACTGCAGAAATTTTTTTTAGAAGTAAAGAAAAATAACTGGAAAAACAACACATGGATTCATCCACCAGCACACCCTCACGACAAAGTGGTTCCATCATTCCACACTGACCAGACACACACTCTGATTTAAGTGAGCCAGATTCTGATACACCTGCTGGTGATGATATTGTATGGGGTCAGAGTGCCTATTGAATTTCAAAAACGTTTAAATGCAACCCAAACAGAAAAAAAAAATCCCCAGAGCTAAGCTGTAACTGAAAAAACAACAGTAACATCCCAAACCACGTATGGGACCCTCTCAAACTTCTTCCCCTGCAAAAAAAATTCAAGCAATCTTCAAATAATTAACAATCATTTTAGAAGAATTCTAAAAGAAAACAAGATGCATATTTCATTAACTGGCTTCAAATGCTTGATATAACTGCACTAATCTTTTATAATATTCTATGAAAGACAAGTGGTAGATTGGTATGTAACATTTATGGGTTTAGATTTAAAGACATATTACTGTGACATAACTGAAAGCCGTTGAGAAGAAAATATTTTGATCCAAGGAGAGTTGCTCTAGGAAAATCAGACAGATAAATCTTTCAGCTGCAGAATAGAGACATAAATCTGTCCACTAAACTTGATGATATAAAAGCTATCCTGCCCAGCTGATTCTGCATTTTCACAGGGTAACAGATGCTTCAACATGCCTAGTACTAGAAACCACAAGAAGTCCCAATTGAACTTTAATGTGTCTTATACAACTCATGTGCCTAATATTCCTTGGATATGTCATACATCATTAGTCTTTTCATTGGCATACACTGACAAAGGAAAATTCAGTGAGCTCTCAAAACTGGGCAACTGAGCTAATGAGGCTGACCACTTTAAGCTACATTGAATAAAACTGTCTATTCTGCACTGAACTTATCTACCTTCTTTCCTTATTGGGTAGTATCCTGTTTCATTTGATTAAAAGATGAATGTTTAATCCCTAAGTACACAAGTACACTAAAACACAAGTATTTTAGAAACTGCATTCAAAGACAGCAGCCTGATGTCTCCCTAGAAGCGTGTCCTTACTGTGCAGAATGCATTTGTGTGGGTTATTTAAAATACTTACTGGGATACCACGCAATACAACAACATATTGCCAAAACAACAGACACAGAGTTAATAAAAAATCTAGCACGCTGAAACCACTTTTAAAGAGGGTATCATTTGGAAAACTTGTCATTTTGGTAAAATGCATAGGAATAACTACACTTTAGGAATTAGCAAAGAGTTTCTCTGCATTGGTCATTTTACTTCCATTCATGCTGATGTGTTGGATCTCAAAGCCTGGCAATAAAATGAATAAAAATAGGCTTAGCTTTAAGTAAGCCATATGAGTAAGTATGCTGGGATAGCAGGACGGATATTTGGACCAAGCAGACCTGACACCTTGTGTAACCCTGGACACATCACTCTCCTGGGGAGCAGATTTAGATGGGAAACTCCCAAGCTACTGCAAACTTAAGTCCACATGAACAGCAAGTAACTCAAAGAACAGGATAACCATATTTCAGTCCTGACAACACCACTTTCTATCAGGGGGCTTCCTCCTGACTTTGAAACTCTGCACTGTGCTTCCTTGTGCTGTGCAGGTGTCTGTCTCACCTGATGGCTGCATCCCAAGCATCTACACCTGCACCAGCAGCTGTACCCCCTGCCTCAGCTCCCCAGCTGCTTTACTGCTGGAAGCGCTCAGGTACTGTGGGAAATCTGTCTTAGAACTAGAATGCAAACTGCATCTGCCTCCTGAAAAGAACCCTACCATTAATATTTTAATCACCTATCACACTATTTTGCATATTTTTTGCCCATAATGCTTAATTTCAGATTTTTTTTTATTATATAACTTTGGTGTTAAGCAGAAAAAAGCTCTGACTGCAAAAACATGTCAGCCTTAATAACAGATAAAAGCTTACTACTACTGGATTTTACAGAAATTTCTATGCTCTTTTGCTATTTTATTCACAAAATGAAGAAGACAAAAGGCAAGTATGTCCTTGAATACTTGGCTGATTGGTGACAGAAAGCTAAATCAGTTAACACAAGAAAGCCAGTATAAGGTGAAGGGGCAAGCTCATTTTTCCATCTGTTTTTATAGAACACACCCTTTGTGAAATGTCACCGTCAAGGACAGTTAAAAATTAATGCCATTCTAATCTTTAAACCCTTTAACTTGTTCAGTTAAATGTGTCAGACAGGAAATTATCCATAAACAAATCTGAGATGTTAAATTACTAAGATAGCTGTGACTTCCTTCTTTGCAAAATCTCCTTTCTAGCTGCAGCATTATTTCCACTCAAGGAAATCACTCTACAACACCAAATATTTTCACATGCATTGAAACATGTAGACTACACAAGTCTGCGGATGTTTGCTTTGGCAAAGAATTGAACTTCCTCTGTTTCTCAGAATACAATGTAATTTTCCTCATTTATGTCTTCATTTAGGGGGGAAGAAAACCAACAAGAACCCCGCAAACACTTAAAAATTGCATTTTAAAACGACCACAAACCAATATTCATTTCTCTTCTACAGAAGTCAAAAAAAAAGGCAAAATTGACCTCCAGATTTTAATCTTATATTTGTGCACATCTTTTTAGTTAGAACTATACAATTAACATCTTACACTCTTATTAAAGTTCATTTGTTTTGTTAATTGTCATTTTTCTTCTGTAGACATAGCCAAGTTAAATTTCTAGTACTTAGCACTAAGTCCTAGGCAATCACCTTGGCAGTCTTTTCAATCTAGAGAAAAACATATCTGGTTATTTCCAGTGTTATTTCCCCTTCTATCAGCCTTCTCCTTCTGCAGGCACATAGAAAGCCTGGGGAACGTGGTTTAGGCAGTAAGCCCAGCAATAGTTTCTGACTCCTTTCCAATATGATAGGTCATTAGAATGGTTTGGGTTAGAGGACCTTTAACAATCACCTCCTTTGTGCCATGCCTTCCCACTGCCCCCTTCAAATTCCCACTCAAGTCAAGTTCTCTCCAGCACTTATGAGCCCCAGCCAAAAGCCCCTGAATTTCCACAGCCTAAAAGCATGAAGAGGGGAGAAGAGCAAAGTGGAACCACAGTGTCAATTAGATATATTACTAGGACTGTAGCATAATATGGCTGTACATCAAGTTATTGCCCACAAGTATCAAATTCTCTTATCCAAAATTACAAATAGATTCTGCTATGAAGACTTAAGGAATTCATCATGGCACACTGCTTGTTAGCCACACATGGAAGTGTCAGCAACACAGAGCTGAGCAGGACTCAGGGGCTCTCTACTGGATCTCTCAGGACATGAGAAATTACATTCTCATTAAGACAGGCATACTGCAAAAAAAAAAAATGAGATGCTTTTTCTCCAAGTGACCCATTGCAACTCTAAAGAGGATTGTGCCAGACTCTTTTCAGTGGTGCCCTGCAACAGGGTCAGGAGCAATGGCCATAAAATGAAACACACAAAGGTGCACCTCAACATGAGGAAGAACTTCTTTACCTTGAGAGTGGGAGAGCACTGGAACTGCTTGTCCAGGGAGGTTGTGGAGTCTCTGTGTCTGGGACAGAACCCCTCTGGATGTGTTCCTGTGTAACCTGCTCTAGGGGACCCTGCCTTGGCAGAGGGGTCAGACTGGATGATCTCCAGCTGTCCCTTCCACCCCTTAGAATTCCACGATTCTGTGAAAAATAGCTTGAAGTAGCAATGAACATTTTTTTAATTATTATTATACCTGTGATGTTTTCCCTTATTTTCTTATTTGGCTAAACAATGACTATGCTATTAAGCCATAGAATTAAACCTGATTGACACAGGACATGTTTACTTTGTTAATTTTTCAATTCTGTAATTTTAAAAATTTTTTAATTTAGGATCTACATAAGGTGGAGTTAGAAACAAAGTCTGAAAAGTGATGCAAACCCAGTTTCTAAATTAAGCACAGTGCTAGAGTCATTTTTCATCGCTCATTGAATGCCAGCTCTTCAGAAGTCTCAGTGTTCAAAATGATCTTTGTCTATTAACTTCCCCTAAATACTGTGCCCAACAAAGCCTCATAATTACTTGACACATACTTTCTTCTTTAATGAGAGTTAAAGCTTTCGATGACATCAGCCTTTTCTATTTGTCTGGGACTTACAAGCCAGATGAAGTTTACTTACTGAGCATTGCAACCCTGCCAAAATTCAGGGCTGCATAGAACAGTATGTTCCGGCCCTAATGCCTTGCCAGTTTTCAATGAAGTGCTTGACAGAGACCACATGTGGAGGTCAGTCGATGCTATCATGATCTCACCAGATGGTAAGTTGTGGTATCATTCCCAAGGCAGGTAGTATAGTCTGTGCAGAAACAGTTGGCAACTGAACCATGAACTCACAGCCAGAAGCAACTGGATTATTGCAAAAGATGAAGAATGCTATTGATGCTGGAAAAAAGACTATTCCAAGAATTCTTCTTGCACATAATTCAAGGATTCAACTCTAAAGACATATGTTTTCTTGAAAAAAGATGGATGTCCTCCTGCCAAACAAATCTTGCATTTTTGCATGATTAATATGTTATGTATGTTAAATTGTAATGTAAAGACACTGTAAGCTTACCTTGCTTGTGTTCTTGCATGTATATTAAACATCACCAGGTAACTCCAACTCTGATGTCAATTCAGAGGTTATAGCTACACAGGTTAGAGTACAGGACTGTAGTACTTTCCAAATAACAACAGGAAAGTAGACCATGGGGGAACTTTACAAAATTTTATAATTACGTTCTCCAACCCCTCTAAAATAACAGCCTATCCAAGTCAAATTGTGAAGGACCCAGCACTTCACAAAGTCCAGCCTTCAGTTAAAGTAGGTAAGCAATTTAAATCACCACTGAACTGACATTTCTTCTATTTCCTGGACAAAGCTGAAAAAAACCTACCCCTGAAACTGCAAAAAAACCACACAGTGGATTCCTCTTACAATGCAAAAAGATAAAATTTTAAAGCAGACCTCAAAGTTTTAAAATTCTTCTGGTGCAAAACCTGTTAATTGACTGTGAACATTATCTGAGTACAGATTTTTTCAAAAGGGTGTTGCAAAATGAGTCTTATCTCCAACTGCATTTCTGAGAGGCTGTACCTTCTCACTAACACAAAAACCTCTACTGAAATTCTGAACTAGTTCCTAGTTCTCACTGGCCAAGCTTCAGGAAAAAGTATAACCAATTGTAGTTAATTGCTTCTTGACTGAGAAAACTTAGACTCCTTTTAAATAATTCATCACACTGTGACACCTTTTAAAATTACAGGAAAAAAGAGTTGAAAGAAAAGGAGGGACAAAAAAGCTGCTGGAAAATAAGTTGGCTGCCTAAAAAAAGAGTTGCCATTTTATTAAAATGCTTTCTGTCACTCTTTTTTTTAATGAGACCATGCTGCACATGTATTCATAAATACATGTGCAGCAACATGAAGTTGAGCATTAGGACCAATAAAGAGGATGGGTAGCAGTTTAGACTGAAACAACAGAATTTCTTTAGAGGTATACAGAAGAAAATTCTGTAATACATTATTAAAATACAACATATGCTTAACTGACACTCTTTGGAGATGCTGAAAGTAGTCACTACACTGCATATATCATTTAAGCTGTAGTTTTTAATAACCACACTAAAAGAATTAATGTGTTTAAGTGCGCATACACCAGAATTAATTTTTGGAGCTGTTTCTATCATAAAGAGAAGTACAAATTACTCCCTTTCTCTAGCAGCTTTTTCTAGCCTTCCTAAATTTCATGCTTTACATGACAGCAAGATAAGCCTTCAGCCATCATTGCACTTTACTCTTTTCTTTTAATTTGGGCCTGCATCATTTATCCAAACCAAAGTGCAGCTGTTAGCTAAATTAAGCATCCAAACTGCACAGCAAACATTATCTGATGTGCTGTCAGCTGGTTTCATCTTTGCCATCTGATTATTGTTTTGTAAGACATGAACAAGTCTGGATATTTCTCATTCAGATAACTGAATGTCATGTTTAAAGCTCTTTTAAAAAATGAACAAAACACCTTCAAATTAGAAATGAATTGTTGAGTTTTAATTTCTTAGTAGTTAGGGCATTTTAAAGACCACAGTTTTTTTACTACTCACTCTTGTTTCTACTAATTGTTTCCGTACACCTTGATAATGGTCTCTACAATAGGATAGCACTAGCCAGATTCACCTCCGGTGGAAATATGAAATACATAAAACCTTCCAGGTTTATGATTGTTTACAGAGACTATTGTTTCTATAAAACTTAATGTGTGTCATCACAAAATTTTATGTTTGTGAAGGGCAACAGTTTGTCCATGATTTTTTTTTTGAGAAGGCCATTAAGTGAAAGTCATTAAGAAAAGCTCCACCCTTATACACTCTTAAAAAAAATTGCCAAAAGGGGATAGATGGAGGGAACACCCAAAGAGATTGACTTTCTATCTCCTGAAAGGTAGAAATATCATATTTTCTAAGTAAAACAATAGCCCTGTCACTGCACAAGCTAACAGTTCCTTCCTCAGAGGACCTGCAACCTTGAGAATATATCTGGCATGCATCTGAATCAGACTCTGATTTGAAATGCAAAGGGATCATGCTGCTTTTTATTTTGTCAGTGAAAGGCACATGTCCTGTGGAGTCCACTGGACATCACCCATACTGCTCCCAGCCACCTGTAATATGAGCTGGTTTAGTACATCTCATTATTTTGAGGAGCAGCCCAATGGGCCTGCAAATATGGCCCTCAGAGTCCCAGGGGGCTCTTTGATCCTCCAGTCACACTACCAAGTCATAAAACGCATACCAGGCAAGTGGCTTTAGGGTTCATGGTGCAAAATTCTTATTGGTCCCATGATTTACTGGCAAACCTTCCAGCTTCATTCTGCAAATGCAGTCTTGCACTTAGGAACACAAAACAAAGACTGATGACTGGGAATAGCAATCAGAGGCAGCTGTTTCTGTTTTTAATGAGAAACATGTTTTTCTGGTCATCAAACTACCACTGATAAGAAGACCTAGTGAAGTCATTGTGTATGCTGCCAGTGACTTTTCTGGAGTGATATCAGATTATATGAGACAATCATTTGGATATGACTCTCTTCAGTATTCTCCAAAGATAGCTGCATGTGTTAGATCAAGGGTTCTGCTCAGGCTTCTTTATTAGACTGTGGCAGGTAACTACAGGACAGCAAAAGAAGAGGAAAGGTATGTTCAATACTACCTTCTCCCAAACACTCTTGTGCCCACCAACCAACTTCATTTTAGGGACTTCCTGATATGATTTATCTTTCAAAATTCATAATGGATTTGTCATTCTTGCAGCATTTGTCCAGTCTCCTCCTAAGCCCATGTAAATTTTTAGTGTCCATAATAACCTTGGTGGATCAGGCCAATGAAGACCCACGTGCTTTGACTTTGGGAGTTTGCCTGTTTAATATTAGCACCAAATGCTCTTATAGTGGCTGGCTGAAAAGTCAAGTCTTTTTCCATAGTCTTCAGTGACTTTTTCAAGATGAAGAATCATGGTTTATTTAAGTTGCACCATTGACCCTGTACTAAACTACTCAACACCTTTGATCACTCTCGATGTTCTTCCATGAGTCTCATCCTATTCTGTAATATCCTTCTGAAGAAAGGAGAACACTGTTGTAGTATTTAAGATGGCATTAAAAAAGCTGACAATGTAGAGGAGTAATAAAACTATCCTTTTACCCACTTTTCTTCTCCTAAAATGCTCTGAATTGGATTTCCTTTTTTGATTGCTATTGAGCTTGGGGATGACTTTTTTCAAATAAAAATCTTAATCTGATCCTAAGATCTTCCTAATCAGTTACTGCCAGCAGAGAGATCAGTATCTTACAAGGTCTTAGGAAAAATTAAGAGTGTTCTTTTCTCATGTGTATCACTTCACCCTTCCCCACACTGAATTTAACTACATTCATCTGCAAGTGCTTCCAGTGCTCAGTCTCATAAGGTCTTCTAACTGTTGCTCTTCATACTCAGTCTTGGTCCTTGCTATCCAGATAACTCAAGTAGGAGCAACAAAATTTCTCACTGTTTCTTTTTCAGGTCCTTTCTTAATAATCAACATGGATGGTCAAACACTCCAAGGCTTCTGCAACATTTCACCACTAGGTGAGCAGCTCATTTAGTCCTAACCTGCAATCTCTATTTTCTTTTCTTTCGTGTTTGTTATTTAAGAGTAGGATGACCTTATTTATTATGGAACTGAGACTTGGTTTCCTTATGAAATTCTTGATGAGGGAACTTGGAAGCTTTGTGGAAATCCAGACAGACTGTATCAACCAGATCACACCCATCTGCTTGCTGAATGTGTCAAGAGCACTGTAAGGGAGTTGTAAAGCAGGGTTTCTCTTTTACTAAAGCTACATTTACCCTATTCGCTATCTTTACAAAGATGCCAACTGGTTAAATTCTCTATTATATTTCCAGTAATTTTGCCAGTACATAAACCACCTAAAGAGGGTTAGGGGTTTTGGTTTTGGTTTTTTTTTTTTGTTTTTTTTTTTTTTAATTTCTTTTACACTTTCCAAACAGCAACTATATCTTTCACCTATTTTCTCTGAATTTTTTCACACCAGAATGTGGCATTGGCAGCATTTAGCAGTATTATTCAGTAATTTTTTTCTCTATTTCTTTGCTTGTCATAGCAGAAAGAGACTTACTACAGACACAGTTATTTTATACAATCTTTCCTACTTCAGACAGAAGTACAGTTTCTGGTGCATCATCTTGAGAATACTTCACACACCTGCTGCTCAGACAAAGGAACTACAATGCGCTCCTCAGACAAAGAACTGAAGTGCACTCCTTATCTCTGTTATTGGACAAGCTTGATGGTCATTATCTGTCTGTGCCAGAACACTTAACCTGTGAAAAATGTCAAGCCAAGTTTAACTGTTTTACCATCCCAGACTAACAGGCTAAAGACTCTGGCCAAGGCGTAAGACAAAGTAAATAATTTCTATATGGTTCTATGAACAGAGGCAAAAGACCCCATGATACCCATAAACTCTCAACATCCACAGGAATGCATAAATGAAATAAATTAACTTCTAACTAAAATTTCAGGCAGAATGACTGGAAGAAAAGCACATAAAAATAGATAATAAAAGCCTAATGGAAAATTTTTGTAATTACCATGCAGTATTTACAGCCTTGTACATTCAAAATAAGTTATATTGATACATGAATTTGATGTGAAACACAGAAACAAATAAAAAAATATTATCTCCATTCTTAATTGGTTTATCAATAATTATTTTTATGTGCATCAACAGAGAGACACGCAGCTACTCTTTGACCTTATCAAAATATTGCCCCATGCCAATTATCTAAGAAGACTCAGCCTCTTAATTTGTCATCATACAGAAGTAAGAAGTGCACTCCAGCACCCAATATCCAAACTCTAATACAAAAAAAAACTAGCTTCCTTCTTTAAGGCTTAGATAACTTGGGCATTTGAACAGTGTTCCAGGGAAAGAGCATCTTTATTAAAGATTCAATATCCTTGCCCTCATCAGAAAAATGTTGTTGAGTGATATCACATACTGCCTGAGAATTCTAGCAAGTCTGCCACAAAGACCAGAGAAGATCACAGCTAACACTCATCACATCTTCAGGTAATGGATAAAGGCAAAGACACTTCTAAAAATCACATTCGGTATTCACATTTCAGGCCTCTGTGCACAAAAATGAAATTTAAATCAGAACAATTGAAAAGGCATATAAACTCAGTCATTAATTAACTTTAAATCAACAATTTAAACAAATTAAAAAGTCAGTCAAGTGTTCTTCCTTTTCCTTCTGAATAAATCCTGCTTTCATGTTCTCAGGGAACTCATAAAAACCTGAGAAGTGACCTAGAAGATACAGTAGGCTGTAGAAATAAAAGACACATTATGAAAAACAGCTTTTTCTTACAGCAAAATCTGATTCATTGCATCCTTCCTCAGAATGTGAAAAAAAGTATCTGTTATTCTCAAAGGAGACTTCTGGATGCTCCACAGAAAAAAAAACAACAACCCACAAAGCAAAATGAAAATACATTCACAGAACACTTAAGGAAGAAAGGAAATGTGTCATAAGAAAAAGGTTGAGAAGACCTCACCCAGAAGACCTTTGAGTCAAGAGAAACCTCCCTTCCTCTCTAAAAGATGATAAAAAAAGCATGCATTCATATCTTGTTGACTTCGAGTAGACATTTCTGGTTTAGGTGTAACCTATGAAAGGGAGATAAGTAATCTGAAGCCATCCACCCTTTTGTTGAATTCTGGGCTTCTTATTAAAACAGAATACATCTGCCACATGTCCCCCACAAACTGCCCATTATCTTGAACCTTTTACAGAAGAAGTGAAATAAAGTACAAGGTAGAAGGGAAGAAAATACCTATAGCATAAACGTATCCTGCTGCCGTAAGTACAAAACCAAACCCCTCCAAGTATGACTGCAATACTTTCTATAAAAAATAGGATCTACCAACCAGGTAAATCTAAACTAATTTGAAACTATTCCTCTTGGGACACAGGACTCTGATCAGAGTGAAATTTAGACAATAATAAATTACAGCAGATGCACAAAAGAAGAAGTAGATGGAAAGAAGCTGGTGTGAGTACTGTGCTTCTATAGGTGGTGTTAATGAAGTGGGTTTTAGCTGGCTGCAATAAATCTCAGTTCTGTAAGAAGCTGTGGTAAGTGTTCTCATTCAGTTGTGAGTCTTCTGTCCCTCAAAATCCCACAACTCCAGTGACTGCTGTTGTCATGTTTCTCTTAAAAAATATCAAATATCATAGTCCAAAAAAATTTATGAGGAAAAAAAGCTGCCATCCACACAAACACAGGTTGTTCCTAAAGACTTGGCTGTTTCTCAGAGGGAAAACAACTGCAGGAATATTATTATTTGAAGTATCAGATTTATTAGAATACCCAGGGACAAGGCAGATTCAAGACTCACAGGACACATACATAGAGAGCTCTACTTGTGGCATCCATACTGACACAGACATACATGGCAAGAACTTACTCTGCACTGTTCTACAGGATGCTTTGTGCTTATGGCTTTAAGGCTTAATTTGCAGCCACAGGGAAATATGTCATTTGGAAAACCTGATGAGAACAACAGTAACAGTGTGATTTCATATCAATCAAGATTGTCCTTGCAGCCAGCTAACCACAAATCCATGGCATTAGATTATACAGAAGCAAGGTGATGAGTGGTTATCACTTTGCACAAAAATGCATCAAAGATGACTGCGCAAAAAACCCTGCTGTGCTGGGGGGACATTAGTGGAAGAAATTCTTGCTTTGCTCAGATTTTTGTATTAACAACCTCAATTTAAATTCCTATGGTGACAGAAGGTGGCACATTGGATAATAATATGATATTAAAATCACAGTGGCCAGATACTGAGTTGCCGAGCAACCAGACGTAGCTTCTGACATCTTAAAAGTTCAGAAAACATCAAGCTCCAAAATCAGCTTCCTAATTATGGACAGCTGAACTAACCATTTCTAAAAATCTTGGCCACCATTTTAAAATATATTTTAATTCTATGGAAGATTATGAGTCACAGTTCCAAGCTCCTTCCAAGTCCATACCTGTATCATACACACATACAAAAGGGGAATTTAAGAACTGAAAATTCAGGGACTGATTCTAAAAATTTTGATGAGTCTTCAGTTTAATTACACTTTGAAAAAATTTAGTATGTTAATTATGATTCCAATATTAAATTATTCATTTATTCATACATTTCCTTTACTGCCTCTCCTTTATTTTTACTGCTTGAAGATTATTCTATGGTTCTTGCTGGCAGAATGAATTCCAGGTTTGTTCTCACTATATGATGTGCTCATCTGCAGTGTCATTTCAAGTGTTTCAGGGTGCCTGCAGATAGGTACAAATTCGATGGTTTCCAGAGAGGACATTTCACCGGAGCATTTTTCCTTCTTGCTAATGTGCTCAACCAGGTAGGGAGGACCTAACTTTTCCATCCCTGGTATATTCTATTTATATTGGTTTACATATAAAAGGACAGAAACTAGTACTGCAACATGAATTCTGCTGTGAGAAAGGCAACCCTACCAAAAGCATGAAATGCTACTAAATGGATAGGATGCCTAAGCCAGGGTCCTGCCAGCTCTGCAGCACTCCTATCAATGACTGCCAGCAGAATCATCACTCTTTCAATTGCAATATGCACTGGCAGCATACTTTGCAGGAGGCTGCTACGTCCAACATAGAGGGAGATGGAAAGGAGCACCCTATGGGCTGGTCAGTATAAGAGATCATCAATGAAGATGGCAAAAACATAGCAATTACTGAAAATATCTTCTACATAAGCAAGACATTTGGCAAATTTTTAGTGTATCTTATTTCCACAAGGAAAGATATGAAAATCTCATTTACATTTTTTTTCACATTATAATAATTCTCTTGAAGCCAAACTTCTCATTAAGCATAGAATTGGTTTATTTTAACTGTGGACAATGGGAAAGAAAACTGCCAGAAATTATGAGAGTGGCTGTGGCTCTCTTTTGTCTCTCTTGCCTTTTTGTTCAGGTAAGTAAGACTCTTCAACGAGTAAGTTATTTTTTCAAGTGACTTCTCATTATTCTAAATAGTATAATTTGGAAGATGTTTAAGAAAAACAGGGGTGAAGTCTCCAGGGGAGAAATCTGTAGACTCCTTTCTTGGACTCTGCAAACTCATTTGCAAACTACTTAGTGCATGTTCAGCACACTCTGAAGAGACATGAGTATTTTCTAGGGTAGATTTAAAACAGTTACAGAGAGAACACTACCTTTAAATAGATATGGAAAACTAATGTTGTTGCACTAAAAAGTAAATAAATTTACTGCAGGGGCCTTAGCCACAAGGAGATAATTTATCCTAAGCCCCATAGGAACAAAAGCTGTGAGACAGCAAAATTATTTTGCAATAAGTCACCTATGCAGAAAAACGAGTGGAGAAAATCTAAATGTACATCATCAACTAAATCACCCCAGTCTTCATACACATGGAAATTTCTGACTGGGACCAGTAGGCAGGGAGATAAGATATATATAACCCTAAAGAACCTTTTATACCTAGAACATAACAATGGGTTAAAAATAACAGACTTAATGGTTTAGAAAGTTACAGGTGCTCATAATAGCTACAGTACTTTATTTCCTACAGATTTTATGGAACAGGACAGATAAAAAAGAAAAAACTTTCTGAAAGTTCAGAATATCACCTTTTCATTCTATTAGTGTGCTAGCTTCACTGGAAATAAACATGTTCCCCTTTTGCAGGATCTTCCTGTTAGTAACAGTTGCACATAAATAAAGTTTTCTAAACAAACATCTTATCTTTTTATGGAAGGAAGTCCATTAATAAGGAATTGACGTCCTTCCTTGAAAAAACAGATCAGTGCTAATTCTTTCCCATAAACTAAAGAAATAAACTTACACCCTGAGATTTTTTACTCTATTTTCACAGCAAACTGGCTTGTCTGCACGTAGATAAAATGGAACTATTTGGGTTTTCTTATAAACAATATCTCCGTTGCTACTTTGCCCCATAAGACTGAATAATGAATTTCTTCCCTCAGTTTTTGATTGCTTCATGTAACTTGTGCTTTATTTCAATTCTACTCCATTCCTGTTCAAAGTACAGTACAGCCTTTCAGCCTGGGAGCTTCAGAAACACACCATAACTTTCTAACATTTTGTCCTATGCCATTGTTTCCAGAAAGATATCATTTACTTAACAAATGCAGCCAAATATACTCTAGCACCTCTATGGTGGTCTTCACTGACTGTGACAGCTACAAAGGACATTTCTTTTGCCCAAAATGAACTTTGTTATGGAAAATCCTCTGACACAACCTTCCCTTCTTCACCATAACTTTTCCTTCAGATTAAGAGAATTTGAAATTCATACTGTACTGTATATTACTTGCAAAAAATAAACCACAGACTTTTCTACCCATGGCTTCAGCATTTTAACCTATTTGCAACAATGCTGAAAATAGAAATGTTAGTATGTTTAAGGAGAGTTTAGATTTGCAGTGTAATTGTACACCACAATTTAAAATCTCAGTGCCATACTGCAAGGAGATCAGCCAGAGAATGGCAGAATAATGCAGTCTGTGATTACCATACCAGTGTAAACTTAGGAGTCAGAATGCCATAGTATTTTTGTATGAAAAGATCTATTTACCTTAAACACATTAACTCTGGGGGATGCTAGAAACCTCATAATAATATTTACATAGGAATTTCAAAAGGAAATTTTAGGAAAAAATTGCACAAGTGTTGCTAGAAAAATGCTGTTATTTCTCTTCAGCTGTGTCTGTAAATAAGTGCTACTTCAAGGCATCTATCCCAATTTTAAAAGATAAAACACTATGTTCCAGCAATCACACTTAGATAACCTAAGAATGGGAAAATAAAAATCCACAATACTGAGAGCGTGCATCAACTTTTCTTACAGAATGCTTCACTTGAGAAGGTGTTTAACATATGTCTTAAAGCAGATAAATAAGAGAGTGAAGGGGAGTGAGACTGAGCACCAGGCTCCTCTCCTCTTCCTCTGGAGTGAACTCAAAGATTCCTTTTGGACTCCATTTTGTACTAGGACAGTTTGCTTTGCAAAGATCAGTCTGCTGCAGAGGTGACAAGCCCTGAGCAGGTAAGAGTCAGTCCACATTACACAGCTTTGGTGATATTGATTCCTTGCACTCTTCTTTGGCCTCCCGATATAACTTTACATGCTGATTTCTACATTTTACACTTAGATTTCAATACTATTGCTGGTGGAACCAGAGGACTTGTGCAGGTTTAGTAAAACACACCTGAGTGCCTGAGTGTCACTATAAAAGCAAGAGCAATTTCCTCTTCCCTTAGCTCTATTCTTTTCAAAGGCTTAGGTCCTCAGAAAGGTTTTCCCCCATTTCTGTTTAATTCTCAATAATGTACAGCGGAACAGTGACCTTTATAAAAACAAAACCAGGGTACTGCTTTAAAAGGTCACATAGTCACTCAGAAAACAGAGTAGACATTCTGGTATCCCATGGCAGCACTGGAAACAAGGATACAGGTGATAGCTTGACAAGCATCTGGACAAAACAGTGTGCTGAAGGTTTTTGTCACTCATTAGAACTTTCACCTGTTCTCCAGGACTGCCCTGGAGACAGTAGGGACACCTTATACAATTTCCAGCTTTTCTGCCTTACTTTTTCTTTACCCTCCTCCTCCTAGCATATTGCTTCACAAAAGTTTTCTGATTTAGAATGGTTCTTGACAGGGCAGGAAGCTCTGGGCAGTCTCAAGAGAGCTCGGTAAATGTGTACAAAACACTAAGACCTTTGATAATTTTATCTTGTAAGAGGGAGTTTTGGTCACCTGTAGCTAACAGCTGGCCAAAATACCTGTGAATGGCTTTAGGACTGCTGAATGAATGGTACCCAGCACAGCAAGAAAAGGAGCCCATCAGCAGTGTCACTGTTACCTGTGCTGCTGTCCGCTCTTGTCCCCTCGCCTCCGTGTTCGGCAATACTGGGGTTGCAACTGGTGGAGGAGGTGCTCTGCGCTTTTTCACTTCTGGGTTTGCTGTCATTCCAGAGATGCTACCAAGGGACAGTGATGAACCCAGGCTACTGGAACGAGAATTCACCGAAGGGGAATTTGGTGCTGTGGAAAAACCCTGTAAATGGATTAACATCTTGGATTAACATCACTCTTTAAAAACAATGGGAAAGAAAGAAGAAAAACAAGACACATCTGGTTACCGTTTAAACAATGATATGAATAATCATGTATGTTCCTCTGCCAAACCTGCTGAATTGCAAACTCTAACTTTTGGAAACTTCCAAAGGTCAACTGGAACAAAGCTTACAGGCAGTATTAATAAGACAGGAGGCACGATAAGCACCTACTGCGGTTTAACAGTAGTATTGATGGGAACACTGCTGCTGCTTGCTATTTAAAATATAAAGTTCACATCAAGACTCATAATTACAGTTATCCAAATGCATTTGCAGTTGCATTTAAATTACAAGTGTTACACATTTCTGGCAGCAAGATTTACTCTTAAATGAGAGCACTGTATTAATAAAATGCTGTCAGCGTCTCAGGCTTGTCTATTTTGTTATCAATCTGCCTGATTCACCTGAGTCTTCTCCACAGATTTACATAAGAGAAATTCTGCTACCATTTAGCTATTCCCAATTTACATGCACAATCACGCATAATCACTCACAACTTACTGAAAACAACAATTTAACTTGGTGAAAAGAAGTCCTACTGACAGACACCACTCTGGATTCTAACAGGCCCAGATGAAAGGAGAAACAGAAAATTACTTCAGTAATTCCTTACTGTTAAAAGTTACTTTAGTTTGCATTGAAAACTTAATAAAATCATTGGAAAAAGTTTAATGGAATTCAGAATCTTAATACATTTTTCTATTAATATGCAAACAGAAACATATGCAGTCACATAGTAGCAAATCTACAAATAAAAAATATTACAACTAGGATTCCTTGAAAATGTGCATTTTAACTTTAGTTTTTACTTTTAAATTCAATACCTATTTTTTACTCTGCTAATAAAAATCTTGCAAAAAGATTTTTTTTTCCCCTCAAAATCTGAGTCACCCTCTCCTTTTTTTAATTAAGAGAACCTTCCATATTAAACTGAAGATTTTACTTTTTAATTAAGTTATTTGACTGTAACTTCTTCCCAGAAATATCTTCTGTGGAATCACCACTGATACCACTTCACCATGACCTGGAGCTGAATAGCTCTTCTAGAAACATAGGCTGATGAGCATGGTTGATAATGCTGTTCTTATCACAACAGAACATGCTACCACAATTTCAAAACTCTCCCATCAAGGACATACAGCTCTCTGGTGGAATTTTGTCCAAAACCACAGAATACATACTGGCAGGAAACTTAAAGGCCACCCCAAATGCCATTACTTTCAAAAAAAGAAAGATAATTTCATTCCACAAGTGCCAAGTGCAAGCTTAGGTAAAATGAAAAACACAGGGCAGCAAGATTAAAAACACAATTCATTTAGTTTTAGGACCATTGAGGAAACACTGATAAAGCATAAAGAGCTAAAAAAAAGAGCAATGCAAAAATATGTATAATACAGACCCCTTTACTGCCTGGGAAAGTTCCATGTTCCATAGATTCCTGTGAAAGCAACTGAGATGCAACCAGATTTGTGCCTTCTCCTGCATTTATTGTGCATGTGATGAAAATTACTGACCTAGATGCTTTTGTAACAAAATTTAACAAAAGTTAATTTAACAAAATTTAACAATAATTTTGTTAAAAAATTGTAACAAAAATATTCATCTTAGAATAATATATTTGGCACATGTGGAATATGAGACCAGTCTTCTCTGACTGAAAGCAGTGTTTGCTGCATCTTTTTCATCACTAATTTCTCTGAATTGAGTGGCATCAACAGAAGCTTTACCCTTCTAGGAAAGGAAGAAAAAAGGTTGAAGTAGAAGGTGTAGAAGGTATTGCTTAAAAGATTAGGTATAATCTTATGGAGAAGTAGTCTTGTCTTGGCCCTGTACCTTGGGCAGTGGAAAAAATAATGATCTCATCTGTAAGCTAAAAGTTTTAAGTTATTATCAGTGCATACTGCACAAGGTCCTATCAAATAAAGTTTATTTACTCCTACAGAAATGACGGGTTCATGGAGGGAAATAGAGTTTTCTCTTTTCACACATTTACAAAACAACCAAACAAAACATTTCCAAAGTGGGTTCTGCAGGTATGCTTTGACTCTATTAATTCTCTAGCCTTCTAGATAAAAGGGTGGAGAAATTTTAGACAAGGATGTATGAAAATAATAAAAAAAAGCCCTAAGACTTCCTTCTTAGCACTAAAAATACAGAGTGGTGGTAAGATGACAGGCAATAACCATTTTGAAATCAATATTAAATTTTATCTCAAGATCTTGTGTTTGAAGAGTTATCACAATCCTTTTCCAAGCTACAGGTCATTGGGAAGGAATACAATGATGAACAACTAAACAGTTTAAAGCTGCTTTGTGCTGTTTTTTGGATTTCCTAACAGAAGATACAAGGAAAAAAAAAAGGTAATACTTCCATTAAACTATAAGTACTTTTTAATAAAAAGACTTGAAAAAGGAAAAAAACCCAACCTTGCAAGTTCATCTATGTTTTCTTTTCCAAGTCCAACCTTTATATCAAGCCCATTATTCCATTACTGAGCATTTCAAGAATGCTCACGTAAATACACTTGCCCTAAACCAAAAACTTGCCACAGCTTCCAGGAGAACAGAATGAAACAGTTTTGAACTAGTTTTGAAAGCCCTCTCATGCAGCAACAAGAGCTTTGCCTAACTGGAGTCAGACCTTCACATTCTCCCATGTGTGCAGTTATTTTCATTAGCTTTAAGAGAAAAAAAATCAACCCTGACAAAACACTGACACAAGTGATTGCGGCATGACTTGTCTTTTTTTTTTTTTAACTAATACCAAGAGACAACACCTAAGCCAGCTTTTATATTTCATGTTGAGTTAGATGCAATGCAGTTTCTTTCCAAATCACAGAATTTTGGAGTTTTGTTTTTCAGGCAAGTTTAGCAAGGCAACTATTAAGAGCAAACAACATTAATCAAGCAAAATTGCAGGGACATGATATCTACATGCCAAATACTCAAACAATCTCTCATTTCTTGTTTTTCTAATTTGTTATCAAAGAACCAATTGAATTACTCAAATTACAGCAGTCTAAGTGAGGAAAGCCAAGCTCAGGAATTGAAGCCAATGCTGTTGGCTAAAAAAAGTCAGCCCTTATCCTCCATTTCATTTGACAAACAGGTTAGCACGAATACTGTGCTCAGATTACAAATCAGTTCACAGAATCCATGTGCTTCATAAGAAAAAAAAAAGGAAAACAGAAAAAAATTCAATTAATAAAAGAAAAGTAATGAAAACTAATTATATAAAGAGCTTTCAAAAATGTCTCTCAATGTGTAAAATCACAGTCTTTGTTAAGCCACTAGTGTTGGAGCACTTTGCGACCAGTTCAAACAGCAATGAAATAATGTGAACTAGAAAAAAAAAGAAACAGTTTGGTTTGGGGTTGTTTTTTCCCCTGAATTAAAGCAAACCCAATACAAAACCAGATAGACCAGCAAAGGTCAGCAGTGAGGTTAGACACTAGCTGAGCACAGGTTTGGAATATGTGCTGAAGCACAACCATGGATTACAGTCCATTTCAATTCCATGAAAATATCAGAAGGAGACAAGAAACAACTGCCGTGCCAACCTATGGCGCCATCACGTGTCATCATCGTTTCGTGTTAAACTTGTCAGCTAGGCTTCTTCCCCTCTCATTAAACTTCTGAAACCCAAGGAACATCCTGTTTCTTTCCTAATGTACCAGGTGTTTTCTTTGGGATTCAGCAATTTAATTTTTTTTCCTACTAGTTCTTCTATTTGAAATTTAGCTATCAAAGACATTTTTGCAGGGCAAATAAGCACTATTAAACCACAGAAGTATGAAGGCTAAGAGTTCTCTGGTGAGGTATGCATACCACTCTCATTTTCAGAAGACACCAAGCAGTCAGCTTTCTACATGACTTCTAAAGTCCCATACCTGCTGAACTCAACACAAGATAGATTAAGAACCTAAAGCTGAGGTCAGTCTCTGTTCCAAGGTCATCAACCTAGAATGCAATTGTAAACTATCTTTTTCAAACTACCTCCTTTTCAAGATAAACAGAAGTTCTGGTATCCTATGGGTACTTGGAAAAATTTGAAGTCATATATAAATAAAGGCAAGAGTAATCTATCAAAAATATAAAAGTACTGCTGGGAGAATTCAGGTTTACAAAAGCAGATGTGTATAAAAATGGAAATCAGCTCATGATCGCTTTTAAAAAACGTTCCTTATACATAACTTTCTTGCCCAAAGCCCTGTTATTAGCATTTCCTTGACTTTCTGATGACACTAAGTGGCATTTAAAGGTCAGCAAGGAAGAGGCTGCAGATTGCCTGTGAGAGTGATTTGACTTCCTGTTCCCTGTTCACACTGGTCAATAAAAATTTTTCAAAATGTCAAGTTCTTTTCTTGCAAGGTTGCTACAGACAAGCCTTTCTTCCGCAGCTCTTTGCCAAAACTCACATATTTGAGCTCCCAGTCTTGTTATGCAACTTCCTTCTCAGGAGTTTTTAAATCAGAAATAATCAATTGAGCTGTTTTAATGCACTCAAAGTACCAAATGTATTAGCAAAAAGTAAAGGTTTGATTTTTTCCAAAATACAAACAAAAAATAAAAGTTTCATAAAGGATATATTTTTTGCAAGTATATAATGGGTAAATATGAAAGATAATATTTACAGCAGGCAAAAAAATTCATCTATTCGGTGACAGCAAGAATATTTATGCCTGTTAGACATTTGAACTCCATTAATGCAAACTTGTATTGATTCACTGAATGATACCACAACTGATTACAACTGGCCATATAAAATGCCAGACAGACCTACTGCACAAAGTGAACTTAGAAGCTGCTTTCCCTTATGTGACACTGATATTACACTAAATTTGCACTGAAATTAACAGCACAGAATTAACTGAATTAATGACATTGCTGGGAGACACAGTTTAAAAAACCCAACAAAATAAAACAAAAAAAACTATGACTACTCAGATTTTCCTTTTTAACCAGCCACACTGAATACAGTTTGTTTTTTTGTACTCCCTGAAGCACTTGTGCTAACAGTCTGCAGTCGGAAGGAAAAAAAAGTTAACCTTTTCCTGTTCTGAACTGAAAATAAAAAAAAGGCATTTTTCTGCATTTTACTTTATGCTGCTTTATAATCTTGTTTCATTTTGCCATTGGTAGGAAATTATCTAGTCACACACCACAATAATAAAAGAGAAGAAACTATTTCATTCCCACAACAGTTTTTTACACAGGCTGCACTGTGTTGATTTTATATGCCTGGCAAGTAGGCTCTCAAGTTCTTACTGTAAAAGTTTTGAGTCATACTTTGCAGCCTGTACAACTAGTGCTACCTTACACTTGTATGAGTCTATCAGAGCATCTAGATAGCAGTTCCAGATCTTGTGGTCAGGGCCCATTTGAAAGACACCAGAACTTACACAACCAGAACCAGAGATGTCTGAGAACATTCTGTCTCCTGTGCCCCTGCCAGCTTTCCCTAAGCGTGGCTGACCACATTCCTCCTGTTTTAATATAGAGTTTTTCAGTCAGAAATCCTAGCAGTGCCAGGCGCAAGGCAGTTACCTCCCATACAAAATCATCCATTTTATCTTCCAGTGACCCATATGTCACTCTGGAGGTTACTACAATTTTCCTATGACACAGGTTCACACCATTTGCAATTATGCAGTTTTTTTTCTTGTCTTTATCATTATTATTTTCCTTAGACCTTAACCATAACTTCCCTTCCTAGAAGCTTATTTGATTACTTCTTGTATTCTCTTAGGTAAGCTCATGTGATGGAAAGTGTCCCCACAACTAAGAGTACAAATTTCTTTTCCAGCTCCAACTTATTTATGTTCACTTTGACACTCCTGTGGTGTCCAACTTCTCATCCAGTAGAAAAGCTGAAAAAACAAACACTCAAGGAAAGGAACTAGAAAAATGGAAGCCTCTGGGAAAAAAGATTTCCAAAACACACCAAACTTAGATTCACCGTGAATTTCTCAGTGGGGAGCAAATATGGGTATTAACTCTGGCCCCTTCCACTACACTGAGGACAACAAGGGTGCACAACCAGAGAGAGCTTCCAAGGACCTTCTTTAGTTTTTGTTATACTTGTTGTGCCTCGTATATATAAAAGAAGGGAAGCAATATTCACACTTTGGTTTCCATTTGAAAAATCACAAGGATACTGAATGAATATGTCAAAACCCACAAGTAAGAACCCACATGTAAGCTAGCTGCTTTTTTTAATGAGCTGTCAAATACTATATTTTGAAGTTGAAGAATATAAACATTTTACTCAAATCATCAGGAGGTCAGAAAACATGGATTGGGAATACATGAATTCCAGCTAAACGTAAACATGTCTGCAAACTCTTGCAAATGTAAAGAAGCAGATGCAGTATCACCCACTACTATCACCTCCCTCAGTATTCTGCCAGTTTTAGATCACAAATTTAATCTGAGTTCTCCAAAACTAAAGTACGTACCATGGCACATATAAAGCAGTGGAATACAAGTCTAGGAATTCAACAATCTAGATTAATCAAGCAACTCAGAGGTTGTCAAGTCAGTTATATTTTTTTCAAGATTTTATGACAGATCAGTGCTTTGAGAATTCCTCAATGCTTTGAGAATCACAGCTTTTAAATCACTTCTTGTGATTTAAAATTCAATGTATTTCCTCCAAATAAATTGTCCTGTTTCCTGTTTTACTTTTCAGATTTTCTCAAGTCGGAATACTCTTTATGCTTAATAAAACCTATGTCTATTGCTGCTACCCAAATTCATTCATGTCAATCTGAAGAAGTCAATCAGTATCAAGAGAAATGGACACAATAATTTTTTCCATTGCAGCAATAGATGCAAAAAAGGGAAGACAAGCTAACTTGATTTACATTTATGTCTTTCTATCATCTCTTCTGTAAGTGACAGCCTGTTTCAAACCAATTCATTTTTAAAAAAATAGTAGCACCCCAACAGAATTAGCAAAAAATAATCTTTCCTTGACAGAAGAGGGTAGCCAACAATTGTCTCAACAATTCAGAAGGTGGGAGCAGGCAGAATGCTGCCTGGTACTAATGGGAAGATCCAATTGTATAAATGGTTGTTTGGAAGGCACACAAATATAAATACTCTGTGTTCTCTCCTATCAGTCTGGACACTGAACTCATTGCTGTGACCACCAAACTCATTTCCTGTGGAACTTGGGAATCACAGCTGAAGAACTTGTTAAAAAGAAGAGAAACATAATTTCTTTGATTCAGAGCTGTTACCATTGACACTCAACTCTATGTAGTGAATTCACACTTGCTACAAATCTTCATAATGTAAAATTAATTTAATTTCTATTACTGTGTGTTCTGTGAAGGAGCAAAAAAAAAATATTTTGCTAAAATCTGAAGATATTTAGCCACAAATGAAAGAAACGTAGACTGCTAAACAATCTTTTCTGAACAAAAGTGATCAGCAAAGTAAGGAATGGTATGCTCAAAACATCAAACCTCAGCTGAACATCACACAAACTGACATGTTTAACACTTAATATTCCACTACTCTCCAGGTTCTCAATTTACAAAAACACAGCTAAAGATGATGAGACACCAAACTATTGGGAGATACTTCAGCGTTGGTATAAATCCAATTACATCCATGAAATGGGCTTCAGCACATGTCCAGTACCTTAAAATGTCATTTTGTAGTGCCATATATATTCAGAGAAAACATGAACATATATGCACAAGCTTCCAAAACATGCCAACCTCCTTTTTGCCTTTAAGGTGCTCTGCAGCTGAGACCATCAGGCTCAGTGACAGCACACTGGGTTCTTTTTTAACTTTCTGGATGTGAGATGTATTTAAAAAATCCTTAAAATACAAATAATTTTGCTTTTGTTTTGTGTATGTAAACCCTAGTGAGAAAAAAACATAATTAACATGGCACGGAAAACATTTTGGGATCCAATGTTCCTATGCTCCTCAGCAGTTTAAAGGAAACAATTGCTACCCATCACTCAGGTGGGAGGTGGGGAGTGCAGGCATCAGGCACAATCTGAACTGAATTCCAAAACCAAGCTGAACTGCAGGTGACAGTCTGGGATGCCACCAGATGCTTAGGATAAAGTTGTTTTGCATTCCATACAAGTGTAAAATAATTTATCTTGACTTTCAGAAGTGTGTGGACAACTTTGTGTCTCATTTAATGGAATGTTCTCATTTTTTCCCCCTTTCTTTCTTTTACGATAATTTTGTGAAAGTACCAGAATTAATTGAAATCTAAAATGCACCCTCTTGAGACTGATTTACCTCTTTCTGGCTACACTGGTAAAAACTTTTTTTCCAGAAGTCCAACACTTTTGTAACAATGCACTGTCAAAATATGTCAGCCTATAAAAAAATCACCGTATTTTGAAAACAGATTTTTCTTAACTGTCAAAAATACCAGTATGTAAAGCCACTGTGGGAAGAAATAGTAATTTCAAAAGAGTCACACAAAGGAGTATCCCACAAAAGATAGAGTCAGCAAATTCAGGTACTCCTCTCTTTTGATAGCTTTTTTTTTTTTTTGATAGCTACATGCTTGTAATGAGAGATGTGCAGGGAATTATAAAAGAATTGGTGAATCAGAAAGGGAAATAAGAAAAAATGAGGAAAACATTACAAGTCTCTTTTTGGGTATTTGTCCAAGTGGAATAAAAGCAGATGTGAAAGAAGTAAAAAAGAACACATTAAGTGAGGATGGGAACAAAAACAGTTATTGTGGCAAAAAATGATGTGAACATGTTCACAAGATTTGAAAAGAAACTAAGTCCTTGAAGAAATTCAGACATGAAAGTCTGGAAAAGGAGTGGAACATTGCAAAAAGCAGAAGAGTTCAGTGAATGTGATGATAAAAGTACTGCCTTATATCCTGGGGAAGGAACAATTAACTAAGGAGGCTGCGAAGGACAGAAATCATATTTTGTAAGAAAACTCCATGACTGTCCATATACTGACCCAGAAAGATTGTGATGTTCACGTTTGCTTATCATGAAGGCAGTGGGGGAAAAGTCAAATGAATAAAACTCAAATCAGAAAAGATTTAGCACTGAATGAGAAGGGGATTGATATATACACATTTGTGAACGTGTGCTAAATATTTCTGTGGTAGGGATTTAATACATAGTAAAACATGGAAATGAAGCCGAATGAAAGAAAATAATGAAAGAAAAATTTTGAAACTTACTAAGAAATGTCCAAAAGCCAACGACAGACCCAAATAGAAAAACACATTTTAAAGAAACCTGAAGAAAGAATTACAGAGGAAAATCCACATGGACTCCAAAATTCAGTTCAATCTCAGTATAGAAAGAAGATAGGAAAATATTAAGCTGGAAGCAAAACAAGGGAAGAACATTAGAAAAGAGGCTATATACACTTTGCCTTGGAAGGGCATTAGCAGATAGTGTGAGAGCAAACTTGGAAGACTGAGGATGGAAAAATTCACATTTTTGCAAGCTTGAAAAAGTTGGTTTCTCCTTTCACTTATACTTTTGCACTACATGAAAATAGATTAGCTCAATCCAACAGTGTTGAACCACCAAGCCAAAAATCAAAATCTGTCTTTATTAATGGTCTGGCAACAGACTTCAGGAAACAGGGAATTCAAAAGGTCAAAGACTGACAACAGAAAAAAACCTATTTTTCCACTGGTATTAAGCATTCATCAATCATAAACAACAAAAAAATGAATCAAGAGTCTTGAGCAAAATTAATTCATCATTGCAATATGAATTGATTTTCTGTAGAATTACTAATTCTTTTAA
Source organism: Serinus canaria (assembly GCF_022539315.1). Classification (NCBI taxonomy): domain Eukaryota; kingdom Metazoa; phylum Chordata; class Aves; order Passeriformes; family Fringillidae; genus Serinus; species Serinus canaria. The sequence continues at coordinate 83,013,869 of NC_066315.1, forward strand.
GTCAATCAGCCAATGTTTTTAGTTCATGGAAGACAGGAGTTGTTACATCTGCAATATATGCCGTCCTGAAATTCAAGATATTTAAAAACTATTGCAGAAGAAGTTCTTCTCTGCAAATTCTTTTAACATATAGAAACTATTAAACCACTAGACTTGATAATCTTCAATATATTTTCATTGTAGATATGCCAATTTATGCTGGAGGAGGAGATGGAAACTTTACATAAAACATACAATTTTAAAAATATCTGCTTTAATGTCTGCATAGTCAATTTTTATGGTGACCAGAATTATGAATGGAATAGTTCCTGGCATGAGGTTTTTGGGTGTAGATTTGTTTGGTTTTGGAGAAATAATTTCTGGGTTTTACTGAAAGTATGTTTATTACATTTGAATTAGAAAGTGTTTTCTCCACATTTTAATGAAAGTGTTGTCCTTATGAAAGTTTTCCAGAGGCAAGAAACAGGAATGAACAATCCTCAAAAACTTTCAGTGTCTGCTGAAATTCTGACACGTATGACTATTGGCCTCTGAAAATCTCTACTTATTATAGCTGTTGATGAATGAAGAAAATCTCTGAGATTCAAAGGCAAATTTTCACCACAATCTGCAGAATTTCTCTGAAGTCAAAGCTCTGATCTATTCAAGCTCTGGGATCTGGCTTCCAGCTCCAGTCCTTATAATCCAATTCTGACACAAATACTTTATTAAATTAGGATGCATTCCTGCAACAACTTTTCCCTTTGAAGTATGTGGTGACTGTAGGTGGTTAGCTAGAGTGAGACAAATACAATCATCCAAATGTCAAAGCAAATTTTCAAAAAGGAAACTTTACACTTTGTAATGATAAAACACTGCCAAAAATATTACTGAAAAACAATAAAACCTCTGAAGACTTTAAAACTTAAATTAGAAGAACAATTAAGCTTTTGAACTCTAAAATTAGTGCAAATCTTATAACAAATCCTAATTACAGAGTCACTAAGAAGATTCTGGCAACATGAATCAGAAGTCTGCAGCCAGGAACTTTACAGTTTCAATTAGCTCCTTCAGAAGCCTGGATGTGCAGGTGTGCATGTGCATAACCTCTGTGCACACATACACAGATCTACAGGCAAACACAGAGATGTATGCACACACAGCTTATCACTTCAGTTAGCTCTTCCTAATGTTTGCATGCATGTTTGTGCCTCAATGCACACACACCTTCTACACACTGAGTACAACATGCTGATCCTGAAGCCCTAAGGGCTGGCCTAAGCAAGCTCTCTAGCTCTCTGCATCTTTCACACTTTTCAGGAGTTTCATGACAACTTCTGACTGCAAACTATGGCACTGGAGCAGACCAACCCTTTAACAAGATATGACAGCATTCTGCAGAAGACAAAATCAAAAGACAAACTCACACCATGCTTACAGCTTGATGGTTGGGAACTGATGCCAACAAACCACTTTGAATTATAACAGATGAATTTTTAGTCTCAGATCAGCATCCATGGTCAGAAGGAGGACATCATGTGAGAGTACAGGGGTGAGAAGGTTTAAAGACAACACTCTCCTGCTGGACAATGGATAGAGCACATCCAGGTGTGGTACACAGCCACCTTCTGTTTCATAACATCTACAGATTGATACCTGCAGAAATTAAGCTTGTCTCATATAGGAGGTGATCCATTTGGATAGAAAAATACATATGCTTATATTTTGAAGAAGTCAAGTGAATTAATTTCAGGATTTCAATCTTCCAGGACCATGAAATTCAAATCCAAGCTTCCTCTCTATCAAATCCAGCTTCATCTCCTTTAGGATGCTCCCAAAACTATCCTCTTTGGCGAAAAATCAATACCCTGATCATGCTAGCAAAAATCATACAAGTTCATTAAATGGGTTCAGAGGAACAGGCTAAGAGTAAAGAAGCAGACCCTCCCTTTGAATTTTCTTTGAAGCAATGCTTGAACACTATTTTAATATCCTTGGCCTTTAAGCTTTTCTACTGTGAACATTTTTTGCTATTCTTTCAACTCTAACTTTGTCTAGAACACTCCATCTTCTAAATAAACTTGAAGTGATAATATAGGACACCACAAAGGGAATGGAAGTACAGATGTGCTGGAGACCAGGCTACTACACCCTTTTCCCACTTTGTATATATGTATATAAATAAATTCATATTTTTATCTTCCTTTGCAGTATACTGTAGCCTTTGAGGTTTCTCTAAGTAAAAAAAAAGTGATATATCCTTAGGAAATCAGAGCTTGACTTGTCAATGTTTATTATTCCCAAGAAACTAATTTTCCTACTGTATACAGCCTTGTTTTTTCTGAATTTAGCGTTAAAGACTAAGAAATCACATCTCTCCAATCTATTTATTTTCACAGAATGGTGTACTCCAGTTCAATGGAGGGAACTCCCTATTGCTGAGTTTTGGCAGAAACTTTTCAAGCACAATCCCAGATTTAACTGACACAATAGTTAAAAACCTGTGGAAATAGATCCAACATATACTGACTGACACTTGGACTTCAGCTGGCACAACTACAGCCTAAATAGGGCAACCAGTGCTGGGAATTCTGCTCACTTGTGGGTACACACTGCTCCAGATAACAAAGAAAAACCTGCTTTTGCACAAATTATTGGTTGGTGAATGCCACTCCCTTCCTTTGCCACTGTTTGCAATTCATCTTCTACAAGACTTAACATGTTTACTTTGGGGTTTTCTCCTTCCCGATGAGAAAATGCTCTATAAATTAAGCAACTTCAAGGGGTTTATCTACGCCAACTATCCATCAAAAAGGAACGAAGGTCTTACATTTTAAGTGATTACAGTGAAAGTGTCAGAAGACTTCTGAGAACCTGAAGTAGGACAAGAAGGAACGATTCTAAAATGGATTAGTGTAGATAATGGCTAGCAAATCATAAAGGACATAATCCAAAGCCAGTTAAAACCAGCAGGAATTTTTCCATTGACTCTAGTGAGTTCTGCATCGAGTCTCCAAAGGTCAAACTAACTGTATGATGCCGAAAGAAAGTAATAGCTAAATTACGCTGCCATTGTCATTTCTCCAGAAAATCTTTTTCTTCAGTATACTTTCAAGCTCAATGAAAATCATAACAATGCCAGGTAAGAAAGCATAGCTCTGATTTTTTTAAACATAAAATTTGGTTCCAGATAGCCATACTTCAATCTCTTCTGTTGAAGAAATGAAGAAATTAAAGTACCTCCAACAAAACACATATGAACTGGATCCTAACAAATAGCAAGGAGTTGTTTTAAAAGCATGATCAAAACAGATGAAAAACCAAAATCCATAGAACCCTGATCCATGATCAGATACCCTACACTGATATATAATTAGTTGTCTAAATAATTGGCAAGGGTTTAAAAAAACAAAACACATATTAAACAGCATATGAACATGTCTAAAAAGCTAAAAGACCACTACTTACACCCTTAGCATGATTCTTTCTTTGATATAATTTTCAGCCACAGGAAATTAAAAGTAGAACAATACATTAAGTTCACCATCAAAACAAAAAACACTAAGAAGTCCCAAAGTATTGCCTTTCCATAGTCAGAGGATAAAGTAGTTTTTTTTCTTCCTAACTCAAAGAAGTTGTGTAGGATACATTTTCCCAGCTCCCTTTTTCCCCCGCCTTTTGGGTGAGGGGGAAAGAAGGGGTTAGAACTTTGGATAGGCAATATGCTTTTAATTAAATACCAGTTAATAACTTTGTCTGACTTGTACAACTGCCAGTATTTTCAGTTGATATTGTCTTTCTGACCTGTAGCCCTTACACTAGAACAAGGACCTTGTTTAACATTTGTTAAATTTAGAGAGCACCACTATCCACTATTACCCCCCTCCCACTGCTGCTGCACTAAACTCCCATGCCAGCTGCTCAAATGTTTACATCTGAAGGGCTTTCTCTGTCTGTGCAGAAACAGTCTCTGCACAATATCTTTCATCTGTACATTTGCCAGAATCAAGGCAAGAAAAGCCTCCCTGCTGGAATTCTTGATTAATAAATAGTCTTAAATGTTTCTTCTTCCCTCCCCCCTTCTGTCAAATCCATTGCCATTAGGTTTTTACAAGGCAAACCTCCACACTGCACTTTACTGGCCTGACTCTTGTCCTGTGCAAACAACTGTAAATCAGAATAAGCTCCATTTAGCGTCAATGAAATCACACTATCTCTGCACTGAAATTGGGAGAGACTGAAGTCAAGATGGTACCTGAGCATTTTCTAGGATGGAAAGAAGAAAATGTTACCATCAGAGAAGGGGAGTGTGGGGAATTTCACACTAACAAAATACATCTACTGGCAATCTCTCCATCTCACTATGTCAGTGTACTTCAGAGACTGCCTGCAGAATTTATAACCTGCACATTGGTCACACTTGGCTCACAGCAGGTCACTGAGATACTGCACCAGCAAAACACCTCAACAGGTGCTTGGGATGGCACTGAAAAAGTCAGGGGGGCCAATTCCTACAGCTAATTTCCCATTTAAGACTTCTGTAGGGCTACGTCTTGCTACCTGCCTTGACCTCTCTTTTCTGCCCTTCCAGCTGACCACTTACAAAACCAGAAATATTTTCCTTAGCTTGCCCAAGTGCTTTTAAATCTGCTTGCAAGTGCAAATGTCATCGAAAAAATAATTCAAGAAAGTTGAACTGATTACTTCATAATGTTGAAAAGCTTTTAAAAAGACTGACCACTATTTGCCACACTCTCTCTACTTCAATTCTCATCCCAAGATGTTTCTTAGAATTCAAATGAAGTATGATATGCTTGAAACAGAGTAAGAGAAAAAGCAATGGCTGAAATTATTTGCAGTCCTTTCTGCTAAGCTCCTAAGAGAGGAACAGTATTGCAGCTGTAAAAGACTTAAAAAACCTAATTCAACAGTTGTCTATTAAAAAGCAAGAAGAAAGAACATGAAACAGCTACACAGGCTACAGATGTTAGAGGGTCTCTTTTTGTAGTGATGAACAACTGAGAAGAACACACTGAGAAGCAAAGTGCTACACAGTCTTTGCTTCATGCAGACAACTCTTTGAGTTAAAGGAAGACCTGTGAGAGTCACTAAGTCTCATGTGGGTCTGACTTTGCATGAGAGAACTAAGCCATAAAGTTGACTTAGGAAAACTTCCCCATCAAAGCAAAATGCATTGCGTCCTGTCAGCAAGTGTTTTGCAAATCCTCCCTTACCTGCCATAAGATGTTATTGAGACATATGGTTTCACACGCTACCAAGCAACTCAGTTTTGCCAACTAACAATAATGCACAGAACAAATATGTGTGGAAATCATGAGATCATCTAATTAAACGAAATGTTATTGTATGCCACTACTTTTAATGAAATCGAGTCTTCACTGTCCACAGAAGAGGCTGGAAAGAAACCAAACCCTATTAGCACTCATGCCTCAGAAATTGTTTGCAAAAGAAAAGAAATTATACCTTAACTGGTGCTGAAAATTTTTGCTGTATCTAAAATCTACATATGCTAATAGGACATTTTAGACTAATATAATGAATCTATGGTTACATGGGATTCAGATTATGCCACTACAAAACAGGTTTTACTGCCTAAAAAAATTTCCATTGTATATTAGAAACATGGAATCAATAACATACTATTAGCCATTTCTGATTTCATCTAGTAAAGGGCACTGGCACAAATACACACTTATCCTTTCACTACAGTAGTTACCACTGGAAAGCCTGACAAGAAATTCCAATTGTGAAAAGCCTGATCCTCATATAAACTTCTGTTTCAAGGTGGTATTGTCCAGACCACTGCATGCTTGCCACTAAGAACAATATGCTGAATGTGTTATGACCAAATGTGAATTACAAGGCTATTACAGACTATTAAGGGGTTCTGGTAATATTAATTACCAAGAAAGCAAAGCCTGAGTGGTTGACATGTCACTAGAAAAATCTCAAGTGGAATTTTGAGTTTGTCATTGGGTATTTTTTAATGCGCTTTTATTAATGCAAATTAAAAGCCATTGGTCTTATTAGCTGCTGCTTTATTCTATTTTTTTTTTTTTTTCAGTAAGTTAACTTCAGAACTTTTCAGTGAAATCAGTAACAAAAGATGAATCAGACATAAAAGGATTTGGGTGGTTAAGGGTGTGTCACCAGGTCTTAATTAAACATCCGAGGGAGATATCTGAGCCAACTTACGCCAGACTGGCTGGGTACATCACCGTGCAGAGAATGATGCCATACAGCCCAGCTCTGGAATTGCCACACACAAGCCTAACTTAGCGTGCTCCTGTTAGGCTATGCCTCCCTAAATCACAGTGGTTTGTGCTTTCCCATCAATAAGCCTGACACATATCCCTCTGATGTGCTCACTTCCATTTTGGTGCCTGAATTTGGTTTCTGGGCATGCTGAGCACAGAAACTGTGGAGAAACCATGCTTCTAATCTCCTGCCTAAATTCCAACAGGATCCATAAAATGCGCAAATCTCCTTCTTTGCCAGCCAAGGGGCCTGATCCAATAGATATGTTTAAAGCACAACTAAGCAACTGGACTTCACAAAAATTAAACTGCCTGAAAAGGTAGCTATGATATTTACCTCTTCTCCTGTCCAAACCCCTGCCACAGGTTTGATAATTCAGTAAGAGTATGGTAAATCTAGGTCCAAAACCATTGTCTAACTGAGAAATAAAAAACTTTCCCCTCTTGTGAGGAGAGCAAGACTCACAAGAATTCTCTGTTCAAGGACATGAACATGAGTTTAGCTAAAAAGAGACTGAGATTAGGGCATTCATCTGGGCAGGAAGCCATTTGGCTCCTCCAGTTCTAGCAATAGTGACTACTTACTTGCTGGATGTAACATCTGCTTAGCATAAAACACAGAAAAACATCTCTGGTGCTGGCACTGGAAGCCAGAGCTGCCACCGCACTTAAGTTAGTTCATTACTAGACTGAATAGTTAAGCTTGCTCTTGCTCTCTGAGTCACTGAATAGTTAGGTATTTTTACAAAAGGGTGCTTCCCACATCAAGAATACCTCACAGCTTTGTTCCAGGCAGTCTCCAGCCCAGTAAGTATTTTGGTTTTTTTATTTTTTTTTTGCAAAGGAGGAAATAATTCTCTGATGCTGATATCTCTGAAGACAAAAAAGAGAACTTAGGTCGCTCACATTTTGGATAACAGTGGTAGGTGGCAATGCACTAGAGCAAAAGCTTTAAATACCTGAATCTAACAGCTGACTTGAGATCTGAATCTTGAGCAGAGGCAGGTAACAGACACAGATGGGCAGAATTTAACAAGCAACTCCTGCTGTGAAGATTTCAGTGGATTCAAAACTAGGGAAATCTGACTCTCAGCTGCTGAGATTCAGAGTCCAGACACCCACACTGTCAGGTATTTAAAACAGGCACTGCCAGGCACAGTTGTTACCAATTCCTTTTATAGATGTGACGCTTCTCAAGCCCTTTTGATTTGACTTAATCCATTTCTCTGTGTTCATCTCAGAATGTTTCTTGACAATATTTCCTTTAAAATGTCCAGCTAAAACCACTGCAGGAACTGAAGATTATGACCTATCTTTTTAAAAGCAGCAACATGAATACCATGAGTTGTGATGATTTAACTCTTAACCATGCACTTCTAAATAAAGATACAGGTTCTGGTAACTACTGACTACCTGATAATCTTTTATTTTAAAAATAAAAAACCTTCATTGTCACAGAAAAGAAGCTTAAATCCAACTTCTAGAAACTTAACACTCAGAAGTCAAATGGAGGAAAGTCCACCCTTAATGATTTCTTTTCAAATCTCATTATCTTAAGCCACTTCTGTGTGGTGAGGGCAAGAGCTGACAAGCGATTTTTGAATGCATGAAGTTGGCAAGAACAAGCTAAGCAGCACAGACAGAACAGGGGTCAGCTGACATGTCTCTTCACCAGATAGCTGTAACTAGCTTTTTAATAGCTTGTAACTTCACCATGCTTTAACCATGGATGCTGAGACTTTCCATTCCAGGTGTCTGCCTCGGGCCATTTTTAATTTTTTTATTTTTTTTCAGCCAGAGTAGTTTGGCTGGTTCTGAGATGATTTTTTTTTTGCACTAACTCCAAGGACCTTTTCTTTGAAGAGGTCTAGTAACACCACATTGCGGAGCAAAAACTTGAAGTCTGGTGGTGGCAGGCAGCCACTGTTTCAAGCTCTTGCCTTCTGCTATCACATACTGTAAGAAAAATCTGAAGACACTATAATATGCAAAACCATCTATGATTCACATGAGTGAAGACAGTTAATATCCTGTAAGTGCACACCACAAAAGGAGGTGGGTACAGCTGCATCTCTCCAGCAGCCATAGCCTGGCTGAAAGGAGCCTCCATGGTCTGCTTAATTTCTAACTCTGCCCTGAGAAAGAATAAAGTACATGTAGCTCATCCTCTAGCCATTTTTGGAAGTTTTTCAGATTAGGGGATGATAAGGATTTCAAATCACTTTAATAGCATGCTCCCCCAGTGAAATTTCCATGCAGTCAAATTTTTCCCCCTCTTGTATCTAAGTTAAATTTCTACTGCTATATATAAAGGATATTGCTTCCTGTCCCTCAGTAGATACGGAGAAATAAAGTTGATCATTGGCATCTTTACTATTGAAATTCTCTCAATGACAGCTCAAGACTTGGGCAAACCTTTTGTTTTACCAAGGCAAGTTAAAAGTAATGATTTTTTTTTCCTCACAGTGTATCAAAATAAAACAAACTCTACTGTAATGGTGAACCTTATGTTGAGATATATGGTATTTATTAGCTTTCTTTTTCTTCTGATCATGTCAATAGCTGCACAAATGAAAATATTCATAACTGTATCTTCCCTAGTGTCATCCTTTGGCATCTAACTACCAGGTAGATTACAGGCACCCTTTACGAAAGACTGGGGCAAACAGCCCTGTCTGCTGCAGCATTTAGACAACTTTCCATACTCAGTTTGTTGAGTTTCATATTTTGCAAACCAAATTACACTAGGAAACATTGTTTCAAGGCCAGATCAAAACCTACATCTTGGACAGTGCAGAGATAGCTTTAACTCTACAAAATGCAACATAACTATCTCAGGATTTGTCCCTGCTAATAAGAAATAAACACACTCAGCGCTGTCAGGAGACCAAGAAGGTAGAACATGAAACTAGGAATTTAAAGCAAATGTAATTGTCAAAGACAAGGAAATATTACAAATGGATGGTGTTAACTTCCACATAGATGACATGGCCAGTATTCCCTTTCCGATTGCCCTGAAGAGTACCTGCGCATGTGACATGAAATCCTTGACAGGAAAGGATATTACCTGATCCCCTGGGACCTGACATGGTTGAAGAGAAATAACATTCACCTAACTGCACCTGATTCTTCTTTCCACCCATTCCGAACTGACAATGTGCACCATGAAGGGTGTAACACCTGCCATCAAAGAGGGCATAGAAGTCACAGCTAGAGTACAAGGCTCTGAAAAAGTAAATCTTAAATGTTTTTAAAGCCCTTATATGGAAAAGAGTTGTTGCCACCACTTAAGAAGTGATTGCCAGGATTACTAATGCACCAAAATTCTTGATGATTTTCTTCTGGAGAACAGAACAGAACAGAACTTTTCTTCTGGAGAACAATCTTGCAATTATTCAGGTACCTTTGTTTTATGAAATAAAAACAAACCCAAACTCCCCCACACACATCCTCAAAATATCTGATAACTGTTTGGTATTTTAAATTACATGTTTCTTGTCCTCTTGTAGTTTTGCATATGAACATACATAATCATAGCATGACAGACTCATCAAGCAGAGAATTTCTGGACTATTTGCTTCATTTAATTAATTGATTCTATTATGGGCAAAACTTACATTCTGAAATACACTGAAAACGAGTTATTTTTAAAATGGTGCTGATGAAGTGCTGATGAAGATCCTCCAACACTGCATGGCTGCAGTCCTGTTTGAACTAGAGAAACCCTGTGTGATAAGACTTTGTGCTGAAGTTTCAAAACCTCAGATAAGTGTTCCTGGCTGTACTTCTAAATATTTGTTCTCAAGCTGATATATTACATAAACAAAGTCCACATCAGAGCTACACATCGTTCAGCACTTGGGACGTGTTTTTTCACTCTTGATTTATGAAAACACGAAGGCCCCAAAAATAAAACCGGCTAATTTTAGTACTGTGTTCCAATACCGTGTTTTATCTTGATCTACTGTTTATATGAGGACAGTGACACCAAGTGGCAGAGAGAATCCAAGTTCCCTTTTTTTCCAGCTGTTCTGAACTCGAGCTCTGACAGTCTGCCTTCGGCACAGAAAAACCTCCATACACTTAACCGGGCTGCAACCTCCAACTGCTTTACCTGTACGTTGTGTATCTATCTCAATAGCATTTGTTTGGTGAAAAGTTACCCTGGATATAAAACTCATCTGCTTAGCAAAAAACTGATTTGTTTTTCTTCCCAGATTAAGGGAAAGGATTTCTGCTTCATTTTAAATATACTGTTGGATTTTGTGTCCTCTACTGGTGTGTGGTGTAATGAACTGCTGCACTTTGAGGATTTTCTCAGAGAAATCTTTTCGTGCCTACACCCTCTCTCTAAGCTAAAAAATTCTTTTCACCTTTATTTTTGCTGACACTGAAAAAGCGTCCCTTCACCTCAAGCATAAATGTTGACTTTGCAATCTTGACTTTGAAAATTTGCTTCTTCATCAACAATTCAAAGTATTTTTAGAGGCATTAATAATTCCAATAATAATTAGATAAATATGCCACTGAGAATGGTTTGGTGGTTAAAAAATGAATATAACTTGTGTGTGAATAAACACCTAAGGGTCTATTATTTCTCATACTTTTATTGCATTACTTCATATTGCCCAGTTTAAACAAAGCCAGAAATCAACTCTGAATCAATCAACTCCAGAACAGAATCATTACATTTTCTTTCCTACAATTCAGTGTGCACCCCCACCACATAATAGTGAGAAAAGGATTTAAACTAAGCATATGAAAGTACATGCCTTTAGCTTAGTAGTACTTCACAAGTTAACTATGTCTTTATGGGCAAGAAAAATTTTCTTGAGCCAGTCAGTGTAATGCCTGCTACTGTACCAAAAGCAATGGCAAGATATTTTTCTTTCAGAAATAAAACTGAAACTGCCTTTGGCTCCCACACAGCAAAGCCAAAATACTGTCAGATGACCCAAAACAGTACTAGAGAGCAGACCGGAGGCAACCGCAAAAGAGGAATCCTCTATTGGATGGACATTTTGCCAACAATCCTATCTCAGCAATGACTCTTCTATATAATGATCTCTAAACACATATTTCACATATATGTCCATCTAAGATACCATTTAGATGGAAGAGGGATACTTAGTTCCACTGAAGTAAATGAGGTATGGTTTGAACAAGCAGAGAAACAAATCACTCAGAATGACTGAGGGTCTCCAACCTAGTCCATAAGGAACTGCTAAGCTGAACTTCCAAAATTATGAATTGTTTTTGATGGTGTTTCCATTTGAATTTATCTTAATAAAAAGTTATCTACGCCAACTATCTGTACCAAGTTTGCAGCACTTCTGAATTTTTCTCCAAAGGAATCACAATTTTTCAACTTCTTCTTGAATCCCATCTAGCCTCTTGAAAGGACAGACTTCCTGTGCTGCTGAGTGAATCTGTTAGACTCATTTAATGCACCTTCTATAAGCTTGAACAGAATACTGCCAAATTCAATGCAACAAGGTAAACATATTTTTTTCATGTGCTCATTTATTAGCAGGATTGGTGCTCATACAAATACAGGTGTCAAATTAGAAGTGAAAGACAAACACTGAACAAGGCCTACATTGTTCTTCAAGATTAATTCCTCTTACAAAGAAAGTGGGGAAAAGTTAAATCCCTGACATGCTCATTTAACTGAATAGAATGAAAACATTTTTACCTCTTCAAGAGCTATTTCCCCCCTATAAACTGGCACCTTTAGAAGATATTTACATGTTCAAAACTGTTTTGAAATCTTTCCTCATCAACATCAGAGGAGGAAAAAAAAATATTACAATTTGCTCTATAAAATTCCCAAGAAAAATAAGGTGATGTCTCTCTTCTGGGGAAAGCACCACACACCTTTAGCATCATATTGTTACTTGTAATTCCTGCTCTTCCTCCTCATTCTTTTCTAGTACTTGGGTATCAAGATGTTGAGATTAATTTATATGGCAGTGAATACAAACCACAAAATTATTTTATTTTGGCAGTACTTGTGATTTTTTTTCTATGCTTTTACTTAGTCTATTTCAATTACACATGAACACCCTCTTCTAGGACTTTCTTTTAGAAACAGAGGCCTATTAATCCATTCATCTTTAATGCGTTGCCCAAATTTTTAGTATCACAAGCAGCTTTTCCATTTCAGTAATCTTTTATTATGAAGTCTTCACAGATTTGCAGAGTTTGGTGTTTTTACACTTCGTAGCCAATCAATTTTCCATCTATTTCTCCTTTTGGACTTTCATATTACTCTTTTCATCTGGGATTTGTTCTCTTACTCCTTAATTTTTTTTCCACAATTCCTCATCATCCTTCTCTGTAGCTACTGAGTTCTATATTTCGCAGATCCACACTCCTTTTACAAAGATCTGCTTATGAAAGGGGGATTCAGAGTGGAACTTCACATTTCAAATTTCTAACACATCATCAGTCTTCTCTAGGTTTTGAAAAATATGATTAAAAAAAGTCAAGTAATTTTTAAAAGTAATGAAAATATGTGCCATTTATTATAATTACTATACCACCAGAACCATTTTAGAAAATATTTAGGATTCACACTTCCAGATCTGATACCTTCCTATTTGGATCCTTATAAATTGGTAGGCTGTCAGTCACTTAATGTTTCTAAATGTGGTTCACAGGATTTTAGTACCCCAAACCCTATTGAGATACTTAAAAAATCCTGGTTTTTTCCAGTGTTTACTCTTCATCCCCAAGCTCCTTATGAAACAAATAGAATGCTGCCATGCTGCAGAAGTCAGATACAGGGATGAAAAAGAAAGATGTGATTTTTATAGGAAAAGTCCCCTTTAAATAGCGTTGGTGAGGCAAACATTGTCTTGCATCATGCAGGACTGTCACTGCATGTCACAACATCCATGTTCTCTCCCACAGCTGGTTGGAATTTAACACTGAATGAAACTTTATTCATAGTGAAGCTAGCAAGTTTTATTTGAAGACAATGCATTACAGTTTAACTTCATGAAGATATGCAAACTGTGCACTCACGTAACAAAGCCTGCTAAAGCTTAAGCTATTTCTACTTCTACTTGGCTAAGCATCAGGAACAGCAGTGGTTTCTGGTTAATTCAAACTGCAGGAGCTAATAAGAATGCAATAGCATCTACAAGCTGTGTTAGTACTTACATCCAAGCTTCCTTCACTTGTAGATGCAGAACTAAAAACATCCTCCTCACCACAATCTCTGTTCAAGTATTCTTCTGTCTGCAACACAAACAAGTGTCCTACACAGCAGCAGCAAAGGAAAAAAAACTGCAAAAAGATGCCAGAGCAAAATACCAAACCCCATGATGGTACCAAGACAAACTGTCTCAGTAGTGCTGGACCTGATTGCTGAGAAACTCTGAAGTAGTCTGCAAAATTCCCTGATGTAGGCAAGGAGCTAAGAAAGCCATCAGGAAAAATATTTAAGAATACAAAGACAAAATTCTTAGGCAAGGATAAAAATAGGGAGTAACTAATTCCTGTAATATCAGGGACCAGACTGATGGTCTCTGCTATACACACAGACACAATGGAACAAGCAGGGAGCTCCTTCCTTGCCATTTCCCTATGAAGGAACTATTTCTGTGTGCTAGCATGCACCTTAAGCCTAGATCCCATGATTGTCTGCACAGTACCTCTGCTCTACTTTAGCAATTGTTTAGCAACGCCAATTTGACCTGGATTTAGCCTCAGGCAAACGACTACATTTAACATCGAAAAGAAATGGAGTTCATGCCACCTTTATGTTTTTTTATGCCAGCTGCAGGAGAACAGAGGGTAACTGATCCAGCATAAAATTAGAATGGAAGAGAACAAGATGATACCTGATCTGGCATTAAGCCTGCCAGTACAAAGTTAACCAAAGAAATACTTTTAACAAATTTGTACCAGCCATGAGAGTAGGACTTTGCTTTCATTCTATGTCACAGTGTTTTCAATGTAAGGGAAAAGTTTTTTTAGAAAAGTTAGGTCTGGTGTATTGTCAGACCACAATTACTGCTCTCAGTGAGCCAGCTGAGAAAGAAAGCATGTGCATGGGCATGGAAATCTGAGCATAGGCCTGTAGTGTGCAGTGACATCTGATCCAGGACAGTTTGCAACACAGGCTAATGCTCTTCCCTTGCAAAAGAAATCGCCTTCCCTTTGCAAATGCCTGCAAGTCTGCAGTCCTACTACCGTGCAGAGCTTTGAACAATTCTTCCTATCAAATAGTTCTAATATGCATGACCACACATCTCACCACTGCAAATCATAATGCAAACAAACAAACAAACAAAAAATACACAGAACCAACTTAAGCCTTGTGGGAGAGTAAAAATGTAAAAATCCAATAAAGAGCAGAGTTTAGGTACCCTGGGGTTTTGATTCCAGGTCCCTGAAATCACAAAGCATCCCATCATTTAATCCCTTCATAAACCTAGCAAATCTTTCATTACAAGAGCTTTATTAGTTTACCCTCATCCTGCTAAGTCTGTTCAGCAGTTTCACTGCTTTTTTGGTTAGAAAGCTCTCACAATAGCAAGTCACATATCTTTTGCCTAATTACACCTGCTTGCTCCTGTGTGCTGTGTTATTCTTCAGTTTTCAGTAATTTTTCCATCTATGGTGTTCTAAATTCCCAGAGGTTTGTGAAGGCAATAGTGACTTTCTTGCTCAACTAAACAAAATTACTGACTAAACAAAATAGTTTCTTTTCCTACAGAGTAACTGCCATTTGAAAGTAAGTGTCCAATAAAGAAATTACAAAAAAAAAAAAAAAATCAATTAACCTGTCATAACTATCAGCAAGAAAGACTTAGAACTTTTCCTCAGATTTAGAAGCTGTTTCTCAGACTTATTTGTACAGCTCCTACTTCTTCCCAGGTCAAATACAATTTTGAATTTAATTCACCCTCAATGTCCTTAGCATTTTTTCAAATTTTCTATTTTGAAAAACTCACAGAATCACCTCCTTTGCTTTAATAAGCAAGAGAAAGAGAACAGAAAAAAAGAGGGGAGCTTGCAATCTTTGAACACATTTACAACTCAGCTGTGAGAAACACACTGAATTAGGATGCTTCATAGAAACTTTTGTTAAGATTGTAAGCATTAATACTTTAAAAGTTAAAACTGATCTGCTTCAGGAGTTAGAACTGCAAGGACACAGATTTCACACCCAAGTTCAGTGAAACTGAATGAGAGGACAAGGTATGATGCACAAATTGCATGATGTAATGTGTTTGTTTCTTCCAGAGGAATTACAGCCCCACAGCGTGCTCTAGAGGCTCAGGTTGAGATCCCTTGTTTACTTGATTCTTCTGAGCAGATACAGTGTTATCACTCTAGTTATAATTTTTTCCCTTCTATACAGGAAGTATTTTCTTACAGTGGAAAAACACTCTAAAGTGTTTTTCTTCTTATCTCATAAAATAGTTCTCATGTGTCCCTTATAAGATATTAAGAATAGTTTAGTATCTATGACAGAAATAAGTAATTCAAAATGTCCATAAAGGATTCTATTCCCGAGCAAAAGCACCACAAATTTAGTAATGAATAAAAAGGCAGACAACTGTGAGAGATTTTGAAAAGCCTTCACAGTTTTGCAAATGTGACTGAGATGACTGGATAAGTAAAACCCCAGTCCATTAACAAGCAAATGTTTCTTTCTGACAGTTAATCAGATACACATTTTGTAATTCCACTCCAAAAGCCTTAGAGGGTTTAAACTAGAGAAAAGAAAGCTCCCTTTTTCCTCTGACATCCTAGAGCATTAAACACTTTATGACCAAAATAATTTAACACCAATATTTTTAGTAAAGAGTGCAAAAAGTATGAAGTTAAAAGCCTGCTATTTTTTCTATGTTAAGTCAGAAAGTTCTTCTGTATTTTATTCCTGTGATAAATGAAAGATTCTTCATAAATGCATCTCAACAGAATTTTTTAATACAAAATTTCTTTCCTAAATTTTTCAGTTCAGGAACACAAAGTTTAAAATGGCTAACATGTACCCCAGAAGACACTGATCCTTCAGTTCAGTATCAGAAGTTATTTCTTCTATACCTGATTCATCAGCTTTAAAGACTTGGAGAAGGCAATGGGGCAATGGCACAGAGCTTCCAAGAGGTATGAATGCTTTAAAAGAGATTATCAGCCATGCACAGAAGAGGACATAAGACACATCTACTTGGTAATTAAATTGTCCTGTATTACATCAGTCCTTTCATAAATGCATTTTACAATGTGAGTACTACTAATAGGCAGACACAGGTTGCTTGAAACTACTGCCCTTCTTTAACATCTACTGAACTCACAGCATTGAAAAAAAAATAAAGAAAAAAGTAAATAGTCAACATTGACTCCTTCAATAAGCAGGTGATATGGCCACCAGGCTGCACTGATCACATACAGTTTATGCCCCTGTTAACAGATTGCTCTCTGGAAGGAAAAGGAAGGCAGGCCAAAAAAATGCCACCACCTACAGACATAACAGATCTAGAAAGAAAGTGAGCAGCACATTGCTGGACACTTACCTTGCTGCTTCTTCTATCAGCATTAAACAATCCCAAAAGTCTTGTCTTCTCTTTCTCTATTGCATCACTGCTTACTGAAGCCTTTCGATTTGGTTCTAAAAAAAATTTAATGGAATAGCTGTTACATTTTTGAAAAGGAAGATTCACAAGATGAGTACTTTAAAATGTCCTGGGTTAATGCTGGATTTTTATGAGCTGAAGATGTTATGGACTGGATTATCTAAGTAAACAGTCAGATCCTGCACTTTGTCATCAAACTTTCATGTGTTCTGAGTATATTCCAAAATCTAATGGAATAATTTAATATAGTGCACTAGGTTTTCAAACACAATCCAGGAACCCTTATTAAAAGGAAAAACATGAGCAAGTTGCTTATGACTTCAGAAATGCTTGTTAGATGTATCACTTAAATCTCATAGAGTACCATAATACTAAAAAACCCCAAACATCTAAAAAAAGATACACTGGTGAGTATCTTTAACAATTCATTAAAAAAAGCTGTACTGGTGAATATCTTTAACAATTCATAGGTCTGACTTAATACTGTGAACTTAAACAAGAAATTCTAAATGTGTAATTTGGATAAAGCTCTTACCCCCATTTCCAAGGGGAAGGAAAAAGACCCTCCTCTTGGAAACAGGGCACTCTTTAGAACTTGAATTAGCTGACTTGGGACATCTTTCTTATCTTGGTGCTTTTACTTCAGGTGGGAAAAGACGGGAGTTCATAGATATTTCAGGCTGTAAGACCACATTGAATCTGCTTGAGAAATTGTATGAGTTCTCATACCATTTAGTATTCCCACAATTTCTCCCTTCAGTTTCTCATCCACAAGCTGGATGAACAAAATGACACACTCATGCGTTACAGGAAACAACACTGATCATTTAATACACAGATGATGAAGCCCTCTCACTTTTTTAAATGGACTCTGCATAATGTTATAAATCTTTCCTGCTGATTCCAAGCACATCAGATTATTCCACTAGCATTCAAAATTTTAGTTCACAGGGAAAAAACCCCACTTTCTCTTGTAAATATGTTCTTAATAACAATTAAAACTCAAATTCAAAATGAACTTACTTGTTGACACAAAATAAAGTTTGACTTCACTGAAAAAAACCTCATTCCCAGAACTCTTGTAAACTTATTTGCATAAAATACAAAGTGATTTTCACACAGATTACTTTTACATATAAACAATCCCATGTGTCAGAAAGAGTTAAACATATACAATGAACAGAAAGGACAACAAGGAGAAGCTATCCTTAAGAAAGGCTGCAACTGCACTGTAAAGAAATACAGTAATGAATTACTGCTCTTCTCAAATACTAGGCACTATGTATGCTGGTTTCTTGCTTTGGGCTGGGCTGTGACTAGATATGGATTATGATTGCTTTACTTGCATAGTCTTCAACTATAAACAATGCTGTGGAAAGGCTAGCAGAGCAGCTGACTACCAACACTGTCCTTGAACATTGTGTAATCCAAATAAATTAGGACTTAATTAAGGCATATAATATCAAAATAATTATACTTTATTAATCTGTGTAACTTTTTATTAAATAAATACAGCAGATATTTCATCTAGCATTGATCTCCATGTAAGAGGAAGCCACAGCAAGTAATGACAGACAATTAGGGGGAATAGTGCTACCACTAGTGAAGCCAAAAGGCCATGAGCTAAGATTTGCTCGATGGCTGCCACCTACTGGAGGTGGACTTTCTTAATAAAAATTTAAATAAGTTATCCAGTTTTACTTTGCTTGTGTTGCGTCTACCAGCAAAGAAGTAAAGCTCATTAGAAATCAACCATACCTTTCTTGAGGATAGTTAATTTAGGCAATATTTAAAACAGAGTCAGTAGAGAAAAGGACACACTAAATACACACATTTTCTATTTGACTCGAAGCAGAAGCACCGATACAATCTAATTCAACCTCATCTACTGTAACAATTCAGAAGTCAGTATCAATTCAGTTACCCAATGTGTCTGTATACATTTGATATTAAAGTGCTTTGCTGCATGTAAATTGAAATCAGTGGAAGATCTCACAGACATCAAAATTTTCTGCCTTTGCAACTAAATAAATTTTGAACCCAAGAGACCTCAGAAATGTTAGTAACTCTGAAATTTACCTAATCATGACTGAGGTAAACTGAACAGGCTTGAAATCTACAATGATATACCACACCACAAAACAGTTAAATAGCAAAATTTGTTACTTGCTGGTGCTCTAATGGCTATTGCTGAAGAGACAGTACACACAGAATGCGTTTGTTCTTAGCAGAAACATAAGACATGTAAGCAACACTTTGGAAAGACAAAACAGATAAGAAATGCTTGTTTCTCTACAGCACTTCACATTCTTAAAGATCTACCGATAAAACCCACATTAAACGTAGAGTGAAGTGAAAGAGTTAAACACAGAGTGAAGCTTCCCCTCAGCAGCATTGTACAATACCTCTATAGTTCAGAGAAGGCTCAGACTGAGTTTTTGATGGAGGAACTGGAAAAGTCAGGCAATGAAAGGATAAGAGAAAACACATTAAAGTTCTAATATAGCCCTGTAAAGCACAATATTCATTAATTAGTCCTAGCACCCTTCTTCCTAAGCATTACAGAAAAAAATGTTGGCCGACAACACACATGCAGAGCTGCTACTGAAGCAGTTTAGCTGCATTTGTATTAATTCCTGATTCAGCCAAGAAGCTGCTTCAACTGCTAAATAGAATTAAGTAAGCAGGTGGCAGCAGAGCTTCTCTTTTAATAATCCTTCAGCTCTTGGTGTTTTCTGTTTCAGGGAAGGGAAGACTGAATAAGAATCTGCTTTTACAAGCACAGCCTATGGCTTTCAGCACCTGTGATACCTTACTTGTTAGTGAGAATATGTTTTAAAAACCTATTATCTGTTAAATAAACAGGCTAGATACCCACTCAATGCACAAGTCACAGACCAAATGCTACTGACACCAATGGATTTATTCCTCTTGGATGTTACAAATGAGAACATTAAAGAAGAAATTTGCTGAAACAAAGGAGAAATGCTTGCAAATTTTATGTGCATTTATGGTTTTTGTCAGACACCATGGGGGGTAAGAGGAAAGCACAAAAGATTGACTTAGGATCAGGGGGATTTTATCATAATGAAAGGAATACCAAAAGGTTAAAAAAGAATGGAATATAAAAAAGAACAGCTGATGTAGAGAGCAGCACACTATGATATGTAGATCTTTGTGGGTCACTTCAACTCAATATATTCTGTGATAGCTTACTGCTATAATCCCAGCCCTGTAGTAAAGTCTTGGTTTTGACTGTATAGGCTACAACCAAATTTGAGGACCAACACTGTACCAGCATACACACCACCACTTTCACTTGAAGGAAAAGACTTTACTGAAGGCTTATGATAATTACTCTCTAAGTTGTCCCTGAAGTATGTTGAATGAATGCTGTTGAATACACTCCACGTTCAATATGTTGCTCTAAAATGGCTAGCTTAATTACAGTAAACATGTCTTGAAAAAAACAAACATGCAATTGAGTTATGACATGTTGTCAGCTTCTTTTTTGGAACATCCCAGGAATTCAAAAGAAAAGGAGATATTTAGTTTACTTAGAAGTCTAAACTCCCTGAAATTTGACTCGCACAGAGGTAGAACTGTCACTTCTCAAAGAGTTGGAAAGAAGAGACAGAATGTCAACATAAATAAATAATTTTATAAATAAAAAATAAGCCTACAGCTCAGCACCTACAAGAATGACGTTATCTAAACAATAAATAAGGACATTTACTGTGCTGGAAGTGGTAGCAACTGAGAAAAACTGCAGGAGACAATTTTAATGAATATCACAATCTGACCTCAAAGGAAGCTGTGCTTGCCAATGTGTATTTTTAAAGCAGGCATATTTTAAAGCACATCACAGAATTATGTTATTTAAATACATAATCAGGCTGATAAAACTCAACTCTGAGAAGCTGCTATTACAATTTTGTCTATGAGAACAGAAAGTGAGGATATGTAAACATAAGCACAAAATTTTAAATACAAATACCTCTTAGCTCCTCTTCACTAAGCCGTCAATAACTGTGCTCTTTGGAGGAACTGTCTCTGATCCTGTCCAGTCTGTATCTCATAAGCCCTGGTTTGTCTTCTCTGACTCTCAGCTTTCACAGCTGCCATGACTGTGGCATGTCTCTTCTTTCCTTCTCTCCAGCTCACAGCACAGGTAGGTGACACTCTCCCTGGATGAGGCCCCTTGAATTATGTGCACCTCGACCAACAGCAGCTCTGGGACACAGCAAAGCTCCTCCTTTTGCCCTGCCCTAGGCCAGCCTGCACCTTTCCAGAGTCCAGCCCAGCCTGGCACAAGGCCCAAGAGCATCCAAGGATGGCTGGGCACATTGCTGACCTGGCTGCTGCTCTGGGCACAGCTCACTGAACAAACCCATGCTGCTCTCCAGTCTGAGATCTCACTCTGCTGTTTCAGCTGGACCCCAAAGGAATGGCAGCAGGAATGCTTTTAACTGCCCATAATATTGTTGTCACATCATATAGCCCTGCAGTGACTGCTTTGAGTCTTGGCTCACCTTTTTTTCTGTCCCAGGCGTACAGCTCCTTTATCCCCAGCTCCTCCAAGGACTTGGTAAGCTCCAGCTCTTCCCCAGTTATGCCGTCCCGCAGAAGAACAATGTGCTCTTGACTGACTTCACACTTCTCACAAATAGCTGGGATGATGTTGTGGAGAGGCACCTCTGGACTAACTCGAACCACAGCCTTCTGTGTCTTCAGGTAGTTTACTACCAGCCTCACAGATTTCTGCAGAAACAAACACAAACTCTCAGTCCCCCTTCTGTGGTGGATAGGCCATCTCACAATGACAAAAGCACTGAGGATTTCCATGTTGTCTTGACTATTCCTAGGCAAACTTACCACACATTACAAAAAAATTATATTTTAAAGAATAAAATCTCAGACCTCGTTTTCCACTAAGGAGATATTCACAAGAACACACAAAGAGGGAAAAGGAATAAGAGGTAGATGTAATGTAAAAGTTTACAAGTCCCACTCTGAAAGGTGGGAGAGTATTTTTAGATATAGTTATTAGAACAATAGAAAATTTTAGCAAACATTTGGAAAATGGCTACTTCTTAATCTTCACTGTATTATAAGTGAAATACACTTATTAATGATCAGCCTTCTCCCATAGCTTCAATGAAGATGGTGTACAAAATACCACCAAAACACTATCTCCACACAACCCCACTCCCATTTCAGCCAATACTGCAATTTTCAATTGCCCTAATCTTCAGATTTCCATCTATCCAACCACATGCAACATACCATTTTGTCTAAATGTCTAGACTAGCCTCTACTAATCTACATGCAAAACATTATTAGTTAAGCTAGCAAAGCAGGTTATAATCAATTCCAAGTCTTTCCCATCTGGTTTAAAGATGGAAAGATTGGAAAAAACTGAAATCATAGGAATGGAATGATGTTTCATAGCATCATTTTAGCCCTCCAGAGTACTGACCTCAGGGACCCTTGGCAGAGGTCGCTTAGGCTTCTCTTCAGGAATCTTCTCTTTCAGAAGTACAGTCTGTACATCCAGTGCTCCTATCAAAGTGTTTGGTTTGTAACTCAGAACTTGTTGAATTCCCGAAGACTTTAGTTCAAGACTATGTTGAGATGGATTTAAGCGATACTGGCTGCATAAATCAACCAATACATCCATCACAGCTTTACTACAAGGAAGAAGAATTCACCATTAGCATGAGAAAAAAACATTGCTAGAAAATTTACCTGTTTTAAGATGGGGGGGGTAAAAGACAACACAAGCTGCGTATGTGCTGCTAGTTAACAATCTTTGGGAGGGAACAGTGCTAGTGCTTTGAAATGCTAAACAGATCAGATAAAATGATAGGAACTAAATATATTCCCACTTTAGTATCTGTTTATGAGCTCACAACTAACTGTTCAGTATCAAGCAGACAGCAGTGACAACCATACCACTAACAAACATCAGCCAAGAGCAGACAAAGTGCATCTTATTTACTTCCAGACCACAGAAGACTGAATATTCTGAGTTGGAAGTGACTCTCAAGGATCCAACAAGTCCAACTCTTAAGTGAATGGCCCATGTGGGGGTTGAACCCACAACCTTGGTCTTATTAAGCATCATGCTCTGACTAACTGAGGGTCATAATGTACTAAATCCATACATTAAATGCTCCAGTTCAAATTCTGTTCATTAATGTGAAGACAAGATATGAGTAGATTATGAACTCACAGTCTGGGAAACTCCACCTAGATTTGAACAATCACATAACCCAAAACGGAGTTCTTAAATTTGGGACAAATGGTAGGTATGGCTTAATTTCCACATGAGTTCTCCACATCCATTGGACACCAGCAATATTTTCCAGTACAAGAGATCCTGTCCATATTTATTTTGGTGAAGACATTAACCCTGTACAAAACCATTCAGTTCTGAATGTCCCCATTATCAGCAAGGCTTACTGCAGTATGATTCTTAAAATAATGAAGTTTTAAAAGAGTCAGCAACTGCCCCTCTCATTTCGTGCCTCTCCACAGAACTACTCTATTCTGTGTCAAGAACTCAGTGTTCACTGGAGCTGAGTACTGCCTAATACAGGAGATATGAACTGTGCTCCCCCACACTCCAGAAATTCTCCTCTGCAACGGTAATGAAGGGTACTTTTATTTTCCCAGCCTTCCCCTCAAAAATTCAGTACAGAATTAAAGAAAATAGGTTTATTAAAAGTGGTCATTTTCCCAAAAAGTTTTTTTTTCATGAACCAATCTGTCACCAACAAAACAATGCAAGCTAAATGTAACCAGCTGTAGCTGGAACCCATCATATACAGGGGGATATCTGCCTCCTAGCAGAAGTGAAAATAAATGCAAAGACAGCAAACTGGCCAAGAGAACTGGCACTTCTTTTAATGTTTAAACTGGGAAAACTGTTTACAGATTCAAAAAGCAAGCAAATACAAAGAAAAAATCTTCCAGAGTTTATTAGCCAGAACCATTACATCTGTAGTTCAAGAAGTATCCTTTAAACTGCAAGCTGTTAGCATCTGGGAAACTACTCTGTGGAAGGTCAACAATCTTCTTTCTATAGGTATGTTGTTGGCCAACAACTGCTCAAGAAGTTGGTGAAGAATGCTGGAGGGCTAATGGCAAAGACAATAAAAATGGAAAACTAGAGTAATTCCTTATTACCTGGTAGGTGACAGCTCTTCTCATGCAAGAGAAGAGGAAGGGCCTTCTTTACTGTAACCTTTTTCAAGTTTAACTGAGTAACACAGAGTGAGCTGGAAAAGTGGCAAGCGTGGGAAATTTGAAATAACATGATCTCAGGGAAAAGGGAAGAACTCGGAAGATGATGACTGAAGATCAAATAAGGAAAACAGATGGCATTAGTGTGTATACAATGCTTCCGAACAGAGTGCACTGTGGCAACTGCTAACATACAGAGCACAAATACAAATGTGTAGCATTGTCATGGTTTGACACTGGTGCAATGCCAGCGCCCCCATGAAAATATATTTTCCCTAGTGTCTGCTGTGAGATGTGACCAGGAATACAGCAAAGCAGGCTCCAGCTTCGGAATAAAAGGAAAAAAGCTTTATTAACTTACAATATCTAAAAGAAACACCCAGAACTCAGAATGAAAACCTTCCAAAAACATTTTTCCTCCTCCCACTAAATTCCCAATACATCACTGTAGGACAAAACCTTGGATTCTCAATTCAGTTACCACCCCTTCGATCACTAACTCTCAGTCCATCACCACCCTTCAGATAATCAATTCTCAGTTCATCAAGAAGACAGGAGTCCCTCTTGCTCCGTGGGCTTCCCCTGGAAACACAGTTGAAGCCTCTTGTGTTTCCATGTCACACGTGGCACCACCTGGAGATCATTTTGCCATTGTGACATCTTCCTTCCATGCCCAGTGCTCTCACCACTGCGCATGGACCAGAGCTGCTCCTAGGATTTTCCTTTTAAGGGTGCTTTATCCAGTTCCAAAAGAGCACAGTCTCGCACTTTTGGGACACCTGTCCCCCCAGATTTCACCCCCTGGGGCCGAGGGGTCTCCAGAACAGAGATCTTCTTCTCCACTGAAGATGGAGGGCACCACCACCACCCTCCTCACCCGTCGTCTCTGTTCACACACTCCTTCACATCACATCACTGCACTTTTTTGGCTCTGAGCCATTGCCTCCCCCCTACATGCAGTCTCTGTGTCACAGAAAAAATGATTCTGTCCATGGCTATACAAGAAAAGTCCAGCCAAAGGCTGGACCATCACCTCCTCCCACCTAGGATTCTTCTGAACTTCTCTCAGACATCTTTCACTTGCACGGATTTTCATCACACTTGCCCATTTCCTGCTATTCCATCTGTATCTCTCTCCTCATTCAGCTCCAGGAGGATCAGCATTTGTAAGGTTTCCATCATCCAAGAGAAGGGTTAAAATATCAGGCTCTGCCTGTCCAGAACTCCCACTCTGCCCTGCCGGGCACCCTCTCGCCGCCCCCCTTCTCCTTCTCCTTCCCGGCCCGCCATGCTGGCAACACATGATATCGATTTCCAAGGTGGCACAAGCTCTCTGTCTCTCTCTCTGGGGGGCTGCCCGATGTCTCTCAGCGCTCCTCCACCCTTCCATCTTGCAGGAGCCTTTACCTCCCTTCTCTGTCCAAAGCTCCAGCCTACATCACTTAGGCCTCCTGGCTTCCCCTCCCCTGCCCAGCCTGCAGCTGGGCAGTGGCACTCTGACCTCTTTCACAGATAGAACCCAAGAGAGTTTCCCCCTGGGAGTTCTCTGCTTTAAACCCCCCTGTATTCTCAGAGGCGTATCCATGTCCTCAGTGGCCACACCAGGTGCCAATATAAAAATCTGAGCACCTATTGGTTTGACCACAGCATCCCAAAAAACTCACTTCCTCTCAAAGCAGGACAAGCATCCAAATCAAAACTGTATCAGCTCATTTCATGATGACTCATTCTGCCACTGTCTACAAGTTGAAAACATCTGTGTTTCACAAGTATGTTCAGTTCATATGCTAAACACCACAAAACAACAGACATTTACAGCTACTAAGTAGAAACTACAGAAGAATCCCACCTACACCAGTATTTACATGAATGCTCATTAAACTGTGCTGTACACATTTTTTTAAAGTGCTTATCGGTTCTCCTGATACAGATCTCAACTTGTCTGTTTATAGACATATTTATTTTAAACTAAAATTTGCATGTGTTTGCTTTCCCTCTGCATTCTTATTATAGTTTCAGAGAAAATGAAATAACCTGGCAGAATCATAATACATGGTGTCCTATGTGCTTGACATTTATATTTAAAGTGGAACAGTAACATATTTCTGCAGTGCATAATACTTTGATAGTTCATTCAAATTTGGATAGTTATCTTGCCTCTTGAAAAAGTATTTCTAAAGAGAAGATACTTAATCAAAATAGCAATTTATGATTCCAAACATACACCACTGAAATTATGGAATATATTCAGCAGCAACAGTACCCCAACTATAACAAGATCAGAATCCACACCAGCCATCATAGAGAACAAGTTACAGACAATAACGCAACTTGAACAAATTTGCCTGGACAACAAAAAATTCAAAAATCCAGCCAAATCTGAGATTTCACCTTATTGTTGATTATAAACAGGCATGCACTAAACATAACATTTAAGGAAGTCTGCAACATCCCAATCAGTGCCATGCTGCTCAGAATACACAATTGTTTCATGAAAAGCATCCCTAGCCTTCATCTATACTGTTTGAAAGTACAGCTGAAACTTTTGAAAAAGCTTCAAAGCAAATCACATGCTCTTTAAAAAATATAAATTCAGGGAAAATTTTTCACCAAACCTCTGAAGTGTAAAGAATAAAAAATAAGAAGCGGGGAGAGAAAAGGAGGAAAGGAGAGGAATTCCACAAACAAAGTTCAAAATCCTTGTGTTTCAATCGAAGTAAGAGAGCTGGGAAACCCTTGCAATGAAGTTATTCTTATATCAGATTTCCATGGCACCAACTTGAAAAAAATTCCTTCTAAACCATAATACAGTACAGCTTGATTTTAAATGGGAGTTTTATTTCAAGTAACTCCATGTATATTCTACACACAGAAGAGAGTCACTAAACACACCAAGAGAATAGTAATCAACTAATCTAGACCAACTTTTCTTTCTAACCTTGGGCTGAATATGGCTCTTGGAAGAAGCAAAGAGTCAATCCTTCCTTTGCTTCCACCTTGCTCCACAGAGATCCCCACTTTCTATTAACCTGCTTGGATAGAGAACATAATCTGTTTTGAAATTCAGGCAGGTCTTAAATCTAAAGCTGAAATTAAGTTAAATATGTCCTGTCTTTCTAACTACTCAGCTAAGAAACACCTTACTTTTTTATTTTAGTACAATGTTGCTGAAATTTTTGGGGGAGTAACTAAACACTACATAATAGACAAACCAAAGTTAATGACTGACAAGCAAATACTAGAGCACAGAAACAAAACTGAAGGGAGAAGACAATTTAAGACTCATACAAAAAGGTCCATGACTATTCTTACAAAGGAGAATACTTTATCTCTATTTCGATATTTTATTACTAAGCTGTTTGACATTTAATGCCAATTCTGGACAGTAAAGAATAACTAATTTATCAGCAATACTTATGATGCTGATCCAGCTCTGATCCAGTCTGACCAGACTGCTTGTTTCCTGCTGTTCTCCAGTAAAATGCAGCAGAGCCCTATGGTTTTTAGGAAGTATAAAACAACTGAGATGTTTTGGGTATGGTTTGGCTTAACCTCCTTGGATCACACAGAGAAATCCATATTAAAATATAGCCTTGTACATCTAAAAATAAATGTTCAGGGTAAAGTTGTATTCTTTCAAACAAATTTTTTTTAATCTTCTACTTTCATGCTACAAATGCCTTCCAATACCTTAGCAGGCCTAGGAGAAAGCTGGAGAGGGACTTGCCACAAGAGCATGTGGTGACAGAACAAGGGGTAAAAGTTTCAAACTAAGAGTAGCCTTAGATTAGATATTAGGAAGAAATTCTTCACTGTGAGAGTGGTGAAGAACAAAAACTGGTCCAGAGAAACTGTGGATGCCCCATCCCTGGAAGCATGAGAGACCAGGTTGGATGGGGCTCTGAGCAAGTCCCTGGTGCATGGCAGGGGGAGTAGAAGTAGAAGGTCTTTAAGGTCCTTTCTTACCCAAACTATTCTGTTATTCCATTATTAAAAAAAAAAAAAATCTTAAACTGGAAGAAAGAATCTTCTTTATTTAGGTCAATGTCAAATTTGGATTAAGAATCTGCATTAGCAATTGACTGTAAAAGAAAGCAATACTGTAAAGGGAATGGATGACCCAAAGTCTCTAATTCTTTCACTATTTCCATTTAAACTAGAAAATAGCATCAGTCTTTATTTTCACAAGCTTCAAAGTACAGCAGCTTAATGAAAAGATTACAACTTTTTCTACACAAACAAAAATGTACACACTAAGTACTAAGCTGTATTGATTGCACTTGAGCTAGAGGTGACTACTGGGGATATTTCTCCTCAGAGACACCTTCAGCTCGCAGGCAGTTACTATTAAGCACTCGAGATAGGCCCATGCAAAGCAGAACTCAGTTTACCTCTAGTAGGAAAGTCCAGGCGATGGTGAAGAGAAAGAGAGCGGGTTCTGCCGGAGAGTTAAATCCAGAGTTTATTCCAAGGTATTACAGTTCCGAATCTCAGTACTGCTCTGAACAGACCCCGACCGCATGGCTCCAACGCCTTTTAATCTCACAGGAAGGTGGGAGGGAGGACAGGTGAGCCACCAACCAGGTGGGAGGGGCAGGGTCTCAGGGAACAATGACACCTGGACAGGCCAATGACTCCGGGCCTGAAGAGCATCTTTTGAACTTCTGTCAATCACACGATACCCTTGCTCGAATGTGGATCTTGGCACAGTAATCAGGAATAGGGCAGGGGACAGGCAAGGAGGAAGTAGTCACAGCTGAGGGGCAGGATATAGCTTTACACCACAACAAAGCTGTATCCAAAAAGTTCAGGAAATGTGATAATTAAGACACTTAGAAATGTTTTGCTATTTATTTTCTTAACTTGCTCCTGTACATTTGGCTCTTGTTTTCCAAAAATGAGCAAGTCCACAGAAGGAACATTCAAGATGACACATGAGAGAGAGGACAGTGCTTTTTGAGCCTTAGAACAAGAAAAGTCAAGAGAGACCTTGCTACTGTCTGTAAGCATGAACTGTAGGGTTACAGAAACAGACTCTTCAGACAAGTGCTGAATAAGAAATTCCATTTAGATACAAGTAAACACATTGTCTCCAAAAAGATGGTTCCAGCCCTGGAAAAGAGGTGCAGAGAAACCCAGAAACCTCCTCTCTGAAGTATTCAAACTTGCCTAGAGACTGTGTGTTCCAGGGGCCCCTTCCTACATAAATTCTGGGAAAACTTCCCCCCTTAGCCTACACTGAACTACTGCACTATAGACCTGGCTCTTATTCAGTATTTAGTTAAACTATTTTTTAACCCTTTTGCCATGTGCCCTGTTTATCTTCTTCTGACAACACCTCTTGAATGTTTTACCAACCTGAGCTGATTCCAAACCTCCAGTCTTTCTTGAAATGCTATTCCATGTTGAGCTATAAGCCAACAATAAAGAGACTGAAAATATGTGAGAATACTCTTTCTGAATATTCTGACATTATTCTGTACTGAACTCTGTCCTCCAATATTTGAAGAATCAGACGACAGCTTTGGCTAGTTTATTACTACTTCCAGTGTCCTGCTCTATGTGCATCATATGTATAAGAGAATTTGTGTAACATGGAAGATAACAGCTGGAGCAACAACTGTCCAGTTTACTTTTCAGCATATTGTGTTGACAACTTCAAAACAAACCTCACTTAGCTTCAAACATCCCCATTTTTCTACAGTGCATTTAAAATACTACTGAGTTCCAAGCTGCTGTGTTAATGTATTTATCTGTGTTAATCAGGAAGTCCTCCTCAGTGACACCAAGTGTGGACAGAGATGCATGATCCCTTTATTTATGGGTTACCCATTGAAAGTATTACCTCTGAGAATCATGAATGGAAAACTGATAACTTGGGGGCTTTTTCACTTGTTTTCCATCTAAATATTTACCCACCACCTCTCCCAGACCTGTTAACCACTTGTGTGGATGTGCTACAGATCTACATGCATAAAATGTGTAAGTGGCCAATGCTTTACCTATCCTTTCAGCACATCAGTTAGTGCTCATACACAAGTACAAACACAGAACACTGTTTCCCTCCTTTCCAAGGGGAAGTAGGCTGACAGTTTTTCAGGAATCCTTCTACATGTTTTACAGCAGAGTTCCCAGGGATTAGGTCCTTCAAAAAGAAAACTGTTTATACTATTCTATCTCTGCACACACTCCCTAATGACTCAGCTTTGTACCAAAATCTGCGCTACACATTTTCAAATTCTCGAACAAATTGTGTGTTACAAGATGGCAATAAACTGTTAGAGAGACTGTCAGCTTAAGTTAACTTTTATAAATAAAACAATTTCAAGGTTCCAGATTTCAATACAACATCTTTAAATAGTAAAACCTTTTTTTCTTAGTGTCTTCAAGAAAACTTAATGAGAACATTCTGCCCTCCTGCTGATATGTGCAGGAACTTTTTACATAGAGAACAAAGTTAAATTACAATATGTTACTTTGCCTATATACAATGAACAAATTGAAAGACGTTATTTTTACTTTTAGTTCACTTATAATAATCTTAAGTGATACTAATTATCTACAGTATTTATATTTTTAAATATAATCTAGCGTACTTCATTGTTCTGTGAACTGCTTTCCTGAAATTACAGAATCATTTTTCATTATGAATGTGCCCAGGGCAAAGATTTGCAAATTTTTTTTGAAACAGAAAAGCTCCCCAGGGTAGCCAAATAGAGATTCTGCAGAAAACAGTTTTAATGATGGCAACAAAAATAATGAAGATTTAAAGTAGTATAAACAACAGCAGATTTTTCTGAATTGCCCTTCCATGATATCATCACAGATAAAAAGAGTGAGCAGGGAAAATAATTCATTACCTGTACTGGCTCTTACTCTTGTCCCAAACCTTAAAAAAAAAAAAAAAAACCACAAAAAACCAAAAAAACGGCTACATTTTATAAGATCCAGTAACTTCATCATTTAATGTTTACACCTGAGTATCATTGTATTTCATAGCTGTTTAGATTCCAATACCAAAACAATGGAAAAAGTTGAAAAAACCCTGGGCTTTCCCCCAAACTTTAGGACAGTTCACCCCTTGAAAGTTTCAGATAATCTTGACATCATTATTTTTCACTATTCCACATACCTAAAAACAAAGCCAGGGCTAACGTACAGAAAATTGCATCTTCCAGTGATTAGAAAGAACAGCAGCACACACGAGGTCTGTTCATAGACTGATGCCACTGTGATACAGGGCTTATTATAGAATAATCTTTTCTCATTTCATAGCTTGTTAGGATGATTAATTCCTCTTTCTCAGTTTCTATCATCTTCCACTTCCCACAGCTGGCTAATAGTGTCACTAACTTCTCCACTCCAAGTCTTTGAGATACGACTGAGGAGGAAGAGCCACAGCCTAGGTTAGGCACCAGTGATGTGCAGATTACCCGTTAACACAAGCAGGAACTTAATTGCCACATAAATCAGAAGCCTGTACCTGTCATGCAGACCCTGGAGAGAAATGAGCACCTTCAGACAACAAATAGAACATTTTGGTTGCTTAGAATGCTTAATGCAGATGATATAAATAACCTCACAGAAATGCATGAAGTTTCATGTTTGCCATTTCTTTCAGGTTTTTGTCCA
Organism: Serinus canaria; assembly: GCF_022539315.1. NCBI lineage: Eukaryota > Metazoa > Chordata > Aves > Passeriformes > Fringillidae > Serinus > Serinus canaria. Next base: position 83,045,601 of record NC_066315.1, read on the forward strand.
CAGACTAAAGACTCTAATAAGAAAACACTCAGTCTCAGTGTATGGGATACATAATAATTAACACCTGTGTGAGGCACAGAATATTTACTGTACATGGACTTTTTCCTTGTTCTTTGCTCCTGTAGCTTTTATGCTCCTCAAAAAGTCACAATAAAAGACCACTCATAGCACTCTTGGACCACTTGCTTTGGAGAGGAAAAAAGTTTCTAACTTATGGCAATTATCTATGTCTCAGTACAAAATGCTGCATGAATATTAACCTCTTGTCAGCTCCCAGGTGGCTTGCATTTGCCAATGAAATACCACCTTTCTTTGGGCTCCAATGGCCAGTGAGTTTCATGTCCTGTTCCACTTACCAGGCCTGCTCTCGTCTTTCTCTGAGTAAGTCCAAATCCCCCTATAAAACCTCTATCACTACACATCTTATCTGAGAGCTCTATTTTTCTTTCAAACCTTTGACATCACTCTGGCTTTGGGGTGGACACACCCCAGTTGCACTCATCTCCCAAGAGTGGATAAGCTAATGATAGTGTCTACAAGAAAAGGGGGGAGAAAGAAGTCCCAGACGCCGAACACCAGTTCACACATCCTCCTTGACCATCAAAATGTGCTCTGAGGGAAACAGTCAACACAGACTAGCACATGAGACCAGAAAGTAGTTCTGCTAGAATGCAGACTAACTATCAAAAAAATGAATTGTAAAATGAACAGAGAACCTGATTTATCAACAGGCACCTCCATTTCCCAGCTGAGATGGCCACAATACACAGAGTGTCACCACACAATATCAGACAGCATCAGCCCGTACACAATAACACCACTTGAGAGAACTTCCAGCATCTGCTCTTTATTATTCTTCAGCCCAACCTTTTTCTACCCTTCATCTGACATGCCTTACACCTTTATGCCCTCTGCACCCTTTGGTGATTGGTCAGTGCACCTGGGCACTCCAGGTCTCATTGCCTTCAATGCTGCTCACCCGTCCTGCACAGCTGCAGCCCACTGGGGGTGAGGCTCCACTGCAGCCCCACTCCCAATGACCACAAACTGTGTGCCTATAACTAGATACTTTTTGAATGTGGTGTTACACTTCCTACAGTTTCTTGACTAGTCCTGACCATGACACTGTTTGCTACGGTTTCATCATAGTATTGTTTATATATTTTTGAAAGTTCTCAATATTATTTCCTAAAGTAATGTCTTCCTCTTTCAAAACAATTTACCCAGAAAGAATGAGGAAAAAGAAGAGCTCCCACAGTGAAGAGAATTATCTCAAAATTACCTTTCCAATACAATTTTCTCTTGATTATACCCAGTAAGTAACACAGAAAATCCCTGTCTCTTTCCATGGAAAAAAATAAACTTTTATCCATAAAAAGCTTCCTAAATATGAGCAGATACTTTGCTATCTACACAACTGCTCTGTAATTGTGAAGGCGGGATCTCTGAATGTAATGAATCATCCATCTTCTGAGCCTGCTTCCTGGCATGCCTCCAGGCACTCATACTGTCAGGACTGTTTGCCAGCAGCACCTACTTCCACTGCAGCAAGCCCACTCTGGATTATGAGATGTGATACAACCTAAGCACAGTGACACACATGAAAGGGATAGATCCATACATGTGCTGATCCATGGGGAAAACAGTAACACAATAGCTGCTAAATCCTTCTTGCCCCAGAAGAGAGGATCCTTTATACTTGGCTCTCAGGACTCTGGTGCAACAGCTGCTTAAAATGCAGAGTAAAGCACAACAGAGAAGCCCTATAAACTCAGAAGGACAGCATCACCAAGCATTCCATGGGGAACAAAAGGTTTCAAAAGTGAGAGCTAATCAAAGCCTTACCTTCCTTGCATTGTGCACTTCTGCTCCACACCACTGGGTAAAACAACTGTGAAGTCCACCAGTCTGTTTATCATGTTCTCCTTCATGCTCACAAGGCTCTGATCAGAAGTTACAGCTGTCTCTGCAGGTGACTTGGGCTCACTTTGAATTCTACTTGCTGCAGAAGGTTGATTTGGTGGAGGGGGAGCACGAGCTTTCATTCTTCTCCTTGAGAAAGAAAGGCAAGAAGAAAATTAATAATTTCTTCCAAGGAAATCCAAACAAATTACTAAGAATTATATGTTCTTTTGGCCATAATCTCAGACTGTTTTTAAAAGTTTCTTTAATGCAAGTATTTTTTACTTCATCATTAACCTTTTCAGTGGAGTTGCACTTTTATTTTTACCTCCTCTCTAAAAATACACTATTTTTTTAATGATGCACTTACTCCTACTGTTTGCTTTCCATGCCCCAGGGGATGAATCAGTTCCATAATTAGGATATGATATAATAATTTTTCTGTCGAGTATGAAGCATACTCCTATGAAGTGAGAAACAGAAATGCTGGGTCCAGTCCAGACCTGACTCAAGAAAGAGTTGTATTTATGTACATGAATGTTTCCTCCAAGTCAGAATGGCAGCAGTGGAAGCAGGGTGAGGTTTCATTCAGCTATATTTGGGTTCCACAGTACTACTCTACTTGAAACATTGACTCTTCCTCTGCTCTGAGTTAGTAGTATTAAATGTGGCTCATCGTACTTCATAGGGAAGCACCATGAAAAGGTCAACTGTGAATGATATCACTTCTTACCATGCAACACCAACACTACAGCTCTTTGAAAAGCACCCTGAAAGGAACTCATTCTTCAGTAGCAGGCTATGCACCATGTGTGATACACAGAAAAGCTGCATCAGCTTGCACCAAACAAGCAGCGTACTTTACAGAGATATAAACCCACCACAGACTTGAAGTTTACTTCTTTGGCAAGCTGCCAGACAGATAAGCAACATATGTGAGCTGTTAAACTTCTGAATAGCTGGCCTCATACCAAACACATGTCTAAGAGGATTAACTCTGATGATTAATACTCCAGTGACCTCTTCTGACTAGATTTACGCTTAGTTTAAGTCAGATTTTAGTGTAACAGATGGAAAAAGCAGTAAAATATTTACTCGGAAATTATTGTGGAGGCCTACCGCCTGCATTTCCCTAATCTGCCTGTTTTTAGGGTGCAGGAAGGGATTATGATTCTTCACACGATTTTTGCCCTGCAAACAACATGAACTGAGGTCCAGAAAGGAAAAGTACAGAAAAAACACTCTAATTCTTAAAAGCTGGAAAAGGTTAGTGGTCAAATCAGCCAAGGGCAAAACTGTGCATAGGGGAAAAAAAATTAAAAACTGAACTGAAATACTAAATCAAACTCTTCTTTAATAAGAGATAACCTCTATTCTCACAGATAAAAAGGCTAAACAGAGTTAGTTTGGATTATCAGTGTAAGCTTCTGGCAGAAGAAAAAAGTAACAGCTTTATAACATTAACAAAAATACCCAAACAAACCAAACCAGCCAACCAAAAAAATAAAAAAAAGTGTGCAGAGGTAGTCCAAACCCTCCATACTTTGTAATCAGTATTTGCATTTGACCAACAATCTCTGTGACATGTCTCAACTTGCAAAAATTCTTTACACTTCCTTGAAAATGCTCATTTCAGTGAGACCTCAACAAGGCAGTGGTAAATCAGCAGTGAAGATACTGCCGTTCCTTCCCTGTGTGCATAACAAATAGCATTCTCTACAGATATGCAGGGAGAGGTACTGCCTTATTAACTAGTAGAGAGAAATTTCTCTTTCATCAGAAATTTTCTTGAACATTCCATTTTTATCCTATATACACTGAGTGAGGCATCAGTCACTAACTTGCAGCTCCTATGCTCCGCCCCATTGAGGTGATGATAAGTTCAGAGCATTGACAAGTAATTAACTAGCTTGACTCTCCATGAACAAAACTCTTAATTTATTTGTGTATTGAAAAAAAAAATAATTGGATTCATCTTCTCCTCAGGTCCTTTTATGTTTAGCTACAGTTGTTATTTGTAAGCAGGTGGTGAGAGACATGGGAATTTTGCATACATCCAGACTCATGGCAAAACCACCTTACAATCATACAGTTTAACTTCACATCGATTTACAAATCATGTAACTCTTGCCTTTCACTATACCAACTACATCAACAGAAGTAGCTATAGAGCTACTATAAACTATTACTTGTTTCTTAAAAGAAGCTTTTATTTTTTGTTCTTGCAGCTTTTTCTGTAATGCAGGAGGTAATTCCAACACATTGAATCTGACAAAGTACCAACTGGTAGAAAGAAAAGAAGCAGGTAAGTGTTCTGAGCCTGGCAGAACTAGTTGCAATTATGATTTACCTCATAAATTCCAGATCTCACAGTGAAAAAAGGCAGAAGAAATAAAGCAATGGTAATAAAATAATTATGAAACTGAAATTAGCTGAAGCTGTAGACACTTGAAACTTCAGGGAAAAAGTGAAGAAGGACTGAGTCTTGAAGCTAGTGAAGGAGCTGGAAGTAAATTGGGACTATGCTACAACAAGGCTTCTGTTCCCTGGTGATAACATAAACCTGCCTGAGGTTTTCTATGGGAACAGAAAAACAAGGTCAGACACCTTAAAGAGAGTGTGATTTTTATCTTTTTAATGTATTTTAAAAACTTTTCAAGTACTCCTCAGCCAATTCTGCAGTTACAGACCTTGTATGAAACTGCTTGAGGTTGGGGGTGAGGGGGGGGGCAGTGTGTGCAGTGTGTCAGCAAATTGGGCATCACACCAACAAAAGCATCAGCCATACATTGACCAGCAATGCTCACTTTAACTCCACATAACATCCAACAATGCATATCCTTTTTGGCATTATGCAGACAGGGCCTTTTAGATACTACAATCCTCCTTTTCTTTTGTGCAGAAAGGACAGGGCAGGTCTGTTTCCTTCAGGGACATCAGAGAAAGGAAAAGGGAAAACATTCCCACTGCAGTCTCTCTAACCTAGCAACAGTTCAGGTGACCTCATACGAACTTTTCCACAACAGTGACTTACATATTCTCACTGTGACTGCTTGAAATTCCTGGTTTTCAACATTTTCCAAATGACAGATCTCAAACTATTTCAGTGGAAGCAGATCCCTCTACAGTTCACATTTGTGGAGTGATATGTTGCGCAGATTTGCATTTTCTAACAAACTTTCTGAAACATCTCTGTAGCAGAATGTAGCTCCATGAATCAGAGACTGAAATCCACAGATCTAGCTCTACCTTAGATCTGACATGAGCAGCTGCTTTTTCTGACAGGCTCCAGCAACTGCAGTCAGAAGCTGCCTAGAAGCTGGTTAATGCTATTGAATGTGAGTGAGGAAAAGAATTAATCTTTCTTTGTCAGAGCAACAATGGCTATAGAGGACAATACAGAAGCACTCCGTAATAAAAGCCTTATTGTTACTCCACTAAAATAAGGCACAAAGAAAGTGAGTGATTTAAAAGCCTGTTTTTAGCAAGGGAAGAAAGGGTACTTTCCATGCTATAAACCACAACATACAATAAAAAAGTTGCATACCATTCTTCAGTGTGAGATAAATTCAACCTAAATTTAGTTCAACAGACATCTTCTCTCCACAATCATCCTTCACTACTGAGATACTGAGACCCTGTACCTGCTCCTTGTCTGCAGGAGAAGTTACAAGTGGGAACACTTCATATCTGGTTTAACTCATGGTTACATGAATGCTTCCATCCAGTCCTTGAGACAGAGACAGTGAAAACAAGCAGCTGATTCTAATACACAAATGTACCTTTTAGTGAGGCTTGAACTATTTATTCTCACTTAATTGCAAATGGAAAAAAATGCCTATAGTCATGAAATAGCTAGGCAGAATATATAAATCACCTACCAGCACTGCTATCAGTAAAAGCACCAGGTTTCTCAAGATGGAAAAATAAGGAAACTGACCTGTTACGGTTGCAACTACCACTGACTAATAAGATCAGTGTTTCTGTAGCTCAGCACAGAAGAAACACAAGAGAAATGAAAAGAAGTTTCATCAGATTATGAACTTCAAGACAAGGTAACACAAGCCCTTTGGACCTACACTTTATTAATATATAACTATCAAGCAACAGGATGTAACCTGGACTTTACAATCCTATCCGAGAAAAATGTGATCTCTCTTTTGAGCAGCAGTGGTCCTGCGACTTCCACGCCCAGGGCAAAGCTATGCAGAGATTGCCTTTCTTCAGACAAAGTCTAACACACACACACAGACACACACACACACACACACACACACTCTCTTTTAAAAAGAAAAAACTGAAACGGTGAAATGCTACCCATTTCCACTATTCACAATCAATAATCCTCTCAACCCTGTAAAACAAAGACAACTTAACAGGTACAGAACAGACTTCATTCCATGCATGTCAGCATGACTTGGGCAAGTGCTCCATAATTCACCACTTTGTAGAATCTGGTCTTTTCTATGCAGTGTCTCTCTCTAACCATTCATTTTAAACAAGCAAGAACAATTAAAAAAGCATAGAAACACACATACACACACACTCTGCAGGAAAAAATGAAGAATATAAAATAAAAGGAGAGAAACCCCCCCCCAAGAAACCTTAAAACCCCCACCCAACAAAACCAAGTAAAATCCAATCCACATCAAAACAAAAACTTAACCATCCCTTACCATAGCAGAACTATGGGAAATTAATTTTTTATGTAATGGCCAACTAGCACAATCTGGTCAAGTCAATTTGCAGTCTAGTCAAAAAGCTCAAACAGGTGCAAAGGTTTTTTTCTGAGACAGTATTGTACACCCCATCTCATAATTAGGAGAAACAAACCAACATGCCAGCGCCCAGTGATGAGAAAATACAGACATAGAGTCTCTTGGATGAAAACCAGGAAACATGGGAATAAACATTCTTTATTTTCAGGTGACTGGACTACTACAGTCTTTTGAGGGGAAATCTGTGTACATAGGCAAGAAAAAAAAATGCAGATGAATATGTTCATTTGCTCCCTTTCCCCTGGCAACTTGCACAGCAAGGTCAGAAGCTCAGCCCTGAGACACAGACACACACCTCACACTCCAAACCACCAAGACACAGCAGGGTAGAAGTCATTCATGCTCAGTGATCTAACTTGTGAACGAGATACCTTTCACAGAACATTTCCTTTTCATTCTTTGCTTGTTGCTTATGACCAAGCAAAGAAAACCCAGATCACTGGCTGGGAAAGGGACAACCACTTCATCAGAATAAACATGCTGAGTTTCCTCTTTGTAAGTAAAATCCTTTCAGCTTCTGATGCAGCAGATCAGAAAAATTGTAACATACACAACACAAATGTAAAGGAAATACAAACAGATCAGCAGCAAGATCAAGGCACCTCAACAATTCTGAAAATGGAAACCAAAAGTCAAACAAATCTCAGAGAGACTGAGTACAGACACCAGGAGAGCATGATATTGTCTGTAACTACTAAAGAGGCACAAATTCATCCAGACAGCCTTAAAGCATAAACTAGAACTCCATTCCACCTTGCCATCTATAGCACTTAAATTAACCAATTAAATTAAAAACAATACAAAAATGCCAAAAGAACATTCTCAAGTTTACTTTTTCTATCACAGGCTAAATATACTAATTGATTACAATTTCATGCAACACAGATAATGCAAACCTTTAAATGTCTCATATAGGTTACAGGTCTAAAATGCATTACTATTGTAGTAACTTGTTTCCCATATTATTTTACAATATTTTGGTAAAATTAGTAACATTACACAAATATCACACCTTCTAAAGAGCTGAAATCTTCAGCAGATACTAAGATGGAATGAACTAGATTACTAGTGGATATGGCTCAGGCAACAATTGGCATTTTCTACTTAATTTTTTTTAATAAGTTGCTGCCTTTGTTTTAGCAGTTTTTACTCTGAGTTCCATGGCTACTATAGCATATAATTATTTTATGCTTTTCTCTTTTCAAACTTTTATTGGAATTTCATATTACTTGTAAAAGATCATTCCATTTTTAAGGCAGGATCACACTGAGAGACACAATGAAAACTATTTCCTTGCGGCCCTGATAAAGTCACCCAAAATAGACAAGAAAAAATAATTTGTTTCTGGCAAAGAAATGAAAGTTATTTAATTATATTTTTGATCTTCCATTTGATTCTACTGATGAGAAACCCTACAGCTTCATGTATTTTAAAAATAAAGTTTCTATGCCAGAAGAAAAGAAAAGGAAATAAAGAACAGAAGCAAACAGAATGAGCACATCTGCAGAAGAGGAAGCAGGGATGGAAGTATATGATCATTACTGCCCAAGGGTGAAGTTAAAAAAAAATAAACAGAAGTCAAGGTGAGATGATACAATTTAATGGAAGTAGTTCCTAATATCGTCTCTCTAATTTTAAATTTTTCACCAACTTAACCAATCATTTAAAAATGTTGGGCTGCAGTTTCCTGGTCCTGGATGTGCCAGTGAATAACTGTTATAAAATTTGCTACCAGAGGCATCGCCTCATATATGACCCATTTCATGAGAGGCTGAAATGTCCCAACACACAGCAGACACCTGGCTACTCTGGTCCTTGTGAAACATTGCAGAGCTGCCAAAGAAGGGAAAACAGGCTTCTGCCCAGTCAGGACTCAGACACCTGCACTGACAAGAAATTGCTGAACTACTGAGGGCTCACTCTCTGACAGGAAGGCTAAATGATTGGTTAGCCTGTGGCTGGTATCCTCAAATAATTGTGTTTTTATACATCACCCACGCTTTGCAATAAGAATCTTTGTGTATTATCTTCCAACAAAAGTCTAATTCTCTTTCCAGTCACTAAGGCATTCCCTCAAGATCTGGTACAGAGCAACTGACATACCAATTCCACAACAGAGTCATTTTTAGGGCCAGAAGAAGCCAGAAGCACTCTAACCTGGCCTCCTGTAGTGCATGGGCCATGCAGTGCCCCCCAGGGCTACCTCAGAAAGCCCTCTCAGCATGAAAGCAGGGATGGACCTGTACACGGGGCGGGCTTTAACTGATCAAGGAATAACACTGGAGCCTACCAATGCTTTTACACTTGGTAACCACAGCCACGCCAGGGAGCCGAATAGATCTACCTGTATCAGTTCCCAAAACAAAGTAGAAGACAAGCCCTAAAGAAAATCTTTTAAAAAGCAGCCAAATCCCCAGATTTGGGTGCATGCCCACTGCAGTTAATGAAAACACTGCCTGAATAAGCACTGTAAGGTCTGTATCGCTAATAGCTGTATCATGGGACTTTTGGGATACCACCCACACGTTCAGTGTGTGGCAAAGACCACACTACAAGCTGGTGCCATGCTATACAACTATACTGGGTTGCACATCAGTAAATAGGAATGAAATGGTAAAGCAGTTAACATTATTTAATTATTTACCTAATCTGCTAAATCGTATGCTGAAGAAAAACAGAAGTCTCTGGTGGTTAAAGGCAAGAAAGCACAGGTAAGTTCTATTTTGGAAAGGTAAAATTCTGCAATCTAAAATACAGCGATATCACATCTCTCAGTCAGATACACAGAAACAGTTTTAACTCTTTAGCTTGGGAGATGGGATCCAAACAAAATGCCACCAACAACTCATGCTGGAGGATGGGTAAGAAGCTTCACCTTCAAAAAAATGTGGTCTGGAAAAGCAAAGTTGAAAAACAGCACTCTAGGCAGGGATGGTGAAGCCTTGCTCTTTTCACAACATCATTTGCCAGAAGAGAAGCTGCAGATGAACCAAAACATGAATACAGGCAATAAACATTTGAGCTTTAGGACTCAAATATGTTTAACCGTCACCACCTCAGCTAAAACTGTCTGCCAGTTTCATGCTGACCAAAATAAAAGACTGTTGTTAAACTGACATTCAGAGAAAACAGCAATGCAGTAGTGCAAAGCATTCAGTGAACAGTATCCCTAACAGTATTTTTAACTTCTTCCTTCATTATCCACAAACTCACAATGTTTTTTTCCCATTTATCAAGTATTGATCTATAAGTCTCATTCCATTCCAAGCAACAGTAATACTAAAATAAAGAAAACACTCAAGGAAAACATCACATTGCTTGTGCTCAGCTGAAATATCATCCAGTTCCTTCATCTGTGACTAAATCAGGCTGCTTTGCATGGTATGCTTCAGTGGGAAAAGAGAACTCAATTTTTATGTTATTGATACATAAGTATAATGGCATTGGTTACTTAAAAAACCAAACCAAACAAACAAAATGCCAAAGCCATCCATGCTAACATCCTGAATGTACTTAAGAGAGAAAACCAGAATACTGATGATAACACTGTAAAATGCCCAAGCCCTGTTACCACGGCACTCTGTTCTGTTCTCTGCACTCTCAAATCATCACTGAGCTGTTAAAGACACTCAGTTAAGCAGATAGCAGGGTACAGCCATGCAGACAAGCCACTTTGCACACTGAATTTGCTGCAGAAGGAAAATACTATGGCTGAAGTGTGAAAAATATAGGGTTAAAATCTCTGGCAAGACAACTAATGAGATTTCTCAGCATTATTCATGAGGTTATAGTCAGTTTCATGGTGGTTAACTGGACTCTTACTAACCATGCTCATCTGTGGAAGCAAGAGTATTTCCAAACAGGCTGGAAGCACTGCTGGTCTTCTCCATGTTGTGGGCAAATGGGCATCCTTCAGATGCACTCCCTCTGCTACCTGTCAGCTGTGGTTTTGTGAGGATGCCACAACTCCATGATGAGCTCTCTAGGTCTGGAAAGGTAGCTTGCCAGTTTTAATAGGCTCTACTAACACACGATAGTCTTTATCATGTTTATTAACAGTGAATCATGTCAGCAATGAGCAGATTATTTGTTTCTAGAGGGGTCAATGACTAAAGGTATGGTTTCTCAAGCCTGAGGCTACCCCAGAAACACCTGTACTGCATATTATCCCTGAAATAATAGGTGTTGTTCAGATTTCAGGGTGGTTGTCCATTCTTAATCTCTTATCAACAATCTCCTTCAATAAAAGTTTATTGCTTAGCAACACTGATTTATAAACTCTCCTGTAGTGACTTGCACTGTCAACTAACATGTAAATTCAAGGTGCATTTGCCCTGCATTGTTGAGCAAAGGTATCCCAGACTGCGCTCTATTTTTGTACCCACAGACTTTTAACCTCAATACCACTTACTGAGAATCACTCTCTAGAGGCCTGAAGATCATAGATCAGTGCTCCTTGCAGTATTCCCACAGAAGATGGAACAGTTTTGAAAGAATCAAGGAAAAAACAATATATATGGCTAATTCCTAAATTTTATAAAATGCTTAGAAGCCAGTGAGCAATTCAGTGGAAAACCACCAACTAATTACTAGAGAATATTATTCATACTAATACCTTTTTCAACTAGGAACAGCCTTAAAACAGTGTCCATCTGAGGGGCAGATGGGGAAGAATTGTTTAGCATGATTACCTGCCTAAATAGGTACCTGCTGGTGAACACTAACATCTGTTACTGTAAGCTGACAGATCGTAATTCCTCATCCAGTGACAACACTCTAGGAATACACTACTGAAGCTCGTTTCATCTATTCACCCTGACACAAACAGATCCTACAAAAACAGGCAGGCAATGGTCATTAAAAGAGAATTTTCAGAATTACACTTATGTTATTTCACTTGCCTCTACTCAACTGTCTGCAAACGGTGACAAGATCACAGATACTTCAGAAAACCTTGATGTATCAGAGAAACAGATAGAGACAAAAAGTTAAAGGCTCTGACCAGAGTAAAGAGGCATCCTGGCCCAGTTCCAAAGCACCCCTTGGACCCAAAAGGCTTCTCAAAACATTAGAAACCTGTACTTCTAAGCAGGAATTAAATGAAAAATTAGCAACTACCCTAATGTCTTTAGAGGTTGCTAGAAGGTATCTCTACTTATGAAATCTGGTTTCTTCAGCTACCAGGATCCGGGCAGGAGAGATACAAAACACAGCAGGCAGGACTACAAAAGCCATTTATTTTCCATCTGCTCTGCACTCTCCTAAAAGGGGAAGCACCTCTCTGCTTTCTCTCAAATTCACTTTCTCTTGGAGAAGCACTTGTGATCCTATCATGGTTGACCTTACATCAAATTTCCTGGGGCAGAGAAGAGAAAGCTGTGTCCAAGTCCAAGGCCCACTGCTCCCCATACATTCAAAAGTCCACATCTGCTAAAATATTGGAAGATAAACAAAAAGATAACTTACTTTGGATTTCCTGATCTAGAAGACAAAAGGCATGATTCAATCCAATTTTTTTTTTCTTTTTTTTTCTTCGGCAGTTATTCTGTAAATTTTAACTGTAGAAAACTACATGACATGCAAGAAGCCAGCACCTGAACTACAGGGCTGATAAGCTTCTCTTTGGAGCTAGGAAAAAAAAAATCCCCTAAAAAATCTAAGAATGCATTTTTTTGCAAGATGTAGTTTACATTCACTCACAGAGAAAAAGAATCAGAGGTGCCAGGACATTCCTTACCCTCCCTAATCATCTTAATTAGCATTTATAATTCAATCTTAATACATACTCCATCACACAGCAAGGAATCCCATACAGCTGTATATTAAATGAAGGTTAATGAGGCAAAAATGCAGTGTCAATGAGAAAAAGAAATATACAACTTTGACACAACAGTCTAAACTATTGTCAGACCCTGTACTTCTCGGATGCCACAGGTGCTTTTATGAGGAAATCTCACAGCTTCAGCTGATTTTCTGTTTATTTTTCTGGTGCTTATTTGTTTTATTAAATTTCTTATTAGAACCATACGTATTTTGCTTTAATTTTTTATGATATTCTCTTCTTTCGAAATGACACAGGAATCAAGTACTTCTTGGTTTAAACTGAAATTCAAATATTTTGTTTTATTAAAAGCGTATCATAAATTTAAGTGAGAAACCCCACTCCAGTTCTAGTATGGAGGTGGGAAACCTACATTAATATAGAAACCAGAAAGTCTGACCAAAAAGAATACTGCAGATGTTAGCACATAAAAACACTTACCTCCAAACAGGAGGACTCTGAAGTGTGATTCTGATTTATCAAGTAAGAAAAGAAGTATTTTAATGATTTTTATATGCCAGCAAACCCCATTTTTTTAGTTTGTTTCCATTTAAAATTCTGTTTAATGTATCCTGTAGGCATGCACGTTACTTAATGGATTTTAAATCTCCCAAAACCAAAAATGATATAGGCCTCATGCAGTGCAAACTAGAGCACATTATGAAGAAAATCTTGATAAATCAGGCATGTCAACACACCCAGACAGTATTAAATGAGAGAGGAAGGAGCCAAATACCCTCCCTCTTCATCACACACATTCAAATCAGGGATGATTACTGATGTGTGCATTTTATTGATGTGTGGCACTGGCTCAGGACACAGGAAACAGGCAGGAGTCAGGACCATTACAGACTTCACAAAGTAAACCCAAGACTTTCCTGTCAGCAGCCTGGAATCCACAGGAATGGTGTTACATGTTATCCATGAGAAAACATCACCAAGAAACTGAAGGCATCTGCTGCTGAGGAGCTTTAAATGCTGCTCAAGAGATAACTCAATGCAAACATGCTTGAGGCTGCCCTGTAACCACTGATGGGGCATCACAGCAGCGATTGCAAGATTTTGTAGACATGTCTGAGCCAGCTGCACACTCAGCAGAGCCTACAACACCCACACAGGAAGAAACAGGATATATTAGACTACCTTATAACATGAACTGCCACAGTTATACTAGAAGTGCCAAGAGACACAAATACTTCAGATGCAAGCAACAAAAAATGGTGATTTAGAGCTGGACTTTCAACCAAGAGACTTTCATCTCCTTGTCAAAAACAAAGAAACAGCAGCATTATTGACATCCAATTTCCTCCAGGTTCCTTGTCTTGTCTGAACTGCTTTTCATATCAAAAAGGGTGACAAGCCTCACAAGTGCTCCAGCACTGTTTTCAGTGCTGGAGTACTTAATGACTGTCTTGAACTCTGGACCTTATCCTGCAGCTGTCACCCCACTGCCTACAAGGTGATTACAAGGCCTCCTCTCACTACCAGCCACCAACTTTCCAGACACTTATGAAAAGCTAGTACATTAGCTTTTCTTTCTCTGTTGTCAATTAAACTGAAACCAAACCAACCAGTAAAAAAATCTTTTTTTTTTTTTAATACAGACAAAGAGCATAATGAAATAAACTTCATCTTATATTTAGCACTGCATCTATTGGCAGACTCTGCTGAAGTAAGGGTGTCTGTCCCATCTGAAAGCCCCTAGCTGGCAACAGGGAATAAAAACACGAGTTTGGAAGTGTTTGACTGGAGAGTTTCCTCCTCACAACTGATGAAAACCAGAACAAAAATATCCTGGACTCAGTTAAGTCAGTAGGACTTTTGCCACTGATGTTGCAGAAAGCCAAGTTTTCATTCTGGCAGAACCTCAGCAGAGCTCAGTTTCACCTCTGTGCTGACAGCTCCACTTGCTGGCTCCCCCAGTGAGAATGCAACTTCCAGGTACCAGGAGAACGTGGAGCATCAGCAGCATGGCACTTAGAGAAGCTTGGGGAAGTGGAGAGCAACTGCATGGTACTGCCCTGGGCATCCAACCAGCTGCCTTTTAGCTATGCAAAGGCACAGTTCTCTTAGATGCTCTTACTACATCTTACAAAAAACCAGAAGAATACAACTAAGGAGTTAAAAAAATAGAAAGGGAAGAGAGGAAAAAAAATCAATTAAAAAAGCAAGCACGGCTATCTTCATGGGTTACCACCCTGGCTTTTTACCATTTCCGATTCTAAAATGAGTCAGAGAGGTCTAGGAAATCTGAGGACACCAGATAAAGTCAGACCTGCCACACCACAATTTCTCTGGCCACCTCCTCTGAAATAGGAAGGCCAGTGGCATAGTGATAATTGGTGAAATTACCAGCATAGAGAGAGCACTCCCTGAGCCAGCACCTAACAGTTGCTCACTTGACACATGTTGGCACTCTGCTTCCCAAACAGAGATGAGAACACTCCACTGCTAGCAAGCAGACCTAGCATCCCCCCTCTTGCCTTTTTGACTTCCCAGACAGGAAAATCCTGAATGCGGCTTAAAGCGCTATTTTCCTCCATATAAATCTCTTCTGAGCCCAACATAAACTGCAAAGCTACAAGCAAAGCAACAAGGCAGGAGAAACCCAGAGTTACATCTACCAAAACAAAAGTGAAGGGTCTTGTCTCCCTTGTGTTCTAATTTTAGCCCTGAAGAAACAACAGTTATTCCTGCAAGCTCAACTGACCCATGTACTTCAGGATAAATGCCTGTGAATTAGCATGGGCTACTCACAACAGCATGTGAAGGAAGGGAACACAAAAGTATTTCCACAGCCACAGCTGCTGCACATCATAACTGACAAAAGCACAGGCCTGCTTCACACCTTCACATGACATACAGCATGTAAAGGCTGTTCTCCTCTTACCCAAATGCATATCATGCATATATATCTGATGTAGAAAGAAAGCTATCGGGCTATATGCCATCATTTCTGCTTCTGAGTCAGTAATATATGAAAAGTAGGACTAAACAATATACAAATTATATTCACTGTTTAGATTCAGCTGCTCCTGTACAGCATTGCTTTATCTTCCATCAACTTCCTCTACAACAATATGAATAAAGAAATTATTATGGACATCTACTAACACAGGCACAAGCAGATCCTGTTGATCACTCCTTGTTGCTCCACAAAAGGATGCCACCAAATGCTGACTTCAAAGCAAGTACATTTCCAACTCAGATTGCAGTTGCCCCAGGCCTCCTAGCAAGCTAAATTCAATCTCACAGCATCTGGGAACAGATGAGCCAGCAGAAGATGAATGTGTTTCAGAAACTGCTTGACCAAACTGTTTTTTCCCCACCTTAAGTAGGGGGTGACAAAATTATATGACATAAATATTACCATGTAATAATGGCAGACATGAGAGATTGTAACCACTTGTGAATCATCACTACCCATGTTCAGAGCCAGAGAAACAGACATGGAAGCATTCATGCACCCAGACATTAAGGCATTTGTGCACTATGGTTTTAAGCTGCACCAGGGGAAGTTCAGGCTACACATTCGAAAAAAATATTCTTCAGAGAAAAAGAAGACCATTCCAATGGCTGGGCATTAGAACAGGCTGCCCAGGGAGGTAGTGGAGTCACCATACCTGGAGGTGTTTAAAAAAAGACTGGATGTGGCACTCAGTGCCATGGTTAGTTGATAAGGTGGTGTCAGGCCTTGGGTTGGACTTGATGATCTCTAAGGTAATTTGTTGGCTATAAAGTAAATATCACATCCTCACAAGAGGATGCACTAGATTTGACAGAGCAGTTGGTCTGTTACGTCCAGAAGCACAATAACAGAGTACACTGAAGGTTTTGCCTGGCGTGCAAGTGTCAAAAACCACGCTCACTGATATAAAAAATCACATACTCTTTGTGCTTATTATGAAGCAGCAAATGAATGCCCAGAAGCAGATGCCTCCTGACATATGCTTGACATCAGCAGCAAGAAGTCCACCTCGAGTGAATCAAACACTTCCATGTACTCAAGCCATGCATACAGGCATTAGCCAAACTACTATTTGCATGCAGCCCCATTTCCCTGTAAATGTCTAAAGACTTATTAATGCATGAACCTCATTCAAATTATCCAGACCATGCTATTGTTAAAAGCAAGCTATTCTTTATCACACATGTCCTTAACCACAGGATTAGGTCCGGAGAGACAGGGTAGGAAGAGTGAGAATTTCATTTCACTACTGCTTCTGCTCACTCTCAAGCAAATAATGACTTAAAAGTTTAATCTTTGATGGAATGAATACCTGGCATGTTGATAGTCTTGGCAAATGACAGCTGAATTAAACATATATGAATGGTGTCACATAACAAGTTTAACCACTTATTTTTAAACTTGGAAGAGCCTGGACAATTGAAAATATCTGGGTTGGGCTTATGAATTCCACACACCCTTTTTTTTGTGCACTCAGTCGGCATAGCTGGTAGTAGTAGGTGGCATGAAATGACGGAAGGAAATGTGAAGATTCAGAAGAAATTTAAAACAGAAAGGTAAAAAAAATAAGCCAAAGTAAAAAAGAAAAAACTTCCTATACTAGTGATATGAATGAGAAAAAAGAATGTAGCATAATATTTCTTTTCATTTCTGCTGCAGAGTAGGATGGAACAGCCCTAGGATAGAGAAAAAACCCTTTACATATGATATTAATATTGAAGAATTAGTGGTAGCATGAATAGAAAAAACATATAATAAAAGTTGAATTGCCTAACCCTAACCTCACTCAGCAGTTTCTCCCTTGAATCAGCAAACTTAAACTCACAAAGAACTGCTGTCAAGTAGAAAAACAATGTGGTTTGTTGCATTTCATTACGTGTCTATACAAAAGCAAATTTCTGTCAATCCCTAAACATCTTCATTGTTGAAAGAAGAAACAAGTGATATTAGAAGAAGTCTTTTTCTGACTTCATTGGTATTAACAAGCAACTTTTACAAGTAATTATTTCTATCACTTTGCAGTCTCTTCTTCAGGTAGTCTGAAGAAAAGCCACAGACATACCGACCTCAAATACAGCTATGTACCTCCAAGTATTTTCCTAGGCAGTCCCTTAATATAAACTGGAAGGGCGGAGTGAGATGAGGCAGGAGAAAGACTACTTAAAGGACAGGTATACTGGTGTATTGCACTGAATAGGTTTGCAGAACATCTAACAAAAAAGGTGGATGTTCCTTCCAGTGCCCAACCGGCAGCTGCCAGCTGGGTTCATCCCGGTCCTGCTCAGTCCCTGCTGTGGAGCCAACTGGAAAGGCAGGGTCACTCCTCACTGGGGCTGTCCCACCACCCTGCCAGTGATGCACCATACAGTTAAAAATCAACAACACCAGCAGAAGTGGAGGTGCTGAGCAGAAACATAACTTCACATTTGACTTCTCCAGTTCAGGAACACAGCCTGGGAATCCGCAGCTGAGACACAAGCAGGGGCTGTGGGATGGGAAGGTTCCATTTATTCCTCTGCTGCAGGCAGATCTCTTGACAACCCAGACAGATCCCTCCGCCTCTTCAAGCTCATCCAGTTTGTCTTTCCCTGGAAACACACATGCTACAGCAAAGTGCTCAGACACCATGGAAGAGGAGAAGTGTCTTGACAACATGCTCAGTGACCTGAGCTGTCCAAGACCCAAAAGTGACTTAAGCAGCAGGTTGAGTTCAAGAAACCTTGTGTGAAAAAATACAGCCTCTACAGAAGAACACCAACTAACAGGGTGTGGAAGCCAACAGCAGCAGATCTCACTAAACTCCAGATTCATGCCAGACCCAGAAAGGCTACACTAAAAACGAGGCAAAACTCTCAAGCCAATACACCTTCTCCCCACTCTGTGCCATCCAGGCCACCTTCAGCCCATGTCAAACACAGGATGTGCCTTATGAAACTACCCAAGAAAACTATAAAGGCCAATGAGAAACTTCACCTGCAGCACAGAGATGGCAGAACTCCTTGTCATAAGGCCAACAACACAGGTTAACGTGCTGCCTCAGGTTTTGGCAAGAGGGCTTCAGTCTTACCTTTGTCCTGCAGCTTTGGCTGGCAGTACACCAGAAAAAACTTCAATCACACTTTGAAAGTCTACCATTTAAACAAGCTAGACCTCTTCTTTAATTAAAATGAACTCACAAAAATTCCATGAAATACAAAGATAAAATAAACCACAAAAGTACCCAGTAAAATCAAATTTCTTAAATCCAGCTCAGGGAATGCTCCTTCAATGTCAAGTACTGAAGCAAAGCAACAGCATCTTCCTCTTACAGTATCACCACACAGGGATGCAGCAACACATATGGATGGTGGCAGATAAGCTCTCTGTACTGTCTGAAATGCAAAACCCCATCCCCGCATTTTTACTTCAAGTTTTCAATTGCCTTGTTACTCAATACATGCCAGTAAGGCCAAGGATTGCAATCATTAAAACACTAACTTTTCACACAGATTACATTGACAACGGTCTTAAAACAAAGCAACAAATTAGCCAAATTCTAATAGTCCTAGTAAATGTAGGATTTTCAAAAACATAACACTTATCAAAACAAAAAAAAAACAAAAAAGCAACTCATGTCATAGAGATAGCTGTCACTGTTAGTAAGGCATCTGAACTGCTGCAGACTTTCTTCTGCTCACACCTTGACACCCTTTTTTGAGAACTACAGTGGTGTGAACACAATTTTGAGTTCAAGAGCTTCCTGGTCATTTGCTATGTTCACTTGTTGGTAAAATGGCTGTGTAAAATAAATTATAATAATTATTGATAATAAATTATAATAAATGGGTGTGTAAAATGTGTGTGTAAAATAAGAAATATGGATCTATTTAAATTATTCACATGTAGAAACATAGAATGGCTTAGAGTTGGAAGGGACCTTAAATATAGTTTTCATGTCTTCTGCCATGACTACATAAAAGAGAAAAGAGGAAACAGCCTTAAAATGAGACAGGAGAAATTAAAATTAAAGACTCATTGTTAGGGTGGTCAGGCATTGGAATAGGTTGCCCAGGGAGGTGGTGGAGTTCCCATCCCTGCAGGTGTTTAAGAGGTGTCTGGATCTGGTGCTGGGTAATGTGGTTTAGGGGTTACCGTAATAGGACTGGGTGGACAGCTGGATTGACTGAGCTTGAAGGTCTCTTCCAAACTTGATGATTTCATTATTCCTCCAATGCTCCTGCTATGGGCAAGGACACCTTCCACTAAACCAGGTTGCTCAGAGCTCCATCCAGCCTTGCCTTGAACACTTTCTGGGATGGGGCATTCATAACTTCTTTGGGCAACCCGTTCCAGTGCCTCACCACCCCCACAGCAAAGAATTTTTCCTAATACCCAATCTAAACCTACTGTTTTCCAGTTTGAATTTATTCCTCCTTGCACTACAACCACATTACCTTGTAAAAAGTCCCTCTCCAGATCTCCTGCAAACCCTCTTTAGGTACTGAAGGTACTATAGGGTCTCCCTGGAGCCATCTCTTCCCTAGGCTGAACAACCCCAACTCGTCTCTGCCCGGTCTTCACAGGGGAGGAGCTCCATCCCGCTGTGAATCTCAGCTTACACCATCGCTTCTGTTTGCGAATCTTTAAAACCTGTTATGTTTCTCGTTTCTTTTGGGGTGGAAAAAACCAGCAGAGCGGGAGGGAATAAAAAGGTCCTTTTTCATATCGATACCAAACGTTTGTTTGCTGATGCCGGTACTTTCAAGGAATGAACAAGGTCGGAAGTTTGCCCGCAGGGCTCAGCGAGGCAGCAGAGGGGGGCAGAGAGGCCCAGGCACCGCCCGGGGGAGCTCTGCTGCCCGCGGCTGCCGGAGCCTCCCTCCTCCAGCTCCTCCTCCTCCTCCTCCTCCTCTACCTCCTCCCTTCCCTCAACCTGAGCCCAGCCCGGCCGCAGCCCTGCGCTCTGCTGGAGTGTCAGAGGGGACGCTCCGACTGCCTTTTAAAATACTGCTTTCAAACACTATTTTTAGCTCTTGCCTTCTTATTGTTCACGGTGGAAAACAAACACTGGAGCCAAAAGAGAAATCCCCTTTCCTCTGGCAAAACTGCGCTAATTACGCCATCATTAGAGAATGAACTTAATCGAATCACAAAAGGCGTCTGGGCTAACCGTGGGCCTGGGGGAACAACTGTCTGGCTGATTTTGTAACAATCCTTAGAGAAATAAAACTGATAAATGTTTAAGTCCCTTGGTGTGCGAATCAGCATTGTCCATTACATTAAAGGGATAACCCTTCCTTAACCAATGAAATAACCTGCTTCCAAGATGTCTTTAGCATACATATCCTATTACCAAAGTTTATTTCTGAGCAATGTCTGTTTGGCAAACTATCAGTGAAACGGAGAACTTTTATATTTATCTGTTAAAAAAACACACAAAATTTATGAAAGAAAACCATGGACAAGGCATGGAGATTTTAAACTGTTTCCACTTACCATTACACCAATAGAGCTAAAAGTGTCCATAATTTAAAAATGTAAGGAAATACGTATTACAAGTACTTATAGTGTTTTATTTTAACTTAGAAAACGGAAAGGAGTAGATGATTTCTCATGATCATTTCCTGATTTTACAGTAAATCCAAGGAACAACAGCAGTAATGTTACTCTTGTAAAATCTAGCCTGGGACAGAATAGTAGCACATTAATTGCATCTTCAGGGTGGAAGGCATCAGGAGAAATAGAATGAATATGAAAGTCATATTTGTACAAACTGGGGAAAAAAAATAGATAAAAAGGTAACTTGCAGAAACAAAGAAAATAAAAATTAAAGAAATAAACAAAAGAAGAAGTACGTGGCCTGCCAGATTGATTCTATCTTTGCAACAGTTGGCAAAAATGTATGCTTAAAAATTGGAGTACTGCAAAGCTAAAAACCCTGATAAAAGGATGAAAAGGCCTAAATCCAGTTGGGAAACAAGAAAGAGGATATACAACCCTTCTTCTGAAAAAGGTCATTTTTTTACACTATTCATTGCTCCTGAACCATTCTCATCACATTTTACTTATATTAATTACCTGTGGCATAATATGAAGAAACATTTTACATTTTCAGCAAAATTCATGACTGTTAATAACATGCAAGGAACTTGTTTAGAGATTGAGAAGAGCAGGGAGCAAATGCCAACTCTCTCCATAAAGCAACAGCAGGGCTGCTGGAAGAATTAGATGTATGGGCTACTAGATTTGCTGCTTTGTGCACACAGAAGGATTCAGAGCTGGGGTTTTCTGAACCTAACCTACAGATATTTCCATTAGTTAATACTCAGAAATCTGTCATTCTGCAACTCAGCCCTCAATTTAAAACAACTCACCAATGTTTTTAATTACTTTTTAAGATTGCCAGTAACATTCTACCCAGACTTATCCAAAGGCTGTCTAAAGGGCCATGCTTTCCAGCTGAAAAGGGTCTGCAGAGAAATTTAGTACTGCCAGATACCCACTGTATCTGTTCTTTTTTTCAGTAATCTGTTGAAACTAATCTTCAGTATCACAAGTGAGGCATTGTCTGCAACAGGAAAAAAAAAAGAAAAAAAAAAAAGACCACTACTCCTGTTGCACATACTATAAATATTCTACAGTATCCCATTTTGGAGCAAGAAAGAAAGTGGAAGCAGGTTTTTTACAGTCACTATAGAGGGATTATGCATCGTCTTGCAGAAAATAAAAAATTAATGGAATAAAACCAGATGCCTTAGGCATATTCAACTTCCTGACAGCAAAATGCTTACTATTACATCAGTCATTCTTCAGCTTGATCCAGAGATCCCAAAGCAGTGGCTGTTTTCCTCACATCAATTGAATTAAGCTGCAATTTGGAGTGATTTCATACAAAACCCTCCCTAAGTAGATCACATGATGTACTGTATCTATCTGAAAATAAACATGCTTTTATAGGATAAATGTCATAAATATACAACCTCATATAGGTTGTTTTAGAAAAGAATTTTTTTTTGTCACATCAGTTTACTTATCCCTGTTTAATTCTTGACTAGATATCCCAAACTCTTTTTCTGTTCTGTTCTAGATGAGCAGAACATCCTGGCGTTGCTAGTGGTTGACCTGAAGTCAATCAGCATCATATTCCATGATTTCTCACAATCTCTCTATCTGGTGCCAGCTACTATGACAAAAAACTAAGTGAATACTCAGGTTTGAATATGAGCTTCAAAGAAGGGGGAAAAAGCATGCACATTAACACTTTCTATACTCAGGAATATCTTAAAACAAGCTACTCTTTCCTATTCTATTGCTATATCTTGCATTTAAGAAATCTTAGACATTGCACTAGCAGAGGGGCTGAAATACTGACTAATGGAAGGGGTCTGACATCTGTCCAGCATGAGACAATGTTCTTGAAATCTCAAGAACCTTGTTGGCATGTTGCAGTATTCATTAAAAATAAAAGGCAGTAATTGCTTTTTCATAGTAACAGCTGTTGGACTGTGAATTCACCAAGAAAACACATAGCCAGTGAAGCACATGCAAGCACCTAAGGACACCATATGCTAAAAGGAGGATTCCCAGATCATAATGAGATAATGAATGAGCTATTGCTGAGAGCCAAAAAGGAATCCCACTGAAGTATGTTTTTAATATATGCTATGTCATTATAAATTTACAACAGAATAGACACTGATATTCTGCTATGGGCAAAGTAACCTTGCTCCTATTAGTCTGATTTAATCCTTGGAAATGAGTTCCACATTCCATCCCATTATCAGTTTGGTCTCAAGACTGAATAGAGAAAACTGCCACTTTAGGAATGCTCCCAAAGTTTGTGCTTCTCTATAAAGTTTATGGTCCCCAGCTGTCACAATCTCAAAGATAATCTGTACTTTGGTATTTCATCATGAAAATTTGGCATTCAGGACAGTCAGCTCAATATCATACATACTAAACACACAGAACATGTACTTTGTTTTTTTGAAGTGAAAACAGTTCATATGTTAAAAAGGTTAAAAAAAAAGGTATTTATGTTGCCTCATAAAAAGATTCAAAAAATAAAATCCCTAGCTTTTCATAGCAGTGTCAACAAGAGACACTTGGCAAAAATTACCTCTCTGTTTCATTATAGCATATGGTCTCTAGTGCAAGCTATCCATCTCCTTTCATGTCCCATTAAATCAAAACTGTCAAGTGACACCACCTATAAAATCTCTGCTTTTAACTATCCTTTCCAGTCAGAGGATCAAACCAAAATTCCACATACTTTGAGGATCTAAGATGTTCAAGGCACATGCATTGTTACAAGCAGCAGCCTGCTTTTGAACCCCTCCCTTCATGCCTTCACCACTTTATTTCAACACAAATCTGCAAGTCAGCATCTGTACCCACCTATCTGCCACAGAAACTGGCACAAAAAGCAGTAGGAATCTGAAAGCTGAAAATCACAACTGAACTGTGAGTGAAAATATAGAAATACAGCTTTCCTTCTCTTGTTATCTTGGATGTATCACTACACGTCTCTTCAAATATAAAATCCAAACATGTGCACCACCTTTATTTTCTAAAACAACCTGTATGAAGTTGTATATTTATGACAGTCACTCTGTAATAGTATTTTTATTTTCAGATAGATATAGCACATTGTGTGATCTGCCTGGGGAGGGTTTTGTGTAAAATCACTCCAAACAGCAGCTTAATTTAAACTGCTAAGTGCCTCACCTCCTTCATTTGTCCTCCTAGGGCAATGAAGGAGAAACAATTTCCGTAGAGGGACCAGAGCCCTGTTTTGCTTTTCTTGATCTTGGATTTATATTTACAGCTGATCATCAATGAGTCCTGGTAACTAAATTACAACAGCTCCTCTGTATGCAGTCAGCAAGGATATGAAAGGAAAATGCCCCCACTGCTTCCTTCCCCCACCCCAGGAAAAAAAAAAGAAAAAAAGGAATTCTCTCTCAGAGCCAAACCTCAGCTTACATAACATGAATCAATGCATCTCTTTTGGTCAGGTTTCATGGGATCCCAATGCCACAAAAATGCACAGGAGTTGCCTTGCTTATGCCCTGCTTCTTTTAAACCCACTCACGCCCTCCCCTCTGAAGTGGGTTTATAAGAGGGAACACGTGTTATCTTTGAAACACTTTGGCCAGGAATAATCCAGCACACAGAATCAGACTCTTTTTACACCTGCCTGCTCAGCACAGACACACATGTAACCTGGCCAAGTGGTCAGGAGCCAGCAGCAATGTGCCTTCCTATAAGGCAGCGAGTCCAAGCAGTGGCTTGGCAGGGTGCAGCCTGACAGACACAGCTCGGCACGAGCGGCACAGAGGCTTCAGAGGTAGGTGTAGGCAGCAGGAGAAACACAGCAGAAAAGGCAGACTTGGCAGGGTCTGAAATGCATTGATGGGAGCAGGCGAGGAGGAGAAAGGCTCCATGGCACTTGACCTGTGTTAAAACGTGCAGTGGAACGCCATCAAGGCAGAGCTATCTGCAGGGCCTCCTGCACAGAGAGAAGGCCTACAACACCTTTTAACAAGCATTTCTTTGTATTCCTTCTCCTCACCAAGGTTCTTTGTCCTATGCCGCGAAAACCCAAACAGATCTCAAACTCAGAGATAACATAAACCCTCCAATCCTCCAATTTTTTTACTTGTCTTCAATACCTCTGTTCATGTGAGTTAAAAAAACGAGGATTTTGTCTGAATGCTTAAACCATATTTCCCAACAGCTGGATCTGTTGGAAAAATCCACTGTCAATGTCAAAAAAACATCAACTTTGCTCATCTGTTACCAATGACTACTGTGTGGTCAGGGTCAACAGTATAATGAAAGGAATATATAAACCAAAAGACATGCAGTGAGGAACTGTTTCTCCTTTTTTTGCATCAGGGCTGGACTGAATTTTGCATGGTATTGTTGTATTTTAATTTAGAGTTGCCGTCACAGAACTGTGTGACTGCATCACCCATGCCCTGTCCACAACCAGTAAGATGCAACACAGACCCAGGAAGGTATTCTCCAAACAGCCCATGACTTCACACACTTGGGACACCTGCAGTTACACCTTCATTTGCAGAGTTTACTGTCACAGGGATGTGAATTGACTGCACTTCCGAGTCTAGTAATTTTGATCTGCAAGGAGGTTTTATAAAGGTTTGTTAGGCCGTACACTAAGGGAAGATAAATCTCACTGCAAATCCAACACAAATGGTTTGCTGAAAAAAATAAACAAAGAAGACTGATATATATAAAGTTTGGATGTAAAAATAAAGTTTTTCAAGGGGCTCCTCTAACTTGTACCTGAGGCATTTTAGGTTCAGCAGTGGCAAAGGAAGTAGAATAAGGATATAGGAGGCATTGAATCAAACATTTGAAATGATTTCTGGGCTACCTCTCTCCCAGAAGATGCTGCACTGAAGCAGCCTCTGGGTCTTTACACCGAAATCCAAAGAGATACTTTACTTCAATCAGCCTCTTCAGAGGTGGAGTCTGTTTTAACCACAGTTTCAAAGCACATATAATTTGACAGAATATGCATACACCTAAGTAAAAAATTTAATCCCAAATGCTGTTTAAGTTCATGCCTACATTATCTTAAAAAGGTTTCTTCTGCAGACTCCTTAACTGACCTCACTGGCTCTTGTACACAAGGCCAGCTCAGGTTGGAGACCAAAGCCTCAGACAGGTTATCCCTTCCAGACTAGTTCCCACAATCCCCACAGATATTAACTTATCATAAATTATAAATATTTTTTCTGTGTTAATTGACCCCTTTAAAAATTACTGTACAATTTATGTTAAAATACTGTATGAAAGGTTCACATCTCACAAAAAACAGTGGCTACTTGTCTCAAAAATCACCAGTTTAGACTGAAATACTCCTGATTTACAATTACACGAATTAGCAAAGAATGAAGCTTACGGTTGCTTTCTTCCTTATACCTGCTATGGACAGGACTCTGCAACAAAATTACAGGAGAGTTATCTGAAGCTTTGCAGATCATTCAGGTTGTCATTACCACACATCACCCAGCCTGTCAGGAAGCACTAGAAAACGAGGCACACTGGTACAAACAAGTTGAGGAGAACTAGACCAAATAGGTCCCGAATATCTAAGTCCTGTTTATAAAGAGAACATAATTGTTAGACAAGTTAGTGACTTTGCTAGTGACAAAGGCTCACAGTAAACTGCTTTCTGGGGGAGACACAAATTTCTTTTACAAATGTGTTGTATTAGGTAACAGATTTTTTTAAAAATTAAAAAATATTCCAAGCACCAAACCTGTAGCTCTTTGCCTGGTGATCACAAAGAACTGCCTAACTCTCTTCCTTTTCCATCCCAGCTGCTACGCTACAGCAATCTCAACCAACACATCAGCTATGCAGCAGAACATTGTTAAATCCCTACTAGAATGGGATGTACTGTCTGGAGGATTTACACCAAACTACTCTGTTTTTCCATTAATGCTAAATTACAGTTGTGTACAAAGATGGAAAAGCAATTCCTTGCCAAAAGACAACTAGAGAATCACACTCCCTAATTTCCCAGAAAAAAAGCTACCAGAGGGTAACCTCTGTTTTTCCTTTTCCCAAAATAAACCCACCCCCATGCTTGTACTTGGAACTGGGTAACATTATATGGTCTTCACACATATGCACTATTCTACCAAGGCATTAACATGTCAATTAAAACTTGATAATGTAACATCTGTTCACATATACACATGCAAAACCAAGCAATATATCTGTCTTTTTCTGACAAGTTATATCAATTCAATATTTTTCTATACTTAGGTTAATACAGATAGCCACTACACAATCAAAAACGAGCTATGCTTTTTTGGGGGTTGGGGGAGAGCACTTCTGTACTCACACAAAACCGCACTGACTGTAACTTGTTCCCTGTCTTTCACACGGATGCTTAACTCTTCGGAAAAAAAGGAGGAAATATCTAGTCTAGTTGCTGGGCCGTTGAGCAGAAAAGGATTCTCAAATGAAAACAGTTGTTTGAATGTTTCTTCTTCATCCTTTCCCAGAAAAAGAAAGTCAGAGCTGTAGACCTGTCCTGTGCATCCCTGACCAAAATAGCCAAGAAGTTCGTGCCTAGAGAGGGCTTTCTATTAGAATCGTCTTTCCGACCCTTCCTAGCACCTAACTGAAAATCTCACTGCCAGCCCCAAAGCCTTAACTTTTGACTGACCTTCAGTCAGACCTGGTACTGGAGTGGAATTACCAGGGGAGGATAACTGAGTACGATACAGCACCTTCATATGTTAAATCACTGCTGCGTGGGCGTCCAGACATGAGTCTGGAAGGGGTCCATCTGGGGATTTTTTTGTTCAGTTTTTATTGGGGGATTAGATCATAGTCACTGCCTCAAAACACCACAAACTGACTTTGTGCCCATGATAAGGCTGTGACTAGTAAGCAGAACCACACTTGTCAGTTGGAAGGCTTGTTTCCTTTCCATAATATAGCTTTTTCTCCCGATCAACAACAACAACAAAAAAAAAAATCACAAAACCTTTCGGTGACATTAGGACCATGGTATGCATATATCATGTTTCTACCTATCTGCATCATTTTTGCATCTGTTTATACTACAAAATTGAATCATCCTCACCAAATTGATAAGCTTAAAAAAAATGAACCTAAACATGCTCTTCAATAAGGAGAAATGACCTGCAAAGCACATATTTACATAATCATTAGCTTAAGATATAAAGAAATTAATTGATTTTCAATATGAAGTAAAGCCATACTCCTCAGCATTCTTCTTACATTCCCTTACTTTTTTTTCTCATGATCTTTTATTTGGATTTCCCTGCTTGGCTGCCACTTAAATCACATACTCTGATAGTCCTTTGTCACATTCTAGAGTCCCATCCAGTTGCAATTTCAACTATTCTGACAACAGTCAGTGGTTGATACCTGTTTATATTAAAGGTGGAAATGAACGTAACCCTGAGTTTATTATTGATGCCCTCATAATGTTATTTGCTTTTCCACAGATCTTTTGTGGTTTTCACCTAGTAACTAAATACTGCCAGCAATCTCCTTGCCTTTCCAATGATTTTAGAATTGCATGTCCTAGTAGAAAATGGTGCGCAATAATGACAATTTATAGATGCAGCCTGTACTTTCAATAAAAAACAAGTTGCCAGTCGCTTCAAAAATAAAAATCCTCATGGCTCCATGACTTTCCTTTGAGTCACGGGTAAAGAGCAACTAGATGCTAGAAACTCTGAATAGCCCACACACCCACGCTCCATGCGCCCAAAGAAGATCATTTCCCAGCAGACACTTGTGGACTCATTACTAACGATCCAGCTGCTAATTTAGCATCTGCTCTTGCTCTCGGGTTACCAGCAGGTCCCTCCCTACCCTACAACCCCGCTCTGAATGGGTCGTACTCACGCACAGCTTTGCTTCTTTAAAATACACGGGTATATTTAGCAACAGTAAGCGACTTTACACGATAAGGAAGAAGCATGGTTCAGATTAAGTAGGTAAATAAAAACCAATCAATTTAATCAAAAGCAGGTTTCATAAAACAAAGGTCTTTTTGATTTGGGTATTTCAGGGAAAATTTGAAAGAGGGAACAAAGCTAAAAAACTTTATCTGTAAGGAAAAAAAAAAAAAGTTTTTACCCTCCCCCTTCCCTAAAAGACAACTTGCTGCAGTTTATTTAAACTAGAATTTTTTCCCTAAGAAGAAAAAATTTTAGAGATTTGACAGGTATTTTTGTTGTATAAAGTGAAAAAATTTCACATTTTCCCATGGGTACTTTTTTCAAAACTGGATGCAGTCATTAAAACATTAATTTTCCAGCAAAGCTGAAAGCAAACTGCCAGCAGTAAAGTTCTGAACTTTCACTCAAGACTAAGTCGGTTTTGTAAATAAAAAGGTGCCTGCTGTTTGCATATTGCATTTAATTTCATTATTAAAACTCAACTTCCTGACTTATATAACCATATCATAAAGTTACACAACATTCACTTGTTTAGATTATTAGGAAATTTTGAGATGGGGTGAAAAAGGTAATATACTGAAATATTACAGCAATAGAACTCTTTCTGTTCAGTCTGTACATACATATTTTATCACATTTTGACAATGAACATGAAAATTTCACTTTGTGATAGAAAAAAAAAACGGGAAGGAAGTATTAAATGCTATTAAGAAGGGAAAAGATTTTCACTGCAAAAAATAAGTACATTATCACATAATCAGTTCATCATTTAAGTGTTCATTGATGTACTGTTCTATTACAATACATTTCTTTATGTAAATAGTAATAAAGATGGCACATTATGATTTACAGACTGATCTAAGCACAGAGACATATTCAGACATAATAAATGTATTGATGGTAATATTTAGATCTGTTTGCAGAGGTCATATGGTTTGTTATCAGTTTTATGTAATTACAAAGCTTTACAGTAGACAATACACTGGTACGTCTGAGCTTGAAAATAGCTGGAATTAGATTAAGTGAGAAAAAATACTAATTCTATTCCTGCCTATATCCTACCTAAAAGCATAAATCAATATGGTGTACCTGTTTCTTATAACACAATGGTTGTAAAATTTATATCTAAACATGTAAAACTTTTATGATTATTACTATGCCTACACAATTTAACATGCTATTTCATTAATAACATTTTTTCCCTTTTTTCTTCTGCAGGATAGTAATGCTTGGTGAAAGAAGACAACAGAAAGAACTGAAAAGGGTCAGGGAAAAAAAAATAAAAACAAACAAGCGGCTTGAGGAAAGCAATTTATATAGCTGTGGACCTTGAAAATTTCCTTCCAAAACTTTCCTTTATATACGCCCTGCTGAGCCCTGGGTCTGCTGAGTTTGTGACTTTCTGGCCCACTGTCATTGTAAGGACAATTTTAGAAGGCCAAAGTGCTGCTTCAAGTGTGGGGAATCAGAGCTTTGCCGAGAGATACAGGCTTGCAGACGAGACCTGAAAGGCCAAGGAGCACAAGACCAAGCAGAATGTGGCTGTCAGATGACGAGCCATGGCAAAGAAAACTCCTTCCAATGCTTGTATAATGCAGCCCCCAAGCAACGATAACTTTACTCCAGATACAAATTGAAGGACGCAGTTCTCCTCTTCTGTCATGCCACAAAATTAGAAACTTGCTAGAAAGAATTAATAAAAAAGGCCAGGAAGAACAGACTTCACTAACAAGGGTCAGTTCTATTTTTCCAAGTGTTTTCCAAGTGAGGTCTATTTACCCTGAGCTCCGAGGAACATACATGTACTTTCTGACAATTTAAAAAAAACAAACATAAAGATCGAACTCCACCGCTTGTGAAATCTGCAGGCAACAATGCCAAACCACAGAAATATGCTGACAGTGCTATACAAGCCAATAGAGAATTTTGGGCAATTTTGAGTCTGCATCAGGTGTCAACATGCCTGCACCCTACTGTGCAGCAATAAAAATTATTTTCCTCCCCTCTTATCTTCCACATGTATTTTGAGGAACACAGCAGTACCACTCCTCTTCATATAAGGAGAGTTTAATTGGTGAACACGTGGTTTCCCTGTGTACGGAAAATTTTATAATCTATAAGCTTGCATGGTCTGTCAGATCATTATCCCCATAAAGCCATCCATGACTGCAACATTTGTTTGAAGCAAATAGATTGCAGAACAATTCTGGAAAGACCAGTACAGCTGTACGACTCAGTGGACATGCTGGCTCCAGAAGCAAGGTCCCACAGGGTAGCATGTATTTCCAATATTAATCAACATATGTTGCCCAAATCACAGTTTTCCATCTGCAACTCAGTGAGAAATATGAACACATTAATTCAGAGATACTCTGCCATTTTCAAAGATTCCTAAAATAGTCACACATTTCCTTTTAAATGCCAAGAGAGCCTACCAAACCAGAAGGATAAAAGAAAAATCTGTTTCTTTCTACAAGCAGTAAGCTTGCTCTGCCTTGTGCTACTGATCAGTTACAAAGGCTTGCTACCCAGACCACCTGCGTGCATGCAAGGCTAGAGCTGTGCAGGAGCATCTGCAGCCTAATCCTTCCTCACATCACTCCCAAGAAGTTCTACAGGTACTCTTCCCAAACATCATACAAAGAAGCCTCCAAAACAGCTTCCTGTTTCGGAGGAAACAGCTTCCTGTTTTGGAGGACCTCTCTACCCCTGACAATTTATTTCTGAAAAATTGAGATCTTTTCTGATAAGCATTCTGATAAGCATGGAATAAATCACAGGTACCTCAGCAGGTACAAAAGGAAGTCTCCAATTCACTTAGTTTTTCTTACAAAATTTGAGTAACTATCTCATTGCTGGAAGATAAAGCCATACTATTTTTAGTCTCTTAACTGCATCCCTATAGTACAGCCGAATGCCACTAAACTTCCTTTTTTTTTTTTTTTCCTGCACACAGCAATGGTGTCCTTTTAAAGAGAAGCAAGGGAATATATTTCCCCTCATCAATTGGCTGGATGATTTGCTTGAATGGTTGATGTCTACTGCAGGCTGACGTGCATGTCCTCTCAAATGATGGCAGAACAGAGCTCTCTGCTCCCAGACATTGTATGTAGCCTCCTATTCAAATCTGGCACCAAAGTTTTGCACACAGATACTGCTTACACGACAACAGCTTAATATTCTATATACAGCACTGAGTTTTTTGTCCTGTAACAATACAGGTGGGTGGTAATTTACATTTAAAAAAACAAACCTCAAAACTCTTTACAGATATACCACTTTAATTAAAAGATAAAGACATGCCCTTAAAAAAGAAATAATAACATAATTTTTTAAAAAATAATAAATCAGTGTTGTCAGTTTCTTTCCAAGTAAATTTAAGCTAAACTGTAAAGTATGAAGTAGTTTCAGACATTTTTTCCTCTCTATCACTTCAATACCAAACTGAATTTAAGAATCTGAAATTATTCTCAGGTAGCAAATTAGTAAATAAATAATTGGCAACTCACCGCAAGCAATATTTCTTTTCAAGTAACTCCTTATGAAAATGAAGCAGCATGGGGAATTTACGGTGCTTTTTATGGCAAGAGATCCATGGTATCTGTATAAACAGGTTTTATACTTCAGGCAGTTTTATATGTGTAAAATATTTTCCAGTAGACCTGGATCTCATTTTTAATGGGAGAAAGTGTGGTATTTAACCACTTGAATGCAAAGAGATTTCATTCCAAAATAACTATGGCTAATTTGAGAATATTCAGTAATAAACAACAAACAACTATATACTTGAGCAAAACTCCTAAATAAGACTGGTGCAATGGAAAGACAAGCTGTAGGCTTTATAAAATACAAACAATATCTGACCTTGCAAAAAGAATAAGTGAGAAGAGAAACAAGTGACCTCTGTATCCTTAACCAGTATGAACAATATACTGTTAATGTCCAAGGGGTCTTTAGCTCTAGAATACTGGTGAAAAGATGGCACTTAGAAGTTTACCATCATGTAAAGAAAATCAACTACAGAAGGAACACACAGACTGCACTCACCCATCTTTACCTAAACAACCTCTTCCTTTTATAATGAGATACCAAATTTTGTTACTGTAATATAAAACATAAATGTGAACCCCTGTAAAGCACCAAGATCAGTGTGCACCCACAAGTATTTCCCTCTCATAGAGGGAAAGAAGACCACGTTGGTCCCTCTCATACCTGTCTGATGCAGGAGCAGACCCAGAGATTTCAGCCAAGCTGCTTGGGATTTGCACCCCTCAGCCTGGCAAATGAAGCAGACCAAGACTAAACCCAAAGGACTCTTCAGCTCAAAACGTGAATATTAAGGCAATGGGAGCATAGCCATGCCCAGTCTCCTCCATGCTGAACAGATAAAATTCATGCTGCTTCAGAGCAGCTGACCAAAGTCCCATTTCCAGTTTTGTGTTAAACAATTAGCCAGTGCTTTTGCTGCTCTTCATTCTCTGGCAAGTACAAGCAGACTCTCCGACTCTGTCCCAACAGAATCTAGTCGTCTGTGGGGACAGATGGACTCTGAATCTGCTCAGTCCTTAGCAGTCATTTTGTACAATACTACACTAACAGCCTTAGCAAAAATTTAAAGTGAGAAAAGTGAAAAAACAAAAGTGCTTCTAAGAAAAAATTAAATTCTTGGTTTGTCTGATATGAGGCTGGAAGATAGTAAATGTTAGAAAAATTAGAAAGAATTACTACATGTGAGCCAGGAGAGGGAAGGCCCCGTATTTTGATCCTGGTATCAAGTGCTAAAATCACCTGAGCCATTATTATTTGTGAAATAAAACTATTAAAAGAAATCAAAGAACAGCTTGCACCCACTGATAGCAAATACTTCCAAAATTCACAATTCGTCTTCTTCAGAAAGAATTCTACACCACAACTATAATCAGTCTTCTCTAGAAGAGTAAATATTTGTTGCAAAAAAATAAATTGCTCTTTCAGGAAGGTATTCTCTTCTTTCTTACAAATCCATGTAAAAGCTGGAAGGGGAATTCAAGTATTTGATAGGAAGTTAGGAAGAAAAGCAGTTTTACTGTTGTCACTTTACTGTCAGCAACTTTATTGACACCATGTCATGACATGGTTTAATCATCAACAGAGCTGTGCTTAGGTAGTCTTTTCTGAACTGCTTTACCAAGTTAGTACAATCTATAGGAATTGAGGTGAAGGGAAAAAACAGCCAATTAAATTTATTATTTAAAACTGCAGTGTAAATTTTTATCTTTCTCCTACCTACACAGGTAATTTGGAAAATCCACAAATTTCTGAAATTAGGATAAAATTCTGTTAGGTAATGATTCATGTAAAAGGTGATTTCTTTCAGTTTTAAGTTTGATCCTAGACCCTCTGTTCATCACATGTCTGTGTTTATCTCACAACAGAAAAGCTGGGTTTAATAAGAAGAAGCAATTCTGCACTAATGTGTTATATTTCAGAACAACAGACTTGATCAGAAGACAGTAATCCTTGACTAGCTAGTGTAAGAGCAGGAATAAAAATAGCTTCTGGTTTACAAAAGACATGATGGAGTTGGAGAACAATTTCCTGCCACACTCTGGTTGCTCCCTGTCATGCCTATGTCAGTCTGGCTCAGGTAAAGCTACTCCCACACATAGCCCAGTGTTGGACAATTTGCATCTTCCCTGGATAAATGAAGGGTTGGGGACTCACTAAGTGGACAAGGGTCCCAGTTTGTCCCCCTCAGAACAAGTCACTACCCAGGGAATGAAGCTGCACAACAGACCTTAAGCCATGTAAAATAAGACAGCAAAAAGATTGCATGTCCCAGAAAGCACAAGGTAATACACATCTGGCAATGCAACATTATTTTAGCATGTGATGCTGCTCTGTGTCACTGTGACATGACTGAGTGATTCTCCAGTTCAGCAGAGGAAAATAAACAGGTAATTAAAAGCAACAAAAATAAATAACTGTGTTAATTACAACACTGTCAGTTTAGCAACATGGTCTGACCTAACTGTAGCTGTATTTAATGAATTGTGTCAGTCTTAGGAGCACCCAAAGGTGTCACAGTACCAAGATTTTAATCATGGCACAAGCCAAAGGCTGGCCTCCTTGCCAAGAAGCAAGCCCTGTCCTAGCAGTAAGCGTTCCTCAGAACGACTGCAAGCAACACCACCAGCCCCCTTAGAGCAGAGAAAGCTGTGTTGACACTGAAACGTGAGCTGTGCCCCCAGGGAAACCAGCAGTAATTTATTTATTATCCATAAAAGAGTAGGCTTGGTTCCAAAAGTACCATGAGAAATTATTCAAAAGAAAAAAAAATAAATAAAACCAAACTCAATACCACAAAAAGAAACAGAAGGAATCTGGATTTGTACCAAGATATTGCCTCCTGAACCACTGCTGAGACGTTCAGAAATAAAGCACTGCCACGGGAGCAGATATTGAAGAAAAGCAGAGAAAATGTTTTTTCTTCCCATTTGTCTGAAACTGTTTATTGATTTTGGAGACCCCCCTCCTCGCAAACTCAGACAAAAACAGGGGGGAAAATACACATTCTGTGCACAGTAAGAGCAGACGTGCCATGCTTGATGTATTTATCTAAGAGATATTTTTGCTGCCTATGCAAGATAATGACCTCAAACATTAAAAGTGCAGAAAAGAAAATTGTCTAAGCACAGGAGTAAGAAAAAAAATGAAATAGTAAGTTTTTTCTATAAAGTAACTTGGAGTTTTTATTTATCTTTTGGAACCTACTGATGCAGGGAAAAAGTTGTTATCATAATCACAATAACTCTACACAAAAAAAGATGAGTATTTTAAAGGGTTTGAGTAGAATTTACTAGTTAATTTTCTCTTGCATCAGAAAACTGCTGTCATAGCACCCAACAAATCTCCAGGGTGAGCACTGAAGAATGCCCACTGTGGGATGCAGGGGGCAAGAAGGAAGAAATGAGCTTTTAAAAC
Source organism: Serinus canaria (assembly GCF_022539315.1). NCBI lineage: Eukaryota > Metazoa > Chordata > Aves > Passeriformes > Fringillidae > Serinus > Serinus canaria. The sequence goes on from NC_066315.1 coordinate 83,081,496, forward strand.
AAATCATCTAGATAATCTAAAACAGAACTTTCCTGTTGTGTCCCTGGAGATGTTGGCCTTGACTGAGATGAATCTGTAACTGGTGAAATCATACATATACTATAGCATGGGGACCTCCACACAACCTCAGAGGACAAACTCCTGCTCAAACCACCATACCATCCTCCTGGCATCACGTAACACAAAGGATAAACATTTCCCCCTCCCCTGCAAAAAAAGACAAGGACCATGCTTTTTCAGAGAAAAGAGGACCAGCAGGCTAACAGGAATGATAGTCAGACTTTGGAGATGGCAACAACTGATCATCAATGGTGCATTTGTACTCAGGCCCTTGAATTTTACTGTTCTTTAATCTAACCAAGCCACTGAAGTATTACCAAAAAGCAGAAATATAAAGAGGTTTTATATCTTCTTACTATGAATAGTAACAAGAATGTTTATTGAAATAACATTTAAAAATTCAGAAAGCATCTCATCAACCATTAATGTTATCCATTTTAAATCTGTTTGCAGGGGCTTAAAAAAAAAACCCCAATGTCATTAACCCCTGTTAACTGAAAACCAACAGTTTTAGCTCCACTTCACAATAACATCCCAGTAACAGTCAATGAGATCATCATGCATTTATATAAATAGAGCCTAACACACAGGAGAGGAAAGTAGGCATGGCAAACAGAGAATCACACTAATTGTTAGTCACTCTTGGTGAAAACGTCAAGTAACACTTATCTGATTAAGTACTTTTGGATTGGTACTTGCTGTTGGAACCTTACAGTATGGCTATATTTAGAACACCGATAATAGAAAATGTAATTTTCTTGCTCAAGCTCCATGTGAGAGGGATGATTTTTCACATCACCTGTTTATTTTTTTGAACAAAGGAAGTCTTTAGCACCACAACACCAGAGCAGCTGAGGAAGACCATGTTTTCTCTAGTCTTTGAGTCAGTAAGAGTTAGCTACAGAAACACCAAGTACAACACAATGGCTTCAGGAATACTGAGGCTCACATCTGTCTGGCTTCAGACTCAAAGGAAAAAGGAGGACTCCAGGCTGCGGTGTGGTCCCAGCAATTTGGTGTAGTAAAAGCTACTGCAAGTTTAACCCTCAGCCCTTCCTTTGTCAAGTAGATCCTTGAACATGGGTTTTCTGTAAGAGAGTTCCCTAATTGCCTGGTTGATGATTACTTTGGTGAGGGACTCTCCATCACACTTTACTGAGCTGTTTCACTTTGCATACACCACAGCAACACTGAGAGAGAAAAAGGCAGAAAAGCTCACAGACCAGCCTTGAATATTTATGCACAGGTCAAGACATTTAATAAAAACAAGACACTAGAGAACACAGAACCAAACCCAAAAATGCAGTCTGTCTACTGCACAAGTACCTCAGGCCAGACTGCACCACATCATTTCCACCTTTCCTACCTGCTTTAATGATGCTCACCATGTCCAAAAAATACTGTACCCAGGCTGCATCATTTTTTGACTATTAGAAAGCTTTGTAACTCATGTTTCATCACTGAAACTGTAAAGGAGACTGACAACTCTCTTCCATACAACACATGCCAAGGAACACACAAAACACAGCTTAACATACAAACATCATGTTGAATTTACAGGAATAAGAAATTGATTTTATGGTCCCTCTGAATCTAGAAGCTAGAGTAAGAACAAAAGAACATAAAAAAGCCATCCCAAATCAATTATTTTTCTCTTTCTCTGGTTATTACAACTGCTCTGCACAAATGCATAGCACCTGAGGCAAGCTTAATAGCTGAGGGTTTAATAAAACTGAAAAGACATGGTTTCTGGTATGAGGGGACAAAAGTGGGTAGGAGATGCTGTGCATCAGTGCCCTCAGAGCACAGCTGTGCCACACAGCTTTGTGACTTACTCCTTAGCATGGGTCCAGTGCCTGCCTCATCACTGACACTCCCATGCTGAAACTATGACAACAATACACTATTCCCAGCATCAGTTATTTAATGATAAGCAGCCTGGCTCACTGGGAAAATCCCAGCTCTGGAAACACTCTCAATATTAAGAGGATTCATACCTTATATAAGGGTTATAATTTCCATGGCCTGGAAATGCAGCCATTTCTAAACGATCCTTAAATCATAATTTTAGCTGGAAACATGGATTGTAAATATTTTCCAATTCCCAGTTTCTCATGCATAAACTGGCTTAACCCACTATGGAAAAAACAATTTCTCTAAAGGCCCGTCATTCTCTTAGAAGCAGCATTAAAGTGTGAAAACTGTCAATTTTCATGGAAATCACAATGCCAGAGCAACACAAAAAGCTGCAGTATACAGAACACAGTCGTTGCCAAAAATCAAGCGTTTACTGATGCTAACAGAGTAGCTAAAGCCCAGACACAGGGGAACACTTGTTAAGGCACTGAATTGCAATTCAGGAGAAGTGAGGTACTTCCCTAACTCTGTCATAGGCCTCCTGGCTTCTTTTGGAGCTGGTCATGTAAATGTGTTCACACTTCTGCCTATATAAATAATATGCAGTCTTCTACATGTATTTCTTTAAGACAAATGAATATTGTTAGGAAGTCTTCATAAATGCTTGTGAGATAATTCAAGTCTGTGACAACAGAAGTCTTCATGAGGACAGATGATTAAGAATAAATACAAGTATTCAAGAGAACTCTCATTCCTTTGAAGGGAAAAAAAATTGCTTTCATTCTGGCCATAAGTATCCATTGGGATCCGAATTACTTGGCAAAAAGAAATGTACCACTTGTCCAGCAAGATTAAGACACACAAAGCAGCTATGTATTTACTGAACTGACTTCAACAAAAATATTTAGGAAATTGTTTTTCTTTAAGGGTCGTCATCTTCTCAAAGTGTACCCAGGAGATCACTTGAAACTGTAATTAACACCCCCTTCTCCAGTGCAGCCTCCTGAAACTCACTGTTACTGGTATAGCCAGCCCAGATGGGGTGGTAAGTAAAATCTGTCCTATCAAAATGTTCCTGCAGAACACTGAAATGATTCCATGAAGCATTTTGACATTTTGACCAAGATGTAAATTTAAAGGAGCAAAACCTGATTAAAAAAATGAATCTGAAATTACAAGGGAAAGAACATGAACAGCAGCTAAGACAGGTGACAGTAAAAAAGAGAAGGTTCATTTCATCTAACAGTAGCAGGAGCGGCATAAAATAGCAAGATGAAAAAAATATAAAAGATTCCAAAGGAACAAAATAATGAAGAGACAACTGGGAGATGGAAAAATCAAAACAAATCCTGAATATTCTAGACAGTACAGAAATGAAATATTTTATAACACCTTAATTCTCTACTCTGGCAGATTCTGAAAGAAAGAAAAAGGGAAAAAAAAAAGGAAAAATAAGATATGAGAAATAGGAGTTTGGACTTCAGAAAGAACAGCTGTCAGGACTGGATTGCATTGCATTTATCTCGCCATTTGGCTTACCCTTACAATTAGTATCCTTATCTTCAGCAATCCTGAGATATTAGTCATGACTGAAAATACAAATCTGTTACAGTATATTAGCTCAACAGTTACATTCATATGGAGGTGCCAAACACAGAAAAAATTACCCTGTTTCATTCTATGCAATAGCAAGAACAATTTTTCTGTCATTACTACCAGAGTTTTATTTAATGCGATGTATCTCCACTGACACAGAAAGAAATACTTTGGGCCCAGACTGAGAGGAAGACAGGGTTAATGTTGACTGTGGTGCCAGAAAAATGCATCACAGGGAAGCTCCCTATCTCAGGTGGACACATAAGTGCAATGAAGTGAATCGACTGAATTCTGCAGGAGTGGTCCAGATACAAATAGTGAAACAATGTGAAGGCAAATGCCAAAAGCACAAGTGTCAGTCAAGGCAGCAGTCTTGAAAGTTGCTACCATGCAGAGATAGAACAAGGGAGAATGGCTTTAAGCTAAAAGAAAGGAGGTTTAGATGAGATATTAGGAAGAAATTTTTTACCATGTGGTAAGACAGTAGAACAGGTTGCCCAGAGAAGCTGTGCATGTCTAATCCTTGTCAGTGTTCAAGGCCAAAGTGGATGGGACTTTGAGCAACCTGGTCTAGTGGAAGGTGTTCCTGCCTTTGGCAGGAGAGCTGGAATAAGATGATCTTTATGGTCCCTTTCAACCCAAACCACCACGATTTTACCACACTGCTACTCTACATTTCTAGTTGCAGTCACTGCCATTTGCCGTCAACTACTTTGTACATTATACAGAAATCTCATATAAATACAAAACATAGAAAACATATACAAATTGCTCAGTTTTGAATTCAAAACTTATTACATGTTGTTTTTTTTAGCCCTAAATTGTGCAGCACCTGGAGATGAGCTAGAGTATGATATAACTAGTGTTACATAGACTAAGAGATATTCTGTGCACAACAGTGCTCTCCAGGCTTTCCTAGACAAGAAAATAAAACCCTAGACACATTTTTTCTTTTTTTAAAGCTAGCTGTGCAGTTTCACAAAGTAACATGCTAAACTTATGTGTAGTAGTTATAAAATAGTAAGAAGAACTTTCAACAAGTTGAGATGTACAACTTGCTCTGTAACTGCGGGTTTTCTTTCCCTGGCTGGGCGTATAAACATTACTGATGTTTCACATCCATATCTGACTTCCAGGAATACTTCAATCCAGCAGGGAAGGCACTCTAAAGTGTGTGTGCTAAGATGTGCCTGTATTTTTTGGTGCCATAAGGCCCTGTGAGATAGCAAAGGAAGCTGAACCACAGAAAATAAAGGTCCTGCTTAAAGAAAGCACTCATATATCCAGTTGAATACAGAGGTTTTCCCCACATTTGCCATACTCCAGAGGAAGCTTTTTTGTGCTCAGACACAGGCATGAAGATGGATACATAAACTGCTGGCTTCTGTGGGAGATGGAGATGCCTTCAGTGGCCAGGGAAGATGCTCTGCTCTTTGCAGGGCTCCTAACAGAGCAGGACAGAATGGATCCTTGAGCTTGCAGTGCCATTTATAACCAGTGTATGTCTGTCATGACAAAATATGTCAAAAAAGAAACCAACTGAAACACCCAGAGAAGATTCTCTCTGTTCTCCCTAATGAAACAAGGGCAGATACTAACAGAAAGATACTAAAGAAGTGTTTTTGTCTTTTAGTATCCATTGCATAATCACAGAGTAAATTGTCATTTCTACTTTTTCTACTGGTTGTCTTAAATTCACTTTCATAAACCAAAATAAATATTCATTAAATAAAACATTATGTACTTGGTAAAGCTTGTAAAAAACTTATGTCTAGCAATCAGTAATAATGAAATTATTGGTTCTGAAATATGCAATTTTTTTTTGAAACTGAAAAATTGGAAAAAAACCTGCAACACCAGCACAAATTGCAGTTTTTCCTTTGCCATTTAAAACAACAACAACAAAAAACCCCAAAAACCAAAAACCCAACAGTGTCTTTCATTTAAATGTGTAATTCTCAAGGAACTGTGCCGTGGAACACACATAATCAATTTATCTGTGTAGGCACACAGCAGAGCTGCTCTACCCTGCTAAAAATTATACATTAAATTTGTTCACTGTTTAACAAGGGAGGGTCACAATGTTGCTGTTAATGATTTACATAGAGACAAAAACAGCTGCCTAAATTTTGTTAAAAATTTTGGAGCTGTAGTCATTTTAACCTCCGTCTCATAACTGCAAGCTGAGCCAATCAATAAGCCGGAATCGTGTATAGCATGTCTTCTGCTGTGAAAGGAAGGTATTTCTGTCACAATGGCCTTAACAGCCAGAGGTCCTCAGCCACACTCCACAGATGCAGTTCATGTCTGGATTCATATGGAAACCAAAAAGGGCAAAGCTGTGCTCTTGCTGCACTTTCCTGACCCCAACAGATTTCATCACTGAGTGAGTAAAATCTGATTAGGGATCAAACATCCACCAGTGTCCAATATGGATGATAGCAACTGAGGGAATTATGAACCATTCCATGAAGTAAGTCCCTTGCTAACAGCATAGACACATCCAGGCCGGAAAGGTCTGACTTGCATGAAAAGGCAACACAAAGTAATTCAAGGATGAAATGAGCTCAGATAAAATAGGCAGTCACCTCTTGGTGCACATGACAGTGTTGCCATCAGCTTCCACATGAGCAGATTAGCACCCACACACTTTGTTATACAATATCACAAGTGAATCTGCACCCTACCACTGGATTCATCTTGAGCCATGTCAGGAGCAATATGACTGAAGTTAATGCAGTTACTGTAACTTCTGTTCATGCATGTGAGTTCTGAATCGGGCTCTGGACAAGTTTACACAGATGAAGCTGGTTACAAAAGTATTCAGGAGTTTTATTCAGAAATGCCCCCAGGCCCCAGTGGTCCTCTCTGAGATGCATCAATGACATGTGTTCCCATTGCAAATTAAATTTTTTTAATGAATCTTTGGATACCCAGCAATCAAGACAAATTTTTAGCCAGCACTGCATCTGAATTACTCTTCAAAGCGCACATGTAAACTGGCACCATAGATCTCCTCTCCATCAGGATTTTAGAAAGCAGCTATACTGTTACAATAACTAAATGCAGAGATGGGAGGCACCTTACATCTACCACTCTTCCTGGAAGGTTAGCCTAAAAGGTCACGATCAAACAGGCTCAATTTCAGCTGGAATTAAGCATTTTATTTACAAAAAGAGAAGCAAGCTATGTCTTACTCTGCAAGTCAAAGAAACATGGCACACACTATTTCATTACCACAGCACTAGCAATGGCATCTTTTCTTCACTCACTGCTCCCTATACTACTTTGTGTGTACACTGCAAGCTTCCCTATTAAACACAAACTAAGGAAATGAAACGGAACAAAACTACTGTAGCCCACTAGCATGTACTTTAGAGCTATTTCCTACTTTTTTGAAAATAAATTTATGATATAAACATTAGAACTAAAAATAAAAAAGCTGCTGAAGCAATCACAGTCTCTTTCAGCCTGTACAGTGTGAAGTAGAGCAGTAAATTGCAGCGAGCAGACAGCACAGCTCTTCAAACTTGCCCAGCTTTTGCTCTGACAAAGGAGATCACTTAGGATCTCATCGTGCTGCTGCTCTCGTCTTTTAATTAACGGACTAATAAATTCCACTGCTGGCATATCTTCTACTCGTCTGTTCTCTTGAAAAATCCCAAACCCTCCTGCGGTCTGCACTCGGGCTGACCGCTACTTAGCAATAGTGCTGCGAGAGCGCTGCTTGTCACCAAAGGCAGGAGGCACTGGGAGTAGTCACCGCGGTCTCCCACCAACCTCGGACAATTTTGGGCACTTTTAATTCGCGGTTGGCAGTGCTCTTCCTTCCTCTGCCGCGGCCGTGCGGTGGGGCTGAGACCCACGTCTGGGACGGCTGAATAATCCTCTCAAAGGCTTTTGGCAGCTGCGTCCTAGCGCTGGGGCAGACGGGCGTGTGGCTGAGAACCTCTACGGCCGCGGGGGCTCCCCCGACCCTCCGCCGGACGGGTCCGCCCCGAGCCCCGCCGCGGCCCCGGCTCCCTCCCCGCCAGTGTCCCTTCCAGCCCCGGTGGCCCGGCTCGGGAGCTACAAGCAGCGGCTGCCTTTCGTCCCCTAGGGCCGCTCCGAACCACCCCGTGAGGGGAACAAGCCCCGAACCGAACCGACTCTCCGGTCTCGCAGCCGGAGGGGCAGCGCCGACAGCCGGCCCGGGGCGTACCTCCCGCGGGGCAAAGGAGAAACAGGCACTTTCTCCTGCTCCTGACCTTTTTGCGCCCGAGCTCACTGCCCTGCCGCCCCCTGCTCCCCGCCGTGCCCCCTACGTCCCAGGGCTGTGTTCCGAGCGGGCCGGCCGCCGACACCTGCGCGCCGCTCCGAGCTCTGCGGCCAGAGGGAAGCGAGACAGGCGGGACGGAGGGAAGGCACCGCGGCCCGCCGGCCGGCACAGCCGCTGTCGCCGTCCGGAGCCACTCCCGCCCGTGGAGAGGAGCGGCGGCCGGTCCGGCCCAGGTCCCGGCGGGAGCTTACCCGGTGGGGGGTTTGCTGGCACCGGGGCGCACGAGGGTCTCCATGGCCGGGCCCCCTTGCCACTTCTCAGAGGACGGGCCGGTGCAAGACGAGATCCCGACAGCGGCGAAGGTCGGAGGCGGGGGTACCGAGAGGGAGGGAAGAGAGGAAAGTTCAGGAGAGAGAGCCGCCCTCGCCCCCTCCCTCGCCCCCACCTTCCCTGCTCCCCGCCCCGCTGTCGGGCGGCACTGCCCGGGCCGCCGCCGCCCACGGCTGCCCGGCCCGGCCGCGGGTGCGGGCGGGGATGCGCTGCCGGGGCGGCCCCCGCCCGCCTTACCCGGCCGGCAGGGAAGCCACGCCGCGCCGCGGGCCCTGACACCCGGGCTGCCCGGCCAGACCGCAGCCGGGCACGGCGGGGCGAGCGTCAGGCGGCGGAGCTCCCGGCGCAGCACGGCTCGGCCGGCCGCTGCCCGAGCAGCGCGGGAGTGCGGGGGCGCTACGAGCCGGTTTCCATGAGACTGCCCGGCACAAACGCAAACACGGCGGTCGCCCCCGCGGGCACTGCCAGGGCGGCCGCCCACGCCACTGCGTGGGAGCGGAGCGGATGGGGTAACAGGCGGGGGAGGGGAGCGACAAACCGATAACCCCCCGCCAGCGCCAGCTCCCAGGACCCTCGTCTGTCTCTTTTGCCACGAACTTGGCAAACCCAATGCTTGTCAGGCGAGTGTGCCCGAGACTGAGCCCCGCGGGGAGCAGAGGCTTTTAGTCAGCCTCATACCCTGCCCAGCCCTGGCTCTACCACCTAAGGCCTTTTTCTCGTCACCTCTGTTCATACAGGGACATGTTTTTCTTCTCTCGGAGGCGGCACAAACCACTTTTAAAAATGGCAGTGGCTGTGGTCAGGGAGAGGGGCTGGAGGGCCGTGGTACGGCAAGGCAGGCTTCTTCTCGGGTTTTCCTCCTGCGGAATGAGCCCAGCGCGGAAAAGGCAGCCCCACTCCCCGGGCGGTGCGGGGCGCACAACGGCACAGTCTTCGTGGAAACGTGGGCATCGCGTTAAAATCTGTGTGTGTGTTGTTTCAGGAATATCCCTTCCTCGCGCCTTTTTCCCAGAATATCCACTGCTATTCCTGCGTGCAAAAGCAAAACCCGGCTGGAAGCGGGGAAGTCTGGCTGGCACTACTGTTTTGTGTGTGCTCAGCCCAGCGTGCCCGGCGTTGGGCAGCCTGGCTTCTCCAGGTATTTCAAGAGTTTCTCTGCTCCTCTCCATTTGTGTCATCTTGCTTTCCCGGCCACGGTGGGAGGTTGGCATAGACAGGTCAGACCAGCAGCCAACACTGGGACCAGGAGATAGGAACAAGCAGGCTGAGTGAAGTTACAGTCAGAGACTCGAAAGAGGAACTGAGCTGCTGCCTTACCTGGCTTTTTACCTGGCTGCCTTGGTGATAGTCGCACAGGTTCTGCTTAATGGTCACCCCTTCCCCAAACCCTTCCATCCCTTCAGTTTTGAGCTCATATTTCTGCATACTCTGCCCATCAGAAAGTGTCTTGCCCAGCTCAGTAACCACACAGAGTAGATGCAAACAGCTTCTCTGGTTCTAGAATGAGAGCTGCTTCCTCAGTAAGCAAGATTTGGAAAACAGGGGTCAGAAGCTGCAGGTAGCTGATGGCATTGCCACATGCAAGAAAAATCCATCCCAGGCAGATAGAAAATGCTTTGAAACATTAAGACATTGGATTAATTTACAAATAAGAGAGGAGTGAAAGACATGTTCATCTTTTCTGTACTACATGACTGGAAGTTCACTGTAAATGCCCACTTTTGTCTACCAAAAGACATTTTGCATTTTGCATTATGATCAAAATACCAGTTTCTATGTATTTACCCCAATGTATAACATAACACTTGTGCTATATAGTCATCCTTAACTTTATCTTCTCTCACTTTGGCAACCTCAAGTCTCCCCTTAATTCCCATCTCCTCGGCAGACATTTAAGAATGCTGGCTTCCATTCCCCTCTCTCCAAGCCCACATGTGCCGGTACCTATGGGAGACAGCTGCCTGTCCTAGCTATATGTAGAGAAACAAAACCACAAATTTGCAGAAGCAAAACATTGATCTCTAATTTCCCTGTTACCACGGGTAGAAGTTGACTGAGTCACCACAGTTTAGTAATTCCCCCGGTCATCTGAGCCACATGCCGCAGTAATGAGCCACATGCATGATCTTAATTTGCACCTTTATGAAAATAAATAGGCTAGGCTGCATGCCTTGTTTTGCATGTGGATTGGTTCAGTCACTGCACGCTGTCAGTTTCCATAGCTCCAGGAATGAATGGTCATCTATTAAATCACAGGAGCTTGATTTCACTGCTCTGTTCATCATCTGTTCAGTCATTTTTCATCTCCTGTTTTTATTCCTAAATCTTAATGAACTCTTCCCTATTCTAGAACAGTTGCTAAAGCTGCACAGCCACAAAAACCTCTGCAGAAACACCCAAATGTTTCCCCAACTGCATCATTAGCAAACTACACCAAAAGAACTTCCCTTGCCTCAGCTGTAGCTTCTAACATTTTATACCTGAGCAGGGGTGTAAAGTACAAAACATCAAATTAGTATTTGCTTTTTATGTTCCCTTCTTTTTGTACAGCATATCAAAAGAGTGAAAGCCTATTAATTATCCAACTCATGATCTTGCATCTCCAGAGCACCAGTGGGGCCAAGTGTCCATGTCCCCCATTCTTTAGTCACATGTATCTGATGGAAAAGCTGAGTGAAATGTGAGGAGTACGCTGTGTGATGCAACATGGAAATCTGTTTTTCTCTAGGCTGCTGGGCACTGTGTGTCCCTCTTAAAAAGGGCAAAGGGGGTATTTCTAGTGTGCATTGTAATCCCCACAATCGGGGTGCTGTGCTCCTTTGTTTAGGCAAATGGCATTAGTTTGGAGATGGGCTATATGAATATTTGCCAATGGCATAAAATTGTGAGATTGGCATGTTCAGCTCTCCCAGTTTGTTTAACCCCTTCCTGTTTTTAGAGCTTCCTCTCTGTTTCAGTAGGCCTCTTCAATATATTTTCTAAGTAAATCAATTCACTTGGATGAAATAAAAACAAAAATCAAGTATTCACCAGTGCAATTTCACATTTATGCCTTTGTAGAGTTTTCAAAATCTTATTCCTATTTTTCTTCAGCTTCACTGCCAGTAGTATTACTGAATCAACCCTTTGGCTACATTTTTCTTCTACTAAAACTGGCCTGCAATATTTCAGGAATTTGAGTTTGTAGTATAAACGTAACTGAACACGTAAGGAATCTAGTAAGACAAGTCTAATACCAAAGAATTTGTTTATATAGCAAAAAGAGCTTAAAATTAGATCAGCATTAGCTAGTATGCACCAGTTAACCAAGCCTTTTCTCAAGTCCAACACATAATCTCTTTTTATTATTTAGCTGTTTGAGGACCATCATAGAATTGGAAAACAGGACTGAGCCTAATAACGAAAGCAAAAAATAACAACTCCAAATTTATAGCAGGAAGAAACTGCAAATAGAAGTTAGTTATTGTGGTTAGGTTCAGTTAATAGCAAACTTTTTAACCACATAAGTCTTTTTCCCATTTTAAGCAATCTAGAAGTTGTAATTTAAGCATTAGTCCCTGTAAGAGAGTTGACTTACTGTACAATTGTAAAATTCCTGGCTATGTAATTATAGCAATTGGAGTTGTGTAGCCTCAAGCTCACAAAACTCTTTTATTTTGCTATCCATAGTGAGAAGGAAAAAAGAGACAGGAATTTACATTTTCAGGGCTTGCTAGGTCTTTTCCTTAAGTCCCAGAGTGCCCATTCTTCAGAAATTGTTTTAGGAGTTGGCCCTGCATGTCCTGTTGTTTTTGTTAGGAACCTGAAATAGCTGAGAGCAAATTATATGCATTTTAGAGGAATGAGTCAAAATAACAAACAAAAACATTTACTAGTTTTGAACAAATATTGTGTCATTGGTCCATAACAGCCTAACACATTATCAAATACCACTGAAGAGGCTGAATTTGCTTCAGAAAGGCACCGTGGCTTGATAAATGAAGCACTCAAGGGGGAAGAAGAAACAAGGGTGCTTGGATCTGCCCTGAATCACATAGCAAATTGACAAAAAGTTTCTGCTTCATCTTTTGTTCTTCTCACTTGTCTTGTGTGGTGCTGAGAAGCCTCCTTTGAGACTCAGAGACAAACTGCACTTGCATGGCATCTGCAAGAGGGCAAAGACAGTTCATGCCCTGGACAACCTCAGAGTTTTGGAACAGCAATTTTGGTTTTCTTCATCTTTTAGAAACTTATGTGTAAAATGTTTGTGATGTCAATTGAGGATCACAGAGATACTAATCATATGAAAACATGACAAGCCATCTGAAAGAGCACATGGATATAGACACAAATAAGGGGTTTTGTAGCTTTTGCTGAGGTAGTTTATGCCATTTCTGAATTATTGGGCAATTGTCTTCTGTGTTTGTAGAAATACTGAAGCTTGTCCTTTGTCTTGCCGTCTCTCAACCGATTCTGTTTTGAAAGACAGATCCCTTCAGAGATTTTTTTCCTTTAATCTCCCAAAACTTACTGAAGTCAGTGAAGAGTTTAGTGGGTTTTTGGCATTAAGACCTAGAAAAAGGTATCCTGACTGTGGTGAAGAAAACTAGAGGCTCTTGCCCACTCCCTGGATGAAAAAAGCTGCTGAAGAAACCCCTGCTTGACCATTCACTCGTGATTTAGAACTGTGGTGTGATCTGGAAAGTGGAAAGAGGGATGAAGCAGCACTGGAGACAAGAGGGTGTGTGATGCAGTCCTGGCCCAGCACCAACAATCAGGAGCCGCAGGGCAGATTGAGCACCATCATGCCATGTAAAAATACTCTGGAAAGGGAGGGTCCTTTTGCCTAAGAGAGTATTTCAGAAGACATATGGACAGCAGGAACATGATGTACATTAAAGGAGATGGGGAAATGGTTTAAACCCATGATGTAAACTGAGCAAGTGAAATTTCTGTGAACAGTGCATTAAAGGACATCAAACAGCCATCACGACATAAAAACTGGGTTATTCTAAATGTGGCTCAAAGTGGACACAGCAGACAACCACATAACCCGGACTGAAGCTGATCTCTAGCTGATCACTGACACAGTCTTCAGTGTAAGAACCATAGAACTTTGGGGATTTTGTTTTAAAGATCTGGTATTGATTTCATGCTTATTCTTCCATTTATTCTTTTTTTCCCCCAACATTTGGTTTCCATACCATTTTGTTCTGTATGTTTTAGGCAAGTAGCCTTCAATTTCCTCTCTTTTCTACTATTCCTCTCATGTTAACTTTTTTTCAACATTTGAAATCTGAGGCCTAGTCTACAAATGAACTGACATTAATGAAAGTATATTTACTGGGACAGACCCCGTGGGCCAAAGCTCATGTTCTTGGGCCCAGCTGGGGTGAGAACCTTCCTAGGCAACATGATAATAGAAGATGCTTCCTAAAATTTATAGTTGCATGACCCATACTCATCTGTACAGTGAGAACATACTTCTCCAAACAGTGTCAGAGAAGGCAATAGTACTATCCAGAGAAAATCCAAAATCAATTTTCAACACCATGTCATATTGTATGACTGAAAAAACCTTTGGGAAATCTTGCCTACCTCATAAAACAAACTTGCATCAAAACACTATCTAATTTATGTATAGTTATCTTCACTGTACTGAGCTGGGTAATCCTGTTTGTCCTGCTGGTCAGAATGACCTACCTACAGCCATTCCTCTCTGGGAGATTTTTTGCTCTTTGTTTGCCATGCCATAGAGTCTGAAGTTGTGAAAGCAGCATTTCAGAGATGCAACTCACTGCCTCACAGATGCTTGTGCCACGGAAATTAACCTCATCTTTACCTCTTCCTGTAATACAAGTAATTTGTACTCTTAGAATTACCCTCTCATTCAGAATTTTTGTGAAATCTAAGTAAAGGTCTTGGGCCACCCAGCCCAGAAGAACTATCAGAAAGGGAAACTTTACAAGCCTCCTGCATAAATAACTTTCCACAAATCTGAAACAATTCATTTGGAAGTGGTATGAAGTTGTAGCACATCATTGACTGATGCTTTTCCAGTTAGTGGGGTACACACAGGCCAGGCTTTTGTAGGGTCAGGCAGGATTGAGAAGAAGACTGCAGAAGAGAAACTCTGTGCATGGTCTAGTGACACAATAAAACAGAAAACTCCTCTCTATAAGCTGTGGATGTGGCACATTTGCAATGTTTCCTGTGCAGCACACTGCATACACAACATCATGTGTTCTCCACTGCAAGCAGCCCACACGCCTCCCATGCATCACACCCAGCTCTCCAGCCAGCAGCATGGCTGGAGCTGGGAATGATGGCAGTGAGGAGCGCCTGCTGCCTTTGAAACCCTGACTGGGGCTTCAGCTGCTGACTCCGGGAGGCATTCTTGGAGTAAGTTAGTCCCAAATGCCCTTAGAAGACAGCTCTCATGAACCATGTCCGTAGTGAATACTCAGTACCAGGGTTTCTAGTTCAAGAAGGCAATTATCATTTTGATATTAAAAAATATAGTCATGCTATAATCAGAAGAGTTATATACACTCACAGTCCTCTTTATAAATATTTAACACTGTATGGGAGAGGCTTTATTAACATTGTTCACAACTATCTTTTAGCTCACAGACTGGGTTAAATTTCTATTAAATATTTTTTTGCAGGAAAATAAGTCACTGAAATTTAGACATTTTCCATGGTTAGGAGGTGGTGATATCTCAAGGTTTCATTTTCAAGTTTCAGAATGGATAAATTGCAACCTAGATTTTATAGAGTTTCATAGTTACATACATAATTCTCATGTCACATTTGCATCCTCTGATGCACCTTTCAGTTAATCCTGATTGATAGCAACATAAACGAAAAAAGGTTTTGGTTCTGTGCTTAATTCACAGCTAATGCACTACAGAAAAAGACAAATACATACATAGGTATGCAAAGTTACAAAAGTAGCAGCCTTGGTGCTACTACTGTTTCTACTGAGTTACCTCATTTGTGATTGCCTTAGTTTAACGATTCAAAGCACACAAAGGTTTAAAAAGAAAGATCACTAATATTATATCACCATATTCTTTAATTCTTTAGGAAAAAAAGACCTTTGACCTATCATATAATCTCTACAATTCTCCATAAAATTGAGCAGAACTTGAATAGCTGCAGCCTGTTAAATTACTACATGCACTCCCAAAGGCCTACCTTTTACTCATTCCTACCCCAAATACAGACCTCATGAACCTGCTGAAATCACTAAATTGTATTAATATGAGACTCATAGCCTTGAAGGAATGATGCACCTTAACAGATGCTATTGTCAGGAAAGCATCTGAAGAGGGCAGATGAACTCTGACACACAAAAAGCCTTATTCAGACTTAGGTTACAAGCACAAGGGGGTAAATGAAAAAATAACTTACCTCCTTACCTTGAGGAATTCACTTTGAGCTTATTTAGATTGACATCATGTACAATACAATTTTTCTAGTCACCATCATGTCATGATATGATCAATGGTTCAAAGGGTGACTTTTCCATCCCCTGACCCTCTGAGGCCAGCAAAGGCTTCCTAATTCTCCCGTAGTAGATTTAGTAAACTTTACACCTTAATACCAATATGTGACAAAATAATAATACTTTTCTTTTTTGCTAACATACCTTGAGATCAATCCTGCTGCTTATATCTTTTTCCAGAAGATTTGGGTTAGCTGGGTATGGATAAAGAATAGAAAGGGGTGACTTCCAAAGATGTCTGGTGGTACAAATCCAGGAGATCTTGGTCTGAGATGAAGTACAGAGTTGTTTCACCACGGTGACACTGAACTGATGTGGTTACGCAGTGACAAGACAGGGCAGAGCTTCTCTTTTTATGAAGGGTTGCAGTCACCTTCCTCACCCTGCTCCTATGAGCAATACACAGAATTAGAAACCAGAAAAACTGTCCTTGAATTATCAAAGAAGGGATTGGAGAGTCAAAGAGGGGTGGAGGAAGTATGGATTATCTGAACAAAATTATCGTCATGATCCAAAGCCAACTGATATTGAGAGGTTTTCTACTGATTCCAATTGCATTTACCAAATCTTTCATGTCACTTGCAAACACAGGCAAGTAATGACTGTTCTACAGAGCTTTTTTTTGTTTCCCTCTTTCTTTTGAATGGGAAGTTAATCATGTTGTAATTCTACCTCTGACCAGTTATACTGGTGCTCTGTGAATCTTCCTAAGAGTCTGCTGTTTACTGTCCCCTAAAAGACAACATGAAGGTAAAAAGTCTGCCACGTTCTTTAAACACCCTTTAAACACCCTGTACCTGACATGGCGTGGTTTATGAACCTTTGGAACCTTTTTATTTCTCTGTCTTCTCTTGGCTTGGCAGCTCTCCTCACACTGCAGTCTCAGTCTAGGGGTGCAGTATAAATTATTACATAATTAAAATGAAACTACACACTATTTTTTTCAGGTGAGTCATCTGCAGGTATCCAGAAAATGTACAGCATGAGAATTACCTCAGATTTAAGGCATTAAGAATACAAAAGTAGCTCATTAGATGTCCTTAGGAGAAGTAAATGTAGAGCAACTCTAACCTAAAAATAGAGAGAATACTTTCTTGATGTTCACAGTTGCAAACTAGGAAAATTTCAAGACTTCCTGTGAATTTGCTACTCAGGGTGGTGCACTAGTATGTGGCTTCAGGGACCGCCCAGAAAACAAACTGTGATGACAAGATCTGTGCTTGGTTCCTCCTCTGCCCGCATGGCAAGAGCTCTGCTGGCAGCAGCTGGTGTTTGGATCAGCACTTGCTTGCTGCCCAGCCTGTTGGCACAGTTTACCTTTCCAGCAGAGTGGGCGGAAAGCCAGAGCCCCACCTTTTCTCCACCTTCTCCTCACTCAGCAGAGGTGGATGACAAGGGAGGAAAACAACAACCCCACAGAGACTCATCTTTCCTCTATCACAGAAAGGCTTTAGTGGCTGCGAAAGGTCTAGGATAAAGACCACAAACTCTTCAATAAATAGGCACATATCCATAAAGATTTGAAGGAATAGTTTGGTTTTATACTTACACTGGCAAGCTAAGGATATTTGAGGTCAACTGAGAATGAAACTCCAGGATTCAGAACCCTACATGGAGTGTTTTTTCAACAGAAACAGAATCTAGCAGCTGAGCCAACAAAACAGATAGGAACTCATTTCTAGTTTAATTTTTACTGTAGAAGCTCAAAATTAAATCAGTGGTTCCACAGTGGTCCAAGAGTATGATCAGAAAACATGCTGTGGAAAGCTTGGAGAAGGTAATTTTAATGAGCATGATTTCTTCAACAGTCTTGTGACAATCTGTTACAAGAAAATGACCAATGAAAGACTTAATGACATTTCAGTATTGGATTAAAACTTGGAAAAGGCTAATGATTAAGAAAGGGGAGAGAGCAATGAGCAGGAAAACAAACCCAAAACAAACCACCAAAAATTCCCCAAAGTCTTATTGCAAAATACCACTTTTAAATGTTTGTATCCAGCACCTCTCCATTGGAAGGCCTTTGTCCCTGCTCCCCGGGGACTTGAGGCTGATAGTCCCAATATGCATCTCTTGGAGGAGGGGTCAACTCCTTTCCTAAGATGGCAAAATAGGGTGTTACTACCTCCTGGAAAAGAGAACAGCATGGCTTTATTTTAATCTTGATATCTGCTTTTGTAAGCCCTCTATGCTCTAAGCAAAGCCGAACAGCTTTCACTTTTTTCTTAAAATGGGAATAAAATGCGTGGGCATGAAGGGGGTGCTCTTAGGAGGTGGATGATGAAATATCCTGCTAACATCATCATAAAAGCAAAGCTGTAGCAGGAAGCTGAAAGGACACCCTGGGTAGATTTGTTATCAGAGCTTCCAGTTTTGATGAGAGAGAGGTACAAAAATAAGACAAAGGATTTTGAGTTTCTGAGCTCATGGCTGCTCTGAAGAGCTGAGGAGGTCAGGTTGAACCCACTGTCAGTGGGACAATGATTTCAGCCACTTGTGAAAGACTTGTATTTTTGTCTCTTGTATTCCCAGGTATTCTATGTTTAAAAAAGAAAAATAAAATAAAAAAAGAAAGGAAAGGAAAGACACTTCGGCAGCAGAATGATCTTTAACTCAGTACCTTTGAGACCTAAAACCTTATGGCTTGCCCCAAATATGTAAGAACAACCTTCCCCCTAGACACCTCTGTACCTCACCAGAGAAGACTCTTTTTCTCTCTGGAGGGGTGTAAGGGAAGTAAATAGAACACCTGAGCAGATGTGCTCTAAACATTTATTTTGTACATTGTGTTACTACTCTTGAGAGGTACTGCTAAGAAATGGAGTTTAGAAACTGGGGAAAATTTGCAGATATAACAATGATATTTATAGCCTTCAAATTTATTTGAAGCTTTGTGAAATGTATCTGAGCAAATGGCTGTCCCAGCCTAAGACAGCAACTAATATTGTGCTTTGAGTGGAAGGTTAGTGGTCATGCTTAGACAGCTTGGGCAGGGGGTTCACAAGACTGCATGCTGTAGTCTGTATATGCATATAAGGGAGAAAAAAACCCTTTTCCCTGCCTCTTAGAAGATTCATGTCCAGCTCCTCATTCAGTTCAGTTCAGTTCAGCCAGCTGTCTGTGGGTAGCTTTGAGCATTAAAGCACTGAAGTCCAGCAGCCGCAGGAGTCACACAGGCGACTGTGCCAGGTTGGGAGCAGCCAGACAAGAGCAAAGGGCTCTTGGCAGAGCTGCCATGGCCCATGAATGAAAATGGATCAGCCAGAGGTACAGCCATCAGGGAACCAAGCAGCCACCAGAGCATTGCTTCGCACGGCAGTTTATGGCCCAAAAAATCTTAGCTTTCACTTACTTTCGCTTATATGAAAGGAAAAATTCTACCCTGGAAATTACTTTAGAGAAAAAAAGACTATGAACTGTAATAGTTAAAGAATAACTGTAACAGTCACTATCACTGTTTATCTACCTGGTCAGATTTTTGTTCTCTCTTACCAAAAAAAAAAACCAAAACCCAAAGAAATCTTCCTGAACTGTTTGATTCATGTTTGCCTCTTACATATGCCTCTGCTTATTGAATACTAGAGTTTAGCCTAATTTTTCCAGTTGTCCAGGTGTGGCCTCAAGTCACCACATTTGGAGCAACTCCTTTCAGTTGGAACCCAGACCTTGTTGCTGCCAGTCACGTCCTGGCAGGAGGGTTACTTTGGAACAACAGCAGCAGTGTTTCAATGAAATGACTAAACTTTTCTTTTACCAGAGAATCCCTGCTACCACTGGTATGTAGGATGGAGGATGTGAAGTCTGAGGATATACTAAGGCAGTGTAGTCTATCTCATTAGTTTGAAAATGAAGCAAACAAAGAGATTCTAGCAAGAAAAAAGGACAGTGTATTAAAATAACTAAATACCACCCCAGACTCAACAGATTCCTTGTCTCTGAGCAATTATGAATAAAGCTGGGTACTCGGGACGAAACTTAATTTAGACTACAGTTTCACAGGCACTTCAAGCTAATCTAAATTGGCACAGATTATGAAAGGAGGAATCTTGCCTGCCTGTCTGTCTCTGGCAAAGCTATTCCCTTTTCCACCTCTTCCCACCCCTTCACACACAGAGCAGCTTTATTTGTCTCTGTGGCATGGAGTGGGGAAAGCAGCTTGCTCAGAAAGACAACCCTGCTGCTACCAAACACACTTTCAGCCTCCCCATGCCCCCATCCAAGTTACAGCCATCCTGACTACAACTGAGAAACACTCCATGAATGACAGGGAAAGCGTTTGCTAAGCCAGATAGGTTTCCTGGTTTGGGGTGGAGTGGGAGGATGGTGCAGTCACGTTTCAAGCTGCGATGACAGTACAGTGACATACCTTGAGTACTGTGAAACAGGGCAGTAGTCAAGATACCTGAACTTGAAATTCCTAGACCAGGCACTGATTCCAGCACTTGCTACTTTAACACTGTTTTGTAGTATTGCTGTAACATATTAACTTCTAGAGGTCACAGCCCATCAGCTCTGATATGCTGGTGACTTGTCCAAGTAAATATAGGTATGCAAAATGCTGTTTATTCTAGCAATGGAGGAAAAAAGGCTCTTTTTCCATATATGTTGTTTTTAAATTGTTTGTTCCATTTAGACAACAAGACTCTTCTATCCCTATTTGTCTTTGAATACTGTAATGAGAAGTTAGCATCAATTAATGCTTTGGAGTTGTTAATTCTATGTCAGTGAGCCCAACCTGAACACAGCAAACGTAGCCACACTACGTGCTTCCATGTGTACACCTAATTCTACTTTTCCTGAAGTGCAACCTTGATGCCACAGCTGAACATCTATGCTTGTTAAAAGGTAATTGCACAAGAAAAAATACACCTCAAATGCATCAGCCTTATTTGTAATTCTTAAAAACAAATTCCAAATAGGGAAGCAGTGAACAAAAGGTCCCATGGGATAACTTCTGAGGTCAAGTGCTCATTTTGCAGGAAGCTGGCTTTTTCCTTCATTAGAGGAGTTGAACAACTGTGAGTCAGTTGCTCAGGTGCAAACGTTTTTGAGATCTGCTCTTCACCGGCAGATATGCCAAGGGTTCTCATATAAACAAGCACTGTTTACAGACACCTTCTCAGCAGTGGCACTGTAGTGTTAAACATTAATTCCTGTGCGTATGTTGTGCAACACTTACACATGCTCTTTGGCTCTGTTAGCAATTTGAAAGGACACTTTCAGTAATTTAGGAGCAAAGCATAGGTTTGGGAGAGTTTCCTACACAAAATATAGGAACAAATACCTTAATGAGTAAGCCATTTTTATTGGTTTTTTTATTTATTTGGTAAAAGAGCCCTGAGGTTTTTTTTACAGACAGTCAATTTAAAAGGAGAGCAAAAAAGACCTTGACAGTTGGCCCCACCTGGTTTATTTGCATTCTGAGAGTGGAATAGAACAGGCACACAAGTGGTAAAAGTGAGTTGGTAAAAAAAGTTGGGGAAATAATGTCAAGATTTGGAATAATTTTTGGGGACATAAACAAGTAAGTGCACTATTTTCATTGAAAGGTTACTATTGGTAGTGATAGTGGTGAGATGTCTCCACTTCACCTGTTGGTGGAGGAGAAAAAGGAAAATTCTGCAGAGAGACCACAATACCCCTGTTTGTCAGGGAGTCCTGCAGCAATAGTCACAGTTTCACAGGGCTTTCTCTGTTTCTTAGAGGATAAGGAAGTGAATTAGAAACTCCAAAAGGGACTCAAGAACAAAAAAAGAGGATTTACCTGCTTGTCAGCAGGCAATTCTTCCTGGCTTACAGTGACAGCTTGGGAGAGATGGTTGAACAAATGCACCTCACTGTACACAACATACACAGTTTTTGGATGGAGTCTTTTCGGGGTGGGGGTCATTTTGCAGTTTGATCAACTATGTTACTTTAGAGTGTTTTCATAGAATCATAAATTAGTTTTGATTGAAAGTGACCTTTAAAGTTTGTCTGATCCAGCCTACCTGCAATAAGCAGGCACACTTAAACTAGACCAGGTTGCACAGAGCCCCATCCATCCTGGCCTTGAATGTTTCCAGGGATGGGCATCTTGTCCCAGTGTTTCACTGCTGTCATTATAAAACCCATTAGCTGTGAAGTGAGCCCACCACTCTGTCAATAGAGCACAACATCCTCTAGCAGCTGCAAGAACTTACTGCTTGCTATTTTATGGTGTGTTCTGCTCTTTGCTTAATTGAGGTTGTAACCCCTAAGAAAAACTTTAGCTCTCTTTGGCTATTTGTCAGTATGATCCTGGGTTGCTCTTTTCCCTTTCTAGAGGCTTTCAGGGAAAGTAGAGTTATCTTTTAGGAAGTATTACACCTGGTATCATTACCTCTTGGTGAAAGATTTAATTTTTAATTTCTTGGGAAAATGGGGATACATTCAGATCTTGTCTGTGGGAAAACAAGACAGTGACCATGAGAAAGCACACATACACACAGATTGCATATGAGAACATGTGTTAAAGCTCCCATGTAAGGAGATTCAAACTGACCCTAGTAGGCAGAGGTATCTGGAATATGCAGTTGGAGTATCTCATTTGGTGAAGGACAGCACACAGAGTGGGGAGTTCAGCATGTGTCCTGGAGTCAGAGCTGATCTGTATTTTTAGACTCTAAATCAGAGTGTGCCTGTACAATGGTGTCATTTCAGTATCCAATTAAGAGCCTGATTTCTCACTGGGGACATTTTTCAAAATGCCCATGGTAAGGATAAATCACCTACCTACATCTAAAGTCAGGAAGAATTCCTTTGAGAGTCACAGTGACTCAGGAACAGCCAAGCTCTGCCAAACTGGAACAAGTTCAAAGCGAGCACCGCCTATGATCAATTCATTACATAAATCTCAGATAAGGGAGTGGCAAGAAACTTTCCTGCCACCAACCATGAAAACAGTTAAGGGGAAACAAGCCACCCACCACCTGGATTTTAACAATCTACTCAATCTCGGTAGTGTAAGGGGCCCAATGAGTCTGGTAGTAAATGCAGGAGAAATCAGAACCAGGGTAAGCTGCTGTTCTGAGCTATAATGCCATTTTTTCTAATATCTCCAGGCACAGACAGCAGCTGCACTTAAGCAGATAGCCTTAAGAAATAGCTTCTTGACACAAGAAAGCAGGAGAAAAGTCATTTTATTTCCTCACATTCTTCTTGCAGGCACTGTTGCTCAAGGTACAAAATTCCTATGAAATATAACAATAAAAGCAACCCTGTGTAGCGAGGGCCTCAAGAAGTAAAAAAAAACCCCAAAACTGGATCTTCAAGCAAGTCCTACACAGGCTTCCATGAACCAATGACTTTCTTCAGGCATCAAAATACTGGGCACACATGGAGAATCCTGCTGCCTCAGGGCTAGTAGAGCCTCAGGTCTCAGCAGAAAATAAGTGCAAAACAAAATTTGAAGCTGTGTCTCATACTAAATCTGGTATAAGTCAGTACTTGGTCATGTGTACATAATAATGTAAATGACCAGGACCTGCACACAGTTACTTTGCATGCTGTGCAAGAAAAAAACATAAAATCCATGTGGAAGAAGAAAAGAACTTCTGACCATGGTTTAAGCACAAGTCTTGGAACATTTCAGCATGTCCTGGAGAATGCCTGGTTGGAGTAATTAGCAGAAAGCATTTATTTGTTCAAATAAGTTCACTTTTGACAAGCTTTTACAGACCACATGCCAAAAGGCTCTAAAAATTTTGATTGTGGTCTCATGATTGTGGCTGTTGAAAAATTTTTTTCAACAGCCACAATCATGAGAAAAAAATAAGGTAACACCTGTCCTGGTCATTGTGTGAAGGGAATAAAAAGTTAAAAAAAATTATAAAAATGCCTAAGCAGGTATCTTCATAAGACACTTATGCCTCTGCTGTTGAGCCACCAAAACTTCATGAGAATTAAGTGGGAACTTCTGGGACACATCCAGAATAAAGCTATAGAAAGCCAATGAAAGGCAATTTGACAATATCCCCAAAATCTTAAACCTTCCAGAGAAAAATTTTAACTTCTTTTAGGAATTCATAGAAGAGGTTGGATGGGAGCCATTTCTCCCTCCAAGATGGTAATTTTTCATGGCAAGAACAATTAAGTACATTTTGCTCCATTTTCTCTAGGGACTGGGTTGTTGCAGAAAGCAACACACCCAGCTCTGGGCAGGAGAGCTCTCCAGGACAAAGGCTGTGCCCTGGAGCTTCCCATAAGGCAACACCACATGAAATCCAGGGCTGTCCTGTTTGGCAAATCAGTAAAAGGAGAATCAGAACTGTTAGAACTTTTTGAGTAAAACTTAACTCTTATAGGTATCTCTTCTCTGATAGGAAAACACCTTTTATTACTTGAATTAAAGTCTTTTTCTCACATGTCTCACAAGATGAATGTTTTGCTGAACCACATAAGAAATTCCACCCTAAGGCAGACCCACTTGCACAGGGAACATCCAGTTTCATTCAGTGTCAGCACAGGAAAAATATACTGAACTCATCTAGAGGGAAAAGAAAGCTTGTGTGTAAACAGAACCTGAATAGGATCTTCCTAAAGAGTTTGGCTGACAAATCTGAATAACCAACAAAATGTTTCCTCATAGACAAAATGTATTCTTTGTGTGGGAAATGATCCAACAATTTCCCATATTACCATGGTAATTTTTCATCATCCATATTAACATGTCTTTGCAATCCCTTATCATCATCACATCAAGGGTCAGAAGTGGCACTTAAATTGCAAAACATATTATATCTTTCCCATAAATCTCTGTTAGGTACAAAATACTTTAAAAACCAAAACCATGGTTCCTCTCCACAGTATAAGTTAGACTAGAAGACTGTAGGAATCTCACATGCCCTAGAAATAATTAATCTGGCAATGTCTTTATTCTGTCTTTGCAATTCCTTCACAGCCAGGTTCAGACCAGGACAACAGACAGGGCTTAGCCTGACATAGAAGAATACTCCATTTAAATGCTCTAAGTCAGATCAACAACAACCTAAAAATCCAAGCAAACAAAAAAACCTCCAAACATACTAAAAACCAACCAATGAACCAAACAAACCCCTCAAACTCCACCATTTTTTCAGAACAGCCAGATTAGCTGCAACTAAAAATCCACCTATGGTGAGCATCTGGAAAAGTAAGATCAGAATGAAAGGTAAAAAGATAATTTCAGGTGCCTGAATAAGTTTTCAGCTAGACAATGTTTCATTTGTTTTTAATTTAAGTTTACAGTCTTTATAACTGCATGATTTTTCTTAAAGTGAAAGAATAAGAAGAGAGGAGGAAATTTAGCAGCACCATAATTAACTACTTAGGGCAAATCCTCCCATCAGATTCATGAGACAGATTTCAGATAAGCAGCTCAAATGAAGGATTATCTTGCGAGCAATGCGGAAATGTTGATCAGCTTGATATTTCCATTCTGCAGACAAGAGTTCGTGCTGCTGCTCACTATTTTCTGCAAGGAGGTAAATCTCCACAAAGGTGGCAAGTCTGATCCAAAGGGGATTTTGTTTTTAAAACCCCTGCACATGACCATCGTGTACTTGTCTGTATTCAGGCAGAAATGAGATCTGAATTTAGATGCTGCTCAGCTGCCCCCTTTGAGAAGGGCTACCAGGCAGATGGATGCCCTGATGGTATGATGAATGGGTTGGAGAGCATTGCATATGTGTTAGTACGGTGTCTTTACACAAACACTAGCACTTGAGAGCATCACAGAATATTCAAGCAGCCTGAAAATATTAAGTTCAATTAAAAATATAATCTCCTGTGACTGATAACATTCTCAGCATATGTTTTGTGGCATTTAAAGATAAATGGAACCAATTTAGCCAGGAGATTTAAATTTCAAGGAAAAATGTCCTGTCAATCACCAGGAGTATTCTGAAAAAAAACCCCACAAAATTTAAACTGGAGTCTTGTCATAATAGTCTCGCATACACCAGTCTTGTCTGGTATCTGGGCAACCAATGCAACTGAAAAAGTGAGATGCTTGCCTTTTACTATGCACTTTGCAGTCCTTTTGCCTCATTCAAAAGCTGCTGAGATGGCTAGAACAAATTCCTTACTTCAGTTTCCGGATCTAAAAGCTGTTTGCTTGATGGGGATCAAGGGTATCTATCTCTTCATTCTCTGCATAGTAGAAAAATACACACACACACTTCAGTAAGTTATGCTTTGAGCAAGAAAGAGAAGACCAGAAACAAAAAGGGGGAAAAAAGCAAAATAATACAAAATATTTAGTATTGCTGTACTCACAGAAGTAGTACCAATCTCTAAGGTTTTGTTACTTGAATATGGACTGTATATTTGACAGAGCATATATGAGATATTTTATGTGTCCAGTGGGTATATTTTCATTTCCATTGTTTGACTTATGCGAACAGATTACATGTTTTACCCCCTGGCAAAATAAAACATTGTCCACTATGAGAAAATAAAAGGTGCTATGGCCATTCCACATGATTTCCCCTTGTCTTAGGTTTACACAAGATAAGTAGCTTTCCTGGATGATTGGAATCAGAATTCTTCAGAGAGTCAGTTGTTAATTTAAAGTATATTAAAATGCATTTCTTTACATTTTCTAGTAAGTGGAGTGAATCTGTTAAAACATTAAAAATATCTGTTTGAAACTTGGAACTTAGCCCTCTCCCATCCTTATTCAGATAATATCCCACCCCAAAACCCCCCCAAACAAAAATAATTTTTGTGGAATGCATGCCTAAACAGATAAGCCTCACAGTAACATTTCCAACAAATACTCACGAGACTTAGGTATCAAATTCCCATCAACTGAAAAAAATCCCCCTTTCTTTCCAAGAGCATTGAGATAACATCATGTGCAGACATCACATCACACTCTGCTCATGTCTGTGTGTTTAGCTCTGAAGTACTTATATTCCTAAAATTATTCATCCCTGTGTTCCCAGGCGTGTTAGCTGAATCCAAGAGTTACGCTCTCTTGGCACCTGCCTTTTCTCCTTCAATTTTTCTCTGCCTAGGCAAACCCTTGAGTCTGAACTCAAGAACATCAGTGGGGCACTGCCCTACTCAGTAGAGAGGCTGCCCATACTGTCAGGACAGAATCACTTCAAGCTTTATAACTCAAAGCCAGCACTATCATCTCTGTGCAGGCAGCTGCTGCCTGTTAAGGAGAAGCAGCTTCTTGTGCTCATAGATAATAAAACAGCTGTCTTTTTTCTTCCAGTGGGGAAACCCATACTGGGGAAAACAGCCAAATAACATAAAAAATCCAGTAGGCTCTCTGTAATATGCTCACAGAAATAATGGTCACTTGTATGCCTCTGGGCATATGACCACTTACTGAACATACATGTACAGGTAAACTGTTGCTCAGCTCTCAGAGACAACAGTGGGATCATTTGCATTATCACCATAAACCTCATTTTCAGTCATTAATTAAGAGATTCACAGAATGGTTTGGGTTGGAAAGGGCCTAAAAGATCTATAGTCCAACCCCTCTGCCATGGGCAGGGGCACTTTCCACTAGACCAGCTTACTGAAAGTCCCATCCAGCCTGGCTTTGCACACTTTCCCATCCAGCCTGGCTTTGCACACTTTCACAGCTTCTCTGAGCAACCTCTTCCAGTGCCTTATCACCCCCACAGTGAAGAATTTCTTCCTAATATCAATTCTAAACCTACTCTCAATTTGAAGCCATTCCCCCTTGTCCCATCACTACATGCTCTTGTGAAAAGTCTCTCTTCATCTCTCTTGTAACCTAAACCCCGTAACACAAAAAAAAGCAATATCAGAGAAAGATTTTCAATAAGTATCCAATAACAGAATGAAGCCCAATATGTCACTTTTAGGAAAGAGGTATTTTTTTAAAGAAAATGTTTTACTCACAGAAATAATTTTTATAACAGCTATAAAATACTGTTTTCATTTTTCTTTGCTTGCTGCTACACTTTCAGGCAGCCTACAAGACTCAGCTTTGCATATAATCCCATTTTACTCCCGTTCCTCCTATGAAAAGAAAAAATCCTGTAGAAAGCAATGTGTAAGGTAAAATTTATGGTGGACATTAAGAACAGCTTTAAACAGTGAAGTCTGGTGTGTTGCCCACTAAAAATTCAATAGATTGTATAACACCCTTGCAAGAAATCTTTCCACAGTTACTGCATAAGAGAGGAGCGAAAAACAGAGAAGCAATGCCCTTGGTGACCTTGCCTTCTAACAATACTTGTGACTTGACAGTGACTGCAGAGCTAATACTTGGTATCCTTGGCCTTGGCAATAAATCTACCTCATGTTGTTCTTATTAAATAAGCTGTTCTTCCCACAGGAAAAAGAGCGCAAGTGTTCTGAAAGTGAGTCTTGTTTGCTTTGTTTGCTGTAGGGTAGTTGCTGGTTATCTTAGTTCTTCAATAGCAGATGGAGCTCTGAAAGACCTGAATGCTTCTTTAGTGCTAATTAATACTCTCAACTGGGATTGTTACCTTCAGGCATTTAACTTGAACTTAACATTTAAGTTCATCTGCTCTTACTTTAGACATGCCTCCAGGAGAGTTGAGTTCAGAGCGCTCCAGTTTCTTGACTTGTAGAGAAATATGAATCCCTATTTCATTCTCCTTTAAGTAAAAAGGGAAATATTATTCTGGTAGCTGAGAAAGTATATGTCAATCACGTGGAAATTTGACCATCAAGACTTCTTTGTAGTTGGTGAATAAAATTTAGTCTACATTATAGTGATATGGACTGTGAAGGGCAGAGAAAAGTTCTTGGCAAGTCACTTGCTAAAAATGTAGCAGTTTCTAATGTCCTTGGAATTGCAATCATATCAGATGGAAAGGAAGATAATCCATATAGTGCAAGATAAATGAAGGGCAAAAACTTTTTAGACCATTAGAAAGAGAAGCAAATTCCTTCAAGTTTACAACCTGAATGTTGCAGTCTTTTAACTCAACTTCTCATCTTTCAACTAATTCCATTCCTTGCTGTTTGATTGTGGGTTTTATAGACAAAAGACACTCTTCATCAGCTAGCTTGATTTGCAAATTAATCACAGTTATAAATTTGAGAATCATGTTTTAAAACACTTGAAAAAAAATGAAATTATTAACCAAATTTGCTGTTTAGTAAATGTCAATGTTCCCTAATGAATTCAACAAGTGCTATTTCAAAGTTCTGCTATAAAAACAGGGAATACCAAAATATAAATTTGTGCCTCTCCACAAAGTTAACTGGTTATTCTTCAGTTTTAAGGTCCACAGAACATCAACCCTATCCCATTTGGTACCTATTCAAAAAAATACAAAAGAAGAAATGTCTGTACAGCAATTGTTGAACATACTCAAGCAGGAAAAAAAAAAAAAAAGTGAAACAAAAGAGTTTTCTAATGCAATTCACACAGACAGAGCTTCTTGACACCATGTCCAGAAGCACAGATTTATTTAGACTGGAAAAGATCCCTGAGATCAAGTCCAACCTTTGACTGTCCACCACCTTGTCAACTAGATGATGGCAGTATGTGCCACATCCAGTTTTTTCTTGAACATCTCCAAAGATGGTGACTCCACCACTTTCTTGGACAGTGAATTCTAATGTTTTACAGTCATTCAGTGAAGAAATTCCTCCTAATGTCCAGCCTGAACCACCCCTGGTGCAACTTGAGGCCATTTCCTCTTGTCCTGTCACTATTTTCCTGGAAGTGACCTCTACCTCCCCCTTTCAGGGAGTTGTAGAGAGCAATGAGGTTTCCTCTGGGCCTCCCTTTCTCCAGGCAAAACAACCCCTGCTCCCTCAGCTGCTCCTCATAGGACTGGATAAGTCTGGACCCTTCACCAGCTCCGTTGCCCTTCTCTGGACATGCTCTGGCACCTCAATGTCCTTCTTGTAGTGTGGGGCTCAAAACTGAACACAGTATTTGAGGTGTGGCCCCACCCATGCTGAGGACAGGGGGACAGTCACTATTTCTGATACAGGCCACAATGTCATTGGACTTCTTGTCCACCTGAGCACATGCTTGCTCATGTTCAGCTGGACATGAACAACACCTCCAGATCCTTTTTTGACGGGCGGCTTTCCAGCCACTTTGTCCCCAGCCTGTAGCCCTGAATGGGGTTGTTGTGGCTGAAGTGTAGGACATGGCACTTGGACTTTGCTAATATTCACTAACACCCCAGGTGCATATTTCAGAAATGGGTTCAATCCCCAAAACTTTCCACTACTCTCAAGCCAATCTGTTTAAAGTTTATGTATTAAATACATACTTAGTTGTTATTGTTATTCACACAATGGAAGTAGATTAATTTCCAGCCTGCTGTCATAACACATTGTATAGGTGATTGACATCTGTCTAATATATCTGGAATCCTTGGTTCTAGGGACATATAATGTACATGCTACATGTTAATGCTGTTCAAATTTTACTGCTGTGTGTAGGAGATGGATGCTTCCAGTTGCATGTCTTTCTGGTAAACTGAGACATCTCAGATCAAAAGCTAAAGAGTATTCAAAAGCTGATGATACTTGTGCAGAAATATCACTTAAGTCCTGCTAGAATCAAAACAGAATTAATTTCATTGCACAAAGCCTCAGATTGTTTGGACATTTGCAAGAGCATAGCGCACAAGCCTTTGGTCCTCAGTGTAGTGTTGGAGATTAGATATTTCTATCTTATTCATATTCATGTATCAAAGTTTGTGTTCATGTTGTACATTAGTTAGAAACTTAATCCTTTTCAACTTCAGAGGAAAAACTTCACAGAGGAACATACTACACCATACAATTAACCAGATTATTGCTTAAGGCAGCACAGTAAGGTAGGAAACATTGATTGTAAGCTCCAATCTACTCAAATCAAGTCTACTTGTTCACTCTCAAATAACTAGATTTGGGATTTTTTTTTTGCATTCTGTCTGGCATTGGTTTTGTCAGCCTTGCATGGAAAGTTTAGGTGGCATAGTTCATTCTACAGTCAAGATGCTATTTCATTCTCATGTATTAAAACCAGTACAAAATTTCTTTCCCAGACAACATTTTCCAGCAGTAGCTAGTTTCCTAACAGTTCAACGAAAATTGTTGTGGTTAATATCACTCTTCACTATTATTTGCACATATGCTATGTGTAACAATAGCAATGCTGTTAACAAATTCCATAGGTAATGTAATTTATGTAATAGATAAAATCAGCATGATGCATCTTGTATTAGTTATTTTCCACTAAACATTGTATGAACAAAAAACATTTGAACTCAAACACAGGGCATAATTTACTAATATCTTTATATATTCCATATTTTGCTGAAACTTGGCAATATTTCCATTGTTCTCTCCCCATTCTTAAAGCACACAAGTATTTCTGTTGATATTTTCATGTCACTTACTGAAAGAGTTTTCTTTGAGGCGTGTCCCCTAAATGGTAGCAGTATTTACATGCTATGTTTGTATGAACTTTATATATAATTACTGTTAAGCAAGAAGGAGTTTACAGATGCCTTAGGAAGTTTCTCCTCATTATATTCCTTTTGTTGATACCTCAGGCTTCAAATACATCTTTTACATGCTGAACTAGTCCAGCATTTGTTTGCATGTGTGGTTGTGTGGCCACTTTGTTCTCTTTTCAAAACAAAGACGCTGTTTCCATCAGCTGTAGTTTTCTTTAGCAGGAGCTCAGTGATTAAGGATGTTAGTGGGCTAGATGCCAAACTCTCTTTACCCACATTTGATATGAAAAAGATGGGGTTACACATTCAAAGTATCACCCTACTCAATGAATAAGCACAGTGTCCTCAAGAACCTCACTGAGCAGGCTTCTATTCAGAGAAAATACAATTTATGTCTTGAACGAACAGGAAGTAAGTCGTAGCCAAAACCCTGCAAACCGAGTTTTCTGATTATCTTCAGAGTTAGATTAAAAATTTAATATGGATTGCTGTCAATGCCTATAGTAAGCTAAGGTATCTAAAACTCTGGCATAGGATGTAATGAAGCTCTTGATCGGCTACAATGTAGAATGTCACATTCAGGTTCATTCAGTGCATTCAGGTTCGTCTTTTGAATAGTCAGGTACCTCACTATCTCTGTTACATTTGTTTACTGCACTCTGTAGGAGCTTTGGAACTTCCTTTGGTTCTATACCAAAGAATAAAACTGAAGGAATACACTGGACAGAAGTTTCACTGTCTGTTTACTAATTACAACATGAACACATGCTCTTTCTCATAGCCAGAGAGCAACTCACAGGCAAGAGGCAGGAAAGAATGGTTGTTCCCACTTCCATAGCAAATCAATTCAACAGCAATGAAAGCTTCATTTTCTATCAATGCTGTTATTAAAAGGCTCACTAATTCATTTCCCATTACCGTTGGTACAGGACACTGGCATGAGGCACTCCTACAGGTAACTTCAGATGTTACACTTTGCAAAATCAGGTATGTATGACATGATTTCTCTTCAGTTTCATTAAACAGCAATAAACTAGATTTCCAGAAGCCAGGTTCTTTACATTGATTTTGTGCTTTTCAGCCTGTCCATGATAACAACGCAAGTTAAAGTATGCATAGCAGGACAAGCCACCCTCTTGCAAGGCAAGATTTCAGTTTCCAATGCAGGAACAGAATTTGCAAGCCAAAGTCATTCAGAACAGGCTGCAGTAGGTTGAGACTTCAAAGAAAAAAGGTCTGATACCACCATAGCTGAAAGTGAGATCACTTCTTAATCAATTTAGGATTCATTGTGAATTCTCTGCAGAACATTAGCAAATACAAGAAATCAAAGGTCAGAAATTCAGCAACCCTAAGTCACTGCAGTGTTTTCACACAGTTCAAAGACAAGTATATTCAAAGAACAAGCTATACTAAAATTATCCTGAAATTAATCAAACAGTAAAACTAAAAGGCCTTTTTTTTTCTCAGGAGAAGAAACACTCCTACTGTTTGATTCACCTGAAATAGCTCCCAGTTTTGGGAGCTACTGTATCAACTGTATGTGGTACATAGAGTACACTGATAAAAAGCATGCACCTTAGTCAAAAAGGCAATATACATTGTTTAAAACCACATAAGGAGCAGAACCAAACAGGAGCACTTGTAAAGCAGTCTCTAAAGTTTCCCTCCCCCTCCAGCACAGCATACTTAACAGTGTTTTTAGACAATCTGGTATGATAATCATAAGTAAGAATGACATTTTATGAGAACTATTTTTACAGAATAAATGGAGAGACTGAGTGGAAAAAACATTAGTTTTTCTTTTATTTTTAAAAAAAGAAAAGTTTGAGTTGCTTGTGTGAAACAGAAAAAACCGGGCTTGTAAGAAACTCCAAATTATACTAATCCAAGGTCAGCTTTACAACACTATAAGATTCAGTTTAGACTTCATATTGCCATAAATTTCTCTATTTCCTGCACCACTTGTCAGAGTTCAGTAATTTCTTTGTAGTTCTGCAACCTGTTTTGAGTTACCTAGGTCTAGTTCCCAGGGATGGTTTCATGTCAATTCATGACATTGAGTAATCAGGTGTATGTTACACATGGCACATGTGCAAATATTTTGCAATCATCCAAGAAAGTGATGAAGATAAGGCTTTGCTTTGCTATTGCTGATATAGAAATCACTGCGTCACATCCAGGCTTAGTGGCAGGCCGGAAGTGTGGGACCAAGTAGGCAGGGCTGGTCATTATCAGCGGTGCACAAGTATTTTCTTGACCTTGCAGTAAGTAAATCATTACCTGGATGTGTGTCCTCCTCTGCTGCTTCAATCCAGCAATGAAATTGATCAGTGAGATAGTATTAATTGAGGATTACAGAACATGGGGCTTTATTTCTTTTGCTAGGGGAGAAGGAACATGTAGGTAAGTATCAAAAGGACAGATGGAAAAGAGAAACTTCCCTGCTGCCCTTAGTAGCTGCTACATCATGTTGTCACGGGTAACAAGAGCACAATTTACCTGATATAAGACATTTATTTTTGCACTCATAGAAGGAAAAGACCTCGCTGCTGTTAAAAGCTGAAATATCTTTCTTTTATTTTAATTCACTTTGAGTCAGTCCCGGAGGGGCATGTTGGGACAAAGAAGGGGAAAATTAAGGTAGCACACAGCTGTGTACGTACCTCACGGGCTGCCAGCCAACTCACAAAACCCCTTTTGTCTGCATGGGCTGTCTGGAGATGACAAATGCTCATGTCCCAAAAGATTGCTACAGCTATGCCACTTACAGGGCCAGGGTCAGGGTCACCTTCTGGCTCTTAACACCAAATCAGATTAAGGTTGTGTTGGGCATTGCATTCCTGTGCCAGGTTCTCAACTGCACAGCAAATTTACCAGGGTTAGCAAAGTATCATGGACCTTCCCCAGCTGAGGATGTGGGGTTTTATTATGTGGAACATGTGCATAATATTAGATTGTGAGCAAGATGCCACAGCCATTAGAAAGCTGTCTGGTGCATTGAATGCCTAAGGGCATGTGGATGACTCACTGAAATTCTGTTCAAACACAAGACATCTGCTTCAATATGTTTCCTGCCAGTCTTTTTGGATGGGTGAAAATAATGGGCTAGAGATTCTCTCCTACTCCACCAGTCCTGGCACCAAATGAGTGGAAAACTGCTGTAAGTGAGAATCTGGGATTCCCCTTTGAGTGATGTGAGCTGCCACTTGGCTCTGGGCAGTAAAGTGACCCTCTGTCTGTAACAATCCTGAGTGAGCACGGCAGGGAGCATCACTGTGCTACCCTGGCAGATTACCCCAATGCTCCAGCCATGCTGACTCCCCAGGGGATATAAACACCTGCAAAGCCTTTGCTATTGCCTCCCTCTGCCTCCCAGAAGCTCAAAACTCATCTTGTGCCATCATACCTACCGTTGTGACAACAGTCTTTTGCACAGAAATAACAGCAATTCTTCCAATGACACTGTGATGTCACATGAAATTAGGGAGAAAATTTCATATTAAAACTAAAAAATTTTCTTCAACAAGGAGACCCTAA
Source organism: Serinus canaria (assembly GCF_022539315.1). Classification (NCBI taxonomy): domain Eukaryota; kingdom Metazoa; phylum Chordata; class Aves; order Passeriformes; family Fringillidae; genus Serinus; species Serinus canaria. The sequence continues at coordinate 83,116,054 of NC_066315.1, forward strand.
ACTAGAAGAAACACTTTCAAAACCCCCCAGAACAGTTTGCCAAAGCTTTTGGTAAGTTTTGGTTCTGAAGATGCAGTTCCCATGACACAACCTGACTTCAAAGGAAATTGTAGCATATAAGATACATAGACCTGCACAAATGTGATGAATAACAAAGCAAAGTCACTGTCTTGCCTGCAGCAGCTCTACCTTACACACGTCATCACACCTTTTTCCCCTTCTGCTGAAGGGTCAGACCTAATTGCATTGCTCTGAGAAGACAGCATTTCAGCTACAAATGAACCCTCACAACTATTTCATGTTAAAAATAAACTTTAAAGTGAAGCAGCAGATGCTGCCATGGAACATTCCTCAGAGCTTTCATGCGATGGTCACATCTGTTCAGCTGGAAGAGTGACTGTTTCAAACCAGCTATTGGATTTTAGGTGGTGACAAAAAAGAGAGCAAAAGAAAAATGCTATAGAAGACTCTGGAAAAAAAAGTTAACTTGCAGTTCTGTATTGGGATAATAGCACTCAGATAAAGTTTTGGATGGCTCACAAACAGAAACAGATTAAAACTGCCAGATATGCAAGCAATTATTTCCTGGTAAAGCAGTAAGAAGGGAACTACTATTCACTCACACAGAAATACTGTTTTAGAGGCAAAGGTCCATGCCATCTCATGGCAACTTAATTCTTCCTACAAACTTTGAAAATGTTACAATTTTTGCTGAAAAGTTACCCTAATAAAAGCTGTAAGTAGTTGTTGATGTCTAGTGAAAATGATAAATCTTATTTTATCCGTTTTCTTACTCATTTATAGAAAAACACATGTCAATGAGACCTCTGTTCCCAGTTTTTAATTTTCAACTCATTGGCTTAGTAAGTACAGGTAGTCTTCAAAAAGTTAGCATGAATATAGCAATTCTCACTGGTAAATCTTTAAATGTGCTTTACAAGTCACCTCAATTAACCCTTTACCCAAATTTTAGAACATCCTTATGGAATAATACAGGTGTTGAGAAATATGCCCATTTTATAGAAGTGAAGAGTGACCCAGCAAAAATAGGTTAATCATCCCAGGCTACAAGAGATACCAGCAAAAATGGGACCAAGCAAAATGAATTCTTAGCTGTTTCTCTTAGGACAGGCGATTAGTACATTTCCCAAACAGAACTGGCAGAAAAATGGGAAAAATTGCAATTTAAGGAGTGTGGTACTGGGAGTAAATATAAGGTTTCCTGCAACTGGAAGAGAAGTGTGGAAGGGTTGTATGGACTTCAATCATTATAAAGACAGAGGTAAAAAAAACCCAAACATGCTGCTGTTCTGCCCTTTTCATAATCAATCTTGAGACTCCAGTTATGCTTCTCTTGTGCATTGGCCAGAAATGGTTTGCACTGAACCAATGTTTACTGTGTACAACATCCATACTTAACTACCTCTGAAAAACAGTCTCTGGTTAGGATTTTCTGAGCCAGCAGCCTTCAATGAAGGTAAATGATCTTAAATGAAGGTTTAACTGAGTCTGGCATCTAAACCCCTGGGAGGTTTGTAAGCTTTCAAGTATTGATCCGAAAGACTTGCCCCTGGAAACATCTGATTGAGTGTTCTGTGGTCTTCCCCAGCATCAGCATCTGAAATCAGTAACTTACTTGTTTGTCCTGCTTTAATTGTTATAGTTACCAATGCTACCAGCAAAGGAGAACTCAGGTTCTCATGGCAGTTGGAAAAAAATTTCAGAAAGGCTTTTTTGGGGGTGCAGTGATTTTAGTTTGGGATTTTGTTTCAGGATTTGGGGTTTTGTGAGGAGGGGGCCCTCCCATATGCACATATTAAATATTTCTTTTTTTCTTTATTAAAGCATGAAGAAAATATCATTTAATGAAGTTGATGATTTTTAAAAAGATCAGTATTGTATGGGCTTCTGTTAGCTACTCTGCAAGCAAGAAGAAAACTACTAAAAGCATTAAGTGTCTTCTGCCTCTACCAAACTAAAAGTTGCATCTCCTTATCCCCTCAAACAGTTGCTTTCACCCTTTAAAATAAAAGCTCTTCAGCTCAGCTGCAAAGAAGAAATGCTAAAGAGAAACTAATACAGCTTTGGGTCTTAAGAAACATTTCTGGGTGTATTTGTAACCAGTCACGAGTGCCAGGAAAAAACATTCTTGTCTCTTCAACACACTCTTACATAATTTGGCACGAGGCATAAGTAAATCAGCTGGTAAGCAGTGTCCGAACAAGACACTGAAACAGTCCCTTCAGTCTGTGTATAGTACTTTCCAGCCTTCTCTTTATAATTTAAAGCCTAGTCACAACAAGAGATAAATTTTTAATGGCACTATACAATTTGGGCAGAGTAGAGAAGGAGTTTATTTCATCAAAAGGCTGTCATGTCTGGAGGCTGAAGCAGCTTTTCATACTGAGTGTTTGTTGTCATTTTTCTGTCATTCATTGGCAGGATTTATTAGTGTTCTATTTACCCAATCAAATAATTTGAGCAAAATCTCACTATAGTAGTTGCTTAAACTTCTGCTCCAACTTTTTCTTCAGGGTTGGATTTGTTATAAAAGTTAAGTAAACAATAAATATACAGATCAAATGTTTCTGAGCTCTTTGACTGATAAATCAGGAATTAAGAGATGATATTCATGCTTCCCAACACAACTTTGGAGTATTTTGTCAATACTTTTTTTCCCCTTATTTTACCAGCTTCTAAATTCTTTTTCCATTATTCATTTTGTTAAGAAATTTTGGTCAAAAATATATGCACATTATGATTTACTGTTGTCATAAGAGGAGACAATTTGATCTTTTCTTGTTACAATTTTCACCCTAAACCTTTCTGATAATTTTGCTAGCATAAGATCACCTTGTTGATAATGGGGTCTTGCCTAGAAGGTGTCTGTTTATCGGAGATTTTGGTCAGACTATGTGCACAGAGCCTGTCCACTGGATTACTGCAGTATTTGTTTTCAAAAGACGCCTTCAAACACTGGAAGGAGTTCTATGTACTATAAGACTATTTCATCTCAAGGTAGGGGTGAATTCACATACTGGACCTGGCATCAGGTCCAGTCAGAAAGTTTGGCTTTGTTTTGTTTTTTGTTTTTTTTCTTTTTTTAATCTGTCTATTGAAGTAATAAGCAGAAGTCTTTGAAAAGTTTGCAGGGAAATATGTGTACATATTCATATTTTCCCAGTATAAAAGCTCTTTTAATTTGGACTACAAATAACCTTTATATTTGTAATCTGTTAAGTGCCCTTTATAAACCCAGCCCCTGAGCAAGAACATTTTTTTCTTTTGCCAAGGACTGGTCTCTACCTGAGAGGTGGCTGAAGTTTTAAAGTGATTTGTTACTGTACTCTGTGTTCATCCAGGGTTAGAACACCTAATAGGAGCTATATCAAGACTACTAAGGCACAGCACATTCTTTCAATCTCATTTTTATCACCAGATTTAAAGACTAATCAACTGATAGGAAACAGCTAAATTCAGATAAGAGTAGGCTGCTTTTGAGATGGAAATTTCATTTGGAGATGTTTTTTTTTCCACCCAGCACCATTGTGCTAATATACAATACAAGTTGTTTTCACTGAGTCAACATCAGGAACCTAGTTAGTGAACAAAGAGCTGGAATAATTGTAAAGCCTTCAATTCAATTTAAAAACTATTCTCCTCAGTCACTTTTTTCCCCAAGGCATACTGACTCAGTGCTAGTCAGGTAGATGTTAAAATGAGGTCCTTAGTGAAGAGAACTCCTGCACTCTTTTGGGGACAAACTGGGAGCTACTGTAAAGCTAAGGCTGGAGGTGGATCCCAATTTGTCTCTGAGCTCTCAGCCCTCAAGGCTCTGGACTTTTCTCAAAGGTGTTTTTATCATGATGTTCACAACTGCTTTTTTACTTTGTTTATTCAACGGACAATGAATCACTGTCTAGGTTGAAGAGTAATTGACAATTCCAGGGGATTTCTTTTGAAAAACAAGACATCTCTACATTTAACCTGCTCAACTGGTTTAAAGAAACTGTGTTTGGCTCTTGTAGATCTGACAAAGAGTCTTTGTTTTCCACTGATCCCCTCCAGTCCTCTCCCACCCCATTTTACTTCTTACAGTTAGCAACTACTTCTTCTGCTGCACATAAATCATTCCATTACTAGGATTTCTAAATTGATACAATTTCACAATGATCAACATTTGTTACACCACCACCTCCCCCATCACATTGACCAAGGTGATAGAGATCTGATGAGAAATCCCAGCCTCTTTTTCCCAAGAACAAAAAAACCCCATTACTCTTCCCCCCCCCACCCCAAAATATTCAAGAGAGAAGGTTCAATTAATCTATATGTTTTTTTAATGCAAAGAACTCAGAAAAAAAAATGCATCTTAACATGGGAAGGCCTATAGTTTTAACTGTTATTTTTAAAAAGGCCTTATGACTAGATTAGGCAAAATCAAACCTAATCCAAAAAGCCAACTGAATTGTTTTCATTAAAGGAAAACATAGATTTTTTTTTTTCTGGAGCCAGGTTCCTTGTCTATGGATTTACAGAAGATAAATCTGTAGATTTATCTGTGAGATACAAGAAATTGAAAAATTCTTTTGAGATCTGAGGGTACTTTCTCACAGTTTCAGTTCAAAATAATTCAACCAAATGATATGCAGATAGATAATAAGAATAACTTCTGAAATCTTTGAAAAGAATACATCCTTTCAGCAAACACAATTTGGAATCCAAACAATTAAGAAAAGATAAAAAAGTAAGAGGTCTAAAGCAGCTTTTAAGGAAGAAAAATAGCTGAAATCTGGACAAATCAAGAGGGTGAACCCACCTTTAATTATATATTCATTTTTGTGCCAAGGCTGCTCCCATGCTGGGAGTGTGAATAGAATACACTGTTCATTTGAACTCATTTTACTAATTTTCCCCTTGAAAATTAAAGCATAATTGAATATTTCTCCAATTAGATACTTTTGTCAGTACTTTCAGTAGTAGCTAGTGGTACTGTAAATGGTTTTGAAGCGTAGGTGGGCAAACTGAAAAAATATTTTTTTTAGGTGCATTGCTAGGGGAGGAGTTTATTCTCATCCTGAAGAAATATGCACTGCCCTGTAGATTTTGGAATGGATACTGAGCAGGGAATCATCCAAAGCCCAGCTCCCTGTACAAGCTATGCAAAAGTGTTGCCCTCTCGTGGCTTTTGTGGCGCCGATGTCTCAGAATAATAATTACAACTATATAAAACTGTTACTAATATCTGAGAACAGGTATTTAACTTATGCCCAGGTAGCTTTTCTCACATGGAGAAAATGGCATTGATATTTCAAGATATCCATTTATTAAACTGTGGATTTAATAACTATATGGATAATTTAAGAACAATATCTTCTTGTCAATTTCTTCTTTGTAGATTTTTTACATGTTAAGTAATTTTTAAACTAAAGTAATATATAATAACTGTCCAACCATTATTTCAGAAACCATGCCTAAAATACCAATTATTTTGAAAATGCACACAGCACAAGTTGATTATCCTTTTTTTTTTAACTTTATAAATGCCACATTTCTGAGCTCAAGTCTTGCTTTCTGTTAACCGTTTCCAATCACTCTTTTAAAATTAAAACTTCCAAGTAATACTAGTAGCTTGAGTGCTTGCTGTGAAGAAAGACAAACAGAACTTGAGCACAAAGCCCACAGGTATTCAGAAGAGTATTTGTGGAAAGATTTTTTTGTCAGGCTGTGTGTCCTACAATCAAGAACTGTTTGTTCTTGTATGTCACATCATAAGGCTTAAGGAAGATGTGCTTCTGCATCAACACAATGAAGTTCAGGTGTCCAAAGGCAACACGTCCCTTCTGTCTGGATACTCAGAACTGTGTCTCTGCCTTCAAATGTTAAACTGCAGGAATTACAGGGCATCATCTCTGCTGGAAGAGAAGAAATAAAGGGGAAAAACCCCCAAACCCAAAAAGTCCACAGGAAAACACCCCCAGAAGACCTGAACCACAGAACTTTTCTGGGTCCTAGGAGGGAAGGTCAATTTGGGATAGAGAAAACAGGGTCAGTGTCAAGGGATGGTGGAGTCACCATTTACCCTCCATGTCTCCAGCACTCTGGCATGTTCAGGCCACTGAACACTGGCAGCTGTGGAGAAACTTTTAAGTAGTGGGATGGGGTCTCAAGAATGGGAAATGTGCTAGGCTATGTAACTTTTTGCTTTCATAGAATCATTAGGATTGGAAAAGACCTCCAAGGTCATTGAGGCCAGCCTTTGACTAAACACCACCACTTTCACTAGACCGTATCACAGGGTGACACATCTACTTGGTTTTTTGAACAGTTCTGGGGATGGCAACGGCATCATCTCCCTGGGCACCGCATTCCAGTGCCTGCCACACTCTCAGGGAAGAAATTCTTCCTGTAGAAGCTCTAATTGGAACATCACTAATTTACCTGATAGCATAAACCTTGGAGAGCTGTCAAAGGTGTTCTGCATTTGCAGCCCAAGAGGCAAGCTTGTTACTGTTAGTGCCTCACCTATGTACATTATTATATTTCTTCTGAGGATTTTGTGCCAAGGAAAAAACAAATTCAGAGTATGATCCACAGAGAAGCATATGTCCCTATTTCCCTGATTCCATATGTATGACTACTTATTTATGCAAAAGTACTCAATAAACCAGAAACTTGAACCCACAAAGTTAAAAAAATAAAATTGTTATTTGTGAAATAAAAATTCCTACTACGTTGTACCACCTCTTATCTCCCTTCAGAAATACTGACTGATATCCATAGGAATGTACTGTGATTTTCACGTCCTGTGAAGACAAGTATGACAATCCCTCACAGGTACAAAAGCACCACCAAAAATGGGTTATTTGGTGGTATCTTGTATAAATGAGCCTGTGTTAGTCCAACTAATTCACCGCCTGCATAACTCTGAGCTGTAAGTAAACAAGATATGTTTTTTAATTTGCATGGTATTTTGATCTCATCATGTCTAACAATTTCATGCATGCCTCAGTTTTGCTTTTATTCTGATCTGTATCACTTCTTCCTTACTACTGTGCAAACAACCCACTCTCCAAGTTATTCCAAATCGCTTCCATGCACTACATGCATAGATATTTCAAGAACAACTAGTGATTTGTTGAATTTTCATATCCCCTTAAACATTTGCATGAAGAGAGTTTAAATTCCTTATGGTACAGTTTTCCTCAGACTGTCTCAATCAGGGATCAAAACCACGGTTCTTCAAATAGAAGGTTACCCTTTCAAATTTTGACAGATTTTTCCATTTCATTTGTTTCTACTTTTTAGAAGTCACCTTCATAGAAGTTACCCATACTAACACAACCTCAAAAAAAGGTTTTGTTGTTTTTATTTTAAATGTGTACATTTTAATGAAATATTATATTACCTTGCTATTTAAGTGGTACTTACCTTTAGGCTCTAGACAGAGTTGCTCTAAGTAACATGACTTGTTAAAATGGCAGTCTGTATCTATGATTCAATAGCTGGTTATCTAAGCGTTGTCAGTACAGAAATTGGTTAAATATTGAGGGAAGAATAAAGGACACCAGAGTAAAAGATGAAAGTCCCTTTAGGAAGAAAACTGGGAGTTTGCCCAGAGCATTAACTCTTGGTGTCATTGCTTCAAGACTCTGAAGCTCTCAACAGAACCTTTTTGACAGCTCGTGCAGGTACATGGTGGTCTTTCCTAAATTTCAATGGTGATTTTATCTGATTTGTTGACAAGAACTGTCCATTCACTTTTTCAGTGCTGGCCCTGGCAGATGAATACCAGTCTGCCAACTCTACTGTTCAGCACTGCTGGCAGGCTACAGGAGCAGGCAGCGACCCAAGGGGGACACCCCCTTTGCAGGTGCTCTCAGCTCCTGACTGAAAAAGTGTGGAGTCCATTCTTATCACAGCTCTGAAGTTCTGAAACATATATCAAGATAATTAGATCATAGCGATTCCCCAAAGCAGCATTTTTTGCTGTCATTTACTTGTTTTTAAAGAATATTTGTCTATTACAGGTATATATGCTGTCTTACTTGGATACAATTTTCCACAACTTGCTTCTGAATCTTTTCCCTGGTCCCTTCTACACTTTGCAGCCGACACGAAGCTCACATAATCTTTTGTCTTTTTGGCTTATACCAGCTACCTGAAGACTAGCTGGCAGCCAGCATGCTTTGGCAAAGATATTGAAAACAAATCTCTGGTCTCTTCTGAGGATGGAAGATAACTGAAGTCTTGCTTTCAAAGGAAAGAAAACATCTAGCACAAATGTTTAGGGAGTAAAGGACTTGTTTAAACATCTATGGAGCAAGGGTGACCGAGAACAAGCTAAAGACTTTCACGTGTGTTTTATTCTCTGTGTTTTTCCTGTATCTGTTGGCAGGAGAGAAACTCTGAAGAACCTGGAATTCTCTTCCTCCTTCTTTCCAGGGCACTCTCTGCCTGTGTGTTTGAACACATCACCTGACCAGAACCTGTCCTTCAAGCCAAGATTGATTAAGCACTGTGAGTTAATCAAATGACAGACATCAGCAAGGGCATAAAACAGTATTTGTCCTAGGCACAATACATTGGCCCAAGGCTTATAAAGATACAACAGCAACAAATTACAGCACAGAGCTGTAATGTGATTACAAGGAAACTCATGACTGCTAATAAATTTTGTTGACAAACACCTGCCCAATATATTATTTATCTATTGCCTAGCCAGCACTCTTGTAAGCTTACCATGTTTTTCTGGATTAAGGAGGAAAATTCTGTTTGGTTTTCCACAGCATATTTAATCAATTAGATTTAAAAAAAACCCCAGAAAATATTAGGAAACAGTAATTCAAAACTAGGTTCATTTGATTGCCTGAGGCTGTCTATGTAAAGAGCTTTTTCATAGAAAAGAAGTAATAAAAAACCAGAGACACTCTCAGGATGTCTGTCATGCTGTGTCTTCTTCACACTTCTGTGTTTAGAACTGTGAAATAGCTTAGTTCCTAAACTAGCACAGGTATATAGGTACCTGAAACCATGACACTGTGCTCACAGCATAGGAGCACTATAAGAGACACAGATCTAGTCAGCCAAGATGAAACATCAGGCTGCTATCAAGCCTCAAGCTACCTTGTTTACTGTGCTGTATACACAGCACAAGATTCTGATGGAAAGTTCACCCCAACATGGCTAGTCTGAGAAGCCTAATATCTTAAGCCATTCTACCCTAAAATTCACACAAAGGCTATTTTGACTTTTCACAGGACTTAGTGTTGCTTTTGTTTCTATTTCCCTGACTTCAATAAACATGTCTTATTACCTGCAGAGGCTTTTTAAATTATCATGCTTATCAAATTTATTTCCTACCAAAAGACTTAAAAAAAAAATATGAAACTATATCTCTAATAGGTTTGAACCAATGAGCTTAAGAGTTGGAGAGCAGCACAAACAGTGCCTTTACTTTGTGTTCTGATCATTCTTACATCCCTATTATTTTTACCAAATTAAAAAGGACATGGACCTGCTGGAGGTAGTCCAGAGGAGGGCCACAAAAATGGTCAGAGGGCTGGAGCACCTCTGACCTATGTAGATAGGCTAAGAAAGTTGGGGCTGTTCAGCCTAGAAAAAAGAAGGCTCCAGGGAGACCTTATCAGAGCACCTTCTAGTACTCAAAGGGAGGACAAGAAAGCTGGAAAGGGACTTCACAAAGTGGAGAACAAGAGGAAAAGACTTTAAATGGAAAGAGGGCAGATTTAGATTAGCTATTAGGAAGCAGTTCTTTAATGCCAGTACTGTAAGCCTGGTGAGGCACTGGAACATGTTGCCTGAGATATTGTGGGTACCCAATCCCTGCAAATATTCATGGTTAATAAGGTGGCCTTTGAGCAACCTTTTCTAATGGGAGGTGTCCCTGCCCATGACACGGGGCTGCTGAGGAGATGATCTTTAGAGTCTCTTCCAACCCAAACCATTGTACAATTCTGTTCTAAGTGCTAACTAAAAGCCCTTGCCTTACCACTGCCCTGAATAATTATCTGTTATTTGAACACTCCAGAAAATGCACAGAATGCGTTCTGGTCTCAGAGTGCTTTGTATTCTCTTGCTCTCATTAAGAGGAAGTGAGTCTATGAACTTTGCTAGAGATTCAGTTTTTAAAAACTCATGAGGTTCAAGCATGTTAGCATTTGGTTCAGATACAGATGACAGTAGCACCTGGACTTGCTGAATAAGGAATTTCCAGACAGATTCAATTCAGCTAAACTTTTCGTAATTAGACTTGGGAGTGAAATGACAGCTGAGGCATATAAATAATACACAAACATGTTTTTTAAAATACATGCACAAACTCACTTTTCCCTGAAAAGGCGCCAAGTCCATCAAGAAACACCATTGCACATTTTCTTTCCAATATGGGCAGCTGCTTCAATGCAGGTAAGTTGCTCATAATATGCAATTTCACAAGGCAAAGAAAAATCTTCAGATATAAAACCATTACCTCTTCCAAACAGTCCTTTCAATTACAATTCTTCATTGAATTCCAGCTCTAGGCTTAATACGAAGGGGCTGCATAACTAACTAAGGCAGTACTACTCTATTTGCTGATAGTACTCTGAATCTCGCCATTTACTTTGGCTCTGAAAATCATAGTCCTTTATAACCTAATACACCATTTTCAGTAAATGCTGTATAAAAAGTTCAGAGCAGCTGTTGGTGGATGCAGTTGGCAAATGTCCTGTTTCTGTGATAGTAAAAGACCTTTCCATAAATTCATTTTGAACATTCTAGAATAGCTTTTATTTTTATTTCATGACAGAAAGCCATATGGGCAGAAAATTAGAGTGCCTTCATTACAGGGTTACCCCAAGGACCACTTCCAGAAATAATAGAATGCTTAGGGTTGGAAGGGGCCTTAACAGCGTCTAATCAAATACACTGAAATGTTTTTAAAGGATGGGGCAGACTTATTATTTTGGTCCAAGGCTGAGACTCAGCAACAATACAAATAAAGATGCACTTAATACAAGAACAGTTACTAATAAATGTTATGATGTAAAGTTTCACCTTCAAATTTCAGTTGCTATTACCTGAAATAAAGATCAGCCTTGAAGAGAAAATCAAGTACAGGCAGATTATCAAAATTAAAATATTAGCTGAGTTCTAAATTTAAGTCTTAGATTTTTTATTGCATGCAGATCATTTGCCTAGATACAAATACGGCGTCTTCTAGAAAGGCTGAGTGTAACACTGAAGCCCAAAGACAGCAGAAATCAAGTGATGGTGACTAAGTCCCATCATTATGTCTTCCTTTTAGTGAATAGTAAAGCAGCAATTTATAACATATTTCAGTGGCACATGTGCCATTCCAATCAGAAACAACAACAACAAGCAAACAAACAACCCCAAAACAAAAAAACAAACCAAAACAAAAAAAAGGCTTCTTCGTCTAATAAACAAGGAAATGCACAAAGAACTTCAAAGCCCCAGGACTTATACTGCACTCTGGGCACATTTGGCAAGAAGTGGAATAACATATAATAGATGCTAAAAAGAATCTTTCTTTCTCATACTTCTCCTACGAATTATTTAGCTCATGGCTTTTCTCACGTATTCCCAAGTTGAGCTCATCCTGTATTGCAAGGGCTTCTGACACCATGCCTGGATCTAGTTGATCTCTGGGGTAAGATTCAGCCTCAGAAGAAACATACCAAGAATTCAGCCTTTAACCTTTGGCTTTCAGAGAGCTATGAAGAACAAAGACATCTTTTCACAGGACAACAAAGTGATCAGCATTACATCATGCTTTGGATTTCTAGAGGAGATGAATTTACAAGTTTCATTTTATAAAAGGATCTTGTTTTCACAGCTTCCTTTCTTGCTGTTATGTGCCATTGTAAATGGATGCTCATGTAAACTGGGGTAAGGGGAGTAGCAGAGGGAAGAGAGGGGGTAATATCCTTGCCAGTGCTTCAGATGCCAAAGCTAGAACAGCTGAGTTTTGATTCTTCCCTTTCAGAGAAGTCCACAGAACTGAAGCAGGCAAAGCAAGTTGTTCCCCAGTACATGGTCTACCACTGAGACGTTTCCACACTTTCTACTCTTCACTTTGTGATACCCTTTACCTAGGATCACTTTGAACCAAAGTCTATTACACAGAAAAAGAGACACGAGGGTAGAGCTGAGTCTAATTTGACCCAGTCCCTCCCTATAAGGCAATCTTACCATGAGGAAAGAAACTGAAGTTTCTTAAAAGTTTACAGACTCAGCAGGCATCTCAGGATAGAGGTCTTTCTGTTCAAAAGTAAATTGCTCTGAGAGGATTGTTTCCCTCCTTGTTGTTATTTTTGGTCTAATGAAGCAAAGTTGCTGTGTCGTCAACCTTCCTTCTGCAACCAAACCAATAAAGGTGATGGCAGAGTGTATTGTGACCACCTCCTCTTGAGAGGTGATGATTAGAACATTGATCCTGAGGTTTTCTGATGATGTGATTTGGTGATGCTCCAAACCGTCTCAGCTCTGTCATTCTTGAAAAGGTGCAGTTTAAAGAGAGAAACAAAGCATATACCAACCTAAAACCACAAGAAAGCAGCAGTTGCTATTAAAAAAAAAATACAAGAAAGCACCTTTCACTGAGGAGTACTTTAAAAAAAATTATATGGGTTTGGTCAAAATGAGCCTGTTTTCATACATAATAAATATCTAGAGTGACAAGTTTGAATGATAAAAATGTATTAAATAGTTTTTCATTTCCCTTAGAGATTGGCAAAACTTGTTATGTCTTAGCTTTAAATTAAAAGAAATTAAAGCACTTATACAATGAAACAAAAACCTTCAGCTGCCTCATGCACATAGGACTACTCCCTGCCTCTGGAGAGTGCAGCTGCAAAATGAACCATACACACAGAGCAGGTGACATCTCTCAAGGCATGGCTAATTTCACTCTTTGTGGTTGCAATGAGCAGCTTCCTGTGCCAGCTGACAGACAGGTCTTGTGACACTTACCTGTCCCAATTTTTAGATCTCCACAAAATAGAAAGGATGATAAAAGCAGGCAGCAGGCACAGTCAGGCCACCCTATTTTAGGATTATCACTAGTCATTTCCACTGGCTGCAGAAAATGTGCTGGTTGCACTAATGACATTAAAAAGAGATTAAAAGTAATTAAGGAATGGCGGTGTATTGTGCCTAACGAGGTCAGTAAGGTAATACGCTGTCATAAGGCATCATGAAAATGCCAACTACTCTAAGTGCTCAAGAAATAAAGGTGTGCTTCTAATCTGAATTCCTGACAAAGACTCTAGTTAATACTTCCCAAATATTGTTCTTTGTTCATGTACCAGAGCAGAAAAAAATGGATAAGGATTGTTTAATTTTACTGTAACCTGGATATTTTACTGGTTCTAATAATGGAGTTGAAGGATATGAAAATACACTGAAGCTCATGGAAGAAAGTAGGTGCTTCAGCTTATAGTGCTCACAAGAACATTTGGTGAATTTTTTTCCCCTTAGGTCAGATAATTCAATGTTTCTTTATGAAGATTTTTTTTGGGAAGGATTTGTAATTCTAGACATAGATGTGACACTCTTTCTTAGTAGGTTTCTATTTAAAGCCTCAAAGATACCTGTCTGGGGAAATGCAAAGATGGGTTTGACACTTAACCATGTCCATTGTAGTAGAATTTAAAACCATTCCTTCTGCATTTCCACAAGTACCCTAATGGCCAGAAGAATTAGCTTTTTTGGGGTAAGAAAACTGAAATGAAGAGCAGACTGACCTGATCTACACTGTAGGAGTTTATGTTTCTAATCAAGACTTGCCACTGTTTTAGTTGTAATGTTTTAGCCACTGCGATGTGGGTTTGTTGTGTTGTTTACAGAGTAGTGACAATTATAGCATTATAGAGAGTATTGAGGAAAGTCACTTTCCCTGAATTTTGCTTTCTTAGCAGAAAGGATTTACTTGATGGGAAATCAGTTCAAATCAAATATAGTTGACTAAGATCTGAAGACTAGCCTCTGTTTGAGAGGATCTCAAGTAGGCAAAAATTGTTATGCTGAGGGTAACAAAAATCAGCCAATAACCAAGCCAGCTAAAACTTCCTTGACAGAATCACCAAGATCCACAAGGAAAAAATTAAATAATGAAGATCAATAATTTTCACAACTCCTAACCTTTAAGCAAGGACTTTCTGCCACAGTTTCAGCTGTACAAATCAAAGATTTGCCTCAATAGTTATTTTTTCAGCCTCAGTTTATTTCTCTGTTGCCAAATGTGAATAGGACCACAAGCTGTAGAAATAGAAAGCGTATACCATTCCATCCCAAATCCAGGCTCAGGGGAAAATGTAATTAGCTATGTTATGCATGCACTCCTGACAGGGGGAAAAAAGTATCTGAGTATTCAGGTCTTGAACTTTAGCCCAGAACAGGATGCTCAAAGTACCAAAACAGTGCACACCATGAGTTGTTCCTACTTTTTCTCCTCCTTGATTAAGTTTTGCCCAGGTGCTCAGAGACTACACTGTTAGATGGTAATCTCAGAATTCACATTGCAAGAGCAAATCAAGGTGACTCTGTTCTCTGAGGCGGTGCTTCAAAGACAAATCTTAGTCAAACACCAAAAACCTATTTTTCTCCCTTCAAGCCATGAGGGTACAAAAAGATTTGGTATGTGGATCCTGTCAAAGTTTCTCTTGGCACCAAAAATTAATTCACTTCATCTGCAACCTCTCTGTGGTTTAGCTTACTTCTTTGCATCAGATCAGGTTTAAATTGGAACTTCTTACAGACCAGCTTATAAAAGAAAACTACCATAAGAAAAGCCAGCTTGCTATCTTAGGGCAAACAGCAAATATTTAATAGCATTGGAAACAAATACATGGTGCTATGACATCTGCTCTGATTCAAGGTCATCACCTGACTGCTTTGTGGTACCACAGACCTCATGGAAACAGGATATAACAATTGCTGTGAAGCAGGGACTCCCTGTTGAGAGGGTTGAAGAAGAGAAAGTAAGCAAATGTCTTTTGGCATTTATTGTTATTTATGTGGAAAGGAAGAGGCCTGACATCTCACAGCTTGTGTGTGGGTACACAACAGACATGCAAAATGTTAGGCCCTTGGAAGGAGGAAGAATTTGAGTGCTACCAAAAAGAAGCACAGTCTATTTTGTATTAGAGCTAATTAAATTAAAAGCATTTGCCCAGGGGCAACAGCTTTCTCTTATCTCAAATACTCCTGTCTGGGGGACCAGGAAGAAGTAACTGGTGAGCAGGGACACGACCTGTGATAGATCTTGACATGGTTGTGCCTCACCAATGAAATAATTGTGCATGAAGTTCACTGGATAAATGCCCCTTTCATGTATATTCCAAAAGGAAACATATCTCTTCTGACTATACTGGAAGTGGTCTTTTCCCAAACACGGCTCTCTAGCCAAGCTGAGTCTTTAGAAAATATCATATTCAAAAAGAAAGAAGATAGAGAAAAACCCAGTATTTTCTCTCTAACACCCCACAGTGATTGTGCACCCCAGAGTGGCCCCGTGTAAGGCAGGATACCAAAATCTGAGCTTTGGGAATCCCACTGCGCCAGTTAGCACAAAGTCACCAAATCTCTCAGCTAGAGATGCAGTATTGTATCTTAGGGAGAAAATACCAGTAACCCCAACCTCATATCCAACCTCAGCTTTCTTAGCTAACAACTGTGAACTTGTCACTGCTATTTTTTTCTGATTTAGGTTTCAACAATAACTCTTAATACTGACATCAAAAGAAATTTTCTTGAAAAGCCCTTAAGATTAGAAAGGAAGAGATTCTCCATTCCATTTAAGGGAACTGGAGGGTAGAAAAGGTATATCTTATCAAGTGAGCATTTAATAGGCCTATCTCTTCAGTTCCTTGGTTGGGATAATGGGCAACACAAGAAATAAAACCCTTGCCTGACTTCCTGATGGATCCTGTGATAACAGCATACTCTTAATTCTCAAATGGTGACAAAAGCTCTGAGATAGTTGGGTGCCATTTCTAACTCAGATACCTCCCTAACCTCTGAGGAGTTTAACCTAAATGAAAAAAAAGACTGCATCTGTGGAAACCCAAGTGCCAACATTTCTACCTTTGCAGTATGACAATTTTTTCTCCAAATAAAATTAATTGCAGACAAGTGCCAAACCTTACTAGAAGCCAAGTTCATCCCAGCCATAGGAAGTTACATTACGTATTCCAAAAATGGCTTGTCAGGAGCTCCTATCTTGTCCAGCCCAGCTCCTTTCACAGTTGGCTTGTTTGTCCTTGTAACTTGGGGCTCACAGGGCATGTTCCTGCTGCTGCTGAGGTCTGCTTGAATGAGCAAATATTCTCTTTAAATAGAGACAGAAAAGGAAAATGCTGGGTTTTTGGTGTTTTTCTATCTGCATGCTTGTTTTGTTTCACAACACTGTACTTCATGTTATTCTGATACAATAGCTTTTGCTGTAAAGTGCCAGAAGGTGTTGATAGCAATTAAGTATCAATAGTTACATGTACAGATCAGTACAATAAGCATGAGCTGTTGCCTTGCACACCCACTGCACATCACCAGCTGGATCAGACATGGGCAAAAGTTTTTTACTGAGTTCACTGGAAGAAAGTATGAACTTCTGTAATTAAACATATCAACCCATTTATGTTTCAATAACTTAAAGAGAAAGTAATTAAAAAAAAAACCACAAACAAAAAACCCCATGCATTCCTTGAGGGAAAAAAATAAAAAAAAAGAAGAAAAAAAAAAAAAAGAAAAAAAAAAGAAAAAAGCCAGGAGGTGCCACAGGAAAAGAAATATTTAAGTAAAACTCAACAGGAAAAGCACTCAGAAAAATGACACAGCCATCTTCGGTAAAACCCCAGTAAAACTCCAGGCAGAGATCTCCTAGCCATTTCCCAAATTCTTATGTTTTCTTATCAGTGTTATCATACATATCTAACAACTAAGCAGAAAGTTCAGAGCCGCAACAGCAGCAAGGTGTGCTGGATCCACCGCAAAGGGCTGCGCTACCTGTCGCCTCCTTTGGAGGGACAAAAATTCCTGCAACTCTGGATGTGCATCGCCCTCTAGTGACAGGCACCTGCCGCCACACTTGGCTTGCTCAAGGCTTGGAGCTGCCGTGGGGGCAAAGCCTTGAGGCCAGGGAAGCCGGTTAAAACACAAACGTGAAGCACAAAGAGACAGTGATTACACACCAGCTTCAGCAAGAGACCAAAGACAACTGAGAGCTGCAGAAGGGTGAAAAAATCCAGCTCATCCATCTACCCATCCAAAGGTTTTGCATAACATGTACTGAAAAACTAAGCTGGAACTCAGTGCATTTACTCTGCTTAGGCTCTCTCGACTTTTCCTGAAAAATTCTGTTGAGGGAATCCTAGAACATAAAGTTCTCATCAATAAGGCCATCTGGCTTCCTTGAAGTCCAAAATTTTTAGTTTCAATTCTGTTCAATATAAATTTCAACTGCATTCAATGAAATCACTTAGGAAAATATGAATATTATGCTTAAAATTTAAACTCTTAAATTTTTTTTTCATTTGTTCCTCCAGAAAAGTTTTTCATAGAAATCAATGTCTTAATTTTCACATTTTTAACAAAAAGCTTTCCCCATGGAAATACATTAACTCATGTATTATGCATTCCCAGATTGTTACCCTGAGAGTAAAAAACAAAACAAAACAAAACAGGAAAATAATCCCAATAAAAATCCCCAACAATAAAAAAAATAAAAAAAAAAATAAATTCACTCCAATTTAGCATGGAAAAAATTAGATATAAAAGATCAACACTAAATTGAAAAATATTGAAAAACTGAACTGGTCTTCTTAGGATGTTCTTGTAGCACACACAGAGTTTGTCAGGGACCCTTACTGAATTTCATGGTACCTTGACACCTTTGAGTAATTAACAAAAGCAAACTGCTTCCAAAAGTAATTTCTTTTAATCTCAAATACTTGAATGCAGGACAGCCTGAAGAGGTAAGTGAAAAGCTTCTCATAAGGTTAATGCTTCTGTGACTGTATTTCTGACTGCCTCTCCTGCAGATGTTCAGTTACAGAGCAGTCACCAGAGCCTCTGCCCATTTGATCTGTCCAATTTAGAGCCAAATAAGGCTCTGTAACTTATTCAAGCAAGACATAAGATTATTTCTATAAATTAAATACCTATGGTACTCCTATAGGGCAAGATACTCCTCTAAAATTGTGAGTAAAAAAAGACAAAAAGGGTTTTCAAATGAGTTTGTCAGAGCTGGATAGACAATCTATGTCTGCTGACTTGCTTATGGGTCTACACTGCTTTAAAGAGAAATTTGGTGAGATTTCACAATAGTCAGCAATATTAAGAGATGCACATCTACATGAGCACAAAGAATGTTTAAACATTTGAGATGTAGCAGTCTAAATAAGTTGATCATTATAGAAATGCCATAAACAGCTCCATGGTTATACACTGTTACTCAAATCTCATGAGCTTTTCCATTGCATTTTGAAGCTACAATTAGCTTCTGTGGTCAAAACCTTCAGAAACAAAAAATATTATTTCTCTTTCTCAGATATGAGCTACAAGACTATCTTGTACTACCTTACTACAATACTATTTTTATAAAGGTTTCGCTGAAAAAGGGATATTCATACATTACCATAAATCAATGAACTGGAAAACATAGGAGCTCTTTAGCACTCGATTTGTAGTTTGGACTGCTCTCCTTTTGTGTTCCCCAGCAGCACATCATTTGTGTCAATGTCCCAGTAGGATTTAGAATCTTCCCAGCTTTAGCATGCTGCTTTGACTTTCTGACCTTCAGTTTTTAAATGCAAAGTCACTGGCAAGATATCTCAACTACGCTCACTCCAAAGCTTGTAGGGATTACCTTCAGTCAATGCTGTAGAGCTCTGCAGGAGTGATCAAAGTTTAATCTGTTTCTAATTAAAAGCTGATCTGCTTGACCCCATGCTCTAAAAATATCAATCTGTTTATATAAACTGGTTTTCATGTGTTTTTTTTTAATCCCCATGATTTCATAACACAGTCAATGAAAAAACACAAGGCATCAGAAACAGTTGTTTTTAAATGCGTACAGGAGGTTATGCTCCAGAATAATCAACATTAGAAATTTCAAGAACAATTAGAAGTGCTAGAAATGAAGAGGTAAATAAGTAAGTGAGCTCAGATAAACATGACCATTTTTTCACTACAGAGAGCAAAGGAAGTTAAAAAACCAGCAATAGTGATACTATAAACAATCACTGCCTGTGTGATGTACCTAATCAAAAAGATTTTAGGGTTGGATTAAGCAATAATGAGGAGCTAAAAAGAAGTCTATATGCTACCCACAAGGGAAACCATGCAAGTAAATGGAACTGTTGTTAGGTTTTATTATGTAATATTTTATTTATATATTTTAAACCAAAATTTATTTTATTTTATATATTTTATTTATTATATTTTATTTTATATATTTTAGCCAAATAAAATTAAAAAAAAAGAAAGAAGTGAACATCTTATTTTTTAAGTAATAGTCTTTTTTTTACATTAAAGATAGAGATTTTCTTACCTCTGAATGATGGCCTTTAAATCACTATGATACAGGAAAAAAAGTTTCTCTAGAATATCCCATTTCTGAGACATTCCTCAAAGGCAACTCATAATTTTCCAGATAATTCGTGGAGCTTTCACCGTGTGCTTTGATGTATAAAATCCAGAAACCCATATACTGAGATGAAAAGGTCCGAGCATCTTCTATGACTCTGTATTTTCCTTTGTAATCTACTTGCAGTAGCATGGTCTTTTTCCAAACTCTGCATTCGGTATCAGAAGCTCTGTGATAGCAAAGTTCCTCTCGACCCACATTCAGCACAGTGGGCAACAGACATGTTTGAGAGACTTGTCATACCAAGAATTAGGGTTTTCATCTAAAAGCTCCTTATAGCTAGAGCCAACAGGGTTCCAGTCTGTAGGCATTTTTATATCATTTTGGAAGAAATTGGATGAAGTAAAGCCACTAATAAATTTAATAGGTTTGTGCACAATACACAGCAGAAAACATTCAGCAGCACTTTTCTAGGGACACACAAATGATACAAGGACATAAACGTAGAAATTCCAGTTTAGGCTTGAAGGTAGAGCTTACGTTATATTAGGAAAACAAAACTTGCTTTTTCAGAGGTAATGGTACCATTTACCTGGAGAAACTGGAAAAGTTTTCATGCATAATTTCCTTCACCTACCTCTTTATTTTTCTACCACTGTGGATTCCTTCTTCTAGAATTTGTAAAGACAATTGTGGGCACCCTGAATGTCCAATGAAACTTTTTCTTCTCCCTTGTAGCATTTTCTTTTCTTACACTTGGGTACATATGTGTGCTTTCAGCTTATGCTGCTGTCGTGCACTGTATTTGAGACTGTGACTTATTATGACAAAGAAAACATGATTTTAAATGCATGAGCTATTGACTCATTTGTTAAACAATCTACCAGTAAACAAACTTGCTTCAGTGCTTCATGATTCATATTGACTGGTGTTTGCTGCTCAGAAAGAGCTTAGGATCTTAATCATCACAGCCAGAGCCAATTGTCCTAATTAATAGCATTAATTATAGGGGTGTGTTTAAACAAAGATTGATTGCTGCCTGCTCTAGCCATCTGAGAAAGCCCACAGATTTGAAGCAATATCATTTTAACTGCCAAAATTTCCCTTGTTCATGTCATAGATGTCAGTCAGTAAACCACATACTACTGTGCAGGTTTCCCATTTTGTAGGAAACTCAAAAGCTTACTGTTTGAGGAGGGAACATGACCTAAAAAATATTTACCCCATCACCAAAAGCTGCTGTTAACATATTGTAAGTAAAAAGTCATATGTAAGGTGTTTCTATTTATATGTTAAAGCTGGTGGGTTTTGTTATATATATACTGCGCTGCTAGAAGAGATTGTTTAGGCAAGGGTTGGTGTGTGTTTGCATATAGATCCTAAAATTCCTGAAGTCTTCTGCTGCCCAGACAAATGTGAGGTTTGCAAGATCTTCAATAGCAATGGAAAGTAGGTGAAGTTGTAAAGAAATCATGGTGAATTGCCTGACAATAATGGGATTTGTCTCTTTTCAGAATATGCATTTCTATTCTGTTTTGATCCATTTTCTTGCAAACATTCAATAAGATAAGAATTGAATGTCAGTGCAGTTGTCTTACAGAAGTAAAGTGTATGAATAATGAATGCTACCTTGAAAGCAGATACTGTTACTGTTAGTGATCATCCTTATTATATACATGTTATATTCTAAAATGATACAGCAATTTTCAAATATTCACATTAAAAGAAATTATTTTGCAGAAACTATGGAGAATATTTTATTGGTCACAAATCATGAATGGTCTGGAAGGGATCTTAAAGATCATTTCATTTCAACCCCCTGCACCTGGACAGGGACACCTTCCACTAGACCAGGTTATTCAGAGCTCCACCTAGCCTGGCTTTGAACATTTCCAGGGGTGGGGCATCCAAAACTTCTCTGGGAAACCTGTTCCAGTGTCTCACCACTCTCACAGTGAGGAATTTCTTGTATAACTTGTCTAAACCTACTCTCAGTTTGAATTCATTCCCCCTTGCCCTGTCCCTAAATGCTCTTGTAAAAAGTCCTTTTCTCTCTTTCCTGTAGGCTCCCTTCAAGTACTGGAAGGCTGCAATTAAGTAATATCTAAGGTTTGTCATGAAACCTCAGATAAATGATCTTAACTGTATCTTTAGCTAGTTGAGTCTTTTCAGTGATAACATTTCATGTTGTAACCTGAGAAGACATCAAATGAAATTGGTAAAGTGCAGCCTGGGTTTAAGCAGGAGAAATTCTGATGATTATAGCTGGTTTTACACTTTGCTAAATCTATGTCTTGCTATCTATTTACAGTCTTTTTCACAGCACTATTTCCAAGTAATTTCCATTAGAGAGCTGTGCAGATCAGGATCATATGTTTGCTGGGCTGTGTTTTGTTAAAATAAACACCTGCATTTTCATCCTATGTTTGTGCCCAGGTGTTTTAGAAAAATGTGCACCAGCAATATTGACTTCTTAGTTATCAGCGTCTGCTGTGCTGGTATTTCTCTGGTTTCACCCCTGGGGAAAATAAATTCTCTTCCATTTGAAATTTTTTGGGAAATAGGAAAAGCAAGTCACTTGGGAAACTCCTGAAATATCATCAACTGTGTGATAGGAACAAGTCTGAGAGCTGAAAATGCTACAAAAGCTGTCTTTCCTAGAACAGCTCCATACATATAAAGATTTTTTGAACTCCCGTAGAAGAGACACAATTATGAACTTTGGTTTGGGTAGATTTTTACCTACCTCTAGATAAAGACCTGACTTTTGAGGTACATACTCGTGGAGTGACCAGCCTGTGAATAAACATTTGAGAGTTCCAGGTACTTGGTAGTTGCTGTGGATCGTGCTAGTATAAATATTGTGAAGGACCCCAAGCTCTTGCTGTTAAATAACTGAGCTCACACAAATGGTTGTGCTAGATAAATGATATTGGGACAGGGGTGGGTTAGCAGTGATAGATGGAATCAATCATATCTCTCTGTGAAGCCCTTCTCCAAGATGATTGTTCATGAAGATTTAGGCAGAGGGCACTGATGCTTTGGTTACAAGGTCACAAGTTCTGTCTTATTACTCAGGTGGAAGAGCACTCCTGAACAAGGGAAAAGCTTTCACTTCCGCTAAGCCAAACTGATCTTCCCTAAAAATAATGTTTGCACAACAATCCCCAACTTTGTAGAAATAATACAGTTGAAAATGTAGATACAGTTACAGAAATACCTACTTCTCTCTTTGCTCTATGCTCTGTTTGGTCATCACTTGTAGTTCTCCCATATGGCTTGTTACTCCAAATATCCAGTCACTCCAGGTAACAATAACAGCAGTGGCCTCCAGCATTAAAACTAGTGCCTATTAAAAAGAGGGAAAACTTTATCAGAAAGAGTTGCCCATTTGGAACAACTTAACATTGTATAAAAGACAGTACAGTAAGTCCCGTGCCAGCAGGTTTGGCACTGTTTTTGGAACATAAGGGACAGCTGGCACCTCAGTATAAAACAAGCCATAGCAGCATCTGTTGTCCAATGAAAATACTTCACTATACATTTTAAAGAAGAAAAAGTAGAAAAGGGTGAAATATCCTTGGAAAACCTCAACAATATCTCTTTTATTCAGATCTCCATCTTGGCAGTTGTCATGAATTTATGAGTAGATGTAACTGCTCCCTCCCATTGGTATCCAGGTGCCACCAAAGTTGCTTCTGGACTCAGCTTTGGCCAGTGGTGGGTCTGTCTTGGAGCCAGTTTGTCCTGGTTCTGTCCAACATGGGGGCAAGCTTTAGGTGTATTCTCATCTGCCAGGTACCAAAACCTTGCTACAGAAAGACCATCCAGTCTCCTCTGCTACAGAATCCAAAAATGGGTGAGATTGGAAGGGACCACTGAAGATCAACTATGCAACAGCCCTGCTCAGGTAGGGTGCCTTAGAGCATGTTATGCAGGATTGTGTCCAAAAAGCTTTTTGAAACATCTCCAGAGATAGTGACTCCACAGCCTTCCTTGGAAATCTGCTCCAGTGCTTGGTTACCTATACAGTAAAGATTCTCTCCCTCATATTCAGGTAGAACCTCCTGTCCTTCAGTTTCTGCCCATTGACTTTTGTCCTACTGCTTGTCACCACCGGGCAGAGCCTGGCTCCATCCTCCTGACTCCCTCCCTTCAGATACTTAGATGCATCAATAAGGTCCTCCCT
Organism: Serinus canaria; assembly: GCF_022539315.1. Classification (NCBI taxonomy): domain Eukaryota; kingdom Metazoa; phylum Chordata; class Aves; order Passeriformes; family Fringillidae; genus Serinus; species Serinus canaria. The sequence goes on from NC_066315.1 coordinate 83,139,852, forward strand.
CAGTCTTCTCCATGCTAAACAGCTCCCTTGGTCTTTAGCAATGAGAAAAGGAGAAAGAAGAAGAGCACATTCAGCAAATGGTTTTTTTAGCCTGAAACGTCTCTGACCTTAGAGCTGTTATCTAACAAGCCCCTGAGCACTTCTATTGCTTTTCCTTGTTTTGTTTTACTTAAAACTGTTTATTGTCCATGAAGCAGTTATGGGGGAGAACCTTGGTGCTGAAGGCCAACTCTTCCTGGCAGAACTGCAGTCTCCTCCTTTTTCAGAGGAATAGCTCTCTCTGACTTCCTTCCTTTATCTGTCGCTGTTTCTCGTGCACTGCCACGTAGGGTCTGCCTGTTTCTTCAGCGACACCTTGGCTTGGGAGTTGTTATGAATTTCTAGGTAGATGCCACTACACCCTCCCATTGCTGTGGAAGTACAGACTATTGATCATAACTGCTGCTTACAGAATTTCCACTGAAATAGACATGGGTCAGTGTTTTCAGGAGTGATGTGGTGGATGCCTGTCTTGCATCATCTTCTGCAGTGGGCAGTCAACCACAACCTGAGGGAATGCTGAGATGTATGAGAGTGATGGACATGGACTTCCATATCTTCTTCCTGAGCTCACTTAATAAAACCTGTGCTAAATCATAGAGCCTTTTTGCTGAAATAGCTGTAATGCATTTCTACTTTCTCTTTACTCCTATACACCAAACTGGTTACACTGAACTGGTAGAGAAGCAAAACAAGGAATTCTTCTAGAGTTCTTCTTCTGCAGCATCTGCAAGATTGGCAGAGACATACCCTGAGAACAACTCTTGGAACATTTTAAAAGGCTGGGTGATCTGATTTGTTTTTATGGTCATCAGTACTCTGTGACTAAGATGTTTTGCTTGTTTTGATAAAGCCAAGCTATTGATTTAAAACTCAAAAATGTCATATTTGTTTATCTCTGAGACAGCAGTTAGAAAATTAGCCTTCTTGCATTCACTCCTTATGTTGGGCAGACAATTTCTTTTCAAGATATGCCTCTAAGGAAATTGTAGTTCAGTCATGTTTGATAGGAAAACTTGTTTTGGCAGAATTTTGATTTACTTTGCAGTTTAAATTCCAGGCAACTTTGAGAATGTCAAGCTGTCATCCTAAAGGCAGTACTAACATCACCTCTTATTTATTTTTCCTAATGTCATAAATATTAATAGAATTTTTCAATAGAACATAGTTTTCCATTCATGAATTTCAAAGGCTTTAAACATGGTTAAAAATGCCCTTTCTTTCTGACAGTTAAAGGATTTTAAGCACAGAATTTTGTACACTTGATTGTTCAAAGGCTAACTTAATTGCTTATTTGCAGAGTTTATTTCTATGCATTTCTTGAATAACTCATTGAATACAGAGATCTGACTAATATCCATACTGGTGGCAGCTAAATAATTTATTCTAGAGTTGCCTAGTGAGGTGGAGAAGTCTGGATTACCATGGATCACTACTGGATTCTGACTACCTCTTCAAGAGGAAATGATTTACTTATTTTGAGTAACACTGGATTTGAAACCAAGAGATAAACAAAAGATTTCTCTGCAATAGAGATTGAAAACAAAATTCTGGAACCACTGGGTGTCACTGCTTGACTGCTTTTTGGTGATAGAACTATTTACAGAGATCTGAGAGAACTAAAAATAATCTGCAGCAGCTCTGAATATTTGCAGTATTTTCACTTGGAAAATACTTAATTGCTGTTCAAGAAACCACATTTGTTATTAGTATCACAAGTTCCAGGAAAACCTTTCTACTTTGCTTGCAAAATGATATCTTTGAAATATCTAATTTGTTTGGACTGGCTTATTTTTCTGGCAGCTTATAAAATATAAATTGTTATTTTGTAGTAAGTCATCAGGAAAGTTTTTAAATACAATGACATTGAGGCAGGAGAGGAAAAAAATGTTTATGTTAACTGAAATAATTTGCCCTTTCATGATGTTTTTAACCCTCTTCAGATTATCAGTTTACTAGGGAACAAATATTTTGAAAAAAGGATAGAAGTTCTGATCAAAACTAAATCAAAATGTAAAACCCCTAAAGATATGTGGTATTGTTATTTCCATTTATGGACTCTGATTTTTTAGAGGTGTAATTTGAACATTTGCAAGAGAATGGGGGCTGATCCTGCAATCTGAAAGCAAAATCTGTCATTACAGTGGTAATTTGAACCAAGCCAGACTGTAGTTATAGTTTCACTCACTCAATGGACCTATTGCACATATATACATCACAGAAAAAACATACTAAGAATAATGTTAATTGTCAATGTAAAGTGCTGTCCATCAATGCAGTACAACAGCAATGCCTCATTATCTTGGTGTATTTAAAGTCCCTGATGATGGCAGAGGTATAATTAAGGAAAAAGCAGTAACACAGTAACACTCCCCCTGCCCCCCCCCCCCCCCATATTCTCATTTTGGTATACCTTTCTTTTTAATTTTTTTTTCAGAATTTAAAATTTAATTGGATTTAAATGAATTTCATAACCTTAAAATTCTGCTCAAAAAAAAGGAATCTCTTCTCATATTTATAGTCTTTCTAGAATTCCAGTCAATACACAAGCAACAGCCTGTGTCTCATTACTGGAGGTTTGGAGCTAGCAGTATTTTAACTAGATCCAGTTCCTGCCTTGATGGCCTGCATCAGCGGCAAAAAAGCCCATTCAGTTACTGGAACACCACAGTGCAGCACTGTTGCTCATTTCTAAAACTGGGCAATGAGTATTCTGCCCTTTTGTGTTCTGTTTTATGTTACATTACATCCTGAGTAAGAGCTAAAGACAGCATAATACTCCATATTCTAACAGTAGGACCAATTGCTCAGAAAAGTAAGCTGTGGTTTCTCGGAGCCCCTTTCATTTAATTCCATGTTCCTCTTGTACACATATTTCAGTATTCAGCACTGCTGCTTTGCTGAGAAAGTTGCAGCCCCTAGCTAACTCACAAAGTCCCAGGAACCTCCATAGCTGTGAGTGCTTAAATCAAAGCTCACATAAAGCTAAGGGAGTATAACTGAACATCTCAGGGAAGGTGCAGATCTCTTTTCCAGAAGGCTCCTCTAGAAGCTCATTCAAAGACTTTCAAACAGAAGAGGAATAAACTTCCACTAGGAAGGAATAGCAAGTAATTGATAGGGAACAGCTGTTGTGCCCCTTATGTTAGATTCTGTCTAAACTGGCAAACCCACAGATATTTACACCTTGATGACTGGAAAGGAAGTAGCAGGAAAATCAGTTTAAAATATAACAAGACTCAAACACTATTTGAAATATAAATTCTTTTTATAACTTGAACTTGAAACCTAAATATAACCAAGATCAACTGTGCAGCACCTAACCTAAATTTTCTCCAAAGAGCACCTGGATCTGGGAATCTGATAAAAATCAAGAGTTCAGCTGAATCTGAGCTGGTGTTACTGCGGATACTTACTTTACTGTTAAGAGAGAAACTATTTCAACAACCAACACAGACTGGTAAGATGTATTGGTTGTATGGACAACAAATATGGAAGAAGCCTCTGAACTCCAGTACATAAGCTATGGAGCAAATAAAGGGATAAGGTTAGCAGAGAGCATATGATCAATTATTTTTAGAAAAATGACAGAACCTACTGACATGACAGGAATCTCTAAAACAAGCAAAAGGGAAAATTCCAAGATTTCTATGGTGAAGTAAGAGAGAAACTCCAAAAAAGGAAATTCCTCACAATAACTACAGACTGACACTTTATATTCAGCAGGAAAAAAATTGAATTTTTTGGAGACTGAATATTCTAATCCTTCAAATAATCTTCCCTCCATTAATCCTCGCAAATACAATAAATATGGACTAGGTTATATCAAAAATAAATTAGAAGAATATCTCTTAAGACCAACAGATCCAGCATCATAAAGCTGTAGGTATAGTGCAAACATACTTGAAATTACTCTTGCAAGTGTTAGAGCACTAAGAAATATGACTCAAGTGCAGAGAGGATACATTCTTTGAATATGTAATGGAAGAATGCTTCACTTTGGTTCTAAAAATACATATTTCAAAATGTCTTCAGTACACAGATTTTAATGGATATTTCCTTCAAAGGGCTTATCAAAACCAGGCAAACCAACACTCTATTTTCACAGGAAGTTTAAAATTTTTTGCATTTTTTCTTTGTAAATACAAAGAATTCAAGTCAAGAACACAGAGATTTCTTGAAAAACATTTACTAAAAACCAATTCACCTTATATGCTTCCAGTTTGGCTTTTTGACACTAACTTGTATTTAAGGAACACTCTTTGAAATAACCGATACCACAAAGAGCCAGAGAACACTGCATGAAGCAGAAAAAAAGTTATAGTAAACACTTACAATCTTGGTGGAAAAATCTGCCAGTCAAAGGATTTACTTCAATCGCAATAATATTTAATTTAAGATTCAATATTATAACCTGTATGTTTATTGAGTTACACTGCATATGGTCTTGCTTGTCTCTATCATTAAATTAGTAAAAAGAACTCCTTGAGCTACCACTTTTACGTTCCCTTTTTGGAGTCTGCCCTGTTTCACTACCTAAGCTTTCCCACATGCATCTGATAATTGACCACTTGAATTAGTATGGATCAATTTACCAACTCATACAATATTTTCATGTTATGTTTCTTTATTTTTTTTTCCTTAAAATCCTTTCTTGAGCTGTGGGCTCCAAAACCAGGAACAAGATCTCTGCCACAGCCACAATGAAATCTTTTGTAGTTGCTAGTGTAACTTTTTACTCTCCTGTTCTGTGCTTCTATGATCTTTCAAGGAATACATTCACTTCTTTTCTCTATTACGACATTCACCCTCAATTAATACTTAAAGGTTTGCTTGTATCAGATTTGAAAAGTACCCAGGCACTTCAATGTTGACAAAATCGCTTTTGTCAGAAGAAAAATACTTTGGCATCACCCCATAAAATAAGTGACTAGCTTTTAAAGTAATTTAAAAAAAAAAGAGTGGTCACTGATTAAAATACAAATAAGTCCTATGTTTACAAAATTTATGTAATGCTTTAGCTATTCAAACAGCATGACACCCCTTATCAATAAAACAATTAATTGCAGAACTACAAGTTCACAAAACAAGAACTATTCAAAGACAGAACCATTTGACTTAGATTTTTCTTTTTAACGAAAGAATAAAGAAATAAAAAGGAAATTAAAGACTGGCCAATTCAAAATAGGAATGAAGCACACATAAATAGCAAGAAAGTATAGCCACTGGAGCAAAATGCTGAAAGAATTAAAGACCAGAAGATGTGCTGTAGCCCAATACAAAGCACACCGCTCTCTAGTCAATCCTTCCCGATTTTTCAATATCAGCATTACCTCACTCCAGGTAAAGATGACACAACATCACTGGGAGCAGAATGAAGTGGGAATTACTGTTAGCAACAGCTATTTTTCCAGCTATGGTTTAAAAAAGAACACCTTTTGTAAAGCTTATTTAGAATTAGCGCCATCCCTTTAAAAAACTCTTTGGTTTGCCTCATATTTCGAAATGAAGTAGAAATATGTCCCTCTCTTTTTTATTTTTCTAAGGCGTGATAAGACCCTCCCTTGTCTATCTAACTTTCCCTACTTGAAACAGGTTGAAAAAACAGCAAAGTCTTCCGATGTGTAGGGGTTAGTATCAGCACAGCTGCAGTGGTGCCTGAAACCAGGAGGAGCTGTCAGTGAAACACAGAATTTGGTGTTTTGTCTCAGCACCCCTTCATTTTCCTTGCTGAGCTGAGACTCTTTCAAGCAGGCATGTTCTTACTCTATTATTAAATTCAGAAAAATCAGGCAGTGATACTACACTTGATACAACAACGCATAAAATTTTGGTGCTGCAGTAAGTCCTTTTACCTAATCTGCCCCTTTCAGCTGGGGTCTGCTTTTAAAAGCACTTAAATCAATACCATTTTACATAATTCATTTTTTTGACTCTATAAAAGTGGCTTTGTTCTATACATAAAATTACAAATGTTATTTCTTCCTCCTCCCAGTTCTATCTGGCTAAAACAGAATATTCTTTTACTTTTCCATACATTCCTGAAATTTCAAAGTTTGCTTTATATTAAATTAAACTTCACTTAGACATTCCCTAATGCATTGTCTTTGGCATTTATGCTAAGCTATGTTTATGAAAAAATTATCATTTTTCCCAGTTTTGCACTGAAACAACAGGCGAAGTTCAGTGTGCTTTGGACCACATTTTGATATTATGCCAGCAATTTGAAGAGTGGTATGTCTGATGTGGTACAACAGCTGCTATGAATTTAGATATGGTTATACGAAGATGAAGATGGTTCTCAGTTTCTAGGCCAAAATTTTATTTATTTATTTTTTATAGCCTGTACATATACAGAAGAAATTTTGCTTCAGGCAACATACATGTACATCCAACACCGATTTCTAAGCCTTCTTTGGCAGTAACTTCATCTCTGGCCATGGAGGAGGCAGCTGTTATAGCCACACTATTCTCTCATAGGAGGAGGTGTTAGCTCTCCCTCTTGCTTCTTTTAGTTGTATCTCTACCATTCTGTGTCCTTGGTTATAGACTTTTTCACAGGTTCACATCCTGTCCCACCTGTTGATGGAAGCTTAGGTGCTCAGATTTTCCTTGAAAATCAATTTTGAAGTCAGCACATTACCCCACATTTAGATAGGGGAAAGAAACAGGATTTGAAAATGCACGCTCAGCTAATTGTAGTGGAGGTAAGTAAAACCAATTGAATTGTTTGGGGAATAAAGATTTATGAGGGGAATTTCAGCTGCAGCCTTAATTACATAAGGGAAATAATGATGGGATGCCAGTGCCAAAAGAGCAAGTATGATTGTTTACAAAGTAACAAACACAAACAGTAGGTGCCTTCCTTCTCATAACATATAAAGCACCATCCCTGAGTGAACTTAAAATTAGTTGAGTTGTCAGCTCAGATTCCTAATTATTAGCCTATTTCCCCTTTTAAGTTCCATTTCTGTAAGGCATTTAAATATGTGCCTACTTTTCAGCTTAGAAGGGCTGCTGGTGAAGCCAATCTGAATTCCAAATTAGCCTTATATATTTTAGTGCTCTGCCAAACAGGATCTTTGAAAAACAGGATCAAAGAATTGGGTATTTTGTTCCCTTTACATTGATTAACCTGAGATGACTGTATATCTCAAAGCTGCAGCAGTGGCCGGTCCATTTGTCACATCAACTATTGACTATCTTGTGTTCTTTAGGGATGGCAGCTTGCAATAATATGACATCAGGAAGATTGATTTGTTTTATCATTTTTCTGATTTGTGGAAGCCTCAGTCTCTTACATTCAGGGCCAGGATTTGATAAAAGCTCTACTGTAGTGGTTCCTAGTATTTATGGTGCAATATATCCAGAAGGGCTATAGTTGCCATCATGTTACATAAGGTGGTTTTCCTTTTGACTTTGAAATATATTATCCTGCTTGATATAGATAAAAAGACCTGACTTGCTATGGAGACCTGAAGCTATGGCATCATACAGTTGCCTTGGTGAAGGCGACTGTATGATGCCATAACTAATGGCAGGTTGCTACTTAATTTTAAAACTCACTAAGGAAAATGAAGTGCTCAAGAAAGGGGAATGCTTGAAGTCTCTGCACATGGAAGTTCTTCAGCCTTTTCCTTGAGATGTTTATTTCTGCAAATATGGGATAAGGATGAATGAACTTTCTCCCCTGTCTCTCTACCATCCTTTTGTCCATATGCAGCCTTGGAACCTTTGCAACAAGAAGGTTAGTTCTGATTTTTCCATCTTTAATCCTTGCCCTTTTATTGAGGCTACATCCAAGTGAAGTAGTTTTGTGTTGTTTTTTCCTTGTGAAAGCTGTCTATAAAGCTGGAGGTTGAAACCAGCAACTCTTGATATATAACAAAAGGACACTACAAAGGGCTTGTTACCAGGAAGGTTTCCAAAGATTGATAGTCAATACATTTTTTTAACTCCCTGGATAGCAACCAGCTTTAAGGTAACCTGCCCTTTCTCGCATTCTATTTCAGTCCAGGGTAGTAGATAATCTTTTGACCAGTTGAAGTAGTCCTACAAAAAACCAGCATTCTTCCTGTGTCTGGGGACAGGAGGCACTCACAGACCCAAAGGACCTATCTAAGTGCTTTGCAAAAATCTCTTCTGAATGGTATGTACACCTCTGTAAAGCATCAGCTTCTGCCTGTGGTCCAGTCTGTACTGCCTCATTAACATTGCTACGATTACTTTCACAGTGAGTACAAATTTTAAATGGTGGTTGCTTTTAAATTTACTAATATAGAAATTACATGAGATTGAGGGATATGAAATGCAGTAAAACCTGCTTGGTTTTCTCATTCAGTAAAAAAACAAACCTGGGAAACTTGGGAGGTACTGTGTCCTGGATTTCACAGAGAGATTAAGAATGGCACCACTGAATCTGCAACTACATGGAGTCACTCTATTCCTGACAAAAAATCCCATCATTTCTGGGAGCAGCTTGGATGATCTGCACTGCAGTCATACCTACTGGTACAAGGGACTTGAACTTAGCTTTCACAGAAAATTATTTCTTGGTCCCCAATGGGGTCTATTTTCAGTTTGCAACTGGTGGACAGGAATTTAACTTTTGACCTTCAGGGAGAAGGTGGAAAAGGAAGGTGGTTGTACTTAACATAGCAAAAGCAGAGTGCACAGCCAGCAAGACCAATCAATAGTGTACTTTTCTTTATGTTCTGTTAAGAATATGACCTGTGTACCTTTTCCTCAAGAGATATCAAACATGTTAAAGGCAATATTGAATTACTACATACTGCATTTCTGCATACTGAAAAGTACCAGATAAATTTTGTGGACTTCTACCTACCATACTCACACATTTGCAAAAGTCAGGTTTCCATCCTTTAGAGTCTGTAATACAATTAACTAATATTTTGTTTATTTCATTAATCTAGAATTGTTTTCATAGATTTTGTTTAAGGATTTTTTCTCTTATGCATAATTGTCCTGAGTTCCAAATAAATTTTGTCTATTCATAGCAATAAAGATATAAGGATTCATCCTTATGTTTTATTTTAATGAGCTTTTAGATGATACTCTCTCTGTCTACTGCAGAAAGAACCCCTCCAGACTTTGCTTCTGAAAAGTGGTGGTTTGAATTTGAATCCTATATGCTACCTGCTGTGCTTAGTGCATCTACAAAGTTAATGACTGCTATTTTTGCCCAATTGCTTTCTGCTTGTGTACTATGTGGAAAGAGTTGCAAAATTATTTTAAATATTTAAAGGTGTGGGAAGACAGCATATTATTTAATAAAATTGCTATGCTTACTATAATATCTGCATTTTCATTACATCTGCAGTCTTGTTGCACCTTGTTCTTAAATAAAACAAGCTATTACAAAGTTTTACTTTCAAGTAAAAATAGTAAGTTTTGGACAACCTTTTCCACTACTAAGGTTAGAGTAAATGCCCTAGATAGAAAGAGCTCTGAGTAGTGTGGAGGATGGTAGGGAAAGAGTATGTTACACTGAGAAGAAAACATTAAAAATAATGTATGAAACAGAATGAAATAAGAGGGAATAAGAATCGACATGTATAAGCTGGGGAGTAGTTGTCATAGACTCATAGAATGATTTGGATTGGAAGAGACCTTACAGTTCATCTTCTTCTGACGCTCCAGGGTAGGGACACCTTCCACTAGACCAGGGCATCATCCAACCTGGCCTTGAACACTCCTAGAGATGGGGCAACCACAATTTCCCTGGACAACCTGTTCCAGTGTCTCATCACCCTCACTGTAAAGAATGTCTTTCTAATACTTAATCTGAACCCATCATCTTCCAGTTAAAAGCCATTCTTCCTTGTCCCCCATGAGGATCAGGACTCGTGAATGTGAAGCTTCTCCTATCTGTCTATATCCGTAATCTGCTCAGTTTGGGTGACCTGTAGCAGACCCCCAGTATAAAGTCACCTGTCCCTGATGCCTAAGTTCTCAGGCAGCTCCTCATCCATCCCTATGCACTCCAGTTGGTCATTGACATCCTTTCCTTGTCTGCCCAGCATGTCCTTCCTAAAGAGCCTGCATCCTTCCATTCCAACACTTCAGGGCTCACAGGAGCCCTCCCACCACATCTTGCCAATGTCAATGAGATGACAGTCCTGCAGGTGTGTGCATGCCTCTAAACTGCTCATTTGCTCCCCATTCTGCATGTGTTTGCATAGAACCATTCGAGTTGGGCCCCCCAGGAGGCTGACCTAGGAGCTGGAATTCCTTTCTGGTGCTCCTCAGGTGCTCTCCCCCTGACACGTGATCCCTCTCCATACTCTGGGCATCCCTTTCTGACAATGGCATCAAACTGGTAAGAGTGGGATGGAATGAGGTTCCTCTCCTCCAGCAACTTTAGTTTAAATCTCTCTTTCATTATGTACAGAAAGGCTTATTTTGCACTGGAGAGAAGACTGAGATCAGAAAAAAATAAAACTGTAAGATCAAAGAGAAAGATGCTGAGTCAACAGGAGAGTGTGAAAATAGTACAAAGAGGAAACTTCAGCAAACAGCTAATAATGGTGAGTGAAAAGCAAAGTTAGAAGGAAAATAGCAAACCCAGCGAAAGAAATTGTCAAGCAGGAGAGAGTAGACCTGAGGGAGAGTCTCTTCATTCTGAGTAAAAAGGACAACTTTTGCCATGCTCTGCTAATGGTAACAGTGAAGCATCTTTCCTGCTGATAGGAAAGATAAGTTGTTTTGGTTTAGGCTGGTTGGGCTGCTGGTGGGGAAGTGAGAGTACCTGCATGGTCCTTGCCAGCTAGGGTTAAACAATGACACGAGTGCAAGGATTGCTTTTTCCTTTTATTCCTTAATTTGATATATGCCTGTGATGAAATAATGAAAAATAACTTCTATCAGGTTATAACCTTTGTTTCACTCTCTTTTCCAAATTTCTAATCCCCTGTACTTTAGTTAATATTTTCCTCCCAAGAAGCTCCAGATGTTACACTTCTATTCAATAATTCCCCTTAGATAAAGCAATTTTGATTGCTTTCTGCAGCAACCTGATTATGATCTAGCCCATACCAATAGCCATTCTAATTAAAATTTTCACTAATGGACTTGATTTTTAGAGAGAGAAGAGTCACGCAATCTAGACTGCTGAACTAAGGATGCTGCCACTTTTCCTTGAATGGGAGTCACTTTCGGAGAGTTTAATTCCAAGAGAGAGATCTCTGTGCCCAGGAAAGCCCTTTTAAGTTCAGCTACTCTTGACAGTTTTTGTTAGCAGGAACCTCACTCTGAACTCATGGCTTTGAAACTCTAACGACCTGTGTACACCCTTTGGCCCTTTCTCTATTCTGCAGGTTGTGTATTCATTAGGACCATTTACTTACTTATGTCCTTAAAAAGATTATGTGCCTTTGACATTCTTGTTCTCATCACATTGGGAAACAAAATTTACCCTCCAGGCTACACTAGCAGGATATTAATTTTCAATACTGAGACCATGTTGAAGTTGGCCAACGTAGTGAAGATTTTGGTACTAGCAGCTAAGATTTCCACTCACTCATCCCTGCATGAACATCATGAAGGACACAGATGAGTTACCGGCAGCTACCTTACAATGGGCACATAGTTTTCCTGTGTCCAAGAAGCTTTTGTGCTGATCCACAGTGAAATGAATCCCAGAATGGGCATCTGGACTCAGCTGTTTCCATTTTTCTGCACCAGGCTTTAGAGAAAGCAGGTGGAAGAAACAGCTGGAAACCTTCTGGAGTGTCTTTAATAAATATTTCCACCAGGCTCAGCTGCACAGATCCTCTCTGGCTGCTAAATTCCTTTCACTTGAAATTTATATAAAGGATTAGCAGCTGCTAAATAAGCATAAGACAATTGCAACAGGTGATGAGTCTTTCATTTTTAGCAAGAAAATCCTAATCAGCCTGTTTCTGAGATGAAGACTCACCACAATTCACTTCTAATGCTACAATAAGATGGGTGGATTATGTCCAAGATCTGCAATTACTTTCTGAGTGTTATTTAGCATTTGTGGAACATAAGTACTTTGCAACCTCTCCTTTCTAGTGATAGTTTGCATACTTCAGTCTCTGCTTTGTTCACAATCTGTTGGAATATGCTAATAGCTTGATTAACAATCTTCAAGATTCTGCTGCTGATAGTCTGCAGTTTGCTTGAAATCTCACAGGTATGAAAGGCCAAGACGAAGCTGAACTGTCTCTTCATAAGACTCTGAATTGAGTGCCAGTAAAATTCTTCACTGACTACAGAATTATATGAAGGATTTAGTTAAATGTGTTTTGTACCTACTGTAAGTTTTCCTCACAGAGGTTTTAAAATGACTTTCACTAGATATTTATATTCTAGTTGAATTCAATGCCTCAGTAAGAATCAGGTCCTATAAAGAGGCAGTTTTAGCTTTTAAAATCCAGGGAAAGATATACAGCAAGAGGGGTAGAGGGGAATAGAGCTATGCTTTCAAGTAGTTACTACCCTGGAGCAATCAATATGATTTTAAGCTGTCATGCATCAGAGGCTGCAGAGTTGTGCACCTCTCCATTTGCATCACTGCTGCTGCTCTGAGCTCATTGCAATTCCTGGGCTTTGGCATACCTTGGTGTTGTACAGGAACTTGTCAGTGAAAAAGAGGCTCTCATTTGTCTGACAGGTGCATCACTGTTAGCCTGGAGCAGCTATCATGGAAATGTTTGATAGTCTTGGCGTAACAGAAGGGTTGGGCCCATTGTTTGCAATAATGACTTTGTCATCATAATAAAATAGTAGTTGAAGTGGTCATTTTGTAGTTTAGCCTTGCTGAAATTGCTTCATAAATATGTCTTCTGCTGCTATAAGAACACTGACAGGACTTAGGGCAGTTATTTCATCCTACATTGTATGTATTGACCTCTGTATGTATATGCACAATGAACAAGTATTTAATCTGAAAAAAGGACTTACATGAGCATGGTTGCTTATTAATGAATATTTCATTGCTGCAGATATGGTACTTTTTCCTCTAATTGTCTCTGAAGCAAAGATGATTACTCCTTTTAGTTACTGGGATGCTGACTGCATGTATTATTGATTGATCTGCCTAGCAGTTTATAAAGGACAGCTGATCTGCTCCTCTTAACCAGCTGGTAAAACAAGTATACTCAAATATTTTTTTGTTGGAAGCAACAAGGAAGAAAAAAGTGAGCAGAGGAGTAGCCTTAGCACACATACACTGGATCATGGGGAACAAGAGAAAACCAGTGCAGTATTTTGTTCTGCTGAACCCCCTCTTTCTCATTCTCTTTCCCTGTCTTGATGTTGCAGATCAATCTTAATACCAGAATTTAAATGTGCACTGGAGCACACTTCTCTCTAGTTACTCAGAAATGCTTGTTCTGATAGCAAGGTTTAATTGTTTATACTAATCACACGCTTGTATGATGTATTTTATGGCCTTGTTGGAAAAATGTAACAAGTTTCATAGAATAAGTCTGAGCTGAGCCTTCCCAACTCTGGCGTTCAGTTCTGTCTGCATCCCTCTCTGTTCCTCTCCCACTGAACACAATCACTAAGACTTTCTGAAGTATTCATACATTTCCCCCTCAGTCAATTTTCTATGATGGAACATCTTTTTTGAGCTGAAAATATTCAATCAATTTAATGTAATATCAAAAATATGTGTAGAATATCTGATCTATATTTTCCAGAGAATTTATCATTTGTTAGCCTCTAGATATGTAAATGTAATAATCAGAGAATGATGTATATTCATACTTTGCATTAATAATTAAAGAATAAATATTACTCCTAGCAAATGTATAGGTCATAAACACATATTTGTAAAAAAGCTGAAGCTTTTAGAGAAACTTTGGACACAGGCTCTATTCATACTCTCTATGGCATCTAAGCATTTTCAACTTAGCAAAACAATGACTTCTATTTACAACATCACTGCATGTAAAATGTTTGTGTTATCATCAATATGTTGTGGTTGCCAGGTTAGGATGTGCACGGAGCAAAGGGGACATGAAGCATCCATAGCATCACATCTACAAAGAAGTGTATTTTATGTTCTGGTAATTCTGTAAGCTCCTCCTTATTAAAGCAACTAGAGGTGTGTTTTAAGAAAACTGCTTCTTCCAGGTTTCTACACACTGTGACTGAGCAGAGCTTGTTCTTCAAGATATGCAGAAAGCAATTGGATATTCCTGTTTTCTGGCTATCATATGTTATCTTTTTCTGCAATTACTAAAGACCCTTTTGAATGTCTCCATGATTGGTTGAATTATCAAATCATTAGCCTGTAGAGAGGTAAGTGTATTTTCTCACTTGGCAAAAAAAGCTTTGTCACAGTTTGAAGCCCATATACATTTTTGAGTTCACATTCCATGTTATCGGAGCCTCACACCTTACACACACACACACACACACACACACACACACACACACTCACACACACACACACACACACACTCACACACACCTTGTCATGATAAATACAGGTCATTGCTGAATCTTGAATCAAGCCAGCTTGACAGCAATCAGTCATTTTGATGTGATAATGGATTTGTGTAGACTAATCTTTAGCCATGCTTTTAAAGAAACACCTTGAAAAACCACACACTCATGCTAGAGCTGAAATAAACCCATGATTTTAAAGCAGTGACAAAGAGATGAGTGCTGATCTGTCAGCTCTTGGGGATGTGGCAAATGGGTCTGTGGTTACTTGACTGACATTTGTGTTCTCCTACCACCTAAGAAAAATTACTTCCCTATCTTTCTGTCCAGTGATATCTGTGCACTGTCTCATACTTGCCTAACTGTATTATACATCCATACTCCTCAGTGTGTGGCCAGACTATGTAATGAGACATAACAAAATGTGACTGTTACCATATCTTGCGTTTTGAGTTATGCTTCCCTAACTCAGTGTTCAGCACGGAGAAACTTTGGTATTCCTTTCAAAACATTTTTTAATGCCAATTTGAGTTCCCTTTGATCAAATCTCTATGAAAAAATTACCTTTGTGATTCTATAATTAATTTAAAATATTAGGTATTAAAATACCAAATACATTTAAAATATTTTTAAAACTTGGTTAACATTACAGAGAAAGAAATGTAGCAAAGGGCATCTGTGAGAACAGAATGAGTTAAGAAAGATTTTCTCATCTTAGCCTGACTTCACTGACTATCACCATAGCAAATATTTATATTTTTTATGTATTTGAAATATAAGACAGCATCAGCAAAACAACACAGAGTATATCTCTGACCTCTTGCTCCACTTGTCAACTCAGCATACTGGAAAAATTACTCTCCTGTGAGAAGACAATTCAAAGAGCAAAGGATTTACTAGGAGGTAGAGGAGTTTGACATCTTTCCATTTGTGTTAGATATGTCCCATGATGTCTTATTACCTGCTCAGCTTTGTAGCTGAAACCAGTCCAGGGTTTCGAGAGATTTTCAGTAGAGGAAGGGATTTCCCCAGCATTGCAGTGTCTCCCATAATTTAGGCTTTTCACTTAAAGCAATTGGAATAAAGAAGTTTTTTCTTCACTTTGTCCAATTGGATTTCAAATTATGTTCTATCAAACGTGTAAATGGAAGAACTTGGAATCAAAATGGAATTTTGGTGACTAAAATATTTAAAAGGGTAAAAATCAGGTCTGCTATGAACAGACGCCTTGATAAAATTTGTTGTCGTAAGTTAGGAAAGGGTGAAAGAAAAATGTACCTGCCAAAGTGTACAGTTTTTAAGTAGTATCTGCACAATCAAATATATTGGATTAAATGCTTCCTCCACAGTGTAAATCTATATAACTTGTCAGAGGTGTTAGTTGGTCCCCAGATGAACAGTGTAAAAGAAAAGCCTGGACTCCATTTCTGCCATCTGCTGATCACACTGATTATTTTGAAAGGTCTACATAATGTTTAGTTCAGTCCAACAAAGAAAAAAATGTGGCTTCATTGGAAAGGTAAATTGGTAGTATTGTGCAGACCACAGCAGTGAAAATCAGTCCAATTTAATCAGCTAGCATTTAAAAAAATCTATAATTCAAAGTGGAATTCAACTCAGAGCAAACACCTGCCTTTTTCTCTAGACTTTTCATAACAGCTAGGCTACAAGCTTTTGCTGGTAGCTGGAAATTCAAAAGCAAGTTTAACTATGAATCTCAGGAAAATCTAGTCCCCTGCTTCACTATATCAAAAGTTACAAATTATTTATCTTAAATGCAACTTTATAAAACTGTTAACAATATACAGTTAACAAATAACAATTTCTTACACACCCTACACATGTCAAAATCTTCACACAAAAGAGTAAGCTTGCACATAATTAAAATAAATCCCAAATTAGCAATTGGCTAATTGGCTGTTATTCTCTCTGATCCATATTCCATGTAACCAAGGAGACATGGTTATCTCAGATTCATGTCCCCTTCTCATCTCTGTAACTTCTTTTCATGTGACCTAGACCTTGCTCTTCCATTTACTTCCCTCTGATCAAGCACATCCCATTTAATTCAAACAGGAGCTGCTCCTTGTAATCAGAGTGACACTGCATTTATTAATATGCCACTGCATTTAATAATACCTGCTCTGTGTGTGCAGCATCAAAGATACTTAGGAGCCTAATTTCTTTATGAGAGGTGAATGGCCTGTGGATGAGTTCCCAAGTGTCCAGTTAAGAATCATGAGATTCTCAGAATCCAAACAACCACTGTATTTGCCTCTTATATTTTGAGATATTCCTCCCCTCAGGTGGGGCTACCTTGTCACATTCATTCAAGCTTTAAGGTTTGTTGTAAGACTTTGAAATCCATCTGAGCAGCAGACCAGAGAACATGTTTACTCATTCTCCCTGACTCTCAATTTTCAGGGAGAACTGGTGATTTCATGCAATCTTTTTTTCCCAAAGTATCTTACTCCCTACCACACACAGAGTCAGTGGGGAGTAAGGATTGTTGCTGAAATTTTATTCCATACAGCTGTCTTTTACTGGACCTTTACTCCCCTTTATATCCACAGGGGCCAATGCAGGTCTATGCCCTTATTTCAGAAAACTATGTTGAGTTGCCCACTGATAGCTGCAGACAGATTTTCTTTTTTCTGTGCTTTGCTGTTAGTCTTCTCTATATATAAATCTCAGGGGAAAAAAAAAAGGAGAATTCTTTCCCATAAGTACTGTTTTTGAAAGGTTCTGTAAAGTTGTATTTTGGGACACCTTCTGATGACAATGATTATTGACACTGTACTGAAAATACTCTTACAATAACAAACCAAATGAAAAACAATTTTCTGAAAATACAGATATGAGGTATGAAGTGCACAAGTGCTTATTCTATCTGTTTTTCCTGACATTTCCTGACATTTCATGTTTAAGGCAGCTTTGACTAAATTTGCCATAGATTGTCTCTATATGAATCTTCCCTACACAATAATTTCACAGTTCTGTGAACATATTGAATTATGGACACATCTCTGGAGCATTCAAGAAGAACCTCTTCTAGGATGATCTTCTGTAACTACAAGGGTAACTAAAAGCTTTTCATACTGACTAGGTAGTTACAAGGAGGAAATTTTCTTTACTGCAGTTTAGCTGAGCTGTGGAATGAAACAAAGTGCACTAGGCATCTCATTCTTAAATGCATACATATATATACGTATATATGCAAAAATATGCCTTTCTCACTTATAAATATTGACAAAAAATGGGTACAAATACAGCTGCAGATACTAGTTTTTACCACAGAGGTTAGATTTCTTTTTCTGTTGGTGCAAGTTATATTGGAATTCTTTAACATCTTAGGAAAAAAGATGAAGTTCCATCTTTTAATGCTGTTTAGATTGTCTGCTGTTCTATGTAATTATGATGTCTCCATGTAAGACTGACATTGAATTTACTAGGAGATTTTTGGGGAAGACTTTTGATTGACCCCTATTCAGAACTCAATTGTCTTATACATACATGCTAAAAATAGCCTAGTGTAACAAAAAGAGTTCATGACTGTACTTTACCAAATGAAGTATGCATAAAGTATTTCAGATCTCACAAGGTCTTAAATTTTGAGAACTGCTGATTGCAGAACTAGTCATATGAGTAATATTGTAGTCTCTCATGGTCTTTGAACTGGATCTGAAAGGCAGAGATGTTATTTTATTCTACAGCAGCACTCCAAATGATGCCCCTAATGAGTTAAAAATTGAAAATAACTGTCAATTCCTTATGCTAGAGGATGAATATGGGCATATTGATAGTAAATTATCTGAAAAGGGATGCTAGTACTTTAAAAGTACAGAAAAATATAGCCTGTCACCTTCCATGGCACTTGATAACAATTTCTAGCCTATAGGCATAAGATATAATAGTAGCTAGAGACAAATAATATTTTAGAAAATCTTCAGGGGGCCTTGATATCTGTCAGCCAACAAATACTATAAAATGAAAAAAAAAGAGAGAAGAATTTAAAGTAATCAGGATTTATCTAGTTCAATAGGCCTGAGGATTACAATGAATCATACTCTCTCTCTGTAATCTAATTTGCAATTAGGTTTACAAAGTCTTCAAATTATACAATGCAGCTACATATAAAATACCAATTGATTTGGAGAGTGTTAATACAGTGGAGTTTTAGGGGATTTGTTTACTTTTTGTCTTTTGTCTTTAATTTTTTTTTAAAGCCTTAAAGGAAAATCTTTCAAGCTTTCTAACAGGTGATTCTGGAGAAAAGGTAGGAGCTTGAAAATTTAAGTACTTCTTTTCCTTTCTTATAGATATTTTCATGGGTTTTGATGTGGTAGAACTACATGAAGATGCCTAAGAAGGAACCTGCAGTGGCTGACTGCTGCAGGGCAACAGGTGGCCATTTATTGGATCCAATTGCAGAACATTGTCTTTGGCAGAAATAAAGAAAATGGAGAATATGTGCACAATAACAGCATCTATGATGCATTATTGAAACAGTTTATACTAGGTCCTTGGTGTGTAAGCGGCCCAAGACAATGCATACTAGCACAGCTACTCAGTAGTTTTAAGCTATGTCCTTTGTATTAGATTGTTTTGTCCAGCTTAGTAAAGACCTTTAAACTTTAAGGTATCTGTATATTCTAACAATTTGCAATATATATTAATCATCACAACACAGAATCTGAAGAGGTTCTTGAAGAGTCAACTATTTCATTTAAGTTACAGAAGCCTGAGAAAACTACAGCAAAATTATGACATAATTAATACAGATACAGTTAAGTGATTCAGATAATAACTTTTTGTACTAGAAAAGCAACACAGAAAACAAATGGTCTCAGCTGGATAGAGTATTTCTGGGTAACAATATTATTTTAATTTACAGATTATATTTTGGGCGATTAATATTGTCAAAAAGATAAATTATCTCTTCCAATATAAATATAGATTTAGAAAACAGTACTTAAGGGTTTTACCCAGTAGTTGTATATCATTGTCAAATATAGGAAAAAACTTCAGGGACTAAAACTACAAAGTTCTGCTACAGAGCAGCACAGGGCTGATAAATGCACAGTTTACTTGCAGACACATCATTATTTTTTGTTTGCAAATTAAGCTTCTGCATCTTCTGTGTTGCTGCGTTCCTACAATCTCAAAGATAGATATATACTCTCTCCTCCTTCACCTCCAGTGCTTCAACCTCCAGCTTCTTTGCTTTCAAATGACTGCTATGAGTATTAATTCCAGATGGGAGGAGTCTGGGACTCTGGTATTGATTACTTATCTCCTCATTTGAGTCACTTCATCTCAGTACTGTCTCTCATTTTTTTCAGAGGTCTAAAGAAGGTAATGACAGCTGCTTCTCCTAATTTGTACCAGAGGCTATGTTTTAGCAAAGCACTTGAACATATTTAAATGTTTTGGTGGAAGGGTAGGTTAGGCAGGGATGGGATTGAGGCCAGGAAGTTTTCTCTGCTGCAGTGGAGCAGCTAACCAGCTCTGCACTGTTCTGCCTCATAATGCCTTTCTAGGAAAAGAATTCTCTTTATTCCATTTCACAAATAAAGATGTGAGGTATAGAGAGGCTAAATCCCAAAACTGCAAAGCAGTGAAAGACTAGTCCTGCTGAAACTTGTAGGAATTGGAGAGCTATGAGCACTTTAAAGTATTTAGGCTCAGTGACTTGCTGAGATTAGTTTGGAAATCTGGATAGAGCAGGGGACATAAATGTAGTATTCTTGGGATATTTTCAATCTTAATTTTTATTGTTTAGAGGGCAGCTTTGGGTTTTTCTGCTGGCAACTGGATAACAGCACAGCCTCTTAGTGTGGGATACTTTTCTCCATTCACCTTATCTGTGACAGAGAAAACAGCCTTTAGTTTCTCTGCTTAGATGACTCTGGAGCATTTAAAAAAATGTAATAACATCCCACAGAAAGTTCTGGGGAAATGGTAATGCCAGTAAGAAAGAAGATTCTTTTGAAAGCAGTCCTAACATGGAACAGCTGACTCATTTATATTCCTTGAAATCCACCTGACTACCAACTTCACCGCTTAGTAACAGCAGAGGAGAAAAGGTGAATAACTTGAGTCTGATTAAAGTAATCCCCTCTCTGACCCTCTTGGCTCAGACTGTCAGCATTTCAGGTTGGGTCTGCAAGTAACTTCTGTTTTATGCTGTCATCAGCTGTGAATTATGTGCAGTCTCAACCTTCTCTGACACCATGCTTAAATGCTTTGTTAGCTTCAGGTCTCTACACAGGCTACACGTATAGCCAGGGACTAGAGGCACTGGGATAAAGCCGACTATTTCAAACCCTACACAAAAGAAGCAGTAATTCTGTGCTGACTTGCCCTCTGTCTGCAGTCTTCAAGCTTAGTAGTTTTCATCAGTCCCTAGCTATTTCTACTCATGGTCCAGAATATCTGCAGCCCAGAAAAACTCCTAGTCAGCCCCTGGAGAAATATAGCAAAGCCTTGACATGTATGACTCATAAGTTTAAATCCAGCTAAGACTTCGAATCAAGGGGTATTTTTGTCTTCCACGCAAAACAAATGGTAGACATTTCCTTTTTTTCCCAGTCTAAAATGTTGCATTCTTAAAATATTTAACAATTTATAAAAAGTGGCCTTGCAGAAAAGGTGAGTTAGCAGCACTGATTGAAAAAAACCCAATTTGTTAAATAGTGTGATTGATAGCAGAATATGTTCAGATTTGAAGCGGGGATCTGCCAGTTTAGGGGACACAATTTCAGCATGTCCTACTGTGTTCCTTTGGTGACTGGCATTTTGACGTCTGGCGACTGTTGAAGAGACTTCCTTGAGAGACTGCCATCCTGGATGTCCATTCTCCCCATTTTTGTGAACATGGAATTGATGGCCAGGATTCTAATATCAGGCCCTCAATGCACATCCTTGATCCCACTCTTTTGGAAGGGAGTTAATCTTAAACATATGACAAACATACCGGGGTGGACAGTCACTGAGATGATGTCCAACTTTATGTGTAATTTAATATAAGGAAATAAGAGGTCATAAAGGGTCAGCCTATTTTCCCGTGCAACTACAGATAGTACAAGGGTAAATGGACTCAAACTGAACCAATGTGGCAGTGTTTGAGGGTCTCCAGGATGAGGGATGAGATGAGAATCTTAACTCCATGTTTTAGAGGGCTGATTTAATATTTTATGATATGATATGATGTAATATATAATATTATAAGAAAATGATATACTAAAACTATACTAAAGAATAGAAGAAAGGATTTTATCAGAAGGCTAGCAAAGAACGATAATAAAAAACCTGTGACTGACCAGAGTCCCAACACAGCTGGACCACAATTGGTCATGGAGTAAAAACATTCCGCATGGAACCAATCAAAGATGCACCTGTTGGTAGGCAGCCTCCAAACCACATTCCAAGCAATCAGATAGTTATTTTTTACATTTCATTTCTGAGGCCACTCAGTTTCTCAGGAGAAAAATCCTGGCAAAATTATTTTTCAGAAAATGTGTCAGTGACACACCAGAGTCAAATAAATGTAATTACTGAAAGAGAGGCTGAAGATTGGAATGGACTCCCCAAGGAAATGGTGGATTCACCATCCATGGAAGTGAATGTTCACCCATGGAAGTGAATGAAAAAGTGAATCAGAAAAAGAACAGTTGTGACGCTCTGTGGTGTGCTATGGTATAGTAGGTATGACGATATTTGGTCAAAGGGCAGAATTGATCATCTTGGAAATTTTTCCAACTCTAAAGATTTTGTGATTCAGTGACCAAGGCCAACAAATTTGAGCAACTAGTTTTAAAATGGGTGTCTCCCACTGAGGCAAGTCAGTGAAGAAAACAGATTTTGGTACTCTCTTGCTACTAGGAAAAGTGTTTGTCCTTCCTTTGAGTACCAGAAAGATTTTCGGGAGATTACTTGGCCAAATTTAATGTTATCAGCTTAATAGATTAATTTGTTCAGCTTTCCACTGTAGTAATATGGGCTAGGCCTCAAAGAAATAGGAAATTGATTGCAACAGACCAATTTGTTTTTGAAAACTGCATGACTGATGATTACATAATACTGTTTTCTACAGTAAACAAAGTTGCATATCATTCAGCTTCTCACTTGCTTAGTTAGGAAGCTGAAAAAGTCCCTCTTGTAGATTCACTATAAATGGGGTAAGGTAAGAGACGTGTATTGCTTGCTTTCTGTTATAAGCAGGAGCTGTGATGTGAGCCGCTGCTAATCTGTGAAAGGACATCAGAGGCCACGAAATTGGTGTCAAGCCAGACAGGACCATACCACACAGACAGTGTTAGCTCCTCTTGTGATTCAAAGTCATTCTTCTGGATTGCTCCCTGCCCTAAATGTGCTACTGAGGCCCCTGGAGCCATGTGCTGACTCAGCTGGGCTCTCACAGGCTCAGGGCTGCTGAGTTTAAAGTGGCTATACTTTCAGGGAAGGCAATATCAATGGATTTTCTCTATGACATATTTTCCAATAAGGTCTTAACATTTTAGGGACCAGCAGATGACATGTTAAGCCTACACTTCTTGAAAGGGTCAATGCAGTGGAAATAGTAAGGCTGTCTCTGTAAGCAGCTTCAGTGCATGTGTCTAATAAGTGGTGCTAATAAGTGTACTTCCTTGGTCTGGGATAGAGTTGATAGCCTTCACAATGGCTGGTATGGGGCTGTGTTTGGGATTTGTGCTGAATACAGTGTTGATAACATAGGGATGATTTTGTTATTGCTGCGCATGACTTGCTCAGAGCCAAGGCCTTTTTGTACAGCCTTGCTGGCAAGGAAACTGGAGGTGTGTGGGGGGTTGGGAGGAGGCAGAGCCAGGAAAGATGACCCTAGATGACCAAAGGGTCATTAAGACCATATGACATCATGTTCAGTGCATAAACTGGGGGGAAGGAGGAAGTAGAAGGTTGTTTAGAGTGATGGTGTTTGTGTTCCCTAGTAAACATTTGTGATAGGGCCCTGTTCCTCTGAAGATGGCTGAGCACCTTCTTGCCCCTAGGAGGGAGTGAATTAATTCCTTTTTTTTATTTGCTTGCATGCATGACTTTTGCTTTCCCTATTAAACTGTCTTTTACTCCACACATGAGTTTATCTTCTATCCTGATTTTCTCCCTCACCCTGCTGGTGGGGGAGTGAGAAAATGGCTGTGAGAGGCTTGGCTGCTGCCTGGGATTAAAGCACAACAATGACTTAGATTCTCTTCTCCAGTGCGGGTAAACTCGCAGCATTCCACTCATCGGTGCATCCGAAGCCTGCACTCTCTCAAAGCCATTAAAGTTCACATCCTGCCATGCATTATTCCTGCCAAATGCAGACCTTTGTCATATTTTATATGTTCAATATAGCTAGTTTTCAGAGGTAGATTTTACAACAGAAAGCATATTTGTGCATCTAACTCCTCTTTGTAAATTAGACTGCACATATTTTAAATTCAAATAGCCTTTAGAAGAGCCAGGTACCTACAAATACCTGTTATTTTCATGAACATGAAATACAAGTAGTTTGCAAACTGCGTGGAAGGTAAGAGTTTAATGATACTCATCTAGCTGTGAGACTGAAGCTCAGGCTGTTTACTGGCAACAGCTGCACCTGTGTTACAGCTCAGGAGCATAACAACCCACAACAATGCATTCAGGCATAAAACCCCACTTCCTTCATATAGATAGGAGAAAAACCAAACAAACCATGTTTTCTGATCTGTGTCTAGGGAATTTTGCCTGTGTAGCACTGACATTTCCAGTGCGAACCCAAACAGACAATTTTCCTTTATTTCTTACTTGCCTTAGGGGACTTCTTCACTCTACAAAGAGAGCCAAACCCAGGAAATTAGTTAGACTTTCTAAGATAGGATCATTTAATCTTTATCATTTTTTCTTAAATGAGAAGGATAAGCCACTGTCTCAGTCCGTGCTTGACATTTCTGAATATCAGAATGGGTTAGTAAATAACTATTTTTAGAATAACAGGGTGGACATTCTTCCATAGTGAATCTCTGAAGAAAAGAGTTGCCACTGAGTGGTTATAAGGAATTTTCTTGCCCAGTTATCAATCCCAATAGCTGTATCTTTCTATCACCTGACTGAAGAGAGTTTAGTTGCTCCACTGAGTCCTATTGTTAGGCTGTTAAATTGACTCAATTTTTATCTGAAGAAAACATAGAAACCCATGCCCAGGTAATCTGCAGGTCTTCTTTGGCTTGTAGTGCTTTTCAGTTAGCAAACTCAGTGAATAAAAAAATTCATGATATGCCAACTGCAAGTCTCATTATAGGACTTGGTTGACACCATTCCTAAGCAGGCGTATGTAGGCATCACAAAACTCAGTGCTGACACTTGCGTCTTTGATTTTCTAACCTTTTTGCACTTACTTCTAAATATTCTCTCTACTGGGACTACAGATGCTCTTCCAGATGTCACATAAACTAGAGAGCTATTAAGAGCTCTTCTTCCCTTATTCTCTTTCTTCCTCTCTCCTGCAAGCATCTTCTTTCTGCTACTGTTAGAACATGAACACTCAGCTGTCTTTGCTAGATGGCTACACATACCTGGGTTTATCAGTCCTCAGACAATCAATCATAAACAAATCCACAGTCTTGCATGTAGGAACCTTGTCCAAGTGTTCTGCTGTTCTGTATGCCAGCTGCCTCCTCCTTAACATGCAAACACCAGACACCATCATTCACAACACCCTCTTTATTTCTCTGGGTACATTCTCACTGCTTTTTTTTTTTTTTTTTTTTTTTTTTTTTTTTTTTTTTTTTTTTTTAATAAAGAAGGGATTGACTGGGTAAGTTAGGAGTTCTGATATTTCTCTCTCATTTTTACTTCTGTTTTCAGGACTGGTTAAAGAAAAAGGTTTATATGATATTAGGTTCCACAATTTCTCCCTAAATGGAACCACTTTTTAGATTTGCTTTTATGTATACGTGTCCTTGCACTACAATACCCTGGCTCTGATGGGGTTCTTGTTATGTGATGCAAAAATTCAAATTACTTGTGTGGTTAAAATCTCTTCTTAAAAAGCCTTTAGCTTTGAAGAAGGATCATAATATTTTTAGTATTTTTAGTGTTCTAGTAAATTAACAACATCCTGCTTTACACAGTTCCACTGTGGATGTCTTCCTGCATCAGGGGAAGATGTACAGTTTTAAACATTTTCAGTAGTTTTACATTCCTCTGAGTAGGCTGCAAAATACCAAGCTACTGTTGTCAACTTCCCAAAAGGAAAGTCTGGTTCCTTTTTCCTTTCATTTTAGGGACCGAGAGAAGTTATTTGCTTTTTGAGAGGTCCCTTGTCAACTTTTTAAAAGAGCTGGAAGTGAACTTATAAGCCATGAAATGCCTGTCTAGGAAGAAATATATTTATCAAGATCTAACAGTTGGATATCTTGCAAGATGCTATGATCTCTTCCCAATTTATCATCTGTGCTTAAGCATGACTCAAAGCTGAGTTGCTTTTAATTGGTTTTGGATCAGACACTATTACTTATTCGTTGCATCAAAAGAATGTTCAGGATCTCCAGTTCTGGAACTTTACCCTGCTGTGCAAGAAGCCACAAAACAAACCAGAAAGTCTCTTTGTGATTGAAATGATGTTTCACAACATGATTTATTTTTCTAAGAGTTATCTTAAAATCTTACCTATTTTTTCCAAAGTCCTATGCAAAGTAATTTCAAGTTAAAATATATAACTAGTAGGAACTAAAAGGAAATCTGACAGTGTTCTAGAAGAAATAAATAAAATTCTTATTCTGCATGACTACCTAGAAAACCCTACATACATGTCATGAAATTAAACATGATTCGGAATCTATCTTACTATGTTTGCAAAAATAGAGGTGTTTGCTTGCAAATTCTAAGGATAGCTGCTGGCTAAAGTGCTTTACAAGAGCTTGAGAAAGTTATTATTTTGTTGTCAATACTTTGTCAAAAAGAAAGGGAGGTGAAACACAACAGGGTAAGGGCAAAAAAGATCCCTCTTCCCTAAGACATTTGTGAACTACAGGATCCTGTAGGTCAATACACCTTTTATGTGGTTAATAGTATGCAGGCCCTAACATGCAGAGCTTGTTAACTAAATTAACACAGAGACATGATCCTCAAATTGTGCATTGATACCTTATCATGATAGTGCCCTTACTGAGAAAAAATCCACTACATTGTGGTGTTTCTTTTGGCTGTAGATGTACTACAGACTATAATTTCATTCAGAAATTCTGAATAATGTTTATCAGTACAAGTTCTTGTTAGCATGGGTAATTTCCTTACTTTGCTTATCAGGTTTAAAAAACTTTTGCCTGCCGCTCAAAAATGCCCTGTAATATCATTGTAGATCTGTCCAGGGAAACCTTTAATGAACTAGAAGTGTCAAGTATCACCCTATTTCATATAACAGTTTAATATTCAGAATGAATATTACAGGCAAATGGATTAGTTTACCTCGATGTTTATGAAGTTGCTGTAAAAGCAGATGGATAATCACTATAGCAACTTAGCACATAAGGAGAGAATCATTGAAAAGCATTCTGTAATCAGCACTGTGACCTTGACAGCTCTCACTTCCAATTGCCTAAGCAATATTTTTCATCTGTTGTAATCAGGCAAATTTCTTGTATACCATGAAGCCAGCTGGACTATCCAGCAAGACATCCTCTGTGTTGGAGTGAACAAATTTAAGAAAGGTCATGCATCTCAGTTCAAGATATTTTATTATGTTTTCCCCTTTGGCGTCTTAAATATTTTTGAATTTCAAACTTATCACACTGAAATAATTAAGTAGCAATTGGATGTCATCTATATCAAATTTTGCAAATAACTGCCTCTCAAAGGTTCTTCATGGATAAACTGAGATAAAAAGGCTAAATAAGAGGACCACCAGATGGGCTGAGAACTGCCTGACCTACCAAGCTCAGAGGATTGTTATCAGTGACAAGACCTCCAGTTGGAGGTTTCTCTGTAGTGGTGTACCCCAAGGGCTGATGTTGGGATCAATATTATTTAACAGCATCATTGACTACCTGAATCATGGGACTGAAGGCAGCATCAGTAGGTTTGAAGACTATATGAAACTTTGGTGCAGTGACTGATGCACTACACAGTTATATTGCCACTCAGAGGGACACTGACTGTCTGCAGAAACGGGCTGAGAAAAGCCTCATGGAATTCAACCAAAGCAAATACCCAGTCCTGTTCCTGAGGGAATGGCCTTTTGCAGCAGTACAGGTTTAGACAGAGCAACTGAAAAGCAGCTTGACAGGAGAGGACCTGAGTGTCCCAGTGGACATGAAGTTAAACGTGAATAAGCAATTCTCCCTAAGTGTAAAGGATATAAGTAGTACACTGGCCTGTGATAGGAAAATTGTTGCCAGTTGGTTGAGAGAGGTGAGTCTCCCCTTCACTGGTGCAAAGAAGACCTGGATGTACTGCAGAAAGTTGGAAAAGGGTCAGAAAGATGATTAAGGCACTGAAAATATGTTGTATGAGAAAAGGCAGAGTCAGCTGGGACCTAATGTGGGAAGCGGTAAAAAAGAATGAAACCAGACAGAATCAGTGTCAGGACAAAAGAAACAATAAGCCCAAAATCAAATATGAAAATTCCAACATAAACATAAGGAAAAAAATCTGAACACTGTACTGTGTGGGTAATTGAGCACTGAAAAAATCTGTCTTCCATCCTTTAAGATATTCAAAACCCAAGCGGACATGGCCCTGAACAGCTGCTCTTGGTGACCTTAATCTGAGCAGAAGGGTTGACTAGACCATTTCCAGATGTGCCATTCAACCTCAGTGACTGATTGTGTGGTAATGCATTGTGATAGGACTCAAACCAAAGGAGGTGATATCTGATTTACTCCAATTTATCTATCTATCCTCAACTGCCCAGAGATCTTCACCTTTCCTGTAGTAGCCCAGTCTAATGCCAATACTGCAACCTGTTCTGCTACTCCTCTTGTGAACTGGGATCATTATATAGCATTGTAATGGCAATAGAAATAAAAAAATCTGTATCACAGCGTTATCAGTAGGATTTGTGGAAAGAAGAAAGAAAAAAAAAGAAATGAGACCCAGCACAACTTTTCAACAACTGGTATGTGTATACCTCTCTTCTGGAAAGTACCATTTCCATCTCCAGAATGAGTAGGCAAGTATGTTCTGCTGTGGACCTACAGGCTGAGGACATGAGCTACCCTAACTTTATCATAATAGGGTTACAAACTAGAAACTAGAGATATCTCATTGGCTTAGCTGACTGCTCTACAAGTCCTTTGGGCATGTGATGACCAGTTTCTGTGAAAATCTCAAAGGATTATATTTTCTCAGAATTTCTGGTGGTTTTTAATATTTAGCTAAAGTGAAAGTATCTCATGAACAAGCTATAGGACATTTCACAGATTAACCAGGAAATCTTGAGCATTTTTTTAGTGCTCAGAGGGATTTTTGTGCAAAATGATGCAGACTTGTCTCTTTCCTGCATAAATGCAAGTACTGAAGAATTGGGTTAAGGAATTCAAGGTAAGGATGGTGGCTGACAGCAGAGAGTGTCAATGCCTTACTCCAGCAAACAGAGGGAACCACTCTCTCTTATTTTGTGTGTTTGTGCTCCAAGCTGAAAACAAAAAATACCTTGGTGTGCATTCAAACATTGAAAATTAAAAACTTTGTCTTAATTTAAAAGTCTCTGTATTAATGAGATCCTGGTTAGATTTTTTTTATACAATCAGGTCAACAATGATATATAACAAAAACCCTTATTAAAACTGGCATCAAGAATTTCTTCATACCTCAACCATTCTTCAAATAAAGATAAAATTTCTAGCTTGTTGTACTGAGCTGACTAATGGAAACCTTCCTGAAGGACAGCAAAGATGCCCTGCTGAGGGGTGAATTACCCTTTTTTCACAAGAGAAAGAAGAAGCATATGTTTTGTTTTTTTCCTAAAATAAACTTTTTTAATTTTAAGGAAGTAAGAAGTCATTTACGGCAGAATTTTTCATGCTGAGAAATGTATAACTCATCCTTGAATAGTGTCACAGTTTGATGCTACATCATGAATGTCCCTGAGATTTCCTGGAGTTAATTTTGATCTGATAAGCCAAGAGGCTCCAAAATAATCTTATCACAGACAGCAACCTCCATGTATTCCTTTTGATTATGGTGAAACAAAAAACACATGGGAGAAATATCACCATTCAAATACAATTTTGTATCTGAGTATCTGAGAATTGAAGTAATGAAAGATTTAACAGAGCCAAAGGCTTTGTTTTTCATACAGAGATGGGAAATAAGAAACTAAGCTCCCTAAAGTAGCACATTGCAAATTGCCAGTGGTCAATTTATCTCCAGGGTGCTTTCTTCAATGCTAGAGTCCTCACTGCATGGTCCAAACTTGCTTATTTGCCTAAACTGATACAGAAATCACACACATAAGCAGTCACAGAATGTCTTGTATTTGCAAATTTTTTATGTATAACAGACATGTATATGAGTTTCTTGCAATAGTCTTGACCTTAGAAATATTTGGGTTTGAAATAGTGATTAAAAATTATGGAAAATGTGTAGATAAAATTATTATACTTCTTGTTTATTTTGGTCTTTTTCAGATCAGAACAATACTTGCCTTGTAGTGAGCATGTGCAGCCTTCAGGAGCATAACTAAATTAAAGCCTGAGTGTTCAAGCTGCTCATGGCTTGGAGAGGTGCACTGTTTCCTGGGTAAATACAGTCTGGAGGGAAGAGTCCAAAAAGTCATAGTGAATGGAGTTGTATCCAGGTGTTTACAGGTCACAAGTGATGTTCTCCAGGGTCCGGTCCTGTTTAGTTTAATATCTTTATCAATGATCTGGGAATTAGGGAATCAAGCGCACCCTCAGTAAGCTTGCAGAATACACCAAGCTGGAAGGAAATGTTGATCTGCTGTAGGGTAGGGAGGCTATGTAGAGGCATCTGGACAGGCTGGGTTGGTGGGCTGAGGCCAGTGGTGTGAGGTTCAACAAAGTCAATGTTGGGTCCTGCCCTTGGGTCACAGCAACCCCATGCATTGCTCTAGGCTTTGGGAAGAGTTACATTAGGCTGCCTGGCAGAAAAGGATCTGGGGGTGCTGTTGATATCTAGCTGAATATGAGGCAGAGTGTGCTCAGGTGACTGAGTAGGCCAATGGCATTCTCACCTATTATCAGAAAAAGCATGGCCTGAAACGCCAGTGACTTCACCTGTACTCAGCACAGGTGAAACCACTCCTCAAACACTGTTATAATGAGTTGATCTTGGCTGGACACCAGATGCCCACCAAGCTGCTCTAACACTCCCCTTCGTCAACAAGAGAGGAGAACAAAATGCAATGGTAGAAAAACTTGTAGATCTGTATATGGCAGTTTCCTAAAGCAAAAATGAAAAGTTGCATGTATGCAAGCTAAGGAAGGAACTACAGATTTTATTCTATAATTCCCTACAGCACGTGATGTTCTGCCACTTCCTAGGAAGCAGAGATTCATGGGACATAGTGGTTTCTCCACAAAACAAACATAATAAAACAAATGCTCCCTTTTCTATTCCTCCTTTCTTTTAGCTTTTATATCTGAGCAGGTGTCACATGGTATGGAATGTCCCTTTGGTCACTTTGGGTGACAGTCACAGCTGGCCTAGCGGTGTCCCCTCCCTAGGTCTTGCCCTGCCCCAGCCTATGGATGGAAGGGCAGAATGTTTGTGAGACATCACTGGTGCTCAGCAGGAGCCCAAACACTGGTGTGTCATACACACCTTTATAGCTATCAAAGGCAAGCCCAGCTCTGGGAGGGCTGCTGTGGGGACAATTAACCTCATCCCAGCCAGACCCAATACAAATATGTTCAGTTCTGGGCCCCTCAATGCAAGAGGCAAACGGCCTCAAGTTGCACCACGGCAGTTTTAGATTAGGTACTAGGAAAAAATTTCTTCACTGAAATGGTGGTCTGGCAATGGAACAGGCTGCTCAGGGAAGTGGTAGTTATCATTCCTAGAAATATTCAAAATACACGTGGATGTGACACTTGGGGATATGATTTAATGGTGAATATAGTAGTGCTGGACTAATGGTTTGACTCTATGGTGCTAGAAAGTATTTTTCAACCTTAATGATTCTATAATCAGGCTCCAAGCCATCCCCAACATTGAGAGCTCCAGGATTTTACTCCTGTCCCTGAGAGAGCTGCCTGTTTGGGAACCATTTCCCTTCATCTTCACCCAGGGCCATCAAAGTCCCCCTCATGGAGACCCTCATCTTCATCACAGAAAATCACTTGCTGGTAGTTCCAGTTTTGGGCCTGACTCTTCTACACTTGGTGGAGATATCAGGACAGTTTGCATTACAGTGTCACCAGCAGGGGAGGATTTCCTTCAAAAGTATGTGATATTTACAGGTAGCAAAAATAGTCAGAGCTCTTAGCTGGCAGGCTAGCAGATATTATATTCATTTTACTGCCTCTAGTAGACTGTGGGGCTTCATAACTTGGTATCTATTAGTAAACATGGAGCATGATAACTTGAGCTCTGAATTTGGTTTGAAATTCAGTGATTGCTGAAATATTTAAAAAGCAGGTCTCCTGATATACCCTGTCTTTTTTTTCATAACCTCACTGGCAACTGCACAGAGCCACATACAATGCATGGATGTAAACCTTTACAAAAACATTATGTTATCTAACCTTGCCCAGTTAATCCAGGCTGTTCTCTTTTTTCCCTATTATATATACAATTGCAGCAGACTGCCTTTCAGTTCAATATTAATTCCTGCTTATTAATAAAGCTTGAAAATTTTATTACAATGGGAGCTTTATTAAAATAGGTTTCTGAAATAATTAAGATGTAAAGATATTAATAAAAAGCAGACTCCTAAACAGCCACATGAATATATTCATCACCTTTAGAAACTCTTGAAAGAACCTCGGGTGGTTTATTTCCCTTCTACTGTTTGAAAATAGAATTAAAAAGCTTAATTTGCTTTCTCAAGGTCACACATTTAAGTTATTGACACAGTGGCAATTGCAGGGTAGAAAAGCCAAGGTACTGAATGCTAGCAACCACAGCACTGGCACTGGTGCCCTCAGTCTAATCAGTGCTTTCCTACTCTTGGGATAAATATAGCATTTTGTTTTTTCCTTTTTCCACTAAAGAAAGAGATAATCTGCAATTTCTGCTGGCTGCTGAGAATTTGGTTTGCTGGAGCTTTGGTGGCTGAAAATGAACCAGCAGCAGGTGGCAGCAGTTTGTCACACTTCCAGCCTCCTCTGGGTTCACAGGCAACCATTTCTGGCCACATAAATGACTTTTTGCCTCTTGGATTTGTTCTGCATTTCTGCAGAAAAGAAATTTGACTCTTCTGAAAAGGTTTACTACCAGACTTCAAAGAAAGCTTGGTACTGGGCAACTCCTGGTGATGCCAGGTATGCCCAGCCACATATTCTGGCTTCCTTGGAAGACTGCCTGCATGGATACAGAGAAAGTGAGGTTTTAGGAAGGCTGGGTACAATGAGGAAGAAAGGGGCATATACATATTCTGTCAGTCTCTTGGGTACCACAAATGTATCCTGAATTACGTGTGATTATCAGAATCACTTATTCAGCCCTCTAAAGCAAGACTATAAAGCACTAAAATATTCCCTTTGAAGTGAACCTATTAATTGCAATGCTTAAGTGCTACGTTTTGTTGCATCCAAATACATGCCAGTAATGTATTTTTTGTTTATTTCCAATTAACATGCATGGTTTCTTCCTTCTTAACTTGCACTTTATAACACAAGCAGTGTCTCAAGGATAAGTAAGCTAATTGTTTTGCACTGAAATGGCCGTGTTTTTCATCTGTTAGCTACAGTTATTGTGTGCAGGAATGCTGTTAAAACCTTAGTAAACATTATTAGGCACAAAAAGAATGATGATAGTCAATGAGCACTAAGCTGTGGACTAAGGGAATGATGCATGGTACAATGTAAGAACAAGGGAAAAAAACAAGAGGAATGCCACCCTTGCAAGCAAACTGAGCTTTGTGAAATCTCTAAAGATAAATTCAGCAGGGTAAAGAGCGATTAAGCACATGCTGCAAATTCTGCTTCTTAGTAGAACAAGCTGGTTCTCAGAAACCTATTAAAAACACTTATTTTCATGTCCTTGCCAGGGGAAAAAAGGGAGAAAAGTCTTCTATACATACACATTATGATATGTGGAAGAGCAGCATAGGTAAAACTATGCACATTCTAGCTTCTATTAATTTTTACCATTTAATCCATTACCATTATTTAAACACAGAAAGTTGTCATAGTCACATTGAACAAGTGAATTAGGACATACTTTATAAAAGAATTTTAATGAAAGGCAACATGCCTTTCTAAATAGGCAACCTCTCTTCTACTAACCTAAAATTCCATTCCTGTTTATTAGAGTGATTTGGAACATAAATTTTCTGAGACTGTTTCGCATCTCTTGATTTCTGTTTCCTCTGTTCCATGGATGAAGATAGTGATTTGCATCTCCTGTTGAAAGTATTCAAAGTGACAGAGAGCAAATGCTGTCTGATATGCAAGTAGAAATGAACCTATGGTGGTACAAACCAGGAATAACCCACTGAAAGGTTATATTTTATTTTGCTTTTATCTTGGAACACTAAGGGGGTGAAGGATACAAATATTTGT
This sequence comes from Serinus canaria, assembly GCF_022539315.1. Taxonomy (NCBI): domain Eukaryota; kingdom Metazoa; phylum Chordata; class Aves; order Passeriformes; family Fringillidae; genus Serinus; species Serinus canaria. The sequence continues at coordinate 83,174,021 of NC_066315.1, forward strand.
ATTTTGATATTTTCTAATGCAAACAAACATTTTCTACACTCTTCAAAATTGTCTTATTGAGCTCTTGTACCAAGCTGCATCATCAGTGTAGTCTTTGTTGGTGGAACTAGAGATTTTGGAGCTAATTTTCAAATTCACAGTGTCTGTGTTGAAGGAGACTGCAGCTTTTTAGGAGCCTACATGCAGTGAAATTCAGCAGGACAGGAGTCACTGCTATCCCTTTTTTCTGGCTTTGCTTGTGTGCCATGCATCTGAGGCGCTAGGGAAGGTAGCCTCTTGCAGTGGTGAAGATTTGAGGCCATATGAAAACATCTCTGTAGAAGAGAGCTCGCAGACTGGCTCATTACACAGGATATGGAAAGATGATACCATGAAGTTCCAGCTCCCTATTTTAATTTGTTCTCTAGGAGAAAACATAAAAATGATTGATTCAATTAGCCTGATTGTGCCTGAATTTGCAGTCATAGAATCAGCAAGTACCCTGAGTTGGAAGGGTCATTGAGTCCAATTCCTGGCATGCTGTGTTTAGCAGTGTATGTCCTAGATAAATATTTTCTTCAGCAATTTGAACCCCATTATTTAAATTCTCATGTCTCTAGAATATTTATTGACTGTTTTTCCCAAACAAAATCCACTAGTCAGCAAAATTTTAAAATAATTATATGCAACTATATATTATAACTATCATATTTCAGTCATCCATATGATATTTCTGTCATGAAATTCTAATAGCTCTTGGAAGAGTATGAGCAGACAGTTGTAATTTTCTAGGCATGGGCTAGATCCCAGAAGAATGAATACATCCATTAGTTTATCTGTTAATGCTTGTCAGCCATCAAGCTGCAAGTTCTGACTTGTGTGTGTCATTTGCTTTACATCAATATGCTAACACAATCAGATTGGCAGTTCAGGTTAATTAAAAGCAGATTAGGAACTAGAGAACACCAAAATTTTTCTAGAAAGAATATTCTTAAAAATAAACACAAAGTAGAAACAGTGACTGACAATTACTTAGAAAAAACATTACACATGACTAAGAAATAAATCCGACTACAAAGTCTAGTTAATATCAAGTTTATTACACCTACGTACAGAGGGTGTAAATAATTTGCCTACCAGACCCCTGTTTCAATCAGTCTTATTTTCTTTACTTCGTTTTACATATGGGAAGAGCTGTTTAATTTCAGGTTTCTAGGCATGTGTAAAAGCCAATATTAATATGCATACACCTTAACTTAGAGTACAGTGTGCAGGAGATGAGAATGGGTAGTTCCTGGGAAATGTTATCTCTGCTGCCCAGGATAATCTATGGTTTGACTTCAGTTCCAGGGCAGAGAATTGTCTGAAGGCTATTTCACAACTTCCCAGTATTGCCAGGACTTCTGGCATATGAATTTGTCTTTTCCTAAGAAACTGTGCTTTTTCACCATGTTAGTGTAAGACTGGGAGAGCAGCTGTATTTCCTATTCAAACTTTTTCCCTTAAGGCTGTGAAAAGTGACCTCTAAACTTCTGCTTAAGACTCTTCAGTTCCCTGAATAACTGGCAGAGAAGATTACTTGGAATATTTTCAGGAAGCATCTTTTTTCTAACGAGTGGAGAACTCCCACATGTGTTTGCTGCCTTTTTTCATTGTTGGGGTACTGCTTACTTTTAGGGAGGAGTTATTGTAGTCCCTACAGTACCTGCTACAATGCAGCATCTATAGAGAGATAAATTTAAGGTATCAGAGCTGCTGTTGTTTTGACACATCATGCACATTCCTTCTCCACTTTCAATTTTAACTATTTATTGGTATTGGAGATATTGAGTTGCTGTATGTCTCCTTCCATTGTTAGGCACACTTGCCTTTAACAGGTAAAGAAGAAAGTACCAGCTGAGCTGAACTTGCTGTTTGTGACCCATGAAGAAAAAGATTAGTAGCAACAGGCATGTCAGGAGCAGATTTTATTAGGTAACTCAGAAACTTGTTATGGTTTTAACAGCTTTTAATGTTTGACCGAACCAGTCCAACTATTCTTTGCACAACCCTGAATCAATGGGAGCAAGGGCAAGCTCATAAGTGCTAAAGCTATTCTTTTGACAGCCTGACTTTGGGGGAGAGATGAAGAGATAACAAGCAATTTCCAGGGCAACAAGCATCTTCCTAAGTCTGAAAGGATTACATTTTGCAGAAAGGAGGACAATTGGCAATTAGTTTGGGACACTTGTCTTGAACATAACCTGTCCAACTTAATTTGAATTGTCTTAGGTACTATTGTCCTAGCTATTATTAAAACTTCAATTTTTTTAATTAGTCTTTTAAAAAACCCCACAAAACCAATGCAAACATTAATGTTTTTAAAATCAGTGGCTTTTTAATCACAGTATGCAATGCTTTGCTGAATTTGAGAAGAGGAAGCCTGATTTATTAAAGATGGACTTCAAGCATATTCAGCTGAATGTGTATGTTTACATCAAACCTGTAGGGATTTAAGTCTGTTTTTCAAAACCTGTGTGGTTACAGTAAAACTAGATCCCAAACAGGTTACTGAGCTACAAGAATTATTTGCATGAAGAGGGTGCTGAAGACACTGCAATCTGAGTACCTGAAACAGTAATAAACCAAATAAACTTGCTCACATTTACTGGCAGTTCAGGGGGATGCCAGGTTCTCAGCAGCACAGGTCGTAGCCCTACCTCATCTCAGTCTCAGACAGAAGCTGCACTGGTGGTTTGGAGGGGAGGGGGAAACATTTCCAAAAGCACATCTGGCACTTCCAAGTGATGCAATGCCTCTAAAGGACTGACATTTAAAGCAATCATAATCTCAGTGGAGAATTAGTTTATTCTGTCATCCTCTGACTTCCTTACCCTGACTACTCTAAAATCCAGCTCTCATGCAGGTGACAACACGCCCATTAACTCTGTCAAATGATGGCTTTCCTATTTTCAAACATGGTAAGATATTAAGTATTCAGCCTCTGCTATCAACAGCTGAGTATCAACTTTCAGCAGCAGTCCCAATAAGTCCCTCAGCACAGCGCCCAATACATCAGCATTTTTTACTACATTCATTACTCCTTCCCCCTAACCCAGCCAAGAGCTTTTTAGTGGTTTTTTATGTGCATGTTAGTAAAACATAACCTTGTTCAGGCAAATATTTACTAAAATATGTGCTTAGGCCATGCAAAATATCCTCAAACCAACTTAGTACAAGTAACTTCTATAATCAGGACCAATCCATGGGAGTAATTGTACTTTAAAGTTTTCTACTTCACATTTGGTTTAAATTCTTTCTTGTTTTCAACTTTATTTCAAAGCATTTATGCAGTTACTTTCCAGTTCACTGTGATGTGTTTAACAGATTCTGACGCCTCTGCTTTGAAGGTGCAGACGCATTACTGCTCTGAAGATGGAGCTAAAGATTTTTGTAAAGTTAAAAGGAACTAAACACAAATAAAAAGAAGAGATAAAAAAGTTTTTGGGTTTTCTTTTCCCTTGTAAAGAACTGATAAATAAACCATGTTTTCCTGACTGCAGCTTATAGAGTTGGACATCTGTAGCTCATTAATTTACAACTGTCATTCAACCCAATTAATTGAAAGAATTAGGTGCTTTTTAAAAGAGGGACAGAACAAAAATAACTTCACTTTTTGAAGATTTCTTTTAAAAGCAGTTCTGACATTATTATCTGCTAAGCACAAATAGCATATTGTTCCAAATCTATTATCTTTCTTTTTTTTTTTCCCTCTTCTTTCTCCTTTGCATCATCTACAGCTTTGTTGGTATATCAAAAATATCCAAAAGTTCCATCCCTACCCATAGCTTTCATTTTTGGAGAGGGATATTTTAGACTCTAGACCTGTGAAAAGACCCTTTGGATGCTTTGTTTCTCACCATACAGTGACCTAGTATTTGAGTACTAACTAAATCTGCTGCATTGCAGTTCTAGATCTGATTGAAATAATTTTAAATATTTTTTTCATGCTTAATGGTCTGAATTTCAAGGAGATTCTCCAGTGTTTTGGTCTCTTAACATCTCTTCTTTTGAAACATTATTGCCAAATATTCTGATTTTTTTTGTTTTTGTTTGACATGATTAAACTGCAATGGATCCTTACTAAGCAAACACTGAGGGTGATGTCTAGGACTTCATGCTCCTAGGACTCTAAATTTGGCTAGCTTGTAGGGATTCCAAATCACTGTGATAATTAAGTCCAATCCATGCTGAATCTTGAGTGTTCAGATCTGCTTTATAGTATCAGGTGTATTGTGCCACTCAAATGGATTCAAAATGTAAAAATGTAAACTTAGCTAAGTCTTGTATGTTCATACATGACTAGTGGCTTCAGAGCACCAGCTACAGGAACTCCTCAGACCAAAGGTGCCTACATTATCCCTTTCTCTCACTATTCTTCTCCTGATGGCTTCTAGAAATTCCAGAGGAATCAGAAGTTTAGTAGTATTTTATGCTTCTGAAATTTTTCTAAGGAATTATATTTGATCTGTTTCACAGAATCACAGAACCAATTAGGTTGGAAAAGACCTCAAGGATAACTGAGTGAAACCTATGACTGAACATCACATCAATTAGACCATGGCAGTAAGTGCCATGTCCAGTCTTTCCTTAAAAACCACCAGAGATGGTGAGTCAACAATTTCCCAGAGTAACCTGTTCCAATGCTTCCAATAACCCTTTTGGTGAATAAATTTTTCAGAACATTATATCCAAACCTCCCCTGGCACAACTTCAGGCCATTTCCTCTTGTCCTGTCACTAGCTGCCTGGGAGAAGAGGCCAGCCCCCTGGCTACAGGCTCCTTTCAGGCAGTTGTAGAGAGTGGCAAGGTTCCCCCCTGAGCCTTCTTTTCCCTAGGCTAAACAACCCCAGCATCCCCAGCCACTTTTCATAGGACATGCATAATCCATGTCCAGTTTTGTGGTTATAGATCTCAGAGAATGAAATAGTTCCTGAAGTTGTCAGCTTTTTTATTGAAAAACAATCCCTCAGCACATCCTTGACCAGTGGCAGTTGGGGAGGCCACGAAATCATGCTTTCCCAAATTGGTCTGCCCTCCAACAGACACTTGCATAAAGGTCAGTTGTTTTCATAATATAGAGCTAAAGCCTTGTGTTACAATATGTTTGCTAAAAATGCTACATATAAAAAGAGTTCTCAGGATCATGCTTTGAAAACAATTTACATTTTCATTAATAGAAGTGAGCCAATGGGCTCGAGAATACCTTTTTAACAATTTTACATAATAAAGATGGTTTATGAAAGGGATTTCCCAACCTCCTGGACCTGATGATAGGGAGAGGGGAGAAAAAATATCAGACAAACAAAACATCAACTTGTAATCCTGTTTAAGATGACTTCAAATAAGTATTACCTTCTGGGACTCTAGGAGGACCAGAAAGCTGCACTGTGAAATCTTCAGCCACCTCTCTCTCTCCTGGGTAAAGGAGAGATTTTCTGTTAATGGTGAAGGTCTGTGACTCCTCACAGTAGCCAAATGTGAGCACTTAGATGCAGTTTAAACATTCCTGGCAAGCTCATTGCAAAGTATGAAACAGAAGGATAACACCATTAGTTAACTCAAGATAAAGATTTTCATAAGAATAATACCATGAATAGGTGGATCTGAAGGAAATCCACTGTTATTCATAGTTTCCCAGAGATGAAATATTTATGTCCTGTATTATATGTTGCCCTCAGTTTTTGTTAAAAATTAAATATAGACCCTTACTACTTCTTGACCTCATCTCCAAGCTGTTTCTGTGATTTTGTCTGTTGGATGAAAGAATACCTCAGTGTCAGATTTGAAGCCATAAGGTGAAACTTCAGATCACTCTGTTCTGTCTTCTGCCTGAGGAAGTCCCAACCCACTCACATGAATGCACCAGCAGCAGCATCAGAGTAGAACTATAGAATAATTTCGTTTGGAAAAGACCTTTAAGATCAAGTTCAACCATAAACCTAACACTGCTAAAAATACCACTAGACCATGCCCCCAAGTGCCATGTCTTCACATCTTTTAAATATCTCCAGGGATAGTGACTCAGCCACTTCTCCAGGCAGCTTGTTTCAATGTTCTGACTGTTTCAGTGTTGAAATTTTTTCCTAATATCCAGAATAAACTTCTCTGCAGCAAGTTTAGGCCATTTCCTCTTGTGTATCAATTTTTACTTGAGAAAAGAGACAGACACTTTTCCTCCCAGTTTGCAGCCTTGGAAGGATTGATCTCCCTTCTTTCTGATCACAATTTGCACCTAAAATCTCCAGTGCAGTAGTGTGAAGAGTGGCTTACCCAAATTTCAAAGAAATCCTGGTTCTTTACAGGATTAAGTTCTCCCCTAAGATTGATCATAATTCTTATTGCCAGTTTGAACCTATGTTTTTTAGATATGTTCTTAGCCTTTGCAGGCAGGAAAAACTAATGTACAGAAGTACCTCAGCCTTGCAACAATCACTGCACTGGAGTGCAAACAATTTTTATAGTAAAATGCAGTCACTATGACTTTTCTGGTTGTTAGCTTGGAGACTGAATGGTCTTTCCTTGAATGTGTATTTTACAATGGTCAAAGCCTAATATTTTATACATCACTTTTTTTACTGAAGATATCAGATTATTTTTGTGGGTTCAACTCCCTCAGACCTGCTCTATTTCCCATGTGAAAGGACTCCTTAGCTATCAAGAGGGATATGCTGTTACTCTTATCTCTGTCTACCTGTTCTTGTTTTTTGGGGAGAACTACATAAGTTGTTCCATCCTAAACTGAGATGAAAATTTGGGAAAATTACAGTGCTGAAAGTTTTAGAGCACTTCAATTGCTATTGTTTTGATGTTTATCCTTGAGTAGAGAGATGATAGAAAATAGAGGGAAAAGCAGAAGATAACTATTACTGTGTTACTAGTCATCTGAGAAACTTGCGAGAACTGTTACCAGCTCTCCACCTTGTGTGAAGTATTTTTTCTGGTAACCATGAGTTCCCACCACATGCCTTCTCTTGTCCATTTTCCCCCAGCTAATTTTCCATCTTCTTCTATTCTGCTCCCTGAAAAGACACTGTTCATCAAGCAGATGTGCTTAGTAAAGAAGTTGTGCATGCCTTGCAAAGCACGTGTTTTCAGCAGCCTCCTGCCTAGATGTGGCAGCTGTCAATGACAGGATTTGAAAGTTGCTAGCTCATAAAGGTGTGATATAAAATATTACCTGTAAAGGGAACAAATTAAAAATAAAGCCAAATTTCCAGATGCTACTTTGAGGTGGTTGCAAGCACATGTGAAGTCCATATAGTAATTAACTGTTCCAACACAGGAACCAGAACAATAGTGCAAAGGATGCTACTGTTAGAAACAGCTGAAAGTTAAGAACACAATGATTAAGCATTAAGAATCAGAAATGCCCTGCAAATAGGCTATATCCATGATAAAATATTTTTAAAGTTTTGTTGTTTGTTTTCTTTTAAGAACAAGAATGGAGATAAGCAGGTCAGAGCCACAGAGAGTTACTTCAGCTTAGCTTTTAGAAAAATAAGAAGTAGATGCATGAAATTATTATAGCAAAAAAAACAATTAAAAAAGTAAACTGATTTCTCCTCATTGTTTGCTGAAGCGCTTGTGAAAAAAATCTACAGTGAAATCTCATAGTCAGAAAGTTGCAATTGAAAATGAGTGCATCAGTGATCTGCTTGTGGGGGAGACACCAATAGCATTTGACAGAGAGAAAGAAATTATACTTCTTTTTTCTGGAAATATTTCACCTACATTGGCAGAGCTGATGTTCTACAAAGAATAACTACAAATTCAATTTATGCAGTAGGAAGAATGGGCCTGATATTACAAATCTCTTTATCTTTTTCAGCTTAGCTATTGTTTGTGGAAGCACTGACTTATGAGTTATATTTTTATTTTTATTTCCTGTCTGGTTTTGTTTTCTCAGATTAACTATCTTGGTTTAGACAGAAAGGAAAACACTGAGGGTCAATTTATATGATTCCACTTGCTTTAAGAGCAAGAAAAGGATGAACAAGAACAAGAACAGAATTCCACCCTGGAGTTATTTTTGCTTAGGGAAATTAGAACACATTGAAATTAAGATTGCTGGTAAAACGAAAAGTGTTTTGTCTTTCCCATCCTATAGTAAGTTACAGGTGCAAAGGAGTGCTTTGTGCACTACCTGGGACAGTCCCTTCCCTGGTGGAAGGCACCAGAGATATTCTAAATAGATATTACTTGGATTTTGTATGCAAACCTAATTTTGGACTTTACAAACTTTTTTTTTTTTTAAATTTATTTTTTACTTATAAATAAGAATCCAGAGCATGAAAAAGAGAGTTTTTTATGAAGCTATAATGTTTGAATTTCTCCTGGTTGTTATGCATCTCTTGTATTATGTATCTCTTGTATCTCTTTTGCTTATTGTTTTCACACTCTATAATAATGGAAAGAGCTGTCATTGAAGAACTGAAGGAAACTAATTGGAAATCAATCAAAGTTTGATTAATTAGGTGTAATTTACTTTTCAGCATTTTTGCAAATGCTTTCTTTCAAAAGTAAAGTTGCTGAGTTTTGTTTTAGACAAGTTCAGCTGCTTTCTTCTGAATATAAATGTTTTGATTCCCTTATTTTTGTCTAGCATAAAGTCACAATAAACTGCATAATCTCTGAGCCATATACACTGCTACATTATATCAATTTAATGATGATATAACTTAGTGAAATAAAGAGAAACAAAAAATTACTGACTTAAATATACGATACTGATTATACACTGGTAAATTATTCCTATAATACCCATATATTTTGAGTCTTATACTTAAAAAAGATGTTGTGTAAAGTGAATAAAGAAGTCAATATAATATGGCATTATTTTACAGGTTTTAAGTGTAAAAATATGCTGAATTCTCTATTTCTATTTAATAGGTTCACAAAGTTGAAAAACATATCTAAGAAACAAAACGCCAAATGCCATTTGCAACATATTCCTTAAAATGAGCTAAATTTATATTATCACTATTTTTTGTAGTTAATTTAGAGTCTGGCCTGAAATACTTTCAGAGAGAGTTACTTCTGTATTTTCAGACTGGTTTTGGATTAAGTGCAAAGCAGACAAACTACTGTAGATAAAGAAAGAATAGGATGAGATATCTTTGCTCCAGTAAAGTTCTTTTCCTGGTACAGAAGGAACTATTCCTGAAATTACGTGTTATGATCACAAAAAACCTAGAATAATGTTAACAAATTCTTATTTATTTTTCCATCTCCCTTGGTACAATTTACTTTCTGGTTGAATCTATTTGTATTTAAATCATGACGTAAATGTTTGGGAATATGGAGGTTTATCTAGTCTACATTTCTTGCTTTACCAGTCAACCACTTATTCCTTTCTTTTTTTTTTTGGTTTTTTTTTTTGATTGTCCAAGGATGTCAAGACTGTAATTAGCACTGGACTTGTCAAACTCACAGGCAGTATAAAGCGTTGGCCTTTAAACAGTTACCTGACTTACAGGTATATGCTCTGACAGTGAATGTTCAAAATGTGTAGGAGAAAAAATTTGTGAATGTATGCATTTCAATTTTTTAAGAGAAAATGTTGCAATTACTGGAATTCATTAAACTCATTTCAGCACAAGGCTGTGTTGTCCCATATTAAAATCACTTAAAAGAAATGCATGTATCAGATATTTGTAAATATAACTGATACATGAAGAATGGATTCCTTTTGATTTGAAACATATGCATAGGGAGAAAATACACATGAATAAATTTTACCTGTTTTAGAAAAGGAGAATTTCATTAAGGTTAGTAAAAATCTTAAAATGTAGACACTAAAGAGTAGGGAATAAATGGCAGGTACAGTAAATATATTAAGTTAGGCAGATGACCAACAGATTAAACAGCTAAGAAACCCTCCAGCGCACCTGGTGCTGCAAATGCCTCATTTTTCAGATGCTGCAACTGAACAGCTCACACAAGTTTCTGCTTCTCAAATGGTAACTAGATCCTAAGAAAGGGAAAAAAGAAACAGAAGAAATATTTAGAATCACAAGCCTTCTATTTCTGCAAAAATAGTTGTGTCTATGTCACTAATTTACCACCATAAGGCAGACAAAAAATTGAAAACCTTGGAAAACAGCTGGCCCCTTGCCTGTTGCTACAATTTACTGGGGGAACAAGCAGGGATGAAAGCCTGGCATCAACTGCTCTGTGGCACCAGCTTGTGTGCTTGTTCTTGTGACACACAGAGAGCACTGGTCAAGGTAAACAATACAGGGAAGATCAGTGAACCCACTCATGGTGTTTGGTACTATTGAATGTCAGCAAGGGTAGGAAATCCTACTTCTACCTTTAAAATAAAGAAAATTACAACTTATACAAAAAAAAACTTCCTTGCTTTGAAGCAGTTCTCCACTTGCCATTCGGCTCATTAACAGGGGTGTTTGTTTGTTGTTTTCTTTCCTTATTGAAATACAATGGCACAAAGTCTTTGTTTAGCAAGGCAGCTTCATTGTTTTAATATTTGATACATCATAAGAAAGCCTCTCTCCCAGGTAACAGATTTTTCAGAATATTACTGCATTTAGTTTATCTTCCTACAGTGTGGGTAACCTCAGGAAGATGGTGACTGAGAGAAAACAAATACAAGGATGTCAAAAAGCAAAAGCTTGCATGTTTACTGTTGTCTTTCCTAAACTAAAGCATGTATCCAAATGTGGAAACATCACACTTGTTAAAATATCTGTAAAGTGAAAATGAAGTTGTAGAAGACCAAATCATCCTTGTTAAAATCACAGAACACTGTACATCAGATACATTTAATTTATATTATTAGGGAAACAAAAAGAATGCTTCTGAAAACTCTCTTAAGAACTTAGAAAAATAAATAAATGTCATGATCACTGAGTTATAACAACAAGACTACTTCTTCAGAATTACACAAAAAAAACCCCCACAGATTATTACTTTCTTTGCAAAATAGACATGAAGAATATAATGTATAACCCTTCATCCTTGTTAAACCTGACAATTACTGTCAGTGCCTCATATATTGATCTTTTTCTTTTGTCAGCCTCATATTTTGCAGCTTTTTGATGCTCTGCTCAGACAGTGACATTTTAATAAAGCTTTGGCATATGTGTGTTGAATTTTAAGCAAAATTACTGTTCACAAAAAAATGGATACGGAGGAGAATTTTCCCAGACAGGGGACTGCCAGAGAAGATCCAATCTCCAATGTTTTATCTTCACTGGTGGACAGTGCACAAGGTTCTGATGATAACAATGGTCCTTTAAAGAAACAATTGCTAAACATGCAGGTACTCTGTTAG